>NC_058524.1:609773185-610417415 GCF_904849725.1 Hordeum vulgare subsp. vulgare | reverse complement strand
CATGTTCTCTGCCTCTCCACGACCTCTGTCTTCCGCCTCGATCCCCTTCATCTGGTGGAGCACACCCACGATCTCCCCTCCCCTCAACCGGTCGCGCAGGGAAGCCCCGCCCTCATGCGAGCCGCCTCTGGCCACCGCGTCTCGGCCTTAGTGGACGCCTCCTCTCCATCACCTTAGAAGGAGAAGCCCACAAACTCGCACGGCTATGGCGGCCCTAGAGGAGCGCACCACCACTATGGCTTCTCCGGTGTTGAGATCGGATGGCATTGGGCAAACACTTGCCCGCGCTGCCGTTGACGGAAGAGGGACTTCTTCGTCCCACCATTGAGGAGTTTCTCTCCATCGGCTGCACGCATCCGCCACGACGGGCCAAGAAGTCGTTGTCGCGTTACCTGTAGAAGCAGATCGATGTAAGCATCGCTGCATGGAGCCTCACATGTGTTGCCTGAGATTTTGGGTCATGGTGTTTAATTTTGCTTGTTTGTTTGGAACTACATGTGTTGTGTAAGGGATCACATCTCTTCGTTTGGTCATTGATTTGACCAAGTTGATTCTGCACATTGATATTGAGATATGGGATGTGGTTCAGGTATCGAGACATTCACCGGGATTGAGTGGATGACAAGTGATGACTGGATGACGAGGTGCTGATGGGGGACTTGGTGAATCATGAAGAGGATTGAGGAGTTCACTGACGCGCATGTATGACTGCTTTATGAATTTCAGAGGTATGACGCACGGGCTGCAATGGTTTACGAAATTGAATCTTCTATCCTTTCCTTCTAACGTTTGGTAGACTTGATGAGGTATTCTCATACGACACACATAACAATTTTTGTAATCTTTATGTCCGGTCAATGTTATGACTAGATTAGCTCATCTTACTTTTTCCACACGGTCTTAATCAATTTCAGAGGTTGCAGTTTGTGGGGTTGCACATGGAAACGGATGCATCTTATGATATTATTCCTGATAGATGTACTAATGGACATGATTTGTCTCTATCTATATACTAAGATAGAATTCACATATGCAGGTAATGAAAAGGTTAATCTTCTTTCACATGTTTGTGTGGTCTTTACCACCGCAAATATGTTTCCATTTTGTTCAGTTCTAGCTATACCAATATGTTTATGCAATTAACCGTAAAACTGTCAGATATTGAGGGTACTTTATCTGTTTATTTCACAACCAGTACACAGGTGCATTACAAAGGTGGGCGTGTGATATCTATGATGTTTTTTTTTACACTGGTTGAATGCAAGTAACGTGTGTTCTTCTCTTGTTCAATTTATGTTATCTCAGGATTGATCTTCTTATTGAAAAAAAAATCACACTTGGATGGAAGGATTTGTGATGTGCTTAGATCGATGATAAGATTCACCAATAAATGTTATTTTTGTGGAAATACATATTTAGATTTGGTTAGTTTATCCACACGCCCACATGCATAGAACTCAAGCTTGTTCTTTTTCTTCACTTAGTTGTGTTAAGATCAGGGAAATCGTAAATTCGTCTACTGATAGATGCACAACATAATACGAGTACGCGTTGCTCGAGGATTATTGACATTCGTCCTCTCTGACCTTGTCTCCATCGTGATGTTCTAGACGGTACGTGCTTGAGATAGTCTCCGTTAGTATATCATGGTACAACAAAAATATTTGCAGAAGTAGTGACATGCTTTAGTAAAGGCGGTTGATAATTTGGCTTTTATTCCATTGGTTGAGCAAGGCTAGGTCATGTGGGTGTCATTTTGTAGTTTAGACTGTCTCATGAGGTTTTCGAAAGCTCGTGCTAGGACTAGGATGTGAGTATGCGCACAAAAGTTTCGGTTTCAATCCAAGCTGATTCTTGTCAACTTAATAACCCTCAAATAATGTGATTGTAACTCAACCAAACATGACATGGCAACCACCTTTACATACTGAATCGGTACCTTAGATTGTTCCTTTTTTCTATTTTTTTGCAACCTATTGTGTTAGTAACTTAGTATCAAGATACTCAAATGAGAGACCAGCCATTAGGAGTGCTAACCAGTCATAATACAAAGCGCTAGGTAAATGGTTGCTATGATACTCATCTCATCCACTCATTTGATCAACTTAACCCCAAGAGTTCTATTCTATAAAAAAATTACATTGGTTATGATAAAATTGATAATTATTAATATACATATAATTTTATGTTTGTTTGAAGTAATACTGGCTTTTAGGTTTTCGTATGATTGATCAGAACATGGAGCAGCAAAAGGGAGGAGAGAGAGGAGCTACCACGATGGGTAGGCAAGTGGAAGATGTAGAATGAGGTAAAATAAGCGTGCACTCTACAAGCTTATCGCACCATGCTATTAGTCACATAGTATAATTTGGAAACGAGATATAATAAAATATTTCCGGGATTGCAAGGTGCTTTAGGACTCAAACGTCAATGGCGCTGATCATTTCAAATTTTGGCTTTATGATCAAATGGCAAGGATATAAGTCACACTCAGAAAAAATCAAGAAATATGAGTTTGTCAGAGCAGCTATTTAGTTGGAAGAAAACATAGATTGACATAACAGATGTGCCTGCTTGATATGTTGCTTATTAGTTATGCAGATGCAGTGTTGCTTCCTTTGATGGGGATAATGTGCTCTCTTTTCTAATGTTCTCTTACTTGCTTCTTGCTTGTTGTCAGTCTATGTTGGTAGACTTTACAAAGAAATTTGACTTCGAACAAGACTACCGGTGAAGCACCATGGCACCACAGTTGAGATAATTTGATTTAATTCTAATATGGCAAGCTTCCGAAAGTTCGCTATGTACGCTGGTTTGGTTATTTGATATTTGTAGCAATGGAGTAATAAGCAACATACATCACATACATTCTTGATTTATTCCGCGTGATACATCCTTGTGGAGTATAAGACATTTTATAACTATGCGGACACCACAAAATTTCCATGCCTAAATTTATTGTTTTGTGGCATTGTCTGCACATTTTTCTCTTCGTGGCCAATATCCCTCAAACTATATGAGATTTGATTAAGAAAATGGGGATACTTTTTTTCACTCATGATGATGAATATTTATATATGGAATTCAAGTTTGAGCCACATGTATTTGGTTTGGTAGTACATTATATGGAAGAAGGTATCATACTTTTTTTTTTGAAACATATATCTTTGTATGATGTCTTTGTATCATACTATTTTTGTATCACCCTTCCTGCTTAAAGTGCTCATTCGACAAAATAAAAGTAGTATGATCGCTTTAAGCAAGAAGGGTTGCTAGGGCCACAAGAAGGTTTATTGTGAGTTTGTCAGCAAAACAATTAGCAAGGTTGGATCAACATTGACAGCAAAGTAAACGATCGTGTAAATTTATGTTCTGTGGCAACGCACGCGCACTCAGCTAGTACAAAATAGAGGAAAAACCAAGATTGCTACAAGTGACATACATGAAGTGCATCACTTGTCAATGCCTAAAAAGATGGACGCGGCCTTTAAAAAGGACACCCCTTAACTGGTGATCTTGTGTGATAGTCGACATCGGCCAACCTTATATACCGCATGCAAGCACAAATATACGGGGCGAGGCCATGGGCTGTCTAGTTCCTATCTTCGTGCACGGTCATTTCTTTCGCTAGCTACATTTTTCTTTTTGGTTTTTAATTTCCCTTTTTTCTTTCTTCTATTATTATTTTTTCTGTCAGTTTTTTTTATTTTTCTGTTCTTTTCTAGGAGAAGTTCACATCGCATTGCAAAGGAATCATTGTATATTAAGACAATGTTCAAACTTTTTTACGAAAGTTTTCCATGTGTATTTAAATAATATTCAGATTTAAAAAAAAAATTTACTGTTCTAAAATTGTTCCCAACGCTATTTAAAAAAAATCCGTTAAAGAAGAATCAGATTTTCAATAATTTTCGAGATAAAATCCTTTGCAACAATTAATTCGTGCTATAGTGTTGTACCGGGCGACCTGGGTCACACTCTTTGCAAAGGCTGAACAATTTGATGCCCCAAGCGTCCTATAGAAAGTCACGTCAACATCGAGACACACTCACGCTTTAAGACCAATAGTCTTTGCTATTCTATCTGGTTATTTTTATTTTTTAGTTTTATCTATTACTTTTATGTAAAAAATGCTAATAAATTTTAGAAAATGTTCATCACGTGTTTAGAAAATATATCCTGTGTATTGTAAAATGTTTATTGTGTATTTGAAAAATGTTCAACATATTTACGAAATATTCATAATGTATTGACAATTGTTGACATGTTGTTTTTTCGAATTTTGAATGTGTGTTTAAAGGATGTTCTCCATTTAATCTGCTTAAAATTGTTTACTTTGTAGTTTAATTTTTTCGAATATTTATTGAAAAAATGTTCAACCTGAAAAAAAAATCTAATCATGTATAATTGTATTTACCAATGTGAATTTATAAAAGAAGTATACATTCGCATTCTATTTAACAGAATAGCAAGATAGTATCATGTAAGTATTAAACAATGGTCCTCATTTATTTTATAAAATTCATAGTGAGTAAATGATATAAATGTTGATTTATATTTTTATAGTGAATCACCTGTTTTTCAGTACAAAATGATCTCTTTTGAAATACAAGATGAATATGTTTTTGGGGATGATTACCATTTTTAAATACTCAACAAACAGTAGTAAATACACGAGGGTAGTTGTTAATATATGATGAACAATTTTGAACGCGTGAATGATTTTATTAATACAGAATGCACACTATGTGATCAACCTTCTACAAATATAGGATGAACACTTATTAAATACACATTGAATATTTTGTAAAATACAGGTCACTTATTTTCTTCAAAATACGATATTGGCCGAACACACAACGGATATTGTTGAAAATTAATAAGAACATTGTTTTTATACATGATGAATCATAAATAAGAACTGGGGTGAGGGGGGTGGGGCGATAAATAAATAAAAATGGAAAAGTAAAATAGAAAAGAAACAAAGCATTAAGACAGAAAAATAGAAATAATTTTTTTAATAGGAAAGCAAAACAATGTTTATGACATGTAAAAAATTATTTTGCTATTTAGAAAAGAAATGGGTCTTTAAAAATATTCACCGTGTATTGAGAAAGTCTTGAATGTGCATTTTATGAATGTTTAACATGTATTTAAAAGATATCCAATGTGTTCCCGCAAAAGATATATTCAATGTGTATTAAAAAATATCCAACTTATATAGTAGTATAAAAAACCTTTCGTTATTATTTCTTTCGTTTCATAATATAAGAGCGTTTTTACACTATGATTTGGTGGTGTCGGAAACATTGTTATATTATAAAACCGAGAGAGTACTTATATATAGGGAATCGTTTCCATACGGCGCGCCGGTCGCCACCTCGCGCGCGCGGTCCCATGCAATATTTTCGCACGCGTGCGCTTCGCTGGTCAATTGGTGTAACATTTTTCGTCTAAATTTGTTGCAACCAGCGTCATATTTGTTGCAAACGTTTTTTTACTACATTTGTCCAGTAAAAAAGTTGCATATACATTTGGTTGCAACTCCAGTTCGTCGAATTTTTCGTTACAATCGATGTTTTTTACTTTTGCTACAACCGACATCATTTTTTGCTGCAACCGTTCACTAAAAAAGTTGCATACACGTTCACGTAGATATTTGTTACAACCGGCGTTCGACTTTTGCTACCACGCACCATCAGATTCGTTTTTTCGCTACGGTCACGTAGATTTTTTTTTTGCTATAGTTTTTTTTTTTGCAACCGTTGAAAAAATTACTGCATCGCGACGAATTTTGCTGCATCGAAAAAAAATGTTGCATGAAGTTTCAACAGTACGGACGCGTGCGGAGGTTGGTGGATCGTGCGGCTCGCACGCGGTCGACCGAAAGTTTCGGCCGCGGGAGCAGATCACTCCCCTTATGTATATGCTCGCGGTAGGTACAGGCGGACAAACGCCCGTGACAACAAGCGCCGAGCATTGGCCGCGCCATGCCCCACACCGACGCCATCTCCTACAATAATCTGAGCAGTGAGCACTGTATGTCGTTCGTACAGCGGTTCCGTTGCATTATTTGCAGGTTGATTGATGCCGCCGCCCGTCGGTCGATCCAGATGCGACGACGCAACCAACAGCTAGCTCTCCGTGGCACTGATTCCACGATGCCTGCCTCCTCGGCCTTATAATTAAGCCACCGCACCAGACATGCATGTATCCAACACCCAAGATCATACATAGGCAGCGGAGGAGAGCTGATGATGGGGGAGAGCAAGCTATTCCCGGCGGCTTCGGCGTTCCTCGCCGGCGTCCTCCTGCTTCTCGTCGTCGTCGCGCAGCTCGCTGGCGCCCAGCACATCAGCTACTTCCCGGATAGGCCGGCGTGCCCGGGCCAGTGCGGGGCGCCGGGGCAGTCCTACACCAGGGGCTGCACCTACCAGGACCGGTGCCGGCACTGATCGAGCTAATCGTCGGCGACCTTTGAGATTGATGTACACAACCTAGGTGGTTCTTTTCTTTCCGAATAATCTGTGTAAAGTGATTAAATCCAGACTCTGCATGTAATGTATTAGTACGTTATATGTTCTGTGTTTGATTTCAGCAATTGCAATCATTTTCTATTGGTTGAAGCTCCGGAAATTTACATTCAATTTGGAAGCTTGCAACTCATTTATGTAAGGTATTTATTTATATAGCAAGTTCAAAAGCTCAGCTGAAAATCATTGTAGTTTGTTTTGGGCCTTAATAAGTGTCACACGTGTGGCATAAAATAACATGCATCCTGACGTTTTTACAACTAAAATTGTCAATCGGAAAAAAACCCACAAAAAATACTGAAACTTGGCATTCAAACATAAAGTTGCTATGTTTCACAACTAAAACCACCATCCTGCATAACTAAACTTGCCAGAAAAAAACATGAGGGTGGACTTGCTTGGTGTCACATCGTGTGATATTTATCATTTGGATTTATTTTTTGGTGGATACATCAATACCGAAGAGATGTCAATTACATTTGATCTTGCACCAACACCAGTCGAGAGCTACTAGAGACATCGAGGATACACACCTCAAAACTGTTACGAAAGGAAGTTAAAAAGGTGAGCAACATAACAACTGCAGCAAAGAACAACAACAACCATCAATGATGGCGACATCAAGGCAATAGGATATATGTTCCAACAATGACATCTCGATGAAAGAAGCGACGTACGAGCGCAGCCAACTGGACCCAACCACTAAGACCAGATTATGGATTTTCATCACACAGAGTAGTCCAAGTTAACTCCATGCGATGTGTTCAACAAGAGAAGGGTGTAATTGTCAAGTTAAGTTAGCGGTGACATCCAATTTGCTTTTTCTACAACCATTTTACTATATAAAGAAAGATAACAAGAAATCATTAACTAAAGAAAGGTCATTTTCACCACATCAGGTAGCACCCGATGCCGCACTGTATGTGCGCCGCTTGACGCAGCCTGAAAGTTTTCCTTTATTTGGTACATGCATTTATTAAAAAAGTCTTATCTCTTAAACCGCGTGTTCAAATCTTAAATCGTTTTCAACTTAAATTTCTCACGTCGATATCTTCAAAACTTGATATCATGTCGATAGATACTGATGAACTTTTTCTTTCACTAAGAAAACGGACGAAAAAACCGAATTGGGAGCATGTTTCTTTTTTCTTTTTTGAAATACGCACAAATGTGCCTCTCACGGAAGCAAATTCGTGCCTCTGTGAAAAGTAAACCTGTGTCTCTCGCAGAAGGAAAAAACAGAAAACATGTTTTTTTTAGTTTTCAAGAGGCACGGCCGTGTCTTTCTCAAAAGCAAAACCGTACCTCTCACGAAAGGAAAAGAAAAAGGAAACACATCTTTTCGTTTCTGAAAGGCACAATCGCGTGTCACGCGGAAGCAATTCCGTATCTCTCGCCGATGGAAATATATGCGGTTTTTTTCTATCTCCCGCGAAAGCAAAACCATGTCTCTTCCGGAAAGAAGAACACACTTTTTTTTTAATTTCCGACGTGCCTCTCGCAGAAAGAAAACAAATGCCTTTTTTTTATCTTTGAGAGATATGACCGTGCGTCTCGCCAAAGCAAATCTATGCCTCTCGGAAGAAAGAAAATGGTATTTTTTTCGCGTAATTTTTTTTTTTGGTCTAAAAGGTAAGAATGAGTGATGAAAAACCAAAAAAGAGAATATCTAAAGGAGGAAAACGCGTGTGAAAAAAAATGATCCAAAACGTGACATGTGACGTTGGCCGAGAGCGCGTCAAGTGGGAGTGTACATGGACCAGCCAATAAAAACGTGGCGTAGGCACTTCAAACTAATCTGGCGCATTAGGTGGCATTTTCCAATTTGTCGCACGTGGTGACAAATTGTTGACCAATTGTAATGGCAATGTCGATCAAGCGACTGAGCCGGCCCTTCTCAGCCGTATACATAGCTTTTCAGTTTTGGTTTTGGAAACCTCCGAGAATAGCCTAGACAATTTTTACAGGGTTTACGAACCTTTTAGAACGTTTTTAAACCTAATTTCGTTATTTATTCTGGTTCTTCTTTCTTTATTTTTCCTTTTTATTTTCTTTTTTCATCAATTCATAAATATTGAAAAAGTTTATAACCTTCAAAATCATTCATAAAATTAATTTTTTGGTATTTTTTTAAAACATTCGGGGTTTCAAATTTATGTTCGTATGTTGGAACATGTTCGGAATTTCTAAATTTGCTCCACTTTGTTTTTTAAAAAATCGAATATTCAACTTTTGTTGAAATTTTTGAAAGAATATTTACTATTTTAATTTTTTAGAAATATTCAGACTTTAAGAATTAATCCAAAAAATGTTCTAATTTTGAAGAAATTTGTGTTCTAAAAAATGTTCATGCTTTTGAAAAACTATTTTAGAAATCCGTAAGTAGTGTCCCCTTTGAAAATTGTTCGTTAAATCAGAAATGATTGAACTTTTTAAATTTTGTTCATGTTTCCAAAAAATGTTGGTCGAGTTTCACATGATTTTTTTTTTTCAAAACACAATGCTAAAATATTGAGGAAACTGATCGGCACAACCACTCGACAGCTCCCGGTAGCTATAATTGCTTTTCTCGATTACTACAACTTTTTTTGTAGTCGTGACCGTCACACACTATTTGGCCAGCCTGCTAGAAGCTCCTTGTTCTAAGGATCAGATATGTGAAGCTCGTACGAAACCGACAATCCACGAAACCCCAGCTCGAGCAACCAACCACACTGTGCCACCTCCTTTGCAACTATACTAGCACAACGAACACCGACCAACCCGAAGACTCTGAACCCCATCGATCGATGAACCAAGCAACAACCTCATGGTGCGCCTAGTCATAGCATGAAGTATGAACTGTCAGCTCATACTTGGTGGTACGAACCAGGCGCACCATGAGGTCACAATGGATGGGTCACAAACGAAGATGATAAGAACACGATCACGCAAGAACACTTTAGCAATGTCATAAAAAAGGGTCGCCCGTGTTCAGGACATCAATTGGGAATTCATCGCTCTCCGTCTTGTGACCTTGTGGACTTGGGGATGCCTTTCTCGGTGGAGGAGGTCAAGGCAGCCATCTTTTCTCTCTGTAGTGACAAAGCCCCTGAGACTCGACGAATTTACTGCAGCCTTCTCCAAAGAGTGTTAGGAAATGGGCATACCTGTAATCATGGAGGTCATCAACAATTCTTCAACCTTCAAGTCTCGCACTTAGATTGGTTGAACTTGGCCAATAACTCTCTCACTCCGGATAAAGATGATGCATAGGATATATCCGATTTTACACCAAGTAGTCTCATCCATGGCATTGCCAATATCATTGCGAAAATGATGACCACGTGGCTCGACTCTCATATGCACAACCTTGTCTCGAGTGCACATAGTGCGTTCATCCAGAAAAGAAGTATCCATGAAAATTTTATGTATGTATGCAACTTGGCTAGGCGCTTCCAACACAAAAATATATCAAGTTTGCTTTTCAAGATTGACACAAAGAAGACTTTTCATTCAGTGTGTTGGGATTACTTGATGGATTTGCTTCGCCACCATAGCTTCCCGAGTCGCTTTCAATATCAAATCTCCGCCATTCTTTCCTCCGCTTCTTCGCGCGTGTTGCTTAATGATATTGCCGGTGACTATTCAGCATGGTTGGGCTCTCGTCAATAGGAGACCCTCTCACCGTTGATATTTGTGCTTTCCATTGTCCGTCTGCACCCCATCCTTGCCAAGGCAATTTCTCAAGGTCATCTTTAGCTGCCCAGAGGCCGACCCATCACTAGTAGAAAACAGGGCTATCGTTCGGTCCTGGCCAGCCCATTAGTCCCGGTTCTTCAAGAACCGGGACCAATGGGGGGTATTAGACCCGGTTCGTGAGCCCAGGGGGCCGGCCGGGGCCTCGTGGGCATTGGTCCCGGTTCGTGTAGAACCATTTGTCCCGGTTCGAGCCACGAACCGGGACCAATGGTTGACCATTGGTCCCGGTTCGTGGCATGAACCGGGACAGAAGGGGTGGCTTTAGTCCCGGTTCGTGTCACGAACCGGGACAAATAACTTGCCTATATATACCCACCGCCGCGGCAGAGCACTCCAGAGTGCTCTGTTTTTTCAATCCGGCGAAGAGAGGGCATTTGGGTGCTCTAGTTCACCTCCTATGCACATGAGGTGTTCGATGAAATGCCCGAGCCACACTAGTTAAGCTTTCTCCTCTCGAAGCTCGACCTAGGAGCTCCATTTTTTTCGAGATTTGTCTAGATTTAGGGGTCCGTCACGCCCCGTCCCCGTTTTCACCGCCGTTGATCGCCCGCGCCGATCTCGTCGCCGGCACCACCGTGGTGAGCCTCTTGTTCTTATCTTCTTTATGATACTTGTCTGATTTTCTTACTTTAGATAGATATTTGTCTGATTTTCTTAATTTTGACACACATAATTATATGTAGTGCACGCAGATGAACCGGCAATAGATGTATGGTGACAGACACACCTCCGAGTACATTAAGGGCGTGCATATTTTTCTCAAAGTGGCTGAGGCAAACAAGCAGAATGGTTTTATGTGTTGTCCATGCAGTAAATGTGGGAATACGAAGTCTTACTCTGACCGGAAAATCCTTCACACCCACCTGCTTTACAAGGGTTTCATGCCACACTATAATGTTTGGACGAGGCACGGAGAAATAGGGGTTATGATGGAAGACGACGAAGAAGAAGAGGACGATGACAACTATGTGCCCCCTGAATACGATGATGCTGCAACGGGGGGAGCTGCTATAGATCAAGAGGAACGAGATGATGTGCCCGATGATGCTGCAACGGGGGAAGCTGCTGAAGATCAAGAGAAACCAGACGATGTGCCCGATGATGATCTCTGCCGGGTCATTGTCGATGCAAGGACGCAATGCGAAAGTCAAAAGGAGAAGCTGAAGTTCGATCGCATGTTAGAGGATCACAAAAAAAAGTTGTACCCCAATTGTGAAGATGGCAACACAAAGCTGGGTACCGTACTGGAATTGCTGTAGTGGAAGGTAGAGAATGTTGTGTCTGACAAAGGATTTGAGAAGCTACTGAAAATATTGAAGAAGAAACTTCCAAAGGATAATGAATTGCCCGACAGTACGTACGCAACAAAGAAGGTCGTATGCCCTCTAGGATTGGAGGTGCAGAAGATACATGCATGCCCTAATGACTGCATCCTCTACCGCGGTGCGTACAAGGATTTGAACGCATGCCCGGTATGCGGTGCATTGCGGTATAAGATTAGACGAGATGACCCTGGTGATGTTGACGGCGAGCCCCGCAGGAAGAGAGTTCATGCGAAGGTGATGTGGTATGCTCCTATAATACCACGGTTGAAACGACTGTTCAGAAACAAAGAGCATGCCAAGTTGATGCGATGGCACAGTGAGGACCGTAAGAAAGACGGGAAGTTGAGAGCACCCGCTGACGGGTCGCAGTGGAGAAAAATCGAGAGAGAGCACTGGACTGAGTTTGCACGTGACCCAAGGAACATATGGTTTGGTTTAAGCACGGATGGCATTAATCCTTTCGGGGAGCAGAGCAGCAATCGAAAATCGTGAGTAATTTTTCTGTTCATAGAATTTTTATGATTGTCGTGGGTATAAGCCTGACAGTAGATGTGTAGGGTATGAAAGGATGGGAAGAGCCTTAGCTACGGCGAGGTTGTATGAGTTCAGGCCCCTCTGCGGTGGAGGTAATAGCCCTACGTCTCAGTGCTCTGGGAGCTTGTTGTCGAGTGGAATATAGAATACAGTGAATTGCTAACCCCTGCACCAGTGGGGGAGGGTGGCTTATATAGAGTGCGCTGCCCTCCACAACGGTTCGGTGCACAGGGGTGGAGTAGTGGCGAATAAATGCCTATGTTACAGGTAACGTACGTCTTAAATGCTAATAAAGGCATGGGGAAACATATGACCGTTTCCCTCCAGGGGGGTTACGATGCTCAGAGTGGAATCCAGTCGGTTAGTTTGATACGCTCCAAATGCTAGTCTCCGACTGGATGGTCGAGGACCTGTTACCGACTGGATGATGGGAACTCCTTAGTTCAGTCGGAACTGACTAAGGGCCTTGTCCCTTATGAGGGGTAGTCCTTGGGTAGGACCTACAAGGCAGGCCTATGACCCTACCCTAGGACTATAACCCCATCATTAGTCCCTGAATGGATTGGGGTTGGAACGACGAAGCGATGCTTGAAGTTTGGATCCGACTGATACGGATGTGACTTTGGCGTTGCTTGCCTCGATCCATTTTATATTTTCTAACCAACGATCCGAGTGGAAGTATTTGTGAAACAAACTGTCGGAAACCGAGTGCTTCCGTGGCATCTTCTGACGTGACCAGTCAACTGACAGCGGCGGATTTTCCGGGATCCTCAAATTTCGGTTACCGCGCGCTCAGCGGGGATGACGACATCGCGCTCGAGTAGCGCCTGACGCCTCGATTCCCGCACCTTCATCTTCTCCACTGATATCGCCACGGTCGGTCGGTGGATAAGATTTCGGGGCCACTTGCCAGTGACCAAGTCGGAACCTTACTTAAATCCCAGCGGCGAGGGTTTTCTCGTTACGCTCGCCGGACATCTCGCCTTTGCTCCGCTTCCTTCGCCATCCTCTCCGCATCCTAAGCTTCTTCCTTCTCCTTCTCCCTCGCGAATCCGCAGCTTCCGGCATGACAAAGGGGCAGACTAGCAAGCTAGAGGCGCGGAAGAAGAGGGGGAAGGCGGCGGCTCCTGCGCGGAAGCAGCGAACGCTACCGGCGGGGTGGATCCAGGGGGACTTCCTCCCCTCCACTGTGACGGAGGAGGACCTGCTGGAGCTGGTGGAGCACGGGATGATCATGCACAAGTTGTGGAGGCTGCCGGCGGAGGGTGAGACCGAGCCGGCGCCCCGGGAGGGGGAGTGCGTCCTGTTGCTCAGCCACGTGCATCGAGGTTTCTCCCTGCCCCCACATCCTTTCTTCAAAGGCATAATGAATCACTTCAGGGCGCAGCTCCACCACTTTCCACCGAATGCCATAGCCCATCTCTCTGCTTTCGTAGTCTTGTGCGAGTGCTTCATCGGCTGTCCTCCTCATTGGGGGCTTTTCAAACATATCTTCTCTGCTAGATCCCAAACTATCAAACGACTTAATCAGTCGGATGATAAGACTCACCTTCTCCAGCTCTGCGGAGGCTTAGGCTTCCAAAAGAAGAGCAAAAGTAGTTATCCTGCTCTTCAGCTGAGTGAATCGGTTAGGAACTGGCAGTCAACATGGTTCTACTGCCAGGACGTTGCTAGCCCGAATGCCATGACAGGGTTGCCCCCTTTTAGCTTAGATCGACCAGCTCCGCCTAAGCAGCTCGCGCTCACGAAGGCGGAGAAGATCGAGATCCAGCCTTTGGTCGACGCACTCGTAGATGTCGTCAGGAAGGGAGTCACCGGCATAGACTTGCTGGAGGTTTTCCTCGGTCGGCGCATCCAACCACTGCAGGCCCGACACCACGCCATGTGGCACTACACGGGGCCCGAAGATTCCACTCGGACCAAAGTTGTGTGCGTGACCGGGGAGATGGTGGCGTCGTGGGTGCTCCAGATCACAGGCGCCTGTGAGAACCCCAGAGGGGCCCGGCGAGTGAGGGCTTTCTGCGCGGATAATCCTCCTCCGAACCAGGTGAGTACAACTTGTCGAGTGCACATAACTGTCTTAGTTTTATCTCTTTCTTAAATCTCTGTCTGGCGTCTGATGTCGCCGACTGTATTTTATGCAGAAGTGGACCAACTGGTTCTCCCCTGTCTCGAACGGGAACCCCGCCGAGGAGGAGGAAGAGGGCAGCCAGGAGGGCAGCATGGAGAGCGTCGAGTATGTCTCCGACAGTGGGGAGACGGAGGAGGAGTCTGGTGAAGAGGAGGAGGAAGACGAAGAGCAGGACTCGCCACCCCTGCCGCCAGAGCATCGAACCAAACGCCGACATGAACCTGCAGCTCCCTCAGCCCCTCCAGCATCCTCGAGTGCTCCGCCAACTGCTCCTACGGTTCCGAGTGCCCCGTCAACTGTCCCCGGGGTTCCGAGTGCTCGGAGCACCAAGAGGACCAGGGACGCTGCTGCTGAGCCTGCAGGTCAGCCTTCCAAGGTGGCCAAACCGAGCGGATCTAAACCTCGGAAGGCTTTGCCGCGGATGAGGGTTGCCGTTCCCGTCGCCTCAACGTAAGTGCCTTGTTCTTCTAACTTCTTCTGATATTCGATTGGACTCCAGTTTATTGGTCGAATGAATTTCACTCGACAGAGTTGCTACCTCTGCCACCTCTCCGGCACGCAAGGGGGATGATCCCATGGACATGGACAATGTCGTCTCGTCCCAGCCAGGTGCGTCGTAGCAATTTCGAGAGTTTACATTATCGCATCACGAATTCCGTCTTCGGTCTCGCCCTTTTTCTTTCTGTGGTCTCACGCCGTTCGGTCGGGTTTCTCTCAGGGGCGATTTATGTGGATGACGGTTACCAGGGAAGGTCTGAGCAAGCTGCGGTGCCTGTCCTTGAGGCTGTTCCGCCAGTTACTGTTCTCACCGCGGACGTGCCGCCGAATGAGGCGATGCCGTCGACTGAAACGGCGCTGGTTGCTGCCGAATCGACTGGAGCGGGCCTTGAGATGCCTAAGGAGCCTCCAACGATGCTAGGCCCGTCGAACATCGAGTACAACGTCCAGCGCCTCCCGGAAGACCAGGTGGGAGCGGCCAAGGGGGCCATGATGCAGGCGGAGCTAATGGCGGGAGAAGCCAAGAAGGCGTATGACTCCATCGCGTTCCTGTACCAGCGAAGCTTGGAACTGCGGGACGATATCCGAGTAAGTGGGCTAGTAAGTATTTACTTTTCTCTTGTAACCCACCGGGTCTGCTCGGATATCGTATGATTTTTGCAATGGGTTCACTCTTAGTGAACCCAGTGGGTGTAGTCCCCGAGACTTCTGTCAAGTGCTTGCACCGGCAGTTGTCTTTATGCACATTGTCTGTGACTTGATCAGATCACAAATTAATCTGTTCGAATGCTAACAGTTGGTGCACTCGGAGTGCACCTATTGGATGAGTCTCCGAGAGTAATTTTACTCAGGTCGGGTAGTAGTAGCCTCATAGGCTTAGGTGTTATCATGTAGCTCAATAGGGCGGACCTATTTGAGTTTCATGCCAGTGGGGTCACTCTCAGTGAACCCACTGGGTGTAGTTCCCGAGACCGCTGTCGACTGCTTGCGTCGGCAGGGGTCTGAAGAACTTAGACTTTTTATTGTTGGAGTTGTCTGATCGTCTCCTGGCGCTGGCTGGCAGAAAACTTGCGAGATGGGGACGGCGTACAAGACTCTGAGGGCGCATAGGTCCGAGCTGATGGGGCAAATGAATGTGCTGAACAAGCGGTGTATAGCGCAGGAAAAATACGTCAGTGACTGGGCCCGGCAGATGATAACGCGTCTGGGTGGTAAGTCCTGTATTTCCGAGTGCTTGTGGTATGTGCGTTTCACTCGACGCTTATTGTTTGCTCGTCCTGTGTTTGCAGATTTTTGCATGGACACTGAGGCTGAAGCAGCTGACGTGGAGCGGTCGATTCGTGAGAACATTCCACTCGGCGAGGACGCCAATTGAGATCTGCTCCGAGCGCACATTCGCCTGGGCAAAGTTGGGCCTTTCATCGGTCGACTGAGAGAAGTCGTCGGCCGGATCGACAAGGAGCTTTGGCCTGAGGACGAGTCTCGGCATGAGATGGAAGGCTTGATGACTCGGCTGGAGGAGGTCCCCAACCGAGTGCAGTCATGGAAGAAGTCTGCGGCTCGCTGTGGTGCGGACGTTTCTTTGTCTCTTGTCCGAGTGCATTGCAAGGAGGTGCGCGAAGAGAAGCTGAAAGCGTTGCAGGTCGCCAACACGAAGAAACTTCGGTTCAAAGACTTCATGGAAACCTTCCTTGAGAGCGCCACCCGCATCGCCGATGGGATCGACCTGGACACATTCGTAGAACCCGCGAGTCCTAGCGCCAGTCCGGACGACGCTTAAGAAAACTTTTTACCTCGGTATGCCGAGTGTTGGTTGTAAGAAACTTTGGCCACTGCTGTTGGCCATCACATTCTTGGCTCGGTGCGGGTAAGCTTGATCCACACCGAGCCAACTATCTTTAGGCGAACTTTGAATTTGAATCAAATCTTTTGCTCTTCTGTTGCCAAAGAGTTGTTGATACGATTTTGGCTCGAGTTTTTGTTTGGCGTTTCTTGGCGAAGCCAATGGCAAACATGCGGAGCATGTAATTGTCAGTTGTCTTGACATCTGCATGAACCTCCCTGAGGGTCTGCTGATTCTCTGAGTGGATTTGTAGGATACACTCGAAGGCAATAGAGTACTTAGGCGATTCATGATCGCGGCTAAGTCTTCGAGTGTGACTGTGAGGGCGCACTCAGATTAATTTGTTACTCATGTAATTGTCAGTGGTCTAGACATCCACATGAGCCTCAATGAGGGTCTCCTACTCATGTAATTGTCAGTGGTCTTGACATCCACATGAGCCTCAATGAGGGTCTGCTACTCATGTAATTGTCAGTGGTCTTGACATCCACATGAGCCTCAATGAGGGTCTGCTGAGTCCCCGAGTGTATTTGTAGGATACAGTCGTCGGAAGCTTTCTCATTGAAGCGATTCTTTATTGCAGTGAAGTCTTCGAGTGTGACGAGTACTGCACGCTCGGAGAAAATTTGTACTGAGGCGATTCTTGATCACAGCTCAGTCTCTTAGTGCGACGTTTAGTGCACACTCGGAGAAAGTTATTACTTAGGCAATTCTTGATCGCAGCTAAGTCTCCGAGTGCGACGTGAAGTGCACACTCAGAGGAAGTCAGTACTTAGGCGATTCTTGATCGCAGCTAAGTCCCCGAGTGCGACGTTTAGTGCACACTCGGAGAAAGTCAGTACTTAGGCGATTCTCGATCGCAGCTAAGTCCCCGAGTGCGACGTTTAGTGCACACTCGGAGAAAGTCAGTACTTAGGCGATTCTTGATCGCAGCTAAGTCCCCGAGTGCGACGTTTAGTGCACACTCGGAGAAAGTCAGTACTTAGGCGATTCTTGATCGCAGCTAAGTGCCCGAGTGCGACGTTTAGTGCACACTCGGAGAAAATTAGTACTTAGGCGATTCTTGATCGCAGCTAAGTCCCCGAGTGCGATGTTTAGTGCACACTCGGAAAAAGTTATTACTTAGGAAATTCTTGATCGCAGCTAAGTCCCCGAGTGCGACGTTTAGTGCACACTCGGAGAAAATTAGTACTTAGGCGATTCTTGATTGCAGCTAAGTCCCCGAGTGCGACGTTTAGTGCACACCCGGAGAAAGTCAGTACTTAGGCGATTCTTGATCGCAGCTAAGTCCCCGAGTGCGACGTTTAGTGCACACTCGGAGAAAATTAGTACTTAGGCGATTCTTGATCGCAGCTAAGTCCCCGAGTGCGACGTTTAGTGCACACTCGGAGAAAGTCAGTACTTAGGCGATTCTGGATCGCAGCTAAGTTTTTTTTTTTGAGACCGGAGTCTGCGACCGCGGAAGAATTTTGAATCTGCAAAAGCTCAATCTTCTTTATATTATTTCACCAATACTTGTTCTTTACATTGCTTCAGTCGACGGTCACGTGTAGAAGCGCTTCAGGAGATCTCCGTTCCATGCTCGCGGCTCGTCTGTCTCCCTGTCGATGTTGTAGAGTCTGTATGCTCCGTTGTTCAGCACCTTGGAGATGATGAAGGGTCCTTCCCAGGCAGGAGCCAACTTGTGAGGTCTTTGCTGATCCACTCGGAGCACCAGGTCGCCTGCTTGGAACGTGCGACTCCTGACGTGTCGTGCGTGAAAACGCCACATATCTTGTTGATAAATGGTTGAGCGAGTCAGTGCCATCTCGCGCTCCTCCTCTAGAAGGTCCACTCCGTCTTGCCTTGCTTGTTCTGCTTCAGCTTCGGAGAAGAGTTCGACTCGTGGAGCATTGTGAAGCAAGTCACTTGGAAGGACTGCTTCTGCTCCGTAAACGAGGAAGAACGGTGATCGCCCTGTAGATCTATTCGGGGTTGTGCGAAGACCCCAAAGCACTGAAGGTAGCTCGGTGACCGATGCGCCAGCGGCATGTCCCACCTCACGCAGGAGTCGGGGCTTCAAACCTTGCAGAATAAGTCCGTTCGCCTGCTCTGCTTGTCCGTTTGATTGAGGATGCGCCACGGATGCAAAATCCACTCGGATACCTTGGCTTGCACAGAAACCTTTGAATATGTCCGAGTCAAAGTTTGTCCCGTTGTCCGTGATTATGCTGTGAAGTACACCGAATCTGGAGATGATATCCCTGATAAACTTGATGGCTGTTAGGGCGTCGAGCTTCTTGATGGGCTTGGCTTCAATCCATTTTGTGAACTTGTCGACTGCCACCAAGAGATGTGTGTATCCTCCTTGGCCTGTCCTAAATGGACCGACTGTATCTAATCCCCATACTGCAAACGGCCACACAAGAGGGATTGTCTTGAACACAGATGTTGGCTTGTGGGACTTGTTGGAGTAGAACTAACAGCCTTCACATCGGTCAACCATATCTTTAGCCATTTCGTTTGCCTGCAGCCAGAAGAAACCAGCTCTGAATGCTTTGGCGACGATTGCTCTTGAAGAGGCGTGATGACCGCAGGTTCCCGAGTCAATTTCTTCCAGGATTAACTGTCCCTCCTCTGGGGAGATGCATCATTGAAGAACGCCTGAAACGCTTTCCTTGTACAACTGCCCATCAATGACAGTGAATGCCATCGACCTGCGGACTATCTGCCTGGCCTGGACTTCGTCTTCTGGTAATTCCTGCCTCAGGATATATGCAATGATCGACACAGTCCAATCGGGGATGACAGCAAGAATCTCCATGATCAGATCAACCACAGCAGGTACGTCGACTTCAGTCGGATCTGTCGAACTCTTTGGTTGTACCGGTTCCTCTGTGAAAGGATCTTCTTTGACTGAGGGAAGGTGGAGGTGCTCGAGGCAGACGTCACTCGGGACTGGTCTCCGAGTGGATCCGAGTTTTGCCAACTCATCAGCTGCTTGGTTCTTCAGTCGCGGAACATGGTGGAGTTCTAGACCTTCAAACTTCTTCTCGAGCTTCCTCACTGCATTGCAGTATGTGGTCATGGTGGGGTTCCTGACGTCCCACTCTTTCATCACTTGATTAACCACCAAATCCGAATCGCCATAGACCATCAGGCGACGGACGCCGAGTGCGATGGCCATGCGCAGTCCATAAAGGAGAGCTTCATACTCTGCTTCATTGTTGGAGGAATCAAAGTGTATCTGCAACACATATTTGAGTTTGTCGCCCTTTGGCGATACGATCACAACACCAGCGCCGGAGCCATTCAACATCTTGGACCCATCGAAGAACATTGTCCAATGAGCCGAGTAGATGTCGGTCGGTTGCTGTTGTTCTACCCATTCTGCTATGAAGTTAGCCAGGGCTTGAGACTTTATAGCTTTCTTGGCCTCGAACTTGATATGGCAGTACAACATCTCCATTGCCCACTTCGCCACTCGGCCTGATGCGTCGCGATTATGGAGGATTTCCGCCAACGGAGCATCAGAAACGACAGACACCGAGTGGTCTTGGAAATAATGGGCCACCTTCTCCGCAGTCATGTAAATCCCGTAGATAAGTTTTTGATAGTGGGGATACCTCTGCTTGGAAGGAGTCAGGACTTCGGAGACGTAATACACTGGCCGCTAAACTTTGTATGCTTTGCCTTCTTCTTCTCGTTCGATTGTAAGAACAGTGCTGACGACTTGATTTGTAGCCGCGATATACAGAAGAAGGGGCCCTTTACTGAGCGGAGCAGTAAGAACCGGCTGGGTGGAAAGTAGGACTTTGAGGTCGTCAAATGCGACTTGGGCTTCATCTGTCCACTCGAAAGTATCTGATTTCTTCATGAGTCGGTACAGAGGAAGTGCTTTCTCGCCGAGTCGACTGATAAACCTGCTTAAAGCCGCTAGGCAACCTGTGAGCCGTTGAACATCGTGTATTCTGACCGGCCTCTCCATTCGAACGATGGTCCCGATCTTTTCGGGGTTGACATCGATCCCTCGTTCGGAAACGAAGAAACCGAGTAACTTTCCGCTAGGAACGCCGAATGAACACTTGGCGGGGTTGAGCTTGATATCGTACCTACGAAGGTTGGCGAATGTTTCTGCCAAGTCAGTCAGCAGGTCGGAACCTTTGCGTGACTTGACTACGATATCATCCATATACGCCTCCACATTCCGACCGATCTGGTCGAGGAGGCATTTTTGGATCATGCGCATAAAGGTAGCTCCTACATTCTTCAAACCGAATGGCATAGTGATGTAGCAGAAGCACCCGAATGGGATGATGAAGGCTGTTTTTAATTCATCGGGGCCATACAGACGGATCTGATGATAGCCTGAGTAGGCATCAAGAAATGACAAGCGCTCGCAACCCGCAGTCAAATCGACAATTTGATCGATGCGGGGGAGCGGAAAATGGTCTTTCGGGCAGACCTTATTGAGATGCTTGAAGTCGATGCACATTCTGAGCGACTTGTCCTTCTTGGGCACCATGACAACATTGGCGAGCCACTCGGAGTGGTGAACCTCGCGAATGAAGTTGGCTGTCAAAAGGTTGGCCACCTCTTCTCCGATTGCCTTCCTCTTGTGCGCGGCGGACCGATGCAGGCGTTCTCGAACAGGCCGAGCGGTGGAATCCACATGCAGTCGGTGCTCAGCCAACTCCCTAGGTACACCTGGCATGTCAGAGGGTTTCCATGCGAAGATGTCCCAGTTCTCACGGAGGAATTGGGTGAGCTTGGCTTCCTATTTAGGATCGAGGGTGTTGGAGATGTTCGTCGGGGCAGCAGTGTCGTCCGTCGGGTGGATGCTGACCTTTTTCGTCTCTCCCGCCGACTGGAATGCAGACTCCAAAGCTGGCTTCTTCGAACGCATCAAGTCAGTGGGATCGACTGTTTTCTTGTACTCGTCAAGCTCGAGGACGGCCATCTGCTGGTCGGCGATTCTTGATCCCTGCTGCAGACACTCTTCGGCCCGCTGTCGATTGCCTGTGATGGTGATCACACCTTTCGGGCCTGGCATCTTCAGCTTCAGGTATACGTAACATGGACGCGCCATGAAACGCGCATACGCCGGGCTGCCCAGAATTGCGTGGTAAGCGCTCTGGAAGTCCACCACCTCGAACGTCAGCTTTTCCTTGCGGAAGTTCTTGTCGGAGCCGAAAACGACGTCCAACGCGATCTGGCCGAGTGACTTGGCCTTCCGTCCAGGGACGAATCCATGGAACTGCATGCTGCTCTCACTGAGTTTGGACATCGGAATGCCCATCCCCTTGAGAGTGTCGGCGTACATGATGTTCAAGCCCCTGCCACCGTCCATGAGGACTTTGCGCAGTCGGACTCCTTCCACCACCGGGTCGATGATCTGACTGGTCAAACGTGATCGCAGTCTGAGACCATTTGAGGAACTTGGGGTTGGTAGGGGTGGCCATGTTCACCTCCCTGTTCACTAGCTTCAGTCGACTCTTGCTCTCAACGTCAGCAAAAAACATCAGTGTTGCATGGACTTGGGGAACGGATCCTCCTTATCCTCCTCATCCTGTTCATTGTCCTTTTCACTCGGTTGCCCTTCACCGAACCCCTGGATCAGGAGGCGACACTGTCGAGTGGTATGCTTCGGATATATGGGGTTGCCCTCCATCTTCGTATGAATCGGACACGGCCGGTCCAGGATGGGATTATTGAACTGCTTCTTCTTGGGGGTGAACTGAGCCTTCCCTTTGCCCTTGAACTTGGCGTTGGTTACAGCTGCAGCCTCTGCCTGCGGAGTGGACGGAGCTTTCTGCTTCTGCTTCCGAGTGTTACTCCCATCTCCATCGGCGACTGTTTTGTGCTTGCCGCTTCGGATGCGGTCCTCTTCTTCGCCATTTGCATAGCGTGCTGCTATCTCCATCATCTTGCTCATGGAGATGTCACCTGTTCGGCCGAACTTCAGGTACAGATCCCTGTACCGCACGCCTGCCTTGAAGGCGCAGACTGCTTGATGCTCTGTGACGTTCTCCACCGTGTGGTAGAGGGTTGTCCAACGCTGAATGAAATCACGTAGGGGCTCATTCTGCTTCTGGACGCAATGCTGGAGTTCCACGAGGCCAGTAGGGCGCTTGCACGTCCCTTCGAAGGTCCTGATGAACACTCAGGCCAGATCTGCCAAGCTGTAGATGCTTGAGGGGGCCAACTGGTTCAGCCACGCTCGCGCCGAGCCGGCGAGCATCAGAGGGAGGTGCTTCATGGCGACATGGTCGTCCCCTCCTCCGATCTGGACTGCCACTCGGTAATCATCCAGCCACGTTTCTGGCTTGGACTCTCCTGTAAACTTGCTGATTCCCGTCGCCAATCGGAAGTTGGGAGGGATGTCAACGGATGGCTCAACTGAAACACTCGGGACCAGAAACGATGGTCCTGCTTCCACTCGGGCGGTCGATATCGTAACCATTGCGGTGGGCTCGGCCCCTGTCGACCCTCCGCTGGGCGATATGCCCTCTTGCGTCGGGTCTTGGGTCGTAAGTGTCACCGACTGAACGCCGATCATCATGATGTCGGGGCCCGTAGGGCCCACCCCGCGGAGGGGTGCGTGAACGGCGACGATCTTCGGGGTTTATGGAACGGCTGCCCCCCTGTGTCGCTGATGAGAACCAGGGCTGTGAACTGACCGACGTGTATTCGCATGAACATAACTATTGTGGATCCTGTTGTGCGACTGGGAGACCGCCGAATTTTGCTGCTGCGCCGTGTGCAACAGGGCGCGGATTTGCTCGATCCCCCTGCCAGCCTCTGAATCAGTCGGCTGAAGGGAATCGGCAATCTTGGCAGCCGCAGCCAAGTTGAGGATGGGTGTGCGGAACAACTCCACGTTGCTCCACCGAGTGTGCCGGCTGGCAGAACGGCAAGGCGGACGACGCGTGCCGGATGTTTCGCCGATCTCGTGCTTGTTCCGGCCAGCTTGACGGGGATCTTCATGGGAGTTGGCCATGTGTACTTCTGCTGCAGGCCCGCGACCCGCGTACTCGGAAGGAAACTCAGTTGGAACCGAGTCCGAGCGCTGGGACGGCGGGGCAACCACAACCGACTCTAGGACCGCCACTTGTGAAGACGCGTTCTGGCGTGCCTGGGCGTGCGCACCCAACGCTGGAGCCGCGGACGACGGGACTGCTTGTTGCGGCGCGTGACGGCGGTGTAGGTCGACACCGGAGCCGACTGCCGGAGAAGAAGAACGCCGCGGGCGCCGACACGGAAGTGCGTAGCCCCGCGGCGGGGAAGTGCCTCGATGTCTAGAGGAGCATCTCGAAAACATGCTGAATCGTCGACGATGAAGGAGAGAGCGCCGAAGAGGATCTCGTGACCCATGCTCGAATCTCCACCGGACGACATGACGAAACGATGTAGTCGCAAACTCGCCGGAAGTCGCTTAGACGCCTGCCCCACGGTGGGCGCCAACTGTCGTGGGTATAAGCCTGACAGTAGATGTGTAGGGTACGAAGGGATGGGCAGAGCCTTAGCTATGGCGAGGTTGTATGAGTTCAGGCCCCTCTGCAGTGGAGGTAATAGCCCTACATCTCAGTACTCTGGGAGCTTGTTGTCGTGTGGAATATAGAATACAGTGAATTGCTAACCCCTGCACCAGTGGGGGAGGGTGGCTTATATAGAGTGCGCTGCCCTCCACAACGGTTCGGTGCATAGGGGTGGAGTAGTGGCGAATAAATGCCTACGTTACAGGTAATGTATGTCTTAAATGCTAATAAAGGCACGGGGAAATGTATGACCGTTTCCCTCCAGGGGGGTTACGATGCTCAGAGTGGAATCCAGTTGGTTAGTTTGATACGCTCCGAATGCTAGTCTCCGACTGGATGGTCGAGGACCTGTTACCGACTAGATGATAGGAACTCCTTAGTTCAGTCGGAACTGACTAAGGGCCTTGTCCCTTATGAGGGGTAGTCTTTGGGTAGGACCTACAGGGCAGGCCTATGACCCTACCCTAGGACTATAACCCCATCAATGATTTTTATGTCAAATTTATATGCAAAGAACAAAAATCGTGAGTACTTTTCTAGCCATTGAGATTGAGTAATCACCTCTCTTATTTAGTCTGAATCGACCACCTGCATGCGCTAGCATATATATAGATAGTGAGATGGATCATGCATTTTAAGCCCCTTCACATTTTTATTGTTAAGGGGGTACATATCATCAGTGTGATCATATATGAATGATCCTGGATGTGCAGGTTGCAAATGAAAAGCTGAATTGACAGGTTGTGGGGTTGTGGCGGTTAGGACCTTCATCACTATCTAAAAGGATGACATTATCGTAGTTCCATGTGTCGTCGTGGGCATTTTTCAGAATCTCAAATGATGTATCCATGTGGGTGTCAAATCATACAAACTATTACATGAGCCAAACCAAGTTTAGATTATTTGACTAGCAAGATGTTAATGCTATCATTTTGCGCACTAAAATTATCGTAATGCACAATGCAATGGTCGTATCCATGTGAGTTTCAAATCATATAAACAATTACAGGAGCCAAATGAAAATTCAGATCATTTGACAAGCAAGATTTAGTGTCATTTTTTCGCTCTAAAATTATCATAAAAACATACAATTCTTTGAGAGCATGGCATGTTTCTGATTGTTTATTACCCGAACAGGTACGACTTAACATGTTTCTTTAAATCTTTAAAATCATCTGGTTAGTGCTAAGTAATCATTGACGGTCATATGTTTCCCTGTATAACCAGTGGATGTTGCTGAGCGGAGATTAGCTTAGGGGCTGTAAGTGCGAATTATAACAATATAGCAAAATCATTCAATTATGCAGGGAAACATATGTTTATACGAATATGTAAGTGAAATATTGCAAAACATTCATATGGTCAGATTTACATCACAACTTTGACTGTTTCACCCCAAACAAAACATGGTTGTTACGCAATGTCAAAGGTAAGTAAAAATTTGTCTACATTTTCCTAGAGTGTCGACTCTAGTAAAAAAAATGCAGGATTTCTAAAACGCGTGAATAGGAAAATTTAACAAAATTTAATAGAATTTTAATGATTTTTTTGTTCATAGTATTTTCTTTGTCAATTTATGTATATGTTCATATTGTGTATGTATAGGAAAATTGTGCAACTATAGACTGTACATTCCTCTAGATAAAGCAAAGTCTGTGGTAATTTGTTATTTATTTTTAGAAGCACACTGGTATAAGAAGTAGTTTATTTTTAGCAAAAAATTAATATAACTAGTTTATTTTTTTAGTACATTTTACGATGTCTATTCCGCATCCTCGTCGTCGACTCGGCGGAGGACGACGCCTGCTTGATCAGAGGGGCCCTGTCCGGGACTAGGCTCCGTCCGGCTGGTATTGGGAGGTGCTACCTTCCGGGGTGCGTAGGTTGGTGAGGAGCCAGCCCGTTGTTGACCCGATCCTTGTTTGGTGGCGGTCGCGTGGGCCAGTGACGGTGCCGAGGCTTCCGAACACCGCGGAGGTGGTACGTCACCGTGTCAGAGAGGAGGACGAGCACGTCCGTCGCTACATGGTTGCGTTGGAGGGAAGGTTCGACAATACCTCGCAGGTTCTTCAGGGATCTCACTGGAGCTATGATCCTGTGATGGTTCCTTCTATTTGCGTGTCCACGGCCCGCGACGATACCCGTCGGGCGCTACGGTTCTAGCTGTATTAGTGATGCTATATGTATGACAAGAGATGATGTAGTTTTGCTTATAATTGAATGCATGCTAATTTGAATACTAATTTATTTTACGATTTGGTTTTGCTTATTGAATGCTCAAATTGGAAAAGTACTCCTACTTTGAATGCTAAAATTGGAGAGCACTATGCAGAAAAGTCCTACCTAATACTGATGATCATGTTGCTGTAAATGTTGTAAAGGGTAGTAATTGGTCTCTTCAGCTGCTTTTCAGAGATGGAGTTCTTCACGATTATACTTGAGAAATCCCTCCAGCAGGCAGGTGCTGCCGGACAATTTTGTGAAGATGTTGGACGGCCATCGGCCACAGAACATGAAGCTGAGGCAGGCCGGCAACGGGCTTCGCAAGCTGTGGGACGTGGAGGTGGTGTTCGACACCGATGGAAGCATGTACCTAGATCGTGGCTGGAAGCAGTTCGTCCGTGCCTACGACCTGCGGCACGGGTACTTCTATGTCTTCAGGTACGACGGCAACGCCACGTTCGTCGTGAAGGTATTCGACACGACTATGTGTCGGAGGCGCTACCAAGACGACGACGATGCCAATATGCTCTGTCTCTTCTTCCTCTCCATTAGGCTATGTCTCACACCCATTTAAAAGAAACTTTTTTGCATTTGGCAAGACAATGGGAACAGGAGCGGCGAGTACTGACAATGTTGTAAAGGGTAGTAGTTGGTCTCTTCTGTTGCTTTTCAGAGATGGAGTTATTCACGATTATACTTGAGAAATCCTCCAGCAGGCAGGTGCTGCCGGACAATTTTGTGAAGATGTTGGACGGTCATCGGCCACAGATTACGAAGCTGAGGCAGGCCGACAACGGGCTTCGCAAGCTGTGGGACGTGGAGGTGGCGTTCAACCCCGGTGGAAGCATGTACCTAGATCATGGCTGGAAGCAGTTCGTCCGTGCCAACGACCTGTGGCACCGGTACTTCCTTGTCTTCAGGTACGACGACAACGCCACGTTCGCCGTGAAGGTGTTCGACACGACTATGTGTCGGAAGCGCTACCAGGACGACGATGATGCCAGCACGCTCTGTCTCTTCTTCCTATCCATTAGGCTATGTCTCACACCCATTTAAAAAAAACTTTTTTGCATTTGGCAAGGCAATGGGAGCAGGAGCATCGAGTACTGCGACAGGTGCTATGTCTACGGCAGCAACAACTCTGGCCATAGCAAAAGTAGCAGCGACTCTGGCTACAACAAAAGTAGCAGCGACGATGGCCTTGCGATGGTGATCCCACAGCTGGGCGACAGGGCCATGCCAATTCTGGTAGAGCAGTACATCCCACAGCCTGGCCTGGGGCTTCGCCGCTCTAAGCGCATCAGGATGATGAAGGAGAAGGTGAAGAAGCAGGAGTGAAGATCTTAAGAACCTGATGGAGCTTTAATCTTTATAGTGTAAACCTTTTAAGTACGATAGTGTTGAACTGCTACTGCATTTTTAAGTATGATGGTGGTGTGCCTGATGAAATTTTGTGCATGCTCATTGATGCTCATTGATGAAAGATAAAATTATTTCTTTTTGTGCTTGCTCATGATGCTCCTTGATTGGTGTATATAACAACCTAAATTAACCCCTAAACCAGCCCCTTTAAAAAAAACTCAGCTTTTGCCAGGTGCAGACGCATGGATGTCTTTTGGTCCCGGTTGGTGTCACCAACCGGGACTAAAGGCCCCCCTGCCTGGCCTGGCCGCAGCGGCCACGTGGAGGCCCATCTGTCCCAGTTGATGTAAGAACCGGGACTAAAGGCCGAGGGCATTAGTAACGATCTTTTAGTCCCGGTTCCAAAACCGGGACAAAAGGCCTTTACGAACCGGGACAAAAGACCTTTTTTCGACTAGTGCATCCACGCGGCGCTTTATGCCGATGTTGCTGCAATATTTGTTGCTCCAATAAAAAAAGGACATTCAGTTCTTGGCTTCAACTCTTGCATCTTTTGCTGATGTTACATGATTGATCAGTACTTGCGCCGAAACTCTAGTTGTGCCTATTCATTTGTGGTGACATTGATCTTGATGACACCTTACGTGCCTTCCCCGCAGTTCGCTCCACCTTTCCTATGAGATATTTGGGGCTGCCTCTTTCGGTTTCAAGGCTTAAGAGGATTCACTTTTAGTTCTTAAAGGATAAAGTAGCTGGAAAGTTACCGCCTAGGTTGTAAAACATATGGCCGCGACGGGCCGCATCGTTTTGGTCAATGTCATGCTTAGCGCCATGAATTGCCGGTGGAAATGAAGAAGAAGATTGACAGCTTGTGGCGTGCCTTTCTTTGGGCGGGTTGTGACAAGGTGACTGGTTGAAAATGGAAGGTCAACTGGGAACTCGTGTGCAAGCCCAAGATCTTCGATGGCTTGGGCTTCCTCGGCCTTGAGAAGTTTGCTACTCCCTTCGGTTGCAATGGCTTTGGTATGAATAGGCTGGGACAGGAACACCATGCAATGATGAAGATGATAGAGATCTTTTTGTGGCAGCCACCATAGTTAGAAGTTGTGGGAATCATCTTGACTAGATGGCATGAGACCCAAAAATATAGCTCCAACAATATTTGACTTCTCAAAAATGAAATCTTGCTCGGTTCAAAAAGCTCTCCTCAACAATTATTGGATTAATCAGATTGATACGCACCATGGGATCACCCTGGAGCGTATACAAGAGTTCGCCTTGCTTTCGAAGAAGCTATGCACTGTTACTCTCGACAATGATGTGCACGATATATACTATCCTCTAGAAGTTCACTTCTCATGGAGAATACTCAACGTCCACCGGCCTATATGGCGCAGTTTGCAGGACACGCGACAAGTATCATGCTTGCTGCTGTTTGGAACTGCGACACACATTCTCTGCCAACTTAGGTTCTCCCAACGTGTCTGGATCAAGGTTGTAACGTAGGTTAATCTACAGGGTGATGTGGCGAGGAGCTGGCGAACTGTGAGACTTCAGTTTGAGAATGTTGGATTAAAATTTTGATTGAGCATGGGGATCAGAGAAAAGCTCCCGCCTCCTTGTTCATGCTTATGTCTCGGGAGATTTTAGAAGAATGTAAAGCAAATGTTTTTCGTAACACCGACGCTACGACGATGATGCTCGGCCCATCTTTGCGCTATTGCCGGTGCCACCCACTTGAGTTGTATAATTCCGGAGAGTAGTTCTTTGCATCCCACTTTGCCGTCATTTGTGACCGCCGCATGCATCTTCCAATGCATCCTTCTTTTCTAAAAAGAAACTTCGCCGTCATTTGTTTTAAATCATCACTCTCAGTCAATGAAGAGAAAAGCCGGTCTCAACCCTCTAGTCAGCGAACCGCGCGCTGACGTCGACTTAACGTTTCTCCGGATCTCCGCGCAGCCGCCGGCGAGAAACACCGCCCAGAGCCCCCGGCGAGAATGCAGTACGGCGCTCCGCTAGAAGCGGTCTGACCACTGTCGTCTTCTCGGCCCCACCGGCAGACGAGGTCAGAAACTCCGGCGAGGTGGCCTCCCGGCCACGCCAACCCTCCTGGTCTCGTACGTCAACGGCCGGGAGAAATCCAGTGAAGTCATTTTCGCTGCAAGCTGTAGGTTTGTGTGGACGACCGTTAAGCTCCGGGCGCCGGCGACTTCGTCCTGTACCTGTACGTGTCCCCATAATTTGGAGAGCTCAGCCGGAGGAGCCGTACGTGTGCCGCATCCTCCACCTCCAATAGGAAACTTCAACTACAACGACACCAGTATATACCATTGTCTAGCTCTCTCGTTTCTCCCTGCTTCGTCGTGGCGACCAGTTCAGGCTTGACGCCGACAAGTAATTCCCTGGCGTTCATCGGTTCAAGCTACGGAGAAGAGCATCCCTGGCCACACGCGCGCGCGCCACTTCGGTCGTCCGGTCGCCGGTTTGAAATGCCGACGAGCTATACAATGATCTGCACTTCATACTCAAGGTTCCTCCTTCCCAAGCACCGTAGCAAGGCTAGGCCATGGGCTCCCGCCGTCATCCGACCTCCACACCAGTAGTCCTGGTGCTGCTGCTGCTACACCTCTACTATGCCCCGCGCTGGGCCTTCTCGCTCAGCTTCAGCCTCAACTTCTCCGGCCCCGGCGCCGGCTCGTCGGTCGACTTGGACGGTGACGCATCCATCAGGCCGCCAAGGCTCGAGTTGACAAGGAACCTCCTGAGCAGCGTCGGCCGGGCATCGTACGCGCAAAAGGTGCCGCTATGGAACGGCGCCACCGGCGAGATGGCTAGCTTCACCACCAACTTCTCCTTCCAGATCACTCCGCTGAAGCCCGTCTCCGGCGAAGGGATGGCCTTCTTCCTCGGCCACTTCCCGTCGGAGATCCCGCCCCAGAGCGCCGGCGGCAGCCTCGGCCTCCTCCCGGCCCTCATCAACGGGACGGGACCCACGCGGATCGTCGCCGTCGAGTTCGACACTCTCGACAACTTGTACTACGGCGGCGTCGGCCCGAACCATGTCGCCATCGACGTCAACTCCATGATCTCCACGGCGTCCACGCCCACCACGAGCACGCCGGGCAAGAACCTCACGTCGCCCTATGTTATGCAGGCCTACGTGAGGTACCACAATGTGTCCAAGATGTTGGCCGTTGATCTCCTCATCGACGATGCCTTGTACCAGGTCAGCACAACCGTCGATCTGAGCAAAGAGCTACCGGAGGAGGTCGCTGTGGGCTTCTCCGCGGCGACCGCAGACTCCTCCCAGCTTCACCGGATACTCTCATGGTCATTCAGTTCCACTCTACCTCCTCTTCCGATCAGGAACAACAACAAGAAGAAGTTAGTAATGATCCTATCATCTGTACTAGTCCCATTCCTTTCTTTGCTGGTATGTGTGGCCGTGGTGTTATGCCGGCGGCACAAGAAAATGAAGGCAAATAATGAGGACAACCAAGAACGGTACGCCCACAGAGCTGACCTCGAGAGAGGTGTGGCTGCCGGCGGCCCCAGACGGTACACGTTCAACGAGCTGGTTGCCGCAACAAAACACTTCGCGGAAGAGGAGAAGCTCGGCCGAGGCGGCTTCGGAAGCGTTTACCGGGGTCACCTCACGCTCTCATCGGCAGCCGCCGGCCGTCGTGCGGTGGCGGTAAAGATGCTGTCGACGGAATCATCGGCGCAAGGGAGGAAGGAGTTCGAGGCCGAGGTGAGGATCATCAGCAGACTGAAGCATCGCAACCTTGTGCAGCTCCTGGGCTGGTGCGACAGCCGCAAGGGGCTCCTCCTCGTCTACGAGCTCGTCTCGGAGGGCAGCCTAGACAGGCATCTCTACAGCAAGGGCAGATGTCTGACATGGCCACAGAGGTACAAGATCATCCTCGGCTTGGGATCGGCGCTGCACTACCTCCATGGAGAGTGGGAGCAATGCATCGTGCATGGCGACATCAAACCCAGCAACATCATGCTCGACTCGTCGCTCAACACCAAGCTCGGGGATTTCGGGCTGGCCCGGCTCGCCGACCACGGCACGGGGTTGATGCAGACTACCAAGGCCGTGCTCGGCACCGTCGGGTACATCGACCCGGAGTTCGTCAACACGCGGCGGCCGTGCACCGAGTCGGACGTGTACAGCTTCGGCGTCGTCCTCCTCGAGATCGTCGCCGGCCGGCGGCCGGTGATGGAGACCGCGGGGAAATCCTTCACGCTGGTGAGGTGGGTGTGGAGCCTGTACGGGAGGAACGCGATCATCGACGCGGCGGACGAGCGGCTGAGGGGCGACGAGGCCGACGAGCGGTGGATGGGGCGGGCGCTCGTCGTCGGGCTCTGGTGCGCGCACCCGGACAGGAGCGAGCGGCCGTCCATCGCGCAGGCCATGCACGTCCTGCAGTCCGACGAGGTCAGGCTGCCGGCGCTGCAGCTGCACATGTACAGGGCAACGCCGGACCCCGCAACGTACGCCGGCCCGTACGAGGCTTTCTCCATTGACTGCTCCACCTCCAGCTCCGGCTGTGTTCGCTCTTCTTTGGTCAACACCGGTGACACCACTCATTCTTCCGACTCGTCCTCGACTGCGTTGCTACGGAACTCCAAGGATCTACTCCCGATTTGTAAAGCTTGATTAAATTTTCTAGTTACATCCACCATGCATTGACAGCAACGATTATTTTGTGGGGAAAGTTGCGTCTAAACCTCAGAGCACCCAACCCCTTTATCTAACCATTTATTTATGAGAGTTGCTATACGTACGATAGAAATCCATACAACTTTGGTACGATCAGACTGGTTTGGTGGTGTGGGCCCAAACCTTTTGAAACGTGCATGTGTCTTGTCGTACTTAAATCGTAAAAAAAATCATCGTACGCAAGGTAGTTTAGTTTATTTTGTACCTCGCCATTTGTGCATAAACATTTCTCCTTATTTTGGTCCCAAATGAAAGAACATTTTGACAATCTTTGTGGCCCGGGGAAACATCAGAGAAGTACAATGTGTGAAAGAAAAATCAGAATTTTAGGTGCAATGTAAATAATACCTTGCTGTCATTTACTTGTTTTTATTTTATTTTCTATTTACAATTATCTACAATTATCTATACACCTCACTTGCTTGCAAATGACGAGACCAAGGGGATTGACAACCCTCTTGTCCGTGTTGGTTGTTCTTTTGTGTGCAGTCGCTGAAGACGGTTGTGGTTGATATTTCTATCGATTCGATAAACCTTGGTTTCATAACTGAGGAAAATACTTACCCACATTGTGGTGTGATAATCTGTTCCTCTTCATCACAAGTATGAGGTGCCAGAACGGAACCCCGGATGGGGTCGTCGTGGAACAGAGACTTGCGGTAGCGTAACAAATGTTTCGTGGATATCTGTAGGGGTTCTGGAATATTTGGAAAATTTGTAGGTCAGTGAACGAGACAAGAGGGGCCATAGTAAGGCGACAAGGCATCAGGACCCGCCCTCCCTCCGGTCTGCACCCTGTTGCTTTGTGGGCTCCTTATTTGGCTTCAGGTCTTCTCCCGAAGCTTCCAGATCTTCTTTTGGTACAGAAATAATCATAAAAAAGTTTCATGGCAATTAGACTTCGTTTGGTACTGAAAACCTGAAAAACAAAAAACTTGCAGAAAACAACAACTCACACTCGGCACTGGATTAATAGGTTAATGCTGAAAAATAATATAAATTTGTGCATTATGACCCAAAAAGTATGTTAGGATGATAATATAACAGCATGCAACAATAAAAAATTATAGGTACGTTGAAGACATGTTACTATATATTTTTCTATCAATCGCCAAACAATAATTTGTTTACCCACCGTATGCTTACATTCATGAGAGATGACACCAAGAAAAAACTATGCCCCCGAGTCTATTCACTTATAAGTTTACAAACTATGCCCCCTCCAATGGTGATGTGTGAGTGGTCTATCACAGACCTAAGGGCCCGTAGTTAGTACCTACATGACTCTCTATCTCTTATGTTCTTCAATGCAAAGATCGTTGTGAGTCCCTTGTCGATCTATCTTATGCAATCCTCTTTGCGGTGCGTTTGTTGGGATCTAACGAATTATGGATTCATGTTCAAATTATTCATGAAAAGTATTTGAGTCATCTCTATATTTTTATATGCATGATTATGATAGCTTCGTATTTCTCTTCGATATATCGGTTTGGTTTGTCGAACTAGATTGATTTATCTTCAGCAGGAGGGGTGCGTTGTGATAAGTTGAATCTTGCGGTGCTCAATCCGAGTGACAGAAGTGGACATGACACATGTTGTATTGCTTCCATTAAGGATAAAACGATGGAGTTTATTCGTATTAGTTGAGTTTACTTTGTCTACATCATGTCACTTTGCTCCAAGCATTGCGTTGTTTTTATTTAATATTCTAGATGCATGTTGGATACAGTCGATGAGTGAAATAATACTAGTAGATGCATGCATGAGTCGGTCTACTTATTTATGGACGTGATGCTATGCGTGGTCATTGTAGTGAATAAATAGTACATAATTATGCTTTTTTTATCAATTGTCCAAGAATAATTTGTTTACTCGCCGTATACTTTTTCGAGAGAGAAGCGTCTAGCTAAAACTATAGCCCCCCGGTTCTTCACAAATCATATTACAAAAACACTAAAAGATATTGTTGCTTTTCTACTACTGTTATCTTATTTTATATTTATATTTTCTATCTATCACTGCTTATCGCTTGCAATTAACGAGTTGAAGGGATTGATCATCCTTCTATCCGCGTTGGACGCAAGTGTTTGTTATATTGTTGTGTATGTGTTGAAGACGGATGCTTGCGTGGTCGATGAGTGGAACTTTATCGGTTTGGTTCAATAATGTTGGTTTTTACTGAGAATTTTTTTTATCTTTACTGTGTTGCATCTTTTTTTTAAGAAAATCCGAACGCAGTTTTGCCGTTCCAAACAGATAAAGTTCGGACTAGACGGACGTTGGTATATCTATTACTACTAATAAACAATCGAACATTTTTTTTCTAAACACACCCGTCTAATGTACACACAATAACACAAAGCAATTACAACCTCATGATCAGATCCATTCGTTCAAATCTAATCGTTAACATAACAACTAACCTCACCGAAAGTATGTTTAGCAATTAGCCGAGGCAGACGAAAACTCTGCCTCTGCACCCACGCTCGTGCCCTTCTTCCACCCACGTCAGTACTAACCCCATGCATCACGCTTCATCCAGTCATTCCCTTTCCCCCACCTCCCATTCCTCTCTCCCCATGGAGGGCCGCCGTTGCGTCGCCCATCTCACCCGCAGACACGGCTCGCTGCCCTCCACTGGTTGCCACCACTCGCATCTCACCTTGGTCACCGCCGGCCTTCCCATGCCTCAGCCCCCAACGCCCGACGCCATACACTCGCCCTTCACCAGATCGACATCGACCGTCTCCACTGGATCGACGCCGGCCGACCAGATCGAGAGACAGAGATCGAGACGAGATAGAGAAGGGGATCGAAGGAAAAGAAGGGGGCGACTTCCTTTCTCCTCCACCTCCTCCTCGCTACAGACACGGACCACAAGGAGATCGAAGGCTTCAGGAGGGATCGCGAGAACTACAGATGGAGAGAAGCGAGGAGGAGGTGTCCGGATGCTGGGTCAGCTCGCTGTTGCTGGGTCCCGCTTCTTCTCTTCCACACAGCGCAGGCGCTACAGCCCAAACTAGAAGACGACCAAGAGAAGACACCATCGGCGCACGAGACTTGCGGCGCCCACCAACCTCGCCACGCCGGAACCCTAGCCCGCCGGCCGCCCATGGTTATGGCCGGAGGGAGGCACCGGTAGAGGGAGACGAGAGGAGGAGGAGGAGGAGAGAGGAACCCGCGCGGTGTAGATTAGGACTTCGGAGGAGTGGGCGAGATGTCTGTGCGGATCAAGGCGGTGGTGGGCAGGTTCGCTGCAGGAGGCGCTGGACGCGGACCTCCAGGACCGCATCATGAAGGAGCGGGAGATGCAGAGCTACATCCAGGAGCGTGAGCGCGAGGTCGTAGAGAGGGAGGCCGCATGGAAGGCCGAGCTCTCCCTCCGCGAGGTAGCAATCCAGCCCCCCTACTCTCCGTCTCCTTTCCTGCCATTCCGATTCATCTCCGTGCATATTCCCTGGTGGCTGGTGCTGAATCAATTGGTGGTGGTGTCGACGGCACGATGCCTTGGGAAGTTGGGAGTAGTTCAGATATCGGTTGCTGAATGCTGGTGCATTTCAGATTTATTAGTGATATCGTATATAGTGGGTCGATCTCCAGAAGGAATTCTGAAGTTTGAGTGACGTAGTTGGATTTGGTACAAGGTGTTTGTTATGTTAGGTGTTGATTGGTCGGTAATCGCTTGGGGAGCAAATTACCCATCTAATGTTATTGTGAACATCTTTGAGGCCTGAGGTTTAGGCGCACTGTCTATGGTAGTCAGTGACTCGATATAAACTAGCCAGCTTCTTGCACAGGCATGAAGATTGGTGGTGATATACGTACATCAGTGATGTAAGTGGGACTACTACTGCTCCTATCATAGTTCTCCATTCTAAGTAATGGAAGGGGTGATGTCTACTGGTTACAGTATTCAGTGATTAGATATGATCTAGCCAGATTCTTGCACATGAGGTCAGAGGTTCAGCCGCTCTGGTTACAGTGTTCACTGATTAGGTATGAGCTAGCCAGGTTTGTTGAATATGGATGAAAATTGGTGCTATGATTTCCATAATATACATTAGTGATGTGAGTGGGACTACTCCTGCACGTGTGGTACTGGATGGGATTCGGATGGGGTGCGGTGGGGGCATTTTCTCATGTAGGTGAACACTCTGATCTCTTTTTATTGGACCAGGCATGGCGGATTCTGCTCTTGCAATCGAGTTTCTTCTACCCTCCATTTGCTTTAGCTGGATCAGCGTGGTTCTAACTTTGTATACACTTTTGGATTTGTGAGAAAAACAAGATGGTGGTTCGATTACGCCCCAGATTGTACACCCCCCACACACACCAACTCGATGAGGTGGGCCGTGGCGAATTCAGTGGGTGAGTATTCTTTCCAATGTACGCGTGTGATCCTCTGTTAGCTGATTAAGATTCAAGGGCCACTACATTCTTGAACATTAGAGCCACAGTTAACTGGTCTAGATTAAACCTAAGAATAAAATTTTACTTTTGATTCCGTGTGACACTTCAGCTGTATTGTTAATAGCCTGCACATTCATTCTGAATTATTAAGTTTTATTTCCGAGGGCATTTCTCCGTTAGAACAATAAACTGGTTTTGTCTGCTATGATAAACACTAATTGCTACTTTCACATGGTGACTATGTGCACGAAGATGAACCCGGTGAAGTCAGGGTGGAAGAAGGGCATGAATGACACATTCCTAAAAGGAATGATCTGGTTTTTCCGGTATATAATTATGTATTTTAAAAAGTTACTCGGGTGTAGCAGCATTTGCTCTGTAGCAGCATTTTCCTTTTAACTTCTCCTTGTTCTTCCGAGTTAACGCAATAGATGGCATGGACACATCAAAAAGGAACTAACAATACTTCGAATACCATGGTGGGTAGCAAAAAAGTTATATTGTGAGCCATCTTCAGCCAGGAGCCATTACATTGTTGCAGACGTCCTACTTGGTCAGGCCGGCGTCGGCCGAGCAGGATAAACCTCCTGTCCAAGCCAGTGGCATCAGGAAGGCGGACGATTGTAGTGGTGTGGAGGTGCGATCTATCATGCATCTCACTCTGTTTGTGGTCAATTTTTTTGCTCCATGATTTCAAAACAAGCTTGAAGAGCTGAAGATACTGGCGTGAAAACGAGATGAGAACGGGCTGAGATGAGATTAAGAAACTAATGCTGCTGTTGCAAGCTTTCTTTTTTATATATACGGTATCCACATATCTACTGATGGACAATTGACCACTGTAATTATATACTAATGCTGTTGCTGCAACCTTTCTTTTTTATTTATTATCTTTCATAATTTTCATTGTGACAACCTCTTAATATTTTCACCCATCTCTTCATAGGTACTACTAACTTGGAGGTCTTTATTATGTAGTCCATTTTCTTCATGCTTGAATTTGTCCATATTTCTCTTTTATTTTCACCATTGAGAAGTTAAGATGTTGGTTTAGACGATATTCTGATCTTGGTTAGTAAGAGTAGGATATTCTGATGTAGTTGATTGTTTCTAGGCTAGAGTTCATTGGAAAATATATATTGGAAGTACCATCTATGATGCTAGACGATGATAATGGTTTATTCTGTTTGACGCGAGATGAGCTAATCCGGGTGCTTGGTCTACAAGGTTAAGATGGTAGATGATGAAAATGATTCTTTTGAACATAAAAGTACACCAGAGATTCTCTCCTGATAATTGGAACACCACATTACCAAATGTTTTGGTCAGCTTGGTTTCGATTTTTTAGTGATATTACTGTCTGTACTTTTCTCTCCATGATGATTAGCGCTGGTTTACGAGTACGGCGGCTCGATCATTGTCTGTTCATAGTCATTCAGGCATATTTTTGAAAAGAAAAAGAATCATGTGAAGCCTAAACATGACATGGTTACGAAGGTGTAATGTTCAACCATTAGTCCGTGGCTGCAATGCGGTGTTTCCCTTGGTGTTCATACCAGGTGCTTACAGATTAGCCAAACTAAAAATAAATGACACACTATATATCTATACTATATACTATCTATTGTGTATGTAAAATCAAAAGTATCATTTAACTGAATCATAAGATGTGTCTTATAGAGACGTGCGTGCACGTGCAAGGCTACTAGTATGGAGTAGACAGTTGGATTGGCCTTAAAAGGCCAGAATATGAGTTCCCGAAGGTTCATGCCCTGTCCTTCTCGCGCATACTCTGCTCTAGATTACCTGACCAGTTCCACGCTCGCCAAAGGATCGTGAACCAGGAGCCGTTGGGAAGCTAGCTAGCGCGTTTCCCCAGTCACCGTGATGCGACTGGATGGATGCATTCATCGCTGCTTGGTGGCCGCAGTTTGAAGGCACTGAGTGATTTTCTTTGCCATGACGTGCGACATTCCTCGCCGTCAGAAAAACCAGTGCCGTCCAAACGAGTGGCTGATGGCTCTCGTCAAGATATGAGGATAAGGATAGGACAGCGTATTGCTAGTAGATGGCAGCGTGCATCTCGGTCAGTCGGCCGACTGGAATCATTTGCCATTTTTATCCTCCTCAAGCTTCCTCTTTCCCAAACACCAAACACCAAAACACACACCAAGAATCGATGGGCTCTCACCCTCGTCCTAGTCCTACAACTCTAGTCCTGGTGTTGCTATGCCTCTGCCATGCGCCGCCGTACTGGGCCTTCTCCCTCTCCTTCAACCTCAACTTCTCCGACCCCAGCGCCGGTTCATCCATCAACCTCGCCGGCGATGCATACATCAGTCCGTCAAGGCTGGAGCTGACACAAAGTAATCAGAACGACAGCATCGGCCGGGCGTCCTACAGGTACAAAATACCCCTATGGAACAGCGCCACCGGCGAGATGGCTAGCTTCACCACCAACTTCTCCTTCCTAATCACCTACACTGAGATGTACGGCTCTGGGATAGCCTTCTTCCTCGGCCATTTCCCTTCGGTGATCCCGCCCAACAGCACCGGACGCAGCCTAGGCCTCCTCCCGGACTTCACCAACGGGACGGGCCATAGCCGGATCGTGGCCGTCGAGTTTGACACTAAGCAAAGCGAGAGATTTGGCGACATCAACGGTAACCATGTTGGCATCGACGTCAACTCTCTCAACTCCACGGCGTCCACGGCCACGACGACCACGCCGGACAAGAACCTCACGTCCTTCATTGTTATGGAAGCCACTGTGACGTACCGCAATGACTCCAAGATGTTGGCCGTTGATCTCCTCATCGACGATGCCTTGTACCAGGTCAATGCAACCGTTGATCTGCGCATGTATTTACCGGAGGAGGTCTCTGTAGGCTTCTCCTCGGCGACAACTGCTACTTCCGGCGTGCTGAACCAGATACTGTCATGGTCATTCAATTCCAGTTTACCTGACCTTTCAACCAGCAACAAACACAAAAAGTTAGTGACAATCCTACTATCCGTACTAGTTCCTTTGCTTTTTATGTTGGCATGTGCTTCTGTGGTATTTGTATGGTGGCGACGGAAGAGAAGAAGATCAAATGAGGACAGCCAAGAACAGTATGTGGACAGAGCTGGCCTAGAGCGAGGTGTGGCTGCCGGCGGCCCCAGACGGTACACCTTCAACGAGCTGGTCGCAGCGACGAGCAATTTTGCAGAGGAGAAGAAGCTCGGGCGAGGCGGCTTCGGGGGCGTTTACCAGGGGCACCTCACGCTCAAACTCGCGGCCGACCGTCGTGCAGTGGCGGTAAAGATGTTGTCAGCAGAATCATCGGCACAAGGCAGGAGGGAGTTCGAGGCCGAGGTGAGGATCATCAGCAGACTGAAGCATCGCACCTTGTGCAGCTGCTGGGCTGGTGCGACAGCCGCAAGGGGCTCCTGCTCGTCTACGAGCTCGTCGCAGAGGGCAGCCTAGACAGGCACCTCTACAACAAGGATAGATGTCTGACATGGCCACAGAGGTACAAGATAATCCTCGGCTTGGGGTCCGCGCTGCGCTACCTTCACGGAGAGTGGGAGCAGTGCATCGTGCACGGGGACATCAAGCCAGGCAATATCATGCTCGACTCGTCGTTCAGCACCAAGCTCGGGGACTTCGGGTTGGCTCGGCTCGTTGATCACGGCATCGGGTTAATGCAGACGACCAAGGCCGTGCTTGGCACCGCTGGCTACATTGACCCGGAGTTCGTCAACACGCGTCGGCCCAGCATCGAGTCCGACGTGTACAGCTTCGGCATCGTCCTCCTTGAGATCGTCTCGGGCCGGCCGCCGGTTACTGAAACCGTGGGGAGAAGCTTCTCGCTGCTCAAATGGGTGTGGAACCTGTACGGCAGGGACGAGATCCTTGAGGCGGCGGACCCGAGGCTGTGGGGTGTCGAAAACGACGAGTGGTGGATGGAGCGGGTGCTCGTTGTTGGGCTCTGGTGCGCGCTCCCGGACCGGAGCGAGCGGCCGTCGGTGGCGCAGGCCATGAACGTCCTGCAGTCAGAGGAGGCGAGGCTGCCGGAATTACCGCCGAGCATGTATAGGGCCGTACAGCCGGAGCCGGATCCTGCTGGATCGACCGACCGGAACGGGAATTCCTCCATCGACAGCCCCGGTTTTGTTCGCTCTTCTTCGGGCAACACCGGCGACAAAATTCATTCCCCGGAGTCGTCCACTGCGTCGGTTCGGCGTTCCAGGTTTCCAACTGTATAGCTAATGGATGAATCAAGATTTGTATGGTTTCATCAAGTTTCTTGTTGGGCGTGTCTACTACACATCTACATGTGATATATAGTTATTATCTCTCCCTATTATATATATATATATATATATATATATATATATATATATATATATATATATATTATCTTATCTTATCTTACATCTTACATACTAATAAAGCAAATAGTGCTTCTTCCGTACGTCATTCAAATTGCCTTTAAGAGCATCTCCAACAGCCGCGCTTCGCGCCGCGTCCAAAAAATTTATTTGCCGCACGCGCTTCGGCTCGTTTGGCGCGTCGCGTAGCGCTGGCTCCAGCAGCAGCACTAAAATTGTGACAGCCCGATGCCGACGTTTCAAAAGATTCCCTGTTCTTTCCGTTTTCGTCGTGTGGGTATTTTCATTTGTCGCATCATCATCGCATCATTCGCATCATCAGCATTGCATCGGCACCCCGTTGCAGCCAGTTTTCAAAACGTTGCATCCGTTGTTAGTTGCCGGTTAACGTTGTTGTTCGTTCCGAGCCTGACCGCACACGCACGCGCCCGCGGCACCGTCGAAACCCTGTTTTTAAAGTGTGCGTAAAACTTTCTCCGATTGAGCTGGAATTTGACGTGCGGTATTATTTATTTATAGCTAGGCCGCTTGTCGAATTTCGTCGCGATCGGAGACCGTCTGGTACCCGAACGGTCGCCCGTAGCGGCACCGTATTCGGTCTACCGTCGGACGTCTGTCGGTGTTTTAAAATTCGTTGCCGCGTCGCCCGTTTCCCTCTCGTCTCCGATAAACCACTCTACACGGCCACGTACCCATTCCCGCGTGCGGAATCGTCCGAATCCGACCGCACGGTTGGATCCGGAACGCGATTCCGGTTAACCGAGCCCCTCTTTTATCTATAAATACCCCTTCCTCCTAATTTTTAGATAGCCATCCCTAACCTACCTCGAAATCCGTGCAACCTACCCGAAACCCTAGCCTCCCACCTACCCTCTCTCTCCTCCCCCAGCCGCCGCGGGCCCGCCGAGCCCAGATCGGGCCCGGGCAGGCCCATCCGCCGCCGCCGCCTTGCCCAAGCTCCCTGCTCCGCTGCTCCTCCCGAGGTCGCCGGCACCTCCTCCCTTCGTCGTCGGTCACTGCCAGGGACTCGCCGCCGCCTGCTCGGCTCGCCGCAGCCGCCTTCCTCCGGGCGCCGGCCGGAGCTCCCCGGATGTCTGCACCGGTCCCTGCCTGCCGGTTCCCTGCCCGCGCCCTAGCGCCGCCGCGCCGCCACCGGCCTGTGTAGCCCCACCGCCGCCCTCGGATCCGGCCAGATCCGGCCATCCGCGACGCCCCTCGCGTCCCTCGCCTCGCTGGAGGTCGTCGGCCTCGCCGTCACTCAGGCGCCGCCGCCCTTGTCGTGCTCGAGCGCGAGCAGGACGACGGGAGCGGCCAGCCGTCTCACCATAGCCTCTCGTGGGCCTCCTCCAGTGCTGCGCTGGCGCGGCCCAGGTGGCGCCCGAGCCAGGCCCAGCTGGCCAGCTCCTCCCGGCCCAGCTCGGCAGCGCGCACCGCCTCCAGATTCGGCCCATGGCCGCGGGTGAGCCTTCCCCGAGCCTAACCCTCACCGCGTGCATTTTTTAATTATGTAGCGCCCCGTGTGCGGCCCATTAGATAATTAGGAATTTTTTTTCGGATTAGGAATATTCCAGAAATAACCGCATATTAAAACGTCCGTAACTTTTTTTCCGTTAGTCGGATCGAGGTGATCTTTATATCGTTTTGGTGTAGAATTTCGTGTAGAATACGATTTAGCAACTTGCATATTTATTTAACGTTGTTTGACGTATCGTATGCATGGATTTACGTGCTGTATCAATAGGAAAGTGCCCGCATTTATTTTCCGCGCGTGTTTGAATTGCTCGAATGCCATGATAGAAATGCCTATGTTTTAGGGACCATTTTTCCTTGCATTTTAGAGCGGCCACTCGTATTTTTGCGTGTAGGATTTGCCGGTAATTTATTTTCCCGCGTATAGATGTTTAACTCGCATTAATGTGTGGCATTATTTTGTGTTGCAAACCCCACATATTTTATATGTTCCCGGGGTAGAAATGTTGGGGAACGTCGCATGGGAAACAAAAATTTTCCTACGCGCACGAAGACCTATCCTGGTGATGTCCATCTACGAGAGGGGATGAATGATCTACGTACCCTTGTAGATCGAACAACAGAAGCGTTAGAGAACGCGGTTGATGTAGTGGAACGTCCTCACGTCCCTCGATCCGCCCCGCGAACAATCCCGCGATCAGTCCCACGATCTAGTACCGAACGGACGGCACCTCCGCGTTCAGCACACGTACAGCTCGACGATGATCTCGGCCTTCTTGATCCAGCAAGAGAGACGGAGAAGTAGAAGAGTTCTCCGGCAGCGTGACGGCGCTCCGGAGGTTGGTGATGATCTCGTCTCAGCAGGGCTCCGCCCGAGCTCCGCAGAAACGCGATCTAGAGGAAAAACTATGGAGGTATGTGGTCGGGCAGCCGTGAGAAAGTCGTCTCAAATCTGCCCTAAAAGCCCCATATATATAGGAGGAGGGAGGGGGACCTTGCCTTGGGGTCCAAGGGACTCCCAAGGGGTCGGCCGAGCCAAGGGGGGGAGGACTCCCACCCCAAACCGAGTTGGACTTGGTTTGGTGGGAGGAGTCCCCCTCCCTTCCCACTTCTTCCCTCTTTTTTTTTCTTTTCCTTTGATTTTCTTTCTCTTGGCGCATAGGCCCCTTTGGGGCTGTCCCACCAGCCCACTAAGGGCTGGTGTGTCTCCCCAAAGCCTATGGGCTTCCCCGGGGTGGGTTGCCCCCCCGGTGAACTCCCGGAACCCATTCGTCATTCCCGGTACATTCCCGGTAACTCCGAAAACCTTCCGGTAATCAAATGAGGTCATCCTATATATCAATCTTCGTTTCCGGACCATTCCGGAAACCCTCGTGACGTCCGTGATCTCATCCGGGACTCCGAACAACATTCGGTAACCAACCATATAACTCAAATACGCATAAAACAACGTCGAACCTTAAGTGTGCAGACCCTGCGGGTTCGAGAACTATGTAGACATGACCCGAGAGACTCCTCGGTCAATATCCAATAGCGGGACCTGGATGCCCATATTGGATCCTACATATTCTACGAAGATCTTATCGTTTGAACCTCAGTGCCAAGGATTCGTATAATCCCGTATGTCATTCCCTTTGTCCTTCGGTATGTTACTTGCCCGAGATTCGATCGTCAGTATCCGTATACCTATTTCAATCTCGTTTACCGGCAAGTCTCTTTACTCGTTCCGTAATACAAGATCCCGCAACTTACACTAAGTTACATTGCTTGCAAGGCTGGTGTGTTACCGAGTGGGCCCCGAGATACCTCTCCGTCACACGGAGTGACAAATACCAGTCTTGATCCATACTAACCCAACTGACACCTTCGGAGATACCTGTAGAGCATTTTTATAGTCACCCAGTTACGTTGCGACGTTTGATACACACAAAGCATCCTCCGGTGTCAGTGAGTTATATGATCTCATGGTCATAGGAATAAATACTTGACACGCAGAAAACAGTAGCAACAAAATGACACGATCAACATGCTACGTCTATTAGTTTGGGTCTAGTCCATCACGTGATTCTCCCAATGACGTGATCCAGTTATCAAGCAACAACACCTTGTTCATAATCAGAAGACACTGACTATCATCGATCAACTGGCTAGCCAACTAGAGGCATGCTAGGGACGGTGTTTTGTCTATGTATCCACACATGTAAATGAGTCTTCATTCAATACAATTATAGCATGGATAATAAACTATTATCTTGATACAGGAATTATAATAATAACTATACATTTATTATTGCCTCTAGGGCATAATTCCAACAGTCTCCCACTTGCACTAGAGTCAATAATCTAGCCCTCACATCACCATGTGAATTACATTGTAATAAATCTAACACCCATACAGTTCTGGCGTCGATCATGTTTTGGCCGTGGAAGAGGTTTAGTCAGCGGGTCTGCTACATTCAGATCCGTGTGCACTTTGCATATATTTACGTCCTCCTCCTCGACGTAGTCGCGGATGAGGTTGAAGCGTCGTTTTGATGTGTCTGGTCTTCTTGTGAAACCTTGGTTCCTTCGCTAAGGCAATGGCACCAGTGTTATCACAGAACAAGGTTATTGGATCCAGTGCACTTGGCACCACTCCAAGATCCGTCATGAACTGCTTCATCCAGACACCCTCCTTAGCCGCCTCCGAGGCAGCCATGTACTCAGCTTCACATGTAGAATCTGCTACGACGCTTTGCTTGGAACTGCACCAGCTTACTGCACCCCCATTAAGAATAAATACGTATCCGGTTTGCGACTTAGAGTTGTCCGGATCTGTGTCAAAACTTGCATCGACGTAACCTTTTACGGCGAGCTCTTCGTCACCTCCATACACGAGAAACATCTCCTTAGTCCTTTTCAGGTACTTCAGGATATTCTTGACCGCCGTCCAGTGATCCACTCCTGGATTACTATGGAACCTACCTGCCATACTTATGGCCAGGCTAACATCCGGTCTAGTGCACAGCATTGCATACATGATAGAACCTATGGCTGAAGCATAGGGGACGGAGCGCATATGCTCTCTATCTTCATCAGTTGCTGGGCACTGAGTCTTACTCAATCTCGTACCTTGTAACACTGGCAAGAACCCTTTCTTGGACTGTTCCATTTTGAACCTCTTCAAAACTTTATCAAGGTATGTGCTTTGTGAAAGTCCTATCAGGCGTTTTGATCTATCCCTATAGATCTTAATGCCTAGTATGTAAGCAGCTTCTCCTAGGTCCTTCATAGAGAAACTTTTATTCAAGTAACCTTTTATGCTCTCCAGAAGCTCTACATTGTTTCCAATCAGTAATATGTCATCCACATATAATATTAGAAACGCCACAGAGCTCCCACTCACTTTCTTGTAAATACAAGATTCTCCAACCACTTGTATAAACCCAAATGCTTTGATCACCTCATCAAAGCGTTTATTCCAACTCCGAGATGCTTGCACCAGTCCATAAATGGATCGCTGGAGCTTGCACACTTTGTCAACATTTTTAGGATCGACAAAACCTTCGGGTTGCATCATATACAACTCTTCCTTAAGGAAACCGTTAAGGAACGCCGTTTTGACATCCATCTGCCAAATTTCATAATCGAAAAATGCAGCTATTGCTAACATGATTCTGACGGACTTAAGCATCGCTACGGGTGAGAAAGTCTCATCGTAGTCAACTCCTGGAACTTGTGAAAAACCCTTTGCCACAAGTCGAGCTTTATAAACGGTCACATTACCGTCAGCGTCCGTCTTCTTCTTAAAGATCCATTTGTTCTGAATAGCCTTGCGGCCCTCAGGTAGTATCTCCAAAGTCCACACTTTGTTCTCATACATGGATCCTATCTCGGATTTCATGGCTTCTAGCCATTTGTTGGAATCTGGGCCCACCATTGCTTCTTCATAATTTGCAGGTTCATTGTTGTCTAACAAAATGATTGATAATACGGGATTACCGTACCACTCTGGAGCAGCGCGTGATCTCGTCGACCTGCGTGGTTCAACAGAAACTTGAACTGGAGTTTCATGATCATCATCATTAACTTCCTCCTCAACCGGCGTCGCAACGACAGAGGTTTCCCCTTGCCCTGCGCCACCATCCAGAGGGATGAGAGGTTCGACAACCTCGTCAAGTTCTATCTTCCTCTCACTCAATTCTCTCGAGAGAAACTCCTTCTCGAGAAAAGTTCCGTTCTTAGCAACAAACACTTTGCCCTCGGATTTGAGATAGAAGGTGTACCCAACTGTCTCTTTTGGGTAACCTATGAAGACGCATTTTTCCGCTTTGGGTTCCAGCTTTTCAGGCTGAAGCTTTTTGACATAAGCATCACATCCCCAAACTTTAAGAAACGACAACTTTGGCCTTTTGCCATACCACAGTTCGTACGGTGTCGTCTCAACGGATTTCGATGGTGCCCTATTTAAAGTGAATGCAGCTGTTTCTAATGCATAACCCCAAAATGATAACGGCAAATCAGTAAGAGACATCATAGATCGCACCATCTCTAACAAAGTACGATTACGACGTTCGGACACACCATTACGCTGTGGTGTTCCAGGCGGTGTTAACTGCGAAACAATTCCACATTGTCTTAAGTGAGGACCAAACTCGAAACTCAGATATTCACCCCCACGATCAGACCGTAGGAACTTGATCTTCTTGTTACGATGATTTTCCACTTCACTCTGAAATTGCTTGAACTTTTCAAATGTTTCAGACTTGTGCTTCATCAAGTAGACATAACCATATCTACTTAAATCGTCAGTGAAGGTGAGAAAATAACGATATCCGCCGCGTGCCTCCACGCTCATTGGACCACACATATCGGTATGTATGATTTCCAACAAGTCACTTGCACGCTCCATTGTTCCGGAGAACGGAGTTTTAGTCATCTTGCCCATGAGGCATGGTTCGCACGTGTCAAGTGAATCAAAGTCAAGTGACTCCAAAAGTCCATCAGCATGGAGTTTCTTCATGCGCTTTACACCAATATGACCTAAGCGGCAGTGCCACAAAAATATGGCGCTATCATTGTTTACTCTAACTCTTTTGGTCTCAATGTTATGTATATGCGTGTTGCTATCAAGATTCAATATGAACAATCCTCTCACATTCGGTGCATGACCATAAAAGATGTTACTCATAGAAATAGAACAACCATTATTCTCAGACTTAAAAGAGTAACCGTCTCGCAATAAACAAGATCCAGATATAATGTTCATGCTCAACGCAGGCACTAAATAACAATGATTTAAGTTCATCACTAATCCCGATGGTAGCTGAAGTGACACTGTGCCGACGGCGATTGCATCAACCTTGGAACCGTTTCCTACGCGCATCGTCACTTCGTCTTTCGCCAACCTTCGTCTATTCCGCAGTTCCTGCTTCGAGTTGCAAATGTGAGCAACAGAACCGGTATCAAATACCCAGGCACTACTACGAGAGCCGGTTAAGTACACATCAATAACATGTATATCAAATATACCTGATTTCTCTCTGCCCGCCTTCTTATCTGCCAGATACTTGGGGCAATTGCGCTTCCAGTGACCCATACCCTTGCAATAGAAGCACTCTGTTTCAGGCTTAGGTCCAGCTTTGGGCTTCTTCGGCGGATTGGCAACAGGCTTGCCGCTCTTCTTCGAATTGCCCTTCTTGCCTTTGCCGTTTCTCTTGAAACTAGTGGTCTTGCTCACCATCAACACTTGATGCTCTTTACGGAGTTCAGACTCTGCGACTTTCAGCATCGCAAACAACTCGCCGGGAGACTTGTTCATCCCTTGCATGTTGTAGTTCAACACAAAGCCTTTATAGCTTGGCGGCAGTGACTGAAGGATTCTGTTAGTGATAGCTTCTTGCGGGAGTTCAATCCCCAGTTCAGCTAGACGGTTTGAGTACCCAGACATTTTGAGCACATGTTCACTGACAGACGAGTTTTCCTCCATCTTGCAAGCATAGAATTTGTCGGAGGTCTCATACCTCTCGATCCGGGCGTTCTTCTGAAAGATAAACTTCAACTCCTGGAACATCTCAAATGCTCCATGACGCTCAAAGCGACGTTGAAGTCCCGGTTCTAAGCCATACAAGACTGCACATTGAACTATTGAGTAGTCCTCCTTACGTGCTAACCAAGCGTTCTTAACATCCTGATCAGCCGTAGCGGGTGGTTCATCTCCTAGCGCAGCATTAAGGACATAATCCTTCTTTCCAGCTTGTAAGATTAGCTTAAGATTACGAGCCCAGTCTACAAAGTTGCTTCCATCATCTTTCAACTTAGCTTTCTCTAGGAACGTATTAAAATTCAGGATGACACTTGCGTGAGCCATGATCTACAACACAAATACATTCAAAGTGGACTTAGACTATGTTCAAGATAATTAGAGTTCAACTTAATCAAATTATATGCTAAACTCCCACTCAAAAAGTACATCTCTCTAGTCATTTGAGTGGTTCATGATCCACTTACACTATCCCAAGTCCGATCATCACGTGAGTTGAGTATAGTTTCAGTGGTAAGCATCCCTATGCTAATCATATCAACTATATGATTCATGATCGACCTTTCGGTCTCATGTGTTCCGAGGCCATGTCTGCACATGCTAGGCTCGTCAAGCTTAACCCGAGTGTTCCGCGTGCGCAACTGTTTTGCACCCGTTGTATGTGAACGTTGAGTCTATCACACCCGATCATCACGTGGTGTCTCGAAACGAGGAACTGTAGCAATGGTGCACAGTCGGGGAGAACACAATTTCGTCTTGAAATTTTAGTGAGAGATCACCTCATAATGCTACCGTCGTTCTAAGCAAAATAAGGTGCATAAAAGGATCAACATCACATGCAATTCATAAGTGACATGATATGGCCATCATCACGTGCTTCTTGATCTCCATCACCAAAGCACCGCACGATCTTCTTGTCACCGGCGCCACACCATGATCATCCATCAACGTGTTGCCATCGTGGTTGTCGTGCTACTCATGCTATCACTACTAAAGCTACTCATGCAAGCACATATGTTAGTATAAAGACAACCCTATGGCTCCTGCCGGTCGCCGTACCATCGACGTGCAAGTCGATATTTCTATTACAACATGATCATCTCATACATCCAATATATCACATCACATCATTGGCCATATCACATCACAATCATACCCTGCAAAAACAAGTTAGACGTCCTCTAATTTTGTTGTTGCATGTTTTACGTGGTGACCAAGGGTCTCTAGTAGGATCGCATCTTACTTACGTAAACACCACAACGGAGATATATGAGTTGCTATTTAACCTCATCCAAGGACCTCCTCGGTCAAATCCGATTCAACTAAAGTTGGAGAAACCGTCACTTGCCAGTCATCTTTGAGCAAAGGGGGTTACTCGTAACGATGAAACCAGTCTCTCGTAAGCGTACGAGTAATGTCGGTCCAAGCCGCTTCAATCCAACAATACCGCGGAATCAAGAAAAGACAAAGGAGGGCAGCAAAACGCACATCACCGCCCACAAAACCTTTTGTGTTCTACTCGAGAAGACATCTACGCATGAACCTAGCTCATGATGCCACTGTTGGGGAACGTCGCATGGGAAACAAAAATTTTCCTACGCGCACGAAGACCTATCCTGGTGATGTCCATCTACGAGAGGGGATGAGTGATCTACGTACCCTTGTAGATCGAACAGCAGAAGCGTTAGAGAACGCGGTTGATGTAGTGGAACGTCCTCACGTCCCTCGATCCGCCCCGCGAACAATCCCGCGATCAGTCCCACGATCTAGTACCGAACGGACGGCACCTCCGCGTTCAGCACACGTACAGCTCGACGATGATCTCGGCCTTCTTGATCCAGCAAGAGAGACGGAGAGGTAGAAGAGTTCTCCGGCAGCGTGACGGCGCTCCGGAGGTTGGTGATGATCTCGTCTCAGCAGGGCTCCGCCCGAGCTCCGCAGAAACGCGATCTAGAGGAAAAACTATGGAGGTATGTGGTCGGGCAGCCGTGAGAAAGTCGTCTCAAATCTGCCCTAAAAGCCCCATATATATAGGAGGAGGGAGGGGGACCTTGCCTTGGGGTCCAAGGGACTCCCAAGGGGTCGGCCGAGCCAAGGGGGGGAGGACTCCCCCCCCAAACCGAGTTGGACTTGGTTTGGTGGGAGGAGTCCCCCTCCCTTCCCACTTCTTCCCTCTTTTTTTTTTCTTTTCCTTTGATTTTCTTTCTCTTGGCGCATAGGCCCCTTTGGGGCTGTCCCACCAGCCCACTAAGGGCTGGTGTGTCTCCCCAAAGCCTATGGGCTTCCCCGGGGTGGGTTGCCCCCCCCGGTGAACTCCCGGAACCCATTCGTCATTTCCGGTACATTCCCGGTAACTCCGAAAACCTTCCGGTAATCAAATGAGGTCATCCTATATATCAATCTTCGTTTCCGGACCATTCCAGAAACCCTCATGACGTCCGTGATCTCATCCGGGACTCCGAACAACATTCGGTAACCAACCATATAACTCAAATACGCATAAAACAACGTCGAACCTTAAGTGTGCAGACCCTGCGGGTTCGAGAACTATGTAGACATGACCCGAGAGACTCCTCGGTCAATATCCAATAGCGGGACCTGGATGCCCATATTGGATCCTACATATTCTACGAAGATCTTATCGTTTGAACCTCAGTGCCAAGGATTCCTATAATCCCGTATGTCATTCCCTTTGTCCTTCGGTATGTTACTTGCCCGAGATTCGATCGTCAGTATCCGTATACCTATTTCAATCTCGTTTACCGGCAAGTCTCTTTACTCGTTCCGTAATACAAGATCCGGCAACTTACACTAAGTTACATTGCTTGCAAGGCTTGTGTGTGATGTTGTATTACCGAGTGGGCCCCGAGATACCTCTCCGTCACACGGAGTGACAAATCCCAGTCTTGATCCATACTAACCCAACTGACACCTTCAGAGATACCTGTAGAGCATTTTTATAGTCACCCAGTTACGTTGCGACGTTTGATACACACAAAGCATTCCTCCGGTGTCAGTGAGTTATATGATCTCATGGTCATAGGAATAAATACTTGACACGCAGAAAACAGTAGCAACAAAATGACACGATCAACATGCGACGTCTATTAGTTTGGGTCTAGTCCATCACATGATTCTCCCAATGACGTGATCCAGTTATCAAGCAACAACACCTTGTTCATAATCAGAAGACACTGACTATCATCGATCAACTGGCTAGCCAACTAGAGGCATCCTAGGGACGGTGTTTTGTTTATGTATCCACACATGTAAATGAGTCTTCATTCAATACAATTATAGCATGGATAATAAACTATTATCTTGATACAAGAATTATAATAATAACTATACATTTATTATTGCCTCTAGGGCATAATTCCAACAAGAAAAATCCCATGGATTTTTCTGTGCAATTAGTTTTAGTTTTTGAGTAAGTTAGTTCACGAGATATTTTGCCATCTTGCCCTCTTGTTTATTTCGTAGGATTTATTTCGTGCCTCGTTTGAATTAGTTGTCAACTAGCGAGTTCTTTTTAGATGTTTTGTCTAGCCCCTGGTATTTTTAGTTGCAATAGAAATGCATTTTTAGGTGTGTTTTGATTGCCCTTAAGTTGCTAGAAATAGTGCTGTTTTAGACGTGCTGAAATATTTCTAAGTCTGGAAACTGATATTATTTTGTTGCTGTCTTGTCTTGCTTGCATCTTGTGATCTGTAGCTCTTTTGAGGTTGGTCCAATGGAGTTAGTTGTACCCCTTGTGTTTCTCTAGCATGCTGTAAACTTTCATGCCATTTGGAGTCCTGTAGCTATAGGTTTTTCTGCTGTCAATATAGCTTCAGATCGAAAACTGCACTTTGAGGAGGTGTAATTTTCACTAAGTCTGAAATAGTGTGTGAGATGCCATTTTGTGTCTTCTTTTCCTAGTGAACCATGATGCCATGCTAGTTGTTGTTGGTTGTTTGTAGTAGTGCTTCTTGCTCTCTACCGTGCCGTGCCTTGCTTGAGCATATCGGAGTTGTGTAGCCCGTAGTTGTGGGGCGTAGAAAATGCTATGTGGCTGATTTTGGCAGATTGTAGTGATTTCTTGTTTTGCTCGTACCTTTTGAACCGTAGCTCCGATTTGATCGAGTCCTACGTGAAACTTGCTTAGAATCTTGTGTAGTGTATTTTTCCCTTGCTGGTTGTATGTTTTGAAGTGCTCGTGACCGTCGCTGCATACATTTTGCATTCATGCCATCATATCTTGCGGTGCTTTTAACTTTTGATCCGTAGCTCCGTTGGAGATGTTCTTTATGTGTAGATTGCTTGCCTTGACGCGTAGAATCACGTGAACCTATTTGTTTTGCTATTTAACAACTAATTAAATGCATTAGTTCAGATCTGGACAGAATTGTAAATTAACATGTGAGGTCGTCTCGGAGGTGCTATATGTCATTTCCGACCTCATTTAGAATGCCTATATAAGTAGTTTAATTTCCGCTTCACCTCTTGCATGTTTGACAACATTAATATTGCCGTGTAAATAACCGGGAGTGAACTAAATAATTCGTATGTGGAGTTTCGTCAATATGCAACTCGTGCATATTGAACTTCACTTAATGTGTAGTGTTTGATTGTGTGCTTTGTCATGTCGTGACTTGCATGCATTCAGTAGCTCATGCATCATATGTGTTGTGCATCGTGTGGTGAATATCGTGTGTTGATGCTTGTTTCCGGTTTCCCCGTCTCGATAGAGTTCCGCAAGCGTGTCGGATGTGAGGACTCGTTCGACTACATCGGTTCATCTGCTTCACGGAGGCATTCTTCTTCCAAGAGGGATCTCAGGCAAGATGATCATTTCCCCAGATACCATTACTATCATTGCCATGCTAGTCTTATCGCTTCTATCGATTATGTCCCGTTGCCTACCACCTGTTAAATATCAGCCTCTCAACAATGCCATGTTAACCATCAACCTGTTCAACCTAGCAAACCACTGATTGGCTATGTTACCGCTTGCTTAACCCTGTTGATAGCATTGCTAGTTGCAGGTGCAGATGCTTCCATGTGAAAGCATGGGTTCCTTGTTATATCACCATATTTAAATGCTATTTAATTTAATGCACCTATATACTTGGTAAAAGGTGGAAGGCTCGGCCTTTCTAGCCTGGTGTTTTGTTCCACCTTTGCCCCCTTAGTTTCGGCTACCGGTGTTATGTTCCATAAACGAGCCCTCCTAACACGATCGGGGTTGTTATGGGGACCCCCTTGATAATTCGTTTTAGATTAAAGCTGGTCTGGCAAGGCCCAACATTGGTACTACATTTGCCTAATCACCTAATAAACTTGCATAGGGACTTTTCGGACCCCGAGGATAATTTAATCAACCCCCGGGCCAGTGCTCCTCATGAGTGTTGGTCCAAAACAGAGCAGCTTATTAACGCTACCCGGGGCAACTCGGCGTTTGGCGTGGTAACCATCGCTCATCCGTCGTGTCCTCGGAACGAGGTACGCGACTCCTATCGGGATCGTCGACACGTCGGGCGGCCTTGCTGGATTAGTTTTACCTTTGACGAGATATCTTGTGCATCGGGATTCCGGTGATGCTTTGGGTAGTCTCAGAGTTGAGGTTTTCCACTAGGGAATCCGACGAGATCGCGAGCTTCGTGATTGAGGATTTCTATGCGGCTTGTGGTAATTTGTGATGGACTAGTTCGAGCACCCCTGCAGGGTTAAATCTTTTCGGAAAGCCGTGCCCGCGGTTATGTGGCAACGTGGAAACTTTGTTTAACACTGGTTCTAGATAACTTGAAGTTAACTTAATTAAAACATGCCAACTGTGTGCGTAACCGTGACTGTCTCTTTCATGAGTTCCTTCTCCGATCGAGGACACGGTGGGGTTATGTCTGACGTAGGTATGTGTTCAGGATCATTCATTTGATCAACAGTAGTTCACGTCCGCTATGCGTAGATCTTCCCCCTCTTATTTCTTGTACTCGTAAGTTAGCCACCAAACATATGCTTAGCCGCTGCTGCAACCTCACCACTTAACCATACCTCACCCATTAAGCTTTGCTAGTCTTGATACCTTTGGAAATGAGATTGCTGAGTCCCCTGTGGCTCACAGATTTACTACAACACCAGTTGCAGGTACAGGTAAAGGGTACTTGACGCGAGCGCGTTGATTGTTCATTTGGAGTTGCTTCTTCTTCTTTTTCGATCTAGGATGGGTTCCAGGCCGGCAGCCTGGGATAGCAAGGATGGATGTCGTTCTTCTTTTCTCGTTTGTTTTCGTCCGTAGTCGGACCCTGCTCTTACTCTTGATGATTATGTAATGTACTGATGTGACTCTGATGTAGCTTGTGGCGAGTGTAAGCCAACTCTATATATATCTCTCTTCTTTTTCAGTACATGTACTTGTAACGATATCCATTCTCGCGACACGATGAGATGCGCTTCTATCCCTGACAAGGCCCTCGTGCCAAATTGAGGATAGGATCACATCTTGGGCGTGACAAAAATGCAGCGCGCACGCAGCTCCAGCAGCGCGCGCAAAAATGAGAACATGTGAATTTGACACAACAAGTTGAGATGCATAAAAGTTCATGCCCAAAAATGAAAACATTTGAATTTGACGGTCGGCGGAGCTCCGGCGGTGGCGGCGCGAACGCTCGCCGCGCTAGGGTTTTCGGCGGCGGCGGCGGGGGGGGGGGGGGGGGGGGGGGGCTCGCGGCTGTACAGCGGGGTGAGCGGGGTGCCGGTCTGCGCGTCCATGGTGGCAGGGGCGCTGGCGCCGGCGCGCGCGGTGCGAAGGAGGAAGAAAGAGAGAAAGTTCACGCGCGCGCTCGAGTCTGTCGCGCGCGGAAGTGTGCCCTCCAAATTTCCAGCGCGGGATGAGGCTATGGACAGCGCGCCCAACTTGTTTTAGCGCGCACGCGGTTTTTGCGCGCCCGCTGGAGCAACCCGCCGCGCCGCGCGCGCGCTAAAAAGGGATATTTTTGGACGCGGCGCTTGTTTTGCGCTGTTGTTGGAGATGCTCTAAAGTTGACTAAAATTACCCACCAATGCCACCTATAAGTCATAAAAACGTTTCAAACAGAAAATTTCCGGACTGGGCCGGCCCATGTAGGCACCTCCTATATTACGCTCTGGGCGTTGGAAAAAGATACAGCACACCTGTTTGGGCCGGCCCATGCGTGAGCGCCTGTTTCTTTAGTTTAGTTTTCTTATTTTTCTTTTCAGTTCCTTTTGTTTTTCTACTTTAAATAATTTAGAACTTCAAACAACTTTTCTCAATTTTAAGAAACTGAGAATTTTGAAATAAAATATTCAAAAAGACATTATTTTTTGAGAATTCAGAAACTACACAGTAGTTGTGAAAAATGTTTGCATATAAAAAAAGTTTAAACTTTGAGAAAATGTCCATAAAATAAAAAAGTCAACGATTTTAAACAAAAGTCCGTGTAAAAATCTTAAAAACAATTTGTGCCTCTGTTTTTAGTCTCATTTTTTATTTTCATTTTTCTGTTCCAGTTTTTCAGTTTAAATCATTTAGAACTTTGAAAAACTTTTGCAATTTATAAAACTGGGAATTTTTAAATAAAAGTTTGAAGAAAATATAAAATGTTTGTGAATTCAAAAAATGCTCAGGATTTTTGTGAAAATATTGGCAAATTCAGAAAAATGTTCATAATTTTGAGAAAAATGTTAGTGAAAACAATAAAAATCCATGATTTTGAAAAAAAGTTTGCGTGTTATTTTTTGAGTGCAATTGAAAAAAATGCTTGCTAATTCAAAAAATGTTCATGCATTTCAAAAAATGTCCTACAAGTTTGAAGACATAATATGATCAGCACCATTGAAGATTATAATTGTTTTTCTCCCGTTGCAACGAATGGGTCCTTTTGCTAGTAATAATAATAAAGCATGCAGTGCTTCTTCCGTCCGTCGTGGTCGTTTTGCAGAAAACCCCCTGAAGTTTCCCAAAATCAACCCGCAGTCCAGATTTAAGTGAGAGATTTTTTTTGTTTTTACAGGAAACCCCCTGTGCTTTTCTGAAATCAACCCGCAGTACGCAACACAGTGAGAGAACGAATTGTTTTCTGGATTTTTTGTAGAAACCTCCTTCAATTTTCATAAAATAAACCCGCAGTACATACTTGAGTAAAAAAACCAATCATATTCCGTATGTTTTCGAAAACACTCCTATAGTTTTTAATTAATTAATCTGTAGTTCAATTATAAGTGCAAAATACGTTAAAAAATTATATCTTTTATACAGTAACTCCAATTTTACATTATTATATATGAAATTTTATTAGAAAAATATGTAAAATCTGAATATAATGTTTGTTTATCTATTTAATTTTTGTAAATTTTGTTTATAATGTAATTTAAATCAATAGTGATGCACACAATCTAAATATAATATTATTTTAGTTATTTAATAATTTTTAAATAATATTTATGATGTAATTGTAATCAATAGCGTACAATCCATTTTTATAACGAGGCCGATCCATGTTGTTAATTAATCCGCGGTCCAATTATAATTAACAAATACTATAAATAATTATATCTTTTAAACTGTAACTCTAATTTTAAATTATTACATATGAACTTTCATTCAAAAAATGTGTTGAATCGAAATCTAATGTATCTTACCTATTTAATTTTTGAATTTCTATTTATAATGTAATTTGAATCTATAGTGATGTGTATAATCTAAATATGATGTTATTTTACTTATTTAACATTTTTTAAATTCTATTTATGCAGTAAGTTTACATAAAGATCTCAAGTCATGATTATTAGGTTAAGACGTGTTGTATGGTTTGCTTCCGTTGCGACGCACGGGCTCTTTTGCTAGTACATCTATAAATGTCTAAATCAAACGTAAAAATGAAAAAATATGCCCACACGAATCTTCACATATAAGATTAATAATATAAGACTTAGATGAACAATATTTATCTTACGTCTAGATGTGTTTTAACAAAAACCGTTCTTGTTAGATTGGCAACAGCAATTATTTTGAGAAATTGTCTGCTAATTAAATTGATATTTAGCAGGGTGATTCATCAAAATCGTATACTTAAGGATGTTTTTCTTATGGACCCCTACGCGCTAACGCTCCCCCAACTTCTAACTAGTCCTTGATTTCCGCGGCTTATCCTTCACAGACTTTTCCAATCAATTTTTTTTCTTGGCAAGCAGGTCAAATCCTTTGCTAGTATGATGACTAAGTCCGGAGGAATAGTGCATCCTCTTAAACATTGTATCTCGAAAGAAACAATCTTGCTAGACAGGGACTTCATTATATCTTAGTCTGGGCTATATTCGTAAGATCTTAAATTAAAATTCATGCGTCGCATATTTTTAGTTTCTTTTCTTTCTTACATGTTATGTTACTAAAAGACAGATTGCTCATGGAGGTCGCTCCACAGGCAACTACAGGAGCCAAACCCATCCCACCGCCAACCATCCTCCGCTGCGGCCTGCCCTTCCGCTGTTGTCTATGGCCTCGGCCGCGGTGGCGACGGGCCCCATCTCGAAAGGAGGTGGGGTTTGTCCCGGGCGTTGTGCAGAAGGGGGAGGTCGGCTCATGTGGGTTGGCTCCTACACGGAAAAGGAAGGTAGCGCAGCGACAATGCTCTTCTCCTGTCCAACTAGCCGCTCTTCGAGTTGATGGTCGTCTTTGATCTTGCCACCGATGAGTTTTGAAATCCCGCACCAGCGGTCTATACGGATCATGGGGAACTAGGGGATTGGGGGCTGCAACAGGAAACCCGAGCGTGGTTGTACTCTCGGGAAGAAGGGGAGAGATAGATCGAGAGGAAGGGGAGGGACAGATCGAGAGGAAGAGGAGATCGTGTGCATGGCAGACCAGGTAGTGGCATAGATCGTGTGTGTGGTACTGGTGGGATGAAGCCACGGTTAGTGTTAAACAATGACAAGTTTTGGATCATGAGATCACATGGTTAAACGGCTGAGATGATTTGGATCTACCCCTCTCGTGCTTTTATAGGGGTATTGGATATCCTTGTAGTGTGGTCATTGTTGTAGTTTGCTGATTGTAGATATAATCGCTTTCGGTTTTTTTTTGCCTACGCGGTTTGGCCTTGTATGACTTTGCTAGTTGCCGGCATGTGTTTCAGGTGTATGAGTTGGTATTGGTTGTGTGCGTAGTAATGCATTACCCGTCTTTCTTTTATACCGGTACTAATTTGGATTGTGAATGAACATCTCAGCAAAATCAGGATGAAAGGATCGATATGGTTGGCTAGAGGGGGGTGAATAGACAACGACCACTTTTTAATTAATCTTAGCAAGTTAAGGTAAACACTATACGGGTTCACAAATAATATGACAATGAGGTGAACCCTATAGAAGCTAACAACGAGAGCTATTAAGACAAGTAAGATATAGTCACAAGCATAAGCAAATACAAAGTAAAGGATAGAGATAACCACAAGTGTAACCGATGGAGACGAGGATGTGTTACCGAAGTTCCTTCCCTTTGACAGGAAGTACGTCTCCGTTGGAGCGGTGTGGAGGCACAATGCTCCCCAAAAAGCCACTAAGGCCACCGTATTCTCCTCACGCCCTCGCACGATGCAAGGTACCGTGATTCCACTATAGGTGCCCTTGAAGGCGGCGACCGAACCTTTACAAACAAGGTTGGGGCAACTCCACACAAAGCTTGGAGGCTCCCAACTAAACCACGAAGCTTCACCATAATGGAATATGGCTTCGAGGTGACCTCAACCGTCTAGGATGCTCAAAAACCCAAGAGTAACAAGATCCGCAAGGGATTGGTGGGGGAATCAACTTTTCTCTTGGTGGAAGTGTGGATCTAGGCCTTCTCAACCAATCCCTAAAGAATCAACAAGTTGGCTAGGGAGAGAGATCGGACACTTTTGAGCTTGGGGAGCAACAATGGAGCTTAGAGAGGTAAGAGATAGGGTTCCTCAGCTAGAAGAACCCTTTATATAGTGGGGGGAAAAATCATACCGTTTTCCCACTCTCTGCCCGAGCTCCAGCGGTACTACCGCTGCCTGCAGCCGTACTACCGCTGAACAGGGGCGGTACTACCGCCGCCTGGCGGTACTACCGCTGGATGCAGCGGTACTACCGCTGGGACTCCAGCGGTACTACCGCTGACACCAGCGGCACTACTGCTGGCCCCATGGTAGTGCAAAAGCACTACTATCGCCAAGAAAGTCTTCGCAAAAAGGTCCGTCCACGAACTACGCTAGGAAGGTGGAACAAAGCACCTGGAGCGGTACTACCGCTGGCCAGGGGCGGTACTACCGCCAGCTAGCGGTACTACCGCTGGCTGCAGCGGTAGAGCAGTCCAGCGGTACTACCGCTAGAACCAGCGGTACTACCGCTGGGGACCATTTTGCAAAGATGCGAGAAACAAATTGGCGAGGGCCGCTCCAAAGATAAAGGAAAGGGAGAATGTGAAGTGTGCGTGTGCAAAGATAGATTCCACCCAAACCTTTCTAGTACGGATCCCCTCTTAATAGTACGGCTGTCCTATGACTCAAATAAAGAGAATCGTAGAGAGCGTCGTGCTTCCGTTCCATGAGAGAGGAGACATGTCGTCTTGTGCCGTTGACGTGTGTTATCTGAAACCTTAACACACACGGTTAGTCCTGTACGGTACTGTCATCAATCACCAAAATTACTTAGGCATAAACTATGCCCCAACAATCTCCCCCTTTTTGGTGGATTGATGACAATACCGGATTTGCACAGAGAATAATATGAGAACAAAAAGATAGAGATATATGACAATACGGGGCATATGACTCACGGCATATGATGGAAATAAATCTCACATAAGTTCATGTCTCACAAAAGATAGCAAACTAGAAGCAAACCAAGTTCGAAGCAAACCACTCGAAATAAAGCAAAGCAACGCAAAGTTCGAATATGAAAGCAAATCCTAGACTCTCTCCCCCCTTTGGCACAAGACACCAAAAAGGGGCACACCTAATGCCACAGGTAGCTACTCCTCATCTTCAGCATCACCAGACTCATCTGTCCCCTCCTGATCGGTCTGCTCCTCCTCTTCCGCCTCATCGCCAGACCACTGGTATCCTTGAGCCTGCATCCAAGTAGCCTCAGGAGTGATGTCGTCCTCTGAGCCACTGGAGATGTCCACATCCAGGGTCCTGAGAACACGCTTATGCCTCTGACGGCTCTCCTTCTGAGCCACGTGCGTCCGGTACTGACCCTTGGCCTGCATACAGAAAAGAGTCTTCATCTTGTCCTGCAGTTTGATAGCCCAAGATGGCATGGCAGACGAGCGGGACTGAGAGACGGTTCCTCTGTCAGCAGCAGTCTCTGTATCAGTATCCATGTGCTGAGAGGAAGTAGATGGGTTGGCCCATTTGTCCTTGACGCGAAGCCTGATCGGGTCGTGCACAATGTAGTCAGACTGAGCGTATAGAGCAGCTCCTCCGGAAAAGCCTCTTGCCACTTATGGCGAATGTATGCGAACAGATAAGGCCCGTAGATGGGAACCTTACGCATGATGATGCAGTTCCAGAGCTCCGTGAACATCACATCAGAAATATCCAGCTGAGCAGACTCCTGAGACATAGCCTCCTCACAAAGCAGCAGCATCTCAGCCAAGGAGCCATAGACCTCGTCGAAGTTACCACTGCGAGGGAAGAGGGTGTTGCGAAAGATCCGATGCATGATGTCCAGGTGCTTGGGAAGCACCCCCTTCCTCAGATAAAGTTTCTGCAGTCTGTCCTTTGCGGGGGGCCTATTGGCGGGGGCGGAAGCATGAGGACGCAGCCCAAGAGGAGTGTCAGCACCCTGGAAGTCAATGTGAAGGAATTGCATGAACTCATGCCAGGTACCGGTCATCTTCTTTGACCCAGTCATCCACACCATGGAGCGCTCAGCATCATGAGAGAAGTGGACCGTGACATAGAACTGAGCAACAACAGTGGGATCAAAATCTGTCTTGTAAGTGATGATGTCCTTGATCCCCAGTTTGTCAATCAGAGAGAGGGCATCACGAAAATAGTCCATGTTCCTCTGAAGATGTGCCAGGTCAATCCACTGAACAAAGACATAGTTTTTCTTGAAATGTGCGACAACATCACGGTAGATCCTGCACTGGTCCCTTGCCCAGACATGGTCAACATCCTTGATCACAGCCCTCTCATTGAGATAGTGGTTCTGAGTGCGAAACTGCAGAAAGTCCTTGGGGGACATAGTTCGGACATTGACCCTCTTATCCTTGTGTGCGACCTTCTTGAAGGATTGCTTCTTGGGTTGCAGGCCTGAGGTGGCAGACCCCTCGGGCGCCTCTTGGTTGCGATACTGTTTGGACTGCGTGTCCCGTGGGGGTTCAAACGGCGAGAAGAGCCACCTGTGACACAGAACACACAGCGAAAAAGAGGCGACAAGAAGAGTCAAGGCAATGAATCTTGAAAACGCAGAACAAGTAAACACTCATTGCTAAGCACAAAACACACACAAAAAATACACAGTGAATGCACCTAGCGGTAGTACCGCCACCCCTGGCGGTAGTACCGCTGGGGCCTAGCGGTAGTACCGCTACCCCTGCCGGTAGTACCGCTGGGGGTCATAGCGGTAGTACCGCTACCCCTGGCGGTAGTACCGTTGGGGGTTTGACTTTCAGATCTGACATATAAAAAATCGTTACGAGGGCATGTGTTGTATATGAACACTAAGACCTACACCCCAGCCCTACTTACATGAGGAACACTAGTAACACTGAAATAAGTACATGCCTAGGCAAGAGAGAGCAAGTTTTAGATCTAATCCAAACATAGTTCAGGTGCTAGATCTAAAACGAGTAAATCCTAGGGCATGGCAACAAAATCAACAACAAACCATAGGACCTATACTCCCCTCAAATATCTCCTTCATGCCATCCAAGAACTAGCCATAAGATCAAAGATATGGATCCAATCCCCAATGCTCCTAACCCTAGAACACGAACATCAACCAAATAGAAGAAGGGAGGAGCTATACCGGGATTCATGGCTCTTGGAGGAGGAAGAAGAGGTGGAGAAACCCTTCCAAACCAACGGGGAGAAGGAGCTCCACGAAGCGAGATCCAACCAGGGAGTTTTCGGGCTAGGGAGCGAGGAGCCGCGAGGAAGAAGAAACAGGCTGAGAAAAACGGGCTCCCCCTCCTTTATATAGCCCAAGGGGTACGGGCCAGCGGTAGTACCGCTGTGGATTTAGCGGTAGTACCGCTCCCCCTTGAAACCCTAAAAATTTCCTAGCCGGTCGTGTCAGATGTGAATCATGGCGGTAGTACCGCCATACCAGGCGGTAGTACCGCTGGGGTCATGGCGGTAGTACCGCTACCCTGGCGATAGTACCGCTGAAAATGTCGCAACGCGGCTAAGGAAAAGAGATGAACTTGGGCACATGACAAGTGAGTAAAAACAGATAGCATACAGGAAAATGTACTGACTTGTCATTGTATATCCTTTCTTCTATACGCAAGAAAGGATGGAGGGGCGGTGGCCGAGGCCACCTATGTTTGAGACAATGATATGACACCGCGAAGAATTATCCTTGGGTTCATGACCAATGCTCTTCTTTGAAGCACACGTGCCATTTGACAATGGCTAAAGTGAAAGACTAGATTGATTTATGCATAATGGGGGGAGGGAAAGTTCATTGAGAGAACAACACTCCCCCTATGTCCATGCCTACATCTAGACCAAGATGGAATGCAAAGTGAGGTGCAATATGCCTAGTTTCAATCCACATTACTTGAATCAATGATATTTAGCTCATGCCTTAACTCCCGGAACCTTGCTTAATCTAGAGGCTTAGTGAAAATATCTGCAAGTTGCTCTTCAGTGTGGATGAAGTGAACCTCAATATCATCTAGCTTGATATGTTCACGAATGAAGTGATGACGAATATCAATATGTTTGGTTTTGCTATGTTGCACTGGGTTGAGGGAAATCTTGATGGCGCTTTGATTGTCACATAGAAGAGGCACTTTGTCACAAGTGACACCATAATCCTTTAAAGTTTGCCTCATCCATGGCAATTGTGCACAACAACTTCCAGCTGCCACATACTCAGCTTCGGTGGATGATAAGGAGACGCAGTTCTGCTTCTTTGAAGACCAACTTACCAAAGAGCGACCAAGGAATTGGCATCCTCCAGACGTTGACTTCCTCTCCACACAATCTCCAGCCCAATCTGAGTCAGAATAGCCAACTAGATTGAAGTTTGCTCCTTTGGGATACCAGAGGCCAAAGTTTGGGGTATGAGCCAAATATCGAAAGATTCGCTTGACAGCCATGTAATGACTTTCTTTTGGTGCGGATTGAAACCGTGCACATATCCATACACTCAACATAATATCCAGTCTAGATGCACAGAGGTAAAGGAGGGATCCAATCATGGAGCGGTATACCTTTTGATCCACTGCTTTACCATTGGGATCACTGTCAAGCTTGCATCTGGTTGGCATGGGGAACCTGACCGGCTTGACATCTTCGAGCTCGAACCGTTTGAGCATGTCTTGAGTGTACTTGGCTTGTTTGATGAATGTCCCTTCTAGACCTTGTCTAATCGCGAACCCGAGGAAGAACTTCAACTCTCCCATCATGGACATCTCAAACTTCTCAGTCATTAGTGCAGCGAATTCTTCATTGAATGAAATGTTAGGAGAGCCAAAGATAATATCATCAACATATAGTTGGCATATGAACAAATCCCCTTTAACCCTCTTAGTAAAAAGAGTGGGATCAATCTTCCCAATTTCAAACCCACGATCTTGTAACAACTCAGTAAGATACTCATACCACGCGCGTGGGGCTTGTTTAAGGCCATAGAGTGCCTTATTGAGTTTGTACACATGATTGGGGAGCTTGGGATGTTCGAATCCTGGGGGTTGTTTGACATAGACCAACTCATTCAAAGGACCATTAAGAAATGCACTTTTCACATCCATTTGCTGTAATTTGAAGTTATGATGAGAAGCAAATGCAAGTAACATGCGAATAGATTTTAGACGAGCAACAGGGGCAAAGGTTTCACCGTAGTCGATACCCTCGACTTGGGAGTAGCCTTGAGCCACCAATCTTGCCTTGTTTCGAATCAAAATTCCATTGGCATCTTGCTTGTTCTTGAATATCCATTTGGTCCCGATGACATTATGTTCCTCCGTTGGCCGAGGCACTAAATCCCAGACTTGGTTGCGCTCGAAGTTGTTAAGTTCTTCGTGCATGGCCATAAGCCAATCCTCATCATCGAGCGCTTCCTGTACCTGTTGAGGTTCACAATACGAGACAAACGCGTGATGCTCACAATAATTCCAAAGCTGTTGACGGGTGGATACTCCCCTTTTTAAACTGCCAAGTACATTCTTCATAAGATGTGACTTGACTCTCAGCTTGTTCGCATTCTTGGCTGCTCGACGCTCCAAGAGTTCTTCATTAGATAACGGGGGAGCATCGACTTGCTTCTTTTGCTTGCCCTTGCGTCTTGAGCCGGTTGTTGGAGCTCCAGACGGGAATTGTGAGACAGTCTCCTGATCATCTTGTCCTTCGACTTGAGCAGGTTCACTAGTTTGATCTTGTATTATTGGTTGCTCTTGATCTAGATCTTGTGCTTCTACTTGGTCTGGATCTCGGGGTTGCACTTGATCTTGATCATGAGTAGGTTCAGGGTCTTGGGGTAGTGCTTGAATATCATGGGGCACATCACCATTGTTAGGCAATTGATCTTGACCGTGAGCTTGATCAACTTGTTGAGAGTCTTCTCTTTGTTCATCGAAAGCGTGTGGGGATTGTGGGGGTGATGGCTCCACTTGAGTAGAGCATTGTCCTTCTCCTTCGGCCACAAGGAGTTCCTCAATGGGGAGTATTTGACCAATCCCCATTCTTCTTATGGCTTCGGGAGGAATTTCATCACCTATATCACAAAGACCACTTTGCTCCACTTGGTAGCCATTATTTTCATCAAACTCTACGTTACACGTCTCCTCAATTAGTCCGGTGGACTTGTTGAGGACACGGTAAGCATGAGAGTTTGTAGCATAACTAACAAAGATACCCTCATGTGCTCTAGAATCAAATTTAGCTAACCGAGCTCCCTTTTTGAGAATGAAACACTTACAACCGAATACCCGGAAGTACTTGAGATTGGGTTTGTTTCCAGTTAGAATCTCATACGGAGTCTTCTTCAAGCCTTTGCGGATGTAGAGCCGATTGGATGCATGACATGCTGTGTTGATGGCCTCTGCCCAGAAGTTATATGGAGATTTGAATTCTGCCATCATTGTTCTTGCACCGTCTATCAAGGTCCGGTTCTTCCTTTCTGCCACGCCGTTTTGCTGAGGGGTATATGGTGCAAAATATTGGTGCTTTATTCCCTCATCACCTAGAAACTCATCTAGGGTGTAGTTCTTGAACTCGGTGCCGTTGTCACTCCTAATCTTCAAGATCTTTGCTTCATGTTGACGTTGCGCTTCATTAGCAAAGTTGATGACCGTTTGTTGAGTTTCACTCTTCCTTTTAAAGAAATATACCCAGGTATATCTTGAGTAGTCGTCAACAATCACTAAGCAATATTTTCTGCCTCCAAGACTATCAAATGTTGGAGGACCAAATAGATCCATATGGAGAAGTTCCAATGGCCTCTTAGTGTAGATAAGAGTCGTTGGACGATGAGCAGTTTCATGAATCTTTCCTTCAATACAAGCACTGCAAACACGATCTTTAGCAAAGCTCACATTTGTTAGTCCACGAACATGGTCCCCTGTCAGAAGACTTTGCAAAGATCTCATATTGACATGAGCTAAACGGCGATGCCAAAGCCAGCCCACGTCAACTTTAGCCATTAAACATGTCGCAGTCTTAGTGGGTCGCTTTGAGAAGTTCACCACATAGAGACCATTTTCGACATGTCCAACATAGGCTACTTTAAGAGTCTTGCTCCTCAGGAGGACCACGGTGTCAATATTAAAGAATGTGGAAAAACCCATGATTGCAAGTTGACGAACCGAAAGTAAATTGTAGGCAAGTGACTCAACAAGCATGACCTTCTCAATAGATAAATCTTGAGAGACGACCACCTTACCAAATCCCAATACCTTTGACGAGGATGCATCGGCGAATTGGACATGGGTGGGCATAGATGGAGAAGGATGCACATCCACCACTAAGTCCTTGCTTCCGGTCATATGATTTGTTGCTCCACTATCGAGTAACCATGACACCCCACCGGAAGCAAACTCCTGCAATAGATCAAGGCTTGGTTTTAGGTACCCATTTTTAATGGGTCCTTTCATCTTAGAGACAAGGGTCTTAGGAACCCAGATAGCCCATTCAATATCTTCATCGTAGGAACCAACAAATCTGGCATAAACATGCCCATCACTAGCACAACATAAAACATAAGAAGAGTTGAGTTTGCCGGCTGTGTTAGTAGGAACGGTTTTGCCCTTCTTGGGGTTCCCATAGTCCACCTTGTTCCTGTTCACTTTCTGAGTCCCCTCACCCTCTTTGACAAAGATGTCCATGAGGGTGAGAGATCGTTTGTTCTTGTTCTTCCTTTTACCTTTTGACTTGGAGGTAAGTCCAAGTCCTTCCTTTCCTACAACACCCTTTTGAGTGCTCAAGAGATCGTTCAGACTCTTCTCACCTTGTCTGCATGCCACAAGGCCCTTCTCAAGTTTCTCCTTTAACTTGGCATTTTCCTCCACAAGATGAACATGCTCACAACAGGGGTTAGTTGCACAAGTATTATCAATTAACACAAAGGGAGGACAAGTAGAGATCTCCTTGGTAAGCTTTGCTTGGAGTTGATCATGAGACTCTTTCAGAGAGAAATGAGCACCTTTCAAGGCTTTGTGGGCCTTGTCAAGTATGTCAAACTCCTCTTTGAGTCTGTCACGGCCAACCTCAAGAGCATACTTTTCAGATTTAAGCATGCGAGTAAGAACAACATCATGATCTAGTTTCTTTTGCATTTTAGCGCAGTCATCGTTATATGACTCCTCAAGAGCCAAACGAAGAGTGCGCTCTTCTTCTAGAGCACGAGATAATTCGACAATTTCATCGGCATAGTCACGACTATGTCCCTGAAGCTCGGAGATGGTCTCCTCATGAGACTCAATGAGGTCAGTGGCCTCACCCAGTTGTTCCAAGAGAGCAACAAAGTGCTTCTTGGGTTCTCCCTTAATAGTGCACAGAAACTTATCAAGATCATGCTCATTAAGTTCTCCAACATCACTATCTTCAACACAATTTAACAATGAAGGAGCAGAAGCAATGTTGGTCTTAATGATGGGAGTTACCTGATTGGTACCTTTAGCCATGAGGCACTTGGTGATGTGGTTCTCGTTGGGGGCGTTGAAGAGAGACACCTTCTGGGAAGAGGTAGTGGCAATAGCAACAGTTGCCGTTGCCACTGTATCATCATCATCACCATCATCATCGGAAGGATACTCCTCCAGGGCCATGTGACAACCCGATGCCGACGTTCTAGAAGCTTCCCCTCTCTTTCCGTTTTCGTCGTGTGGCTTATTTTAATTGTCGTGTCATCATCGCATCATGCGCATCATCTGCATTGCATCGGCATCTCCGTTGCCGCCCGTTTTCAAAACTTGCATTCATTAGTAGTTGCCGGTTCTCGTCGTCGTCCGTTCTGAGTCCGACCGCTCACGCACGCGCCCGCGGCACCGTCGAAACCCTGTTTTTAAAACGCGGTTAAAACTCTTTCTGATCGAGGTGAAACTTGGCACGCGGTCGCGATTAGATATAGCTAGGCCGCCTGTCGAATTTCGTCGCGATCGGAGACCGTCTGGTACCCGAACGGTCGCCCGTAGCGGCACCGTATTCGGTCTACCGTCGGACGTCTGTCGGTGTTTTAAAATCCGTGCCGCGCCGCCCGTTCTCCCTCTCGTCTCCGGGTATTCCCTCTACACGGCCACGTAGCTCGTCCCGCGTTCGGAATTGTCCGAATCCGACCCCGCGGTTGGATCCGGATCGCGAATCCGGTTAACCAAGCCCCCTTTTCCTTATAATAACCCCCTCCTCTTTAATTTTTGGACAGCCTCTCTCCTCCCACCTCGGGATCCGTGCATACCCTAACCCTATCCTCTCTCTCTCTCCTCCCTCCCTCCACTGCGCAGCCGCCGGCCCGCCCCAGCCCGGATTGGGCTCTCCCGGGCCCATCTGGTCGGCCGCCGCCGTCTGCCGGGCAGCAGCAGCCCGAGCCCCGCTCCTCCCGAGAGCCGCGCCTCCTCTGCGCCTGCGCGCCGCCGCCAGCCGCCGCCGGTAGCTCGCCGGGGCCCGCGCCTCCCTCCGGCCGCCAGCAGCCGCCGGCGCCCAGCCCCGGCCGCCTCGCGCCGTTCCCCGCAGATCCCCGCCGGCCGCCGCCTCGAGCGCTCGCCGGAGCGCCGGCCGATCCTTCCCCCCCTCCAGATCCGGTGGATCCCGGCCGGGTCCACTCGTCCCCGCGCCTCCCACCGTGCCGCCGGTCTTCGCCGTCGAGGGCCTCTGCGCAGGCCGGCCGCCGCCAGGGTTCGTGCGAGGGGCGAGCAGGAGCGCTCGATCCCCTCCACGTCGGGTGCCTGGGCCATCCCAGCGACGCGGCCTACCTCGGCCAGCCCATCCCCCCGGCCTCGTTCCCCTGCGAGGCCCGGCTCCCATAGCGCCTCAGCCTGCCCCGGCCTCCTTCGGCCCATCTCCGCATCGTCTCCATAGCCCAGTCCAGGCCGGCCCAAACCGAGGTGAGCTGAGATCAATCCCTCGCCCGCGTGCATTTTTCTTATGTAACGCCCATGCACTGTAGGCCCATTTAGCATCAGATTCAGCCCGAGAGGCATTTTTTTTATTACCTGGCGATTTAGTATTTTCAGGAAAATAGACGATATTTAAAACGCCCGTAACTTTTGTTCCGTAAGTCGGAACGAAGTGTTTTATATGTCGTTTTGGGGTAGCTTCGCGAGTATAACACGAATATCCAACATGCATATTTGTTTAACGCTGTTTAGAGTGCCTAATGCCTCGTTTCCCGTGCTGTTTAACTAGGATCCGTGCCGTAGTTAATTCTCGTGCGTGTCCGGACTGCCCGTATCCCGTAGAGTAAATGCCTATGTTTTAGGGACCTTTATTCTAGGTATTTTAGAGCGGTCAAGTGTATTTTTGCGTGTAGGGATTGCCCGTTAGATTATTTTTCGTGTTTAGGTTATTCTCCCGCATTATTGTGTGGCAAGATTTTGTGTTGCAAACCCCACATTTTATATATGTTTCCGGGGTAGAAAAATCCCATGGATTTTTCTGTGCAATTAGTTTTAGCTTTTGAGTAAGTTAGTTCGCGAGATATTTTGCCGTGATGCCCTCTTGTTTATTTCGTTGGATTTATTCCGAGCCCCGTTCGAATTATTTGTCAACTAGTGATTTGATCTTGGATGTTTTGTATAGCCTCTGGTATTTTTTGGTTGCAATAGAAATGCATGTTTAGGTGTTGTTTGACTGCCCTCGAGTTGCTTGAATAGTGCTGTTTCAGAGGAGCTGAAATATTTCTAAGTCTGGAATCTGCTATTATTTTGTTGCTGTCTTGTTTGGCTTGCATCTTTAGATCTGTAGCTCTTTTGAGGTTGGTCCAATGGAGTTAGTTGTTCCCCTTGTGTTCCTCTAGCATGCTGTTAAGTTTCATGCCGTTTGGAGTCCTGTAGCTATAGGTTTTGCTGCTGTCAATATTGCTTCAGGCTGAAAACTGCACTTTCAGGAGGTGATATGTTCACTAAGTCTGAAATAGTGCGTGAGATGCCATTTTGTGTCTTCTTTTCCTAGTGCTCCTTGTTTCCACGCTAGTTGTTTTCAGCTGTTCGTAGTAGTGCTTCTTGCCCTCTTCCGTGCCATGCTTTGCTTGAGCTTATCGGAGTTGTGTAGCCGAAGTTGTGAGGCGTAGAAGTTGATATGTGGCTGTTTTGGGCAGTTTGCAGTCATTTCTTGTTTTGCCTGTAGATGTTGAACCGTAGCTCCGTCTTGATCGTGTCCTACATGAAACTTGCTTAGAATCTCGTGTTGTTTCATTTTCTCTTGCTGTTTGTATGTGTTGAAGTGCTCGTAGCCGCCGTTGCACACATGTTTCATTCATGCCATCTTATCTTGCGGTGCTTGTAACTTTTGATCCGTAGCTCCGTTGGAGATGTTCTTTATGTGTAGATTGCTTGCCTTGACGCGTAGAATCACGTGAACCTATTTGTTTTGCTGTTTAACAACCAATTAAATGCATTAGTTCAGATCTGGACAGAATTGTAAATTAACACGTGGGGTCATTTCGGAGGTGCTATATGTCATTTCCGACCTCACTTAAAATGCCTAGAAAAGTAGTTTAATTACGCTTCACCTCTTGCCATGCTTAATCACATTTAATATTGCCGTGTACCTAATCGGGATAGCACTAAATAAATAGACGTGGAGTATCGTCAATATGCAACTCTTTGCATATTGAAGTTCACTTAATGTGTAGTGTTTGATTGCATGAATTGTCATGCCGTGCCTTGCATGTATTCAGTAGCTCATGCATCATATGTGTTGTGCATCGTGTGGTGAATATCGTGTGTTGATGCTTGTTTCCGGTTTCCCCGTCTATATAGAGTTCCGCAAGCGTGTCGGATGTGAGGACCCGTTCGACTACGTCGGTTCGTCTGCTTCTCGGAGGCATTCTTCTTCCAAGCGGGATCTCAGGCAAGATGATCATTTCCCCAGATACCATTACTATCATTGCCATGCTAGTTTACCGCTTCTATCGTTTATGTCTCGTTGCCTACCACCTGTTAAATTCAGCCTCTCAACAATGCCATGATTACCATCAACCTGTTCGATCTAGCAAACCACTGATTGGCTATGTTACTGCTTGCTTAACCCTGTGTTAGCGTTGCTAGTTGCAGGTGCAGATGCTTCCGTGCGAAAGCATGGGTTCCTTGTTATATCACCATATTAAATGCTATTTAATTTAATGCACCTATACACTTGGTAAAAGGTGGAAGGCTCGGCCTTTCTAGCCTGGTGTTTTGTTCCACCTTTGCCCCCTTTAGTTACCGGCTACCGGTGTTATGTTCCATAATTGAGCGCTCCTAACACGATCGGGGTTGTTATGGGGACCCCCTTGATAATTCGTTTTAGATTAAAGCTGGTCTGGCAAGGCCCAACATTGGTACTACATTTGCCTAATCACCTAATAAAATTGCATAGGGACCCGCCGGCACCCGCGGACTATCTTAATCAACCCCCCCGGGCCAGTGCTCCTCATGAGTGTTGGTCCAAAACAGAGCAGCTTATTAACGCTACCCGGGGCAACTCGGCGTTTGGCGTGGTAACCATCGCTCATCCGTCGTGTCCTGAGAACGAGGTACGCGACTCCTATCGGGATCGTCGACACGTCGGGCGGCCTTGCTGGATTAGTTTTACCTTTGACGAGATATCTTGTGCATCGGGATTCCGGTGATGCTTTGGGTAATCTCAGAGTTGAGGTTTTCCACTAGGGAATCCGACGAGATCGCGAGCTTCGTGATCGAGGATTTCTATGCGGCTTGTGGTAATTTGTGATGGACTAGTTGGAGCACCCCTGTAGGGTTAAATCTTTCGGAAAGCCGTGCCCACGGTTATGTGGCAACGTGGTTCTAGATAACTTGAAGTTAATTAATTAAAATATGCTAACCGTGTGCGTAACCGTGACTGTCTCTTTCGTGAGTTCCTTCTCCGATCGAGGACACGGTGGGGTTATGTCTGACGTAGGTAGGTGTTCAGGATCATTCATTTGATCACCAGTAGTTCACGTCCGTTATGCGTAGATCTTCCCCCTCTTATATCTGGTACTCGTGAGTTAGCCACCAGATATATGCTTAGCCGCTGCCGCAACCTCACCACTTAACCTTGCCTCACCCATTAAGTTTTGCTAGTCTTGATACCTCTGGAAATGAGATTGCTGAGTCCCCTGTGGCTCACAGATTACTACAACACCAGTTGCAGGTACAGGTAAAGGTTACGTGACGCGAGCGCGTTGATTGTTCATTTGGAGTTGCTTCTTCTTCTTCTTCTTCATCAATCTAGGAGGGGTTCCAGGCCGGCAGCCTGGGATAGCAAGGAGGGACGTCGTTCTTCTTTTGTCGTTTGTTTTTGTCCGTAGTCGGACCCTGCTCTTACTCTTGATGATTATGTAATGTACTGATGTGACTCTGATGTAGCTTGTGGCGAGTGTAAGCCAACTCTTTTTATATATATCTCATCTTTTCAGTACATGTACTTGTAACGATATCCATTCTTGCGACACGACGAGATGCGCTTCTATCCCTGACGAGGCCCTTGTGCCAAATTAAGGATAGGGTCGCATCTTGGGCGTGACAAGTTGGTATCAGAGCCTGTACCGACCTAGGAGCCCCCTTGATTGATCGAACATGGCCGAGTCGAGTCTAGTGAAAACTATTTGAGTCTAGTTATATATCGGAGAGTAGGATTCTTTTTTTTCTCCTCTTCTATGCTCTGGTGAGGAATCTTGACGTAATAATTTATTCTACTCCTCTTCTCACTCAAATTTTTTTAGGATCACGCGGATATTCTTGGGATCTATATGATGCCGATGTGACGGAGTTCTGTCTTGGTGCCTCCTGTCTGACTTGATCTTCTTCCGGGGAGTTGAGCTCCAGGGGATTCTCGAGCACATCGTTATCATTCAGATTTCTTAGTATCTCAGAACGAAGGATGTTCGTAATTGCTTCAATACTAGTAGTGGCGAGATAACCCCGATGTCCCCAGTACTGGTGCAGATTGTTCGGGGGTACCGTCATACTTTGTATCGTTGTGATCACGAGGGTCTGTTGTAGATGAAGGTCCGAGATTCTGGTCGTGTGTTGACGGATGTGATACAGGTGACGGATTAGTATAGGAGTTGTGTGATATTACTCCTTGTATCCGTGTACCAGATTGCATGACCAGAAATTTCGGGAATTCATAGGTGGGAATTCAAGTAGTTGCTTATAGGATAATCTTCCAACAAATGAATGATGTTAGGTTGGGGTTCGACATCTAGTGGATTCGTTTGTTCACGGTCGACTTACAGCGGTGCACGTTGTGTCTTAAAGAGTCCTTGTAGCTTGCTACGACTCGGGGACGCTTCGTATGTCAGGTGCACTGCCTTGCACTGGGTGGCTACTGTAAATCGTGCCCGTGCGATCCTGTCCACGAAAATATCGAACGGAAATCTTTCTCATGAGTTTGTTCTGGCTAATTGCAAGCCGCACCCTTTGTTTTGTTGGAATGTGGTAATTCAAGTTGCTTCGATGTCAAGCGGTGACTTCAGATCTTTTCTAAGGAGTGTTCTCATATTCATATGAGAGTGAAAATTCTTTGTTCAATCAGTTGTCTTATCAATTCTTGTCAACCGGAGTCATCGTATCAATTCTTTCCAACCGGTGTGATTCTCTAGTGAATTCTATACTCTCCAATTGTTGCAGATCATTCTCTCAATTCTTTCCGGAGTTCTCTCATCTGTCCCAAGTTGTCTTTGTTTTTCCCCGCCCTCCCGCCTTTTCTTCAGTGATTGGATTTCATCCAACTGCATTTCATTTCGGTGATGCTTCCGCTATCTTTTCTTCCTTCGTAACCGGTGATTCATCGTGAAGATTCTCAGGAGCTTCGTGTCATACTTGTTCAATCTTGTCATCTTTTCCGGGGAATTTAATTCAGTTGTCCGTGTTCATCAGATTCCTTTCGTCCTTGTAATTCTTTCTTTTGTTGGAAACTCTCATCAGTCTTCTTATTTTTTTTCTCTCTATTCCATCCGGAGTGCTGAAGTTATCTCAGGGGTGCTTATTTCCAATCCTTTTAATTCTTTTGAGGTGATATCCTCATCTAGTTTTCTTATACCGGTGCTATCTCTCGTTCTAGCAATTGTTTCAACGGTGATTTTCTTTGAGTGGGCCCATAACCCACAGGTTTTCCCAGGATCTTACCTGGCTCCTTAATCTTTTTCCGTAGTCTCTTAATTCTTTTCAACTATGACGTAAGTATGTATTTCATCAGTCATATTCCTTTTCAAGATCAATTTGAATTAATTCTCATATTTGGCTCAACCTTTCATTCTTCTTTATTCCGGAGTGTCTCAACTATTCTTGGTGTTTTTCTCATCATCATCCTCAGCTTGCTATTCGAAGGAGTGTTCCTCGTAAATCTTGCCCCGTTCTTGTGAAGATTGTCAGCTCAGCTTCGTGTTACCCTCTCATTATTTCCAATAATGAGTATTTCCTTCGTGCTATCCGGTGCATTTCTGAGTTGTTTTTTATTTCTCGTTCCTCCGAAGGCCATCATTTTAGAAGATTCTTCGTTCTCAGCTTTCAGCTTTCATCCTCAAATCTTCTCAATTGTTGTCTCTTCGTTCGTCTCTCGATTATCCGGTGCTTTGTTCAAGTTTTCTGTTAGGTGGATCATGATCTCTTCATTCTCGCGTATCTCCATTAATTCGTGGTGTTTCCATTCATTTGTGAATTCTCACCGGTGCTTCCTTCAATTTTTGCCTCAAGTGGTGCTTTCCTCTCTGTTTTTCCAAGATTCAGTTCTACTAGAATAAGTGATATGCTAAATCCGCTGCTTGTCATCAATTAAACTTGATGAAGGATAAGCATAACATAATTCTCATTCTTGTTCATAAGTAATATGAATTCTTCTTCCGGAGTGTCTCATGGTTTCAATTCTTTTCTCGTGTACTATCTTTGTTTTCCGGAGTTCCAAGTTCTTTTAAGTGTCTCTTTGTGAAGCTTCATCTAAATCCAGGCAAGGTCATAATCATATTCTTTTCTACCTTCATATCTTCGCATCATTCATTCGTATACGGAGGTCCTTCATGGTGGTTCATCTTGATATCAATTCTTACCTCAAGTATCCGTTTTCTTATGTTTCTAAGTGCATTTGTTCTTCCTTTATCCTTTGAGGTGGTATTATAGCCTTCTTGTTAGTGTAGGAGACTTGAAGAGTTTTCCTCTCAAGAATGAGATAATTAAACCCACCAATTCTATGATCATGAGATATTTTCTACCCATGATTTCTTCATTGAGCTATTTTGGTTTGGATTGCACCTAAAGCTTTTCCTAGGGATTGTGCTATCATGCTGCTTGTCTTTAATCCCAGTTCTCAATGTATCCTCTTCGTGTAAGAGTTGTTCTTATCTTGTTTCTCCCAATCAATCCTTGTTTCTTTTAGGGGTGGTTGTCACCTCATAGATGTTGAGATGATTTTCATAAGCCCACTACTATCTTGTTCTTTTCGTTGTTGGTTTTCTTACCACTACGTCAATTCTATGACCGGAGGCTCTTCGATTCTATTGTGATGGTAGTTGTCATTCTTTTCTTCATTCTCTTCTTCCGTATGAGCTAGTTCCTATTCTTTCGTTTCGGAGGCATTGTGATATTGCTCTTTTGGGTCTATCTTGGTGTTCTCTCAAGTTCATCGTGCTCCCTTGCTCTACTTAGTTGTTTGTTGTGAATATTGTCTATTTCTTCCACCTTTCCGAATTTTTTGTCCCATTTTCCTACCGAAGTGCTGCCGAAATTTTCCGTGAATTCTTGCTTCCTTCTCATATCAGTCCTCATCTCTTTGCAACCTTCAAGGATCGTTGGTTTCACTCGTTTGTCAAGAAGCGACTAAATTTTACCTCTTGCTTTCTCATCCTCTCCCCCTTTAATTCTTGGATCTCGGGGCGAGATCCTCTTGTAGTGTAGGAGTGTTGTGACAGCCCGATGCCGACGTTCTAGAAGCTTCCCCTCTCTTTCCGTTTTCGTCGTATGGCTTATTTTCATTGTCGTGTCATCATCGCATCATGCGCATCATCTGCATTGCATCGGCATCTCCGTTGCCGCCCGTTTTCAAAACTTGCATTCGTTAGTAGTTGCCGGTTCTCGTCGTCGTCCGTTCTGAGTCCGACCGCTCACGCACGCGCCTGCGGCACCGTCGAAACCCTGTTTTTAAAACGCGTTTAAAACTTTTTCTGATCGAGGTGAAACTTGGCACGCGGTCGCGATTAGATATAGCTAGGCCGCCTGTCGAATTTCGTCGCGATCGGAGACCGTCTGGTACCGGAACGGTCGCCCGTAGCGGCACCGTATTCGGTCTACTGTCGGACGTCTGTCGGTGTTTTAAAATTCGTGCCGCGCCGCCCGTTCTCCCTCTCGTCTCCGGGTATTCCCTCTACACGGCCACGTAGCTCGTCCCGCGTTCGGAATTGTCCGAATCCGACCCCGCGGTTGGATCCGGATCGCGAATCTGGTTAACCGAGCCCCCTTTTCCTTATAATAACCCCCTCCTCTCTAATTTTTGGACAGCCTCTCTCCTCCCACCTCGGGATCCGTGCATACCCTAACCCTATCCTCTCTCTCTCTCCTCCCTCCCTCCACTGCGCAGCCGCCGGCCCGCCCCAGCCCGGATTGGGCCCTCCTGGGCCCATCTGGTCGGCCGCCGCCGTCTGCCGGGCAGCAGCAGCCTGAGCCCCGCTCCTCCCGAGAGCCGCGCCTCCTCTGCGCCTGCGCGCCGCCGCCAGCCGCCGCCGGTAGCTCGCCGGGGCCCGCGCCTCCCTCCGGCCGCCAGCAGCCGCCGGCGCCCAGCCCCGGCCGCCTCGCGCCGTTCCCCGCAGATCCCCGCCGGCCGCCGCCTCGAGCGCTCGCCGGAGCGCCGGCCGATCCTTCCCCCCCTCCAGATCCGGTGGATCCCGGCCGGGTCCACTCGTCCCCGCGCCTCCCACCGTGCCGCCGGTCCTCGCCGTCGAGGGGCTCTGCGCGGGCCGGCCGCCGCCAGGGTTCGTGCGAGGGGCGAGCAGGAGCGCTCGATCCCCTCCACGTCGGGTGCCTGGGCCATCCCAGCGACGCGGCCTACCTCGGCCGGCCCATCCCCCCGGCCTCGTTCCCCTGCGAGGCCCGGCTCCCACACCGCCTCAGCCTGCCCCGGCCTCCTTCGGCCCATCTCCGCATCGTCTCCATAGCCCAGTCCAGGCCGGCCCAAACCGAGGTGAGCTGAGATCAATCCCTCGCCCGCGTGCATTTTTCTTATGTAACGCCCATGCACTGTAGGCCCATTTAGCATCAGATTCAGCCCGAGAGGCATTTTTTTTATTACCTGGCGATTTAGTATTTTCAGGAAAATAGACGATATTTAAAACGCCCGTAACTTTTGTTCCGTAAGTCGGAACGAAGTGTTTTATATGTCGTTTTGGGGTAGCTTCGCGAGTAGAACACGAATATCCAACATGCATATTTGTTTAACGTTGTTTAGAGTGCCTAATGCCTCGTTTCCCGTGCTGTTTAACTAGGATCCGTGCCGTAGTTAATTCTCGTGCGTGTCCGGACTGCCCGTATCCCGTAGAGTAAATGCCTATGTTTTAGGGATCTTTATTCTAGGTATTTTAGAGCGGTCAAGTGTATTTTTGCGTGTAGGGATTGCCCGTTAGATTATTTTTCGTGTTTAGGTTATTCTCCCGCATTATTGTGTGGCAAGATTTGTGTTGCAAACCCCACATTTTATATATGTTTCCGGGGTAGAAAAATCCCATGGATTTTTCTGTGCAATTAGTTTTAGCTTTTGGGGAAGTTAGTTCGCGAGATATTTTGCCGTGATGCCTTTTTGTTTAATTCGTAGAATTTATTCCGGGCCCCGTTCGAATTAGTTGTCAACTAGTGATTTGATCTTGGATGTTTTGTATAGCCTCTGGTATTTTTGGGTTGCAATAGAAATGCATGTTTAGGTGTTGTTTGACTGCCCTCGAGTTGCTTGAATAGTGCTGTTTCAGAGGAGCTGAAATATTTCTAAGTCTGGAATCTGCTATTATTTTGTTGCTGTCTTGTTTGGCTTGCATCTTTAGATCTGTAGCTCTTTTGAGGTTGGTCCAATGGAATTAGTTGTTCCCCTTGTGTTCCCCTAGCATGCTGTTAAGTTTCATGCCGTTTGGAGTCCTGTAGCTATAGGTTTTGCTGCTGTCAATATTGCTTTAGGCTGAAAACTGCACTTTCAGGAGGTGATATGTTCACTAAGTCTGAAATAGTGCGTGAGATGCCATTTTGTGTCTTCTTTTCCTAGTGCTCCTTGTTGCCATGCTAGTTGTTTTCAGCTGTTCGTAGTAGTGCTTCTTGCCCTCTTCCGTGCCATGCTTTGCTTGAGCTTATCGGAGTTGTGTAGCCGAAGTTGTGAGGCGTAAAAGGTGATATGTGGCTGTTTTGGGCAGTTTGCAGTCATTTCTTGTTTTGCCTGTAGATGTTGAACCGTAGCTCCGTCTTGATCGTGTCCTACATGAAACTTGCTTAGAATCTCGTGTAGTTTCATTTTCTCTTGCTGTTTGTATGTGTTGAAGTGCTCGTAGCCGCCGTTGCACACATGTTGCATTCATGTCATCTTATCTTGCGGTGCTTGTAACTTTTGATCCGTAGCTCCGTTGGAGATGTTCTTTATGTGTAGATTGCTTGCCTTGACGCGTAGAATCACGTGAACCTATTTGTTTTGCTGTTTAACAACCAATTAAATGCATTAGTTCAGATCTGGACAGAATTGTAAATTAACACGTGGGGTCATTTCGGAGGTGCTATATGTCATTTCCGACCTCACTTAAAATGCCTAGAAAAGTAGTTTAATTACGCTTCACCTCTTGCCATGCTTAATCACATTTAATATTGCCGTGTACCTAATCGGGATAGCACTAAATAAATAGACGTGGAGTATCGTCAATATGCAACTCTTTGCATATTGAAGTTCACTTAATGTGTAGTGTTTGATTGCATGAATTGTCATGCCGTGCCTTGCATGTATTCAGTAGCTCATGCATCATATGTGTTGTGCATCGTGTGGTGAATATTGTGTGTTGATGCTTGTTTCCGGTTTCCCCGTCTCGATAGAGTTCCGCAAGCGTGTCGGATGTGAGGACCCGTTCGACTACGTCGGTTCGTCTGCTTCTCGGAGGCATTCTTCTTCCAAGCGGGATCTCAGGCAAGATGATCATTTCCCCAGATACCATTACTATCATTGCCATGCTAGTTTACCGCTTCTATCGTTTATGTCTCGTTGCCTACCACCTGTTAAATTCAGCCTCTCAACAATGCCATGATTACCATCAACCTGTTCGACCTAGCAAACCACTGATTGGCTATGTTACTACTTGCTTAACCATGTGTTAGCGTTGCTAGTTGCATGTGCAGATGCTTCCGTGCGAAAGCATGGGTTCCTTGTTATATCACCATATTAAATGCTATTTAATTTAATGCACCTATACACTTGGTAAAAGGTGGAAGGCTCGGCCTTTCTAGCCTGGTGTTTTGTTCCACCTTTGCCCCCTTTAGTTACCGGCTACCGGTGTTATGTTCCATAATTGAGCGCTCCTAACACGATCGGGGTTGTTATGGGGACCCCCTTGATAATTCGTTTTAGATTAAAGTTGGTCTGGCAAGGCCCAACATTGGTACTACATTTTCCTAATCACCTAATAAAATTGCATAGGGACCCGCCGGCACCCGCGGACTATCTTAATCAACCCCCCCGGGCTAGTGCTCCTCATGAGTGTTGGTCCAAAACAGAGCAGCTTATTAACGCTACCCGGGGCAACTCGGCGTTTGGCGTGGTAACCATCGCTCATCCGTCGTGTCCTGAGAACGAGGTACGCGACTCCTATCGGGATCGTCGACACGTCGGGCGGCCTTGCTTGATTAGTTTTACCTTTGACGAGATATCTTGTGCATCGGGATTCCGGTGATGCTTTGGGTAATCTCAGAGTTGAGGTTTTCCACTAGGGAATCCAACGAGATCGCGAGCTTCGTGATCGAGGATTTCTATGCGGCTTGTGGTAATTTGTGATGGACTAGTTGGAGCACCCCTGCAGGGTTAAATCTTTCGGAAAGCCATGCCCGCGGTTATGTGGCAACGTGGAAACTTTGTTTAACACTGGTTCTAGATAACTTGAAATTAATTAATTAAAATATGCCAACCGTGTGCGTAACCGTGACTGTCTCTTTCGTGAGTTCCTTCTCCGATCGAGGACACGGTGGGGTTATGTCTGACGTAGGTAGGTGTTCAGGATCATTCATTTGATCACCAGTAGTTCATGTCCGTTATGCGTAGATCTTCCCCCTCTTATATCTGGTACTCGTGAGTTAGCCACCAGATATATGCTTAGCCGCTGCCGCAACCTCACCACTTAACCTTGCCTCACCCATTAAGTTTTGCTAGTCTTGATACCTCTGGAAATGAGATTGCTGAGTCCCCTGTGGCTCACAGATTACTACAACACCAGTTGCAGGTACAGGTAAAGGTTACGTGACGCGAGCGCGTTGATTGTTCATTTGGAGTTGCTTCTTCTTCTTCTTCTTCATCAATCTAGGAGGGGTTCCAGGTCGGCAGCCTGGGATAGCAAGGATGGACGTCGTTCTTCTTTTGTCGTTTGTTTTCGTCCGTAGTCGGACCCTGCTCTTACTCTTGATGATTATGTAATGTACTGATGTGACTCTGATGTAGCTTGTGGCGAGTGTAAGCCAACTCTTTTTATATATATCTCATCTTTTCAGTACATGTACTTGTAACGATATCCATTCTTGCGACACGACGAGATGCGCTTCTATCCCTGACGAGGCCCTTGTGCCAAATTGAGGATAGGGTCGCATCTTGGGCGTGACAGGCCACCATCCCTTTTGGGTGAGGTTTCTTCACAAAGTTGTTCTTGATTGGAAATGATTTGGTTTTGTCTTTGCGAATGAGCTTGCCTCCGTTGTCTTCCCTTTTCTCATAGGGACATTCTGCCACGAAGTGACTCACGTTGCCACAGTTATAACATGTCCTTACTCGTTGTTTGGGTTTGAATCCACTCGAGTTGTTCTTGGTGAAGGTGGGTCTTGAGTTCCTTTTATTTCCCCAGAATTGCCTTGATGCAAGAGCCATGTGCTCATGATAGGCATACTTTGTGTCTTCAGGGCAGCTCTCCTCTTCCTCATCTTCTTCTTCTTCTTCAAGCATTGCTCTTGCTTTCAACGCAAGGTTGGGTGAAGTTGTCTTTGATCGAACACGAGCAAGTGCATTGTCGGCTGTTTCGTTCATGATTGACATTGCAATGAACTCATCCAACACTTCACTGGAAGACAAGGAGTGGAAGTCTGGCCGCTGACGAATGACAGATGACATGGCTTTATTGAAAGGCATGATGGCTTTGAGAAACTTGCGCTTGACCCATGTATCATCCACATCCTTACTCCCATGATCCTTTAGTGCCACAGCAATAGCAGTCACCCTCCGATAGAGATCACGAGGGTCCTCGTCTTCCTTCATCACAAACTCATTGGCCTTATCAAGTATCACTTCATAGTTGGATTGTTGAATACTTGAGCTTCCCTTGTACAGCACCATAATATGCTCCCAACAATCCTTGGCCAATGTGAAGGGACGTAAGTGGGGAAGATCTTCAAGTGGCACAGCAGACTGGAGAATAAACAACGCAGAGTGATTATATTGATTGTTTGCATCTTCTCTTGGAGTGAGGTTGCTTGGGTCATGGGGATAATATCCTTGCTCAATAATTCTCCACAAGTTTGTTCAGCTGTGATTCAAATGAGACTTAATAGAAAATACCCAGTTAGCAAAGTCACCTTTCACAAGTTTAGGAGGAGGACCAACAGGATTAAGACGAGGTGCGGGAACGGGTCCTCCATAGACCATGGGGGTGGAACTGAGGCATATGTTCCAGTCCCATCCTTTTCGTGAGGTGAAGCAGGTCGCATACCTTTAGCCGCTTCCTTAGAGGAGTTGGCCTCCGAATCTGAAATGGTGGGTTTAACCACTAAAGCCGGTTCGGGTGAACTTTTAAGACCCACAATTAACTCTTTAAGCATGGTTTTGACTTCGCTCGTCAGGGACGTCTTGAGGGCTGCCATAGCCGTATTCAAGTCGTCCCTTGTGACTGAAGTCAAGTCCATGTCCTCGGGTTGCCCATGTTAACTTCCTATCCGCCTTCCATACTCTTCGGGTGGTTAAACCCTTAATAAAGAGACGTGGCTCTGATACCAATTGAAAGGATTGATATGGTTGGCTAGAGGGGGGGTGAATAGACAACGACCACTTTTTAATTAATCTTAGCAAGTTAAGGTAAACACTATACGGGTTCACAAATAATATGACAATGAGGTGAATCCTATAGAAGCTAACAACGAGAGCTATTAAGACAAGTAAGATATAGTCACAAGCATAAGCAAATACAAAGTAAAGGATAGAGATAACCACAAGTGTAACTGATGGAGACGAGGATGTGTTACCGAAGTTCCTTCCCTTTGACAGGAAGTACGTCTCCGTTGGAGCGGTGTGGAGGCACAATGCTCCCCAAAAAGCCACTAAGGCCACCGTATTCTCCTCACGCCCTCGCACGATGCAAGGTACCGTGATTCCACTATAGGTGCCCTTGGAGGCTGAAAAGGACGTGGATGTCGCCTAGAGGGGGGGGTGAATAGGCGCTTTAAAATAGTTAAGGTTTAGGCTTGAACAAATGCGGAATAAAACTAATCGTTTAATATGTCAAGCACAAAACCTACAAACAACTAGGCTCACCTATGTGCACCAACAACTTATGCTAAGCAAGATAAACAACTAAGTGATAGCAAGATATATTACAATAAAGAATATGTCTATTACAAAGTAAAGTGCATAAGTAAAGGGTTCGGGTAAGAGATAACCGAGGCACGGGGAGACGATGATGTATCCCGAAGTTCACACCCTTGCGGATGCTAATCTCCGTTAGAGCGGTGTGGAGGCACAATGCTCCCCAAGATGCCACTAAGGCCACCGTAATCTCCTCACGCCCTCGCACAATAGAAAATGTCGTGATTCCACTAAGGGACCCTTGAGGGCGGTCACCGAACCCGTACAAATGGCAACCCTTGGGGGCGGTCATCGAACCCGTACACGTGGCAACCCTTGGGGCGGTTACCGGTACCCGTACAAATTGCTCGGGGCAATCTCCACAACCTAATTGGAGACCCCGACGCTTCCCGGAGCTTCACACCACACTGATTGAGCTCCGAGACACCACCAAGCTTCTAGGACGCCAAAGCATCCACGAAGAACAATATCAAGGGTACTAAGTACCAAAGGTAGTAAGCTTCTCAACTTCTCACTTCCACGTATCACCGTGGAGAACTCAAACCGATGCAACTAATGCAATGGCAAGAACACACGAAGTGGTCAAGTCCCTCACACTCAAATCCCTCCACAACAACAAAAGCTATGGAGAAATATGAGAGGAAGAACAAGGAGCTCACAAAGAACTCCAAGATCAAGATCCAAGGGGTTCCCCTCACATAGAGGAGAAAGTGATTGGTGGAGATGTGGATCTAGATCTCCTCTCTCTTTTCCCTCAAGAACAAGCAAGAATCATTGGAGGGATAGAGAGTAATCAAGCTCTAAGAATGTCAACAATGAAGATAGAACAAGAGCTCAACGGATAGATGAGACCAAGGGGGAAGAAGACCCCCTTTATATAGTGGCGGAAGGAATCAGACCGTTACTCCCACTTTCTGCCCGAGCTCCAGCGGTACTACCGCTGGCTGCAGCGGTACTACCGCTGGCACTCCAGCGGTACTACCGCCAGCTAGCGGTACTACCGCTAGCTGCAGCGGTACTACCGCTGGCACTCCAACGGTACTACCGCTGGGCCCATGGTAGTGCAACGGCACTACCACCGCCAAGAAAGTCTTCGCAAAAAGGTCCGTCCACGAACAACTGCTAGGCAGGCGGTACTAAGCTCTTGGAGCGGTACTACCGCTGACCAGGGGCGGTACTACCGCCAGTCAGCGGTACTACCGCTAGGGTTTAGGGTACTACCGCCAACTCCAGCGGTACTACCGCTCGCCACTGAAACAGCCATAACTTTCGCATACGAGCTCCGAATCGAGCAAACCCAAGCTTGTTGGATTTAAGACCATGCGGTTATGAATATGCCAAAGATCTAGAGATGTGAGATATCTATGAATGAAGAACCGGCAAGAACTCCAACATCGAAAACATCATAGTAGATGCATATGGACTCCGTTTTCGATGAACTCGAGCTTGTCACGAAGATGACCATAAGCTCTAAAACTCACAAAGAGAAACACCAAACAAGAACCAAGAAGTATGATGCAAGGATGCAAATGGTTTGAGCTCTCAACTAACGATACGATCAAGCTACTCACTTGAGAGCCCCCCTTGATAGAACAGCAATCTATCCTAACCAGAAAACCTATCAAGGGCAAACCTATACCTTGCACCTCGTCCTCTTGAGCTAGATGATGATGATCTTGGCTTCCTCAAGATGGACCACCTTTCTTGATTGTGTTGGCTTGATGAAGACTAGTTGATTTCTCCCCCATACTCACTATGGGTGAGCCACACTTCAGCATATCTTCACAAGTCCATTGCCACCACAATGGACGGCAAGCTTCAAGCATGCTATCTTCGTGTTGATCCACTTGAACTTGCACATCGCAATCTTAATGACGATCACAACTTGACGTCATACTCCATGGGTTGTATGAGATCTTCCCTTTGACGCAAGCCCATGGAAACACACCTAACCCCCACATAGAACTCTCACGAAGACCATGGGTTAGTACACAAACACGTAATGGACAATGCTTACCATACCATGGGATCACTTGATCCCTCTCGATACATCTTGTACGCTTTGTGTGTTGATCATCTTGATTTACTCTTTGTCTGAGATCTTGATCAACCATTGATGATGATCACACCTTGACGTCATACTCCATGGGTTGTATGAGATCTTCCCTTTGACGCAAGCCCATGTAAACACACCTAACCCCCACATAGAACTCTCACGAAGACCATGGGTTAGTACACAAACACGTAATGGACAATGCTTACCATACCATGGGATCACTTGATCCCTCTCGGTACATCTTGTACGCTTTGTGTGTTGATCATCTTGACTTACTCTTTGTCTGAGATCTTGATCAACCATGTGTCTCTATGACCATTCTTTGGATAATACCTTGAATACCATCTTGGTCATCATATAAACTCCTTGAACCCAACTGATGGACTTCAAGAAGTGTCTATGGACAAATCCATACCATGGGATCACTTGATCCCTCTCGGTACATCTTGTACGCTTTGTGTGTTGATCATCTTGATTTACTCTTTGTCTGAGATCTTGATCAACCATGTGTCTCTATGACCATTCTTTGAATAATACCTTGAATACCATCTTGGTCATCATATAAACTCCTTGAACCCAACAGATGGACTTCAAGAAGTGCCTATGGACAAATCCTATAAATGTAACTTAAGGCAACCATTAGTCCATAGGAATTGTCATCAAGTACCAAAACCACATATGGAGATATATGCTCCAACAAAGGCGGCGACCGAACCTTTACAAACAAGGTTGGGGCAACTCCACACAAAGCTTGGAGGCTCCCAACTAAACCACGAAGCTTCACCACAATGGAATATGGCTTCGAGGTGACCTCAACCGTCTAGGATGCTCAAAAACCCAAGAGTAACAAGATCCGCAAGGGATTGGTGGGGGAATCAACTTTTCTCTTGGTGGAAGTGTGGATCTAGGCCTTCTCAACCAATCCCTAAAGAATCAACAAGTTTGATTGGCTAGGGAGAGAGATCGGGCACTTTTGAGCTTGGGGAGCAACAATGGAGCTTAGAGAGGTAAGAGATAGGGTTCCTCAGCTAGAAGAACCCTTTATATAGTGGGGGGGAAATCAGACCGTTTTCCCACTCTCTGCCCGAGCTCCAGCGGTACTACCGCCGGCACTCCAGCGGTACTACCGCTGAACAGGGGCGGTACTACCGCCGCCTGGCGGTACTACCGCTGGATGCAGCGGTACTACCGCTGGGACTCCAGCGGTACTACCGCTGACACCAGCGGCACTACCGCTGGCCCCTTGGTAGTGCAAAAGCACTACTACCGCCAAGAAAGTCTTCGCAAAAAGGTCCGTCCACGAACAACCGCTAGGCAGGTGGAACAAAGCACCTGGAGCGGTACTACCGCTGGCCAGGGGCGGTACTACCGCCAGCTAGCGGTACTACCGCTGGCTGCAGCGGTACTACCGCTAGAACCAGCGGTACTACCGCTGGGGACCATTTTGCAAAGATGCGAGAAACAAATTGGCGAGGGCCGCTCCAAAGATAAAGGAAAGGGAGAATGTGAAGTGTGCGTGTGCAAAGATAGATTCCACACAAACCTTTCCACTACGGATCCCCTCTTAATAGTACGGCTTTCCTATGACTCAAATAAAGAGAATCGTAGAGAGCGTCGTGCTTCCGTTTCATGAGAGAGGAGACATGTCAGCTTGTGCCATTGACGTGTGTTATCTGAAACCTTAACACACACGGTTAGTCCTGTACGGTACTGTCATCAATCACCAAAATTACTTAGGCATAAACTATGACCCAACACAGGATTAGAGACGAAATTAAACATCATTTGACCGTTTCTTTCTACGTATTAAATCTACATGCAAGCTTATTTAAATAGAAGAACTGTGAAATCTTAAACTGCGTTTTTAGGCTAAAATCATCTTTGTTCGGGTCGTAGCTACAAATACTCAAATTTTATACCATTTTTTATAAATTAAGAGCGTGTGGTATTGCCTTTTCCCGTTGCAACGCACAGGCCCTTTTCCTTGTATGTAAAGAAAAAAAATCCCGAGTAGAGATGATGCTACATTTGCAAAAAATCTGGTTGACTGAATCAATTAACTAGATTAGCAAAAAAAACTGTCCGTTGCAACGGAAGAAAAAATAACACACGCTTTGAACGCAATATATTTTTACATGGCATCACATTTGTGTTGTCGACGATGGCCTCAGTGCTCACACAACGAAAACGTGTTTGAATGTACAATCACTCGGAATAAGATGAGAAATATGTTGTTTCTCCCCACAAGATTTTTCAAAGGTGTGCATGTGTGGTTAACGATGTTTTCTTTCTTCTCAATTTGGTTTTAATTTAATGGATATTTATTGCAATTCGTATGGTCGCCGGAAAGAGAGGAAAAAAAGGACCGTGCACTACAGATTAAGTTTGCACCAAAAATAATATTTAAGAAGTATTCAACAGCTAAAAATAACATCCAATTTAGATTCTACATATTTTTTCAATCAAATTTCATATATAACATGTTAAAATCAGAGTTACGGTTTAAAAGATATGAATAATTTTGTTTTAGATAAAATATGAATTCATTAACTAAAAAGTTAGGGTTTTTTTTTAAAACAAAAAAACGTTTCGGCTGACTTAAATAGGGGTGGCGGGTTGATTACCTGAAACATTAGGGATTTTTCTGAAAAATGCAAAAAAAACTGTTCGACTGCGACTAAAAGATGGACCGCGGGTTGATTATCTAAAATTATGAGGACTTTTCTGCAAAATAACAAAAAACGGTTCGTTCTGACTTAAAATTGGACTGCGTGTTAATTACCTGAAACTGCGAGGGCTTTTCTGCAAAATGACCGATGACGGATTATTAGGGCAGATTTTAAGAGTCTCGCAGCAACTCGGTCGAGGACGACTCAGAGGAAACAGTCAAAAATGCTAGACCTACAAAAACTTACAAAGGTTTACTTAACGTTTCAAACTAACTCTTCTCTCCCCCTGATTTTTAGTGAGGGTGGGGTCCTTCATTCCTTAATTACCATTCATAATCTTACACATCAATTTGTACGTAAAATCTTTACGTAAACCTTTGTAGGTGCAGTATTAGTCGGAAACAGTGGTGCTGACTGCTGACCGAAGAAGAGCGAACACAACCGGAGCCTGAGCTGTCAACCGAAACAAGGAAATTAATCAAAATTTACAAGTCTGGATGAATCAACTAGCTTGATCCTTGGAATTTCGTAGCAGCGCGGTGGACGACGACTCGGAGGAGACAGTGGTGTTGCCGGTGCTGACCGAAGAAGAACGAACGCAGCCGGAGCCAGAGCTATCGACGGAGAAAGACCCGTACGGGACGGACGACGTAAAACTCGGTGCAGATCTGTACATGTGCAGCGGGAGCGCCGGCAGCCTCGCCTCGTCGGACTGCAGGACGTGCATGGCCTGCGCCACGGACGGCCGCTCGCTCTGGTCCGGCTGCGCGCACCAGAGCCCGACGACGAGCACCCGCTCCATCCACCGCTTGTCCGCCTCGTCGCCCCTCAGCCGCTCGTCCGCCGCGTCGAGGATCGCCTCCCTCCCGTACAGGCCCCACACCCAGCTGAGCAGCGTGAAGGACCTCTCCGCGGTCTCGATCACCGGCCGCCGGCCGGAAACGATCTCGAGGAGGACGACGCCGAAGCTGTACACGTCCGACTCGGTGCTTGGCCGGCGCGTGTTGACGAACTCCGGGTCGATGTAGCCGACGGTGCCGAGAACGGCCTTGGTGGTGTGCATTGACCCGGCGCCGTGGTCGATGAGCCGGGCCAACCCGAAGTCCCCGAGCTTGGTGCTGAGCGACGAGTCTAGCATGATGTTGCTCGGCTTGATGTCGCCGTGGACGATGCACTGCTCCCACTCTCCGTGGAGGTAGCGCAGAGCGGATCCCAGGCCAAGGATGATGTTGTACCTCTGTGGCCATGTCAGATACGTGTCGTCCTTGCGACTGTAGAGGTGCCTGTCTAGGCTGCCCTCCGCGACGAGCTCGTACACAAGCAGGAGCCCCTTGCGGCTGTCGCACCAGCCCAGCAGCTGGACAAGGTTGCGATGCTTGAGTCTGCTGATGATCCTCACCTCTGCCTCGAACTCCTTCCTCCCCTGCGCCGACGAGTCCGCTGACAGCACCTTCACCGCCACTGCTGGACGGTCTTGGTCACCACCGGCAGAGCCTGTGAGTGTAAGCGTGAGGTGACCCCGGTAAACGCTCCCGAAACCGCCTCGTCCGAGCTTCTCTTCGGCCGCGAAGTTGTTCGTTGCGGCGACGAGCTCGTGGTACATGTACCGTCTCGGGCCGCCGGCAGCCACCCCTCTCTCGAGGTCAGCTCTATCGTCACACTCTTCTTCGCTCTCATCATTTGCTCTCTTTTTCCTGTGTCGCCGGCAGCCCAGTACCACCGCCGCACAGACCAACAAAAAAAGCAGAGGAACTAGGATGGACAGTAGGATAGGTACCAACTTTTTTTGGCTCTTGTCGTTGCTGGTTGGAATTGGAAGAGGAGGTTCAGCAGGTGGAGGTGCTTGTGCTTCCTTCCTTGTTTCAGGCTGCAGAGTGGAACTGAAGGACCATGAAAATACCTGGTGCAGCTCGGCGTACATGCCAGTCGCCGCGGAGAAGCCAACAGCCACCTCTTCCGGTAAATATTTTCTCAGATCAACGATTGCATTGACCTGGTATAGGGCGTCGCCGATGAAGAGATCGACGGCCAGCATCTTGGAATCGTTGTGGTACTTCACCGTGGCTTCCATGAGATCGAGCGACGTGAGGTTCTTTCCCGGCCAGGTGGTGGTGTCTGTGGACGCTGTGGAGTTGAGGGAGTTGACGTCGATGCCAATATGGTTGTCGTTGATGTCGGCATAGTACGCTGAGCCACCAAGAGTGTTGTCGTAAGTGTCGAACTCCACGGCCACGACCCGGGTGTCGCCTGTCCCGTTAGTGCTGGCCGGGAGGAGGCCGAGGCCGCCGCCGCCGCTGTAAGGCGGGATCTCGGAGGGGAAACTACCGAGGAAGAAGGCCATCCCATCGCCTGTATACGCCAGGCTGCGGTTTTCCGGGGTGATTTGGAAGGAGAAGGTGGTGGTGAAGCTAGCCATCTCGCCGGTGGCTTTGTTCCACAGCGGCACTTTGTGCGCGTAGGACGCCCGGCCGACGCTGTCCTCAATACCCGTACTGCGCGTGTTCCTTGTCAGCTCGAGGGTCGATGGAGGCGTGGTGATGAATGCGTCGCCGCGGAAGGCGATGGATGGACCGGCGTTGGGGTCGGAGAAGTTGAGGTTGAAGGAGAGCGAGAAGGCCCAGCGCGGCGCATGGCAGAGGCATGGCAGCAATACGAGTAAGACTAGGGTGGTAGGGCTTGGAGGACGGCGAGAGCCCATGTGTTTGGGAAGGATGGAGCTTGAGGTTGAGGGGAGGGCAGAGATCTGTGCAGCTCACCGGCTGACAGCACGAGTCAAGTAGTCTCGCCGCACCGCGTGCAGACGATGCGGCTCATGTGGCCAGGAACTGTACTCCTTTTCCTTTGATCTATAAAGATAATGCGAAGACTTGACCGATGCGGCTGAGTGCGCTGGGGCCATACCTGGCCAAACGGGCCATCAGGCACGGCACGCCGGGTCCGATTATTAAATAGGCCGTGACACGTCTTTTAATCGGGTCGGTTCGTTGGCACGTCTGGCCCGCTGTCTGTTAGGATTTTAATATTTTAGACATCACGAGTGTAAGTAGTCTCGCCGCACCGCATGCAGACAGGAACTGTACTCCTTTTTCCGATCTACTGTATATAAAGATAATGCGACGACTTGACCGATGCGGCTCAGGTCGCTTGGGCCTGGGACGGACGGGAGCATCGTGGACTGTCGGGAACGCAGGTGAGGCCTTTGCTCGAGTTTTTTCATTATTTTAATTTTAATTTAAAATTATAACACAAAATAAACTCTGTACGAAACTTTAACACATCCATCGAGCTAACAAACTTGGCAGCCCTACTTGATGAGGTGACGCTAGCGGATGGCAGCTCGACACGATGAGCTGGTGGTTTTCTTCAAACGGAGAGTATAGCGCGCGTTTGGCATACGCTCTCCAATTCGAGGGATCATCACCGATGGATGGTTTCAGGCTGATTTGGTCCACGTGGGCATCAGGTAATTGTCGCTTCTTCATGTGGACAACAATACTCGGGAGAATCATGACGGCAGATGCACTGCTACGGACGGAACGTGAAAATGATTACTTCTGCCGGCTATGCAAGCGGAGCCTTGAAACGCCACTGCATCTGTTCACGGAATGTCAAGGAAGATTTGGAGCTGGGCCGCGGCTCAATTTGGTATGCCGACGTTGCAGCCAATGACGTGGGATGGCCAGCATAGTTTCACGAGATGGTTGGAACATGCTGTTTCCAATGCGATGCCGAGGAAAAGGAAAGGTCTCTTGTCTCTCATGCACCACACGATCTGGAAGATTTGGCATGAGCAGAACAGACCTATTTTCCAGAAGTAGTCTCGCCGCACCGCATGCAGACCATGCGACTCGTGTGGACAGGAACTGTACTCCTTTTTCCGATCTACTCCCACGGTTCCTAAGTATAAAGGTAAGATAATGGATAGTGCTCTGCGCCGACGCGCCGGCTAAAACTTTCGGCCGGCCCCGCGCGGACCGCCCGATCCGTCAGCTGCACGCGGGCCGCATCGTTAGATCTTCATGCAGCAAAAATTCTCGATGCAACAAATTGCATTCACGATGCAACAATTTTCATTCACGATTGCAACAAAAATATAATTGTACCAAAAAAAATATCAACATGGTCGTAACAAAACAACGAAGTTGATGATGCGTGGTAGCAAAACAATTCGGTAAATTCGGGTTGCAACTCTGACGAACGTGTATGCGACTTTTTTAGTGAAGGTTGCAGCAAAAAATTATACCGATTGTAGTAAAAATTAACATGGTTGTAGAAAAAAAACACCGGTTGTAGCAAAAAATCCACGAACTAAGCTTGCAACCAAACGTATATGCAGCTTTTTTAGTGGACAAATGTAGCAAATTTGGACACCGGTTGTAGCAAATTTAAACGATCACCACAAAGAAAAATGTTGCATGGTCATACGCGCGGGTCGCGTGCGAGACGCGTGGGCACCGAGCGACCGACACGTTGCTTCCGCCAGCGCGCCGAAGGGAAATGTTTCCCTAAGATAATGCGACGACTTGACCGATGCGTCTGAGTGCGCTGTGGGCTGGGAGGGACGGGGGCATCATGGGTTGTCGGGAAAGCTACTACCAATCCAACACTACTAGGAACCCACACATATCAATCTGAGATTTTTAGACAAAGATCGGATACAAGAGATGACGTAGGGTTTGAAGAGGAGATGGTGCTGATGAAGATGTTGATATAGATTGACCCCCTTTCGATTGGAGGATCGTTGGTGAGGACGATGGCTTCGATTTCCACTCCGGGAGAGAAGTTTCCCCGGTGTAATAGCTCTGCCGAAGCTCTAGATTGGTTCTGTCGAAGTTTCGCCTCGAGACGGCGGCGTCGCGTCCCGAAAGCTCTGATATGATTTTTTTTCCAGGTCAAAATCCTTCATATAGCAGAAGATGGGCATCGGAGGCTTGCCGGCGGCCCACAAGCCTGCAGGGCGCGACCAGGGGGTCGGCTCAAGCTCCCCCTCCGGCAATCTCCAAGAGTTGTCCACCACCATCCCGTTCTCCACGAGATCCAGGACGTCCTCCTTCGTCTCGGTGGACGGGAGAAAATCCCCATGTATCCACCCCGGCGGCACTACGGCCCGACCTGGCTTTCTCCCCTTGCTGCCCTTCTTGGCGCGCTCGAGCTCGGAGGTTTTGCTCTTCGGCATGGCTGCGGTGGCGAAGGAAATCCTGAGCAAAGCTTATGGGACGAAGGTGGAGGAGAAGCAAGAAGAGATCAAAGATCAAGGCGCAGCCGTAACCCTAGCCCCAGCTGCATTCATATAGCCGACCGACTGAGTCACTGACTGGTGGGTCCCCCAGATCTCAGCTTATCCCAATATCAGAGGAGACAAGACACGTGGCGATGATGACGGCGCGATAATCGAGGCATCGTTGCTCCACTTGCCCTGACAGTTGCGTCATCCCCGCGAGGCACGCGGAAACCGAAATTTCGAATCCCGTGACATCAGGGCCAGCCACAGTGATCCGTCATATCAAAAGATCCTGTTCGTCACTCGGAACAATTCAAAGCATCTAAAATCACTTGGGCGCACTTCTCAACAGAATCGATAATGGCGAATGACGAAGATTCTAGTCGACCCGAAGTTTTATTAATCCCAGGAATATGACCAAGGTCAGCATGACTCGACAAGAACTCACATCGACACCTTCGTCACTCGAACCCCGATCCACTCGGGGGCTAATGATGGGGATATGTGTTGGAAATATGCCCTAGAGGCAATAATAAAATGGTTATTATCATATTTCCTTGTTCATGATAATCGTCTATTGTTCATGCTATAATTGTATTAACAGGAAACAACAATACATGTGTGAATAAATAGATCACGATGTGTCCCTAGCAAGCCTCTAGTTGGCTAGCTCGTTAGTCAATAGATGATCATGGTTTCCAGGTCATGGGCATTAGATGTCATTGATAACGGGATCACATCATTGGGAGAATGATGTGATGGACAAGACCCAATCCTAAGCGTAGCACTAGATCGTATTGTTCGTCTGCTAAAGCTTTTCCAATGTCAAGTATCTTTTCCTCCGACCGTGAGATTGTGCAACTCCCGGATACCGTAGGAGTGCTTTGGGTGTATCAAACGTCACAACGTAACTGGGTGACTATAAAGGTGCACTACGGGTATCTCCGAAAGTGTCTGTTGGGTTGGTACGAATCGAGATCGGGATTTGTCACTACGTGTAACGGAGAGGTATATCTGGGCCCACTCGGTAGAACATCATCATGAGCTCAATGTGACTAAGGAGTTAGTCACACGATGACATGCTATGGAACGAGTAAAGAGACTTAACAGTAACGAGATTGAACAAGGTATAGGTATACCGACGATCGAATCTCGGGCAAGTTCTATACCGACAGACAATGGGAATTGTATGCGGGATTGACTGAATCCTTGACATCGTGGTTCATCCGATGAGATCATCGTGGAGCAAGTGGGAGCCATCATGGGTATCCAGACCACGCTGATGGTTATTGGCCGGAGAGGTGTCTCGGTCATGTCTGCTTGTCTCCCGAACCCATAGGGTCTACACACTTAAGGTTCGATGACGCTAGGGTTATAGGGAATTGTTATACGAGGTTACCGAAAGTTATTCGGAGTCCCGGATGAGATACCAGACGTCACGAGGAGCTCCGGAATGGTCCAGACGTAAAGATTGATATATAGGATGGATGTTTTGGACATCGGAAGTGTTTCGGGCGTCGCCGGTAACGTACCGGGACCACCGGAAGTGGTCCCGGGGGTCCACCGGAAGGGGGCCACGACCCCGGGAACCTAGATGGGCCTAGTGCGGGAGGGAACCAGCCCCTAGGTGGGCTAGTGCGCCCCCACACTCAGCCCAAGGCGCATGAGGTGGAGAGGGGGGGAAACCCTAGGCAATGGTGGGCCTAAGGCCCACCTAGGGGTGCGCCACCCCCTCCCCCTGCCCTGGCCGCCACACCTCCCATCTGGGGGGGGCTGCCGCACCACCTAGGGTGGTAACCCTAGGGGTGGCACCCCCTCCCATCCTCCTATATATAGTGGGGGTTTCGGGGCTGTTTTACACACAGTTTTCCCTCTCCCTCGGCACAGCCCTGCTCTTCTTTCCCCTCCTCTCTGCCGGTGCTTGGCGAAGCCCTACCGGGAGACCTCAACTCTCCATCACACCACGTCGTCGTGCTGTCGGAGATCTTCCCCAACCTCTCCCTCCTCCTTGCTAGATCAAGGTGCGGGAGACGTCATCGGGCTACACGTGTGTTGAACGCGGAGGTGCCGTGGTTCGGCACTAGATCGGAATCACACCGCGATCTGAATCGCCGCGAGTACGACTCTATCAACCGCGTTCTAGCAACGATTCCGCTTATCGATCTTCAAAGGTATGAAGATGCACTCACCCCTCTCTCGTTGCTGGTCTCTCTATAGGAAGATCAGAATATGTGTACGATTTTTTTTGAATTTATGCTACGTTACCCAACAGTGGCATCCGAGCCAGGTTTTCTATGTGTAGATTCTATGCACCAGTAGAACACGAAAGGTTGTGGGCGATGATTTGTCAATTTCTTGCCGCTACTAGTCTTATTCTTTTCCGGCGGTATAGTGGGATGAAGCAGCCCGGACCGACATTACACGTACGCTTACGTGAGACTGGTTACACCGACAGACATGCACACCGTGCATAAAGGTGGCTAGCGGGTGTCTGTCTCTTCTACTCTAGTCGGATTGGATTTGATGAAAAGGGTCCTTATGAAGGGTAAATAGCTTTGGCATATCATCGTTGTGGCTGTCACGTAGGTAAGAAAGCGTTCTTGCTAGAAACCCAAATCAGCCACGTAAAACTTGCAACAACAATTAGAGGACGTCTAACTTGTGTTTACAGGGTTTGACATGTGATGTGATATGGCCAAAGTTGTGATGTTGCATGTATGATGTATGAGATGATCATGTTATTGTAATAGGTTTCACGACTTGCATGTCGATGATTATGACAACCGGCAGGAGCCATAGGAGTCGTCTTAATTTATTGTATGAGATGCAACGCCATGTGCTTACTACTTTTACTTCATTGCTAACGGTTAGCTATAGTAGTAGTGATAGTAGTAGTTGGCGTGATGACTTCACGAAGACACGATGATGGAGATCATGATGATGGAGTTCATGGTGTCACGCCGGTGACAATGATGATCTTGCGATGCCTGAAGATGGAGATCGAAAGAGCAAAGATGATAATGGCCATATCATGTCAGTATATGATTGCATTGTGATGTATATCATGTTTTCATCTTATTGCTTAGAACGACGGTAGCATAATAAGATGATCCCTCTTAAAATTTCGAGAACGTATTCCCCTAAGTGTGCACCGTTGCGAAGGATCGTTGTCTCGAAGCACCACGTGATGATCGGGTGTGATAGATTCTAACGTTCGCATACAACGGGTGTAAGCCAGATTTACACATGCGAAACACCTAGGTTGACTCGACGAGCTTAGCATGTACAGACATGACCTAAATACAAGCGACCAAAAGGTCGAACATGAGTCGTATGGTTGAATACGATCAGCATGAAGTTGCTCAGCATGGTGACTAGTCCGTCTCACGTGATGCTCGGACACGGGTTAGTCAACATGGATCATGTATCACTTAGATGACTAGAGGGATGTCGATTTAAGTGGGAGTTCATACTTAATTTGATTAAATGAACTTAATTGTCATGAACTTAGTCTAAAAGTTGTCTTTATAAATATTGTAGATGGCCAACGTCAACCTCAATTTCAACGCATTCTAGAGAAAAACAAGCTAAAAGATGATGGTGACCCTCCCGCTCCCGCAGCAGCCCAGGACATTCTGAACGTCTGGCAAACGCGGAGTGACGACTACTCTCTGGTTAGGTGTGGCATGTTATACAGCTTAGAAACGGGGCTCCAAAGGCGTTTTGAGCAACACGGTGCATATGAGATGTTCCAAGAGCTGAAGCTAGTTTTTCAAGCTCATGCCCGTGTCGAGAGATATGAAGTCTCTGACAAGTTCTTTAGCTGTAAGATGGAGGATAACAGTTCTATCAGTGAGCACATACTCAAAATGTCTGGGTTACACGATCGTCTGACTTCACTTGGAGTCGAACTTCCGGATGATGCTATAATTGACAGAATCCTCGAGTCTCTCCCACCAAGCTACAAAGGTTTTGTGCTGAACTACAACATGCATGGGATGGAGAAGACCATTCCCGAGTTGTACTCGATGCTCAAGTCTGCAGAAGTAGAAATCAAGAAAGAGCATCAAGTGTTGATGGTCAACAAGACCACTAGTTTCAAGAAGGGCAAGGGTAAGAAGAACTTCAAGAAAGACGGCAAAGCCGTTGCCGCGCCTGATAAGCCAAATGCCGGGAAGAAGAAAAAGAATGGACCCAAGCCTGAGACTGAGTGCTTCTATTGCAAGGGAAAGGGTCACTGGAAGCGGAACTGCCCCAAATACTTAGCGGACAAGAAGGCCGACAACGTCAAAGGTATATGTGATATACATGTTATTGATGTTACCTTACCAGCGCTCGTAGTAGCTCCTGGGTATTTGATACTGGTGTTGTTGCTCCATTTGCAACTCAAAGCAGGAACTGCGGAATAAGCGGAGACTGACCAAGGACGAGGTGACGATGCGCGTCGGGAATGGCTCCAAGGTCGATGTGATCGCCGTCGGCACGCTACCTCTACATCTACTGTCGGGATTAGTTTGAAACCTTAATAATTGTTATTTAGTACCAGCTTTGAGCATGAATATTGTATCAGGGTCTTGCTTAATGTGAGACGGCTACTCATTTAAGTCAGAGAATAATGGTTGTTCTATTTATATGAGTGATATGTTTTATGGTCATGCTCCGCTGGTGAATGGTTTATTCTTGATGAATCTCGATCGTGATGTTACGCATATTCATAGTGTGAGTACCAAAAGATGTAAAGTGGATAATGACAGTCCCACATACTTGTGGCACTGCCGCCTTGGTCATATCGGCGTTAAGCGCATGAAGAAGCTCCATACTGATGGACTATTAGAGTCTCTTGACTTTGAATCATTTGACACATGCGAACCGTGCCTCATGGGAAAGATGACTAAGACTCCATTCTCAGGAATAATGGAGAGAGCAACCGACTTATTGGAAATAATACATACTGATGTGTGTGGTCCAATGAACGTTGAAGCTCGCGGTGGCTATCGTTATGTTCTCACTCTCACCGATGATTTGAGTAGGTATGGGTATATCTACTTGATGAAGCACAAATCTGAGACATTTGAAAAGTTCAAGGAATTTTAGAGTGAGGTCGAGAATCAACGTAACAGAAAAATTAAGTGTCCACGATCTGATCGTGGAGGAGAATATTTGAGTCACGAGTTTGGCACACACCTAAGGAAGTGTGGAATCGTTTCACAACTGACGCCGCCTGGCACACAGCAATGCAACGGAGTGTCTGAACGTCGTAATCGCACTTTATTAGATATGGTACGATATATGATGTCTCTTACCGACTTACCGCTATCATTTTGGGGGTATGCATTAGAAACTGCAGCATTCACTTTAAATAGGGCACCATCTAAATCCGTTGAGACGACACCGTATGAACTATGGTTTGTTAAGAAACCTAAGTTGTTGTTTCTTAAAGTTTGGGGCTGCGATGCTTATGTGAAGAAACTTCAACCAGAAAAGCTCGAACCCAAAGCGGAGAAATGTGTATTCATAGGATACCCTAAGGAAACTATTGGGTATACCTTCTATCTTAGATCCGAAGGTAAAACCTTTGTTGCCAAGAACGGATCCTTTTTAGAGAAAGAGTTTCTCTCGAAAGAAGTAAGTGGGAGGAAGGTAGAACTTGATGAGGTAATTACACCCCCTCTCGAACAGGAAAGTAGCACAGCGCGGGAAATTGTTCCTGTGGCGCCTGCACCAACTGAAGAGGAAGTTGATGATAATGATCATGAAGCTTCGGATCAAGTTACTACTGAACTGCGAAGGTCCAAAAGGGCACGCTCCGCACCAGAGAGGTACGACAACCCTGTGATGGAAATCATGTTGTTAGACAACGGTGAACCTTCGAACTATGAAGAAGCGATGGCGGGCCCGGATTCCAAGAAATGGCTTGAAGCTATGAAATCCGAGATAGGATCCATGTATGAGAACAAAGTATGGACTTTGGTGGACTAGCCCGATGACCGACGAGCCATAGAAAATAAATGGATCTTCAAGAAGAAGACTGATGCAAACGGTAATGTAACCGTTTATAAAGCTCGACTTGTCGCAAAGGGTTTTTGACAAATTCAAGGAATTGACTACGAAGAGACTTTCTCTCCCGTAGCGAAGCTGAAATCAGTCTGAATCATGTTAGCAATTTCCGCCTTTTATGATTATGAAATTTGGCAAATGGACGTCAAAACAGCATTCCTTAACGGTAACCTTAAGGAAGAGTTGTATATGATGCAACCAGAAGGTTTTGTCGACCCTAAGGGTGCTAACAAAGTGTGCAAGCTCCAGCGCTCCATCTATGGGCTGGTGCAAGCATCTCGGAGTTGGAACATTCCCTTTAATGAGGTGATTAAAGCGTTTGGGTTCATACAGGTCTACGGAGAAGTCTGTCTATACAAGAAAGTGAGTGGGAGCTCTGTAGCTTTCCTCATACTGTATGTGGATGACATATTATTGATGGGGAATAATATAGAGATGTTGGAGAGCATAAAGTCCTATTTGAACAAGATTTTTTCAATGAAGGACCTTGGAGAAGTTGCATATATATTAGGCATCTAGATCTATAGAGATAGATCGAGACGCCTCATAGGTCTTTCACACAGTACATACCTTGACAAGATATTGAAGAAGTTCAATATGGAAAATTCAAAGAAAGGGTTCTTATCAGTTTTGCAAGGTATGAGATTGATTAAGACTCAGTCGCCGACCACAGCAGCAGATAGAGAGAAGATGAGTATTGTCCCCCACGCTTCAGCCGTAGGCTCTCTTATGTATGCCATGCTGTGTACCAGACCTGATATAAACCTTGCCATAAGTTTGGTAAGGAGGTACCAAAGTGATCCCGGTATGGAACACTGGACATCGGTCAAGAATATCCTTAAGTACCTAAAGAGGACTAAGGAAATGTTTCTCGTTTATGGAGGTGATGAAGAGCTCGTCGTAAAGGGTTACGTCGATGCTAGCTTCGACACAGATCCGGATGACTCTAAGTCACAGACCGGATACATATATGTTTCGAATGGTGGGGCAGTGAGCTGGTGCAGCAGCAAGCAAGAAGTCGTGGCAGCATCTACATGTGAAGCGGAGTACATAGCTGCTTCAGAAGCGGCTCATGAAGGAATTTGGATGAAGGAGCTCATCACCGACCTTGGAGTGGTTCCAAGCACGTCGGGTCCAATGACACTCTTCTGTGATAACACTCGGGCCATTGCCATAGCCAAGGAGCCCAGGTTTCACCGGAAGACAAAGCACATCAAACGCCGCTACAACTCCATCCAGGACCATGTCCAGAGTGGAGTAATAGAGATTTGTAAAGTACACACGGATCTGAATGTTGCAGACCCGTTGACTAAACCTCTTCCACGAGCAAAACATGATCAACATCATAATGCTATGGGTGTTCGATACATCACAATGTAACTAGATTATTGACTCTAGTGCAAGTGGGAGACTGTTGGAAATATGCCCTAGAGGCAATAATAAAATGGTTATTATCATATTTCCTTGTTCATGATAATCGTCTATTGTTCATGCTATAATTGTATTAACAGGAAACAACAATACATGTGTGAATAAATAGATCACAATGTGTCCCTAGCAAGCCTCTAGTTGGCTAGCTCATTAGTCAATAGATGATCATGGTTTCCTGGTCATGGGCATTAGATGTCATTGATAACGGGATCACATCATTGGGAGAATGATGTGATGGACAAGACCCAATCCTAAGCGTAGCACTAGATCGTATTGTTCGTATGCTAAAGCTTTTCCAATGTCAAGTATCTTTTCCTTCGACCGTGAGATTGTGCAACTCCCGGATACCGTAGGAGTGCTTTGGGTGTATCAAACGTCACAACGTAACTGGGTGACTATAAAGGTGCACTACGGGTATCTCTGAAAGTGTCTGTTGGGTTGGTACGAATCGAGATCGGGATTTCTCACTTCGTGTAACAGAGAGGTATCTCTGGGCCCACTCGGTAGAACATCATCATGAGCTCAATGTGACTAAGGAGTTAGTCACACGATGACGTGCTATGGAACGAGTAAAGAGACTTACCGTTAACGAGATTGAACAAGGTATAGGTATACCGACGATCGAATCTCGGGCAAGTTCTATACCGACAAACAAAGGGAATTGTATACGGGATTGATTGAATCGTTGACATTGTGGTTCATCCGATGAGATCATCGTGGAGCAAGTGGGAGCCACCATGGGTATCCAGACCCCGCTGATGGTTATTGGCCGGAGAGGTGTCTCGGTCATGTGTGCCTGTCCCCCGAACCCGTAGGGTCTACACACTTAAGGTTCGATGACTCTAGGGTTATAGAGAATTGTTATACGAGGTTACCGAAAGTTGTTCGGAGTCCCGGATGAGATCTCGGACGTCACAAGGAGCTCCGGAATGGTCCAGAGGTAAAGATTGATATATAGGACGGATGTTTTGGACACCGGAAGTGTTTCGGGTGTCGCCGGTAACGTACCGGGACCACTGGACGTGGTCCTGGGGGTCCACCGGAAGGGGGACACGACCCCGGGAGGCTAGATGGGCCTAGTGCGGGAGGGAACTAGCCCCTAGGTGGGCTGGTGCGCCCCCCCCCCCACACTCAGCCCAAGGCTCAGGAGGTGGAGAGGGGGGAAACCCTAGGCGCTGGTGGGCCTAAGGCCCACCTAGGGGTGCGCCACCCCTCCCCCTGCCCTGGCCGCCGCACCTCCCATCTGGGGGGCTGCCGCACCAACTAGGGTGGTAATCCTAGGGGTGGCACCCCTCCCCTCCTCCTATATGTAGTAGGGGTTTCGGGGCTGTTTTACACACAGTTTTTCCTCTCCCTCGGCGCAGCCCTGCTCTTCTTTCTCCTCCTCTCTGCCGGTGCTTGGCGAAGCCCTGCCGGGAGACCTCATCTCTACGTCGACACCACGCCGTTGTGCTGTCGGAGATCTTCCCCAACCTCTCCCTCCTCCTTGCTCGATCACGATGCGGGAGACGTCACCGGGCTGCACGTGTGTTGAATGCGGAGGTGCCGTGGTTCGGCACTAGATCGGAAACACACCGCGATCTGAATCGCCGCGAGTACGACTCCATCAACCACGTTCTAGCAACGATTCGGCTTAGCGATCTTCAAAGGTATGAAGATGCACTCACCCCTCTCTCGTTGCTGGTCTCTCTATAGGAAGATCAGAATATGCATAGGAATTTTTTTTGAATTTATGCGACGTTACCCAACAGTGCCATCGGAGCCAGGTTTTCTATGTGTAGATTCTATGCACCAATAGAACACGAAAGGTAGTGGGCGATGATTTGTCAATTGCTTGCCGCTACTAGTCTTATTCTTTTCCGGCGGTATAGTGGGATGAAGCAGCCCAGACCGACATTACACGTACGCTTACGTGAGACTGGTTCCACCGACAGACATGCACACCGTGCATAAAGGTGGCTAGCGGGTGTCTGTCTCTTCTACTCTAGTCGGATTGGATTTGATGAAAAGGGTCCTTATGAAGGGTAAATAGCTTTGGCATATCATCGTTGTGGCTGTCACGTAGGTAAGAAAGCGTTCTTGCTAGAAACCCAAATCAGCCACGTAAAACTTGCAACAACAATTAGAGGACGTCTAACTTGTGTTTACAGGGTTTGACATGTGATGTGATATGGCCAAAGTTGTGATGTTGCATGTATGATGTATGAGATGATCATGTTATTGTAATAGGTTTCACGACTTGCATGTCGATGATTATGACAACCGGCAGGAGCCATAGGAGTCGTCTTAATTTATTGTATGAGATGCAACGCCATGTGCTTACTACTTTTACTTCATTGCTAACGGTTAGCTATAGTAGTAGTGATAGTAGTAGTTGGCGTGATGACTTCACGAAGACACGATGATGGAGATCATGATGATGGAGTTCATTGTGTCACGCCGGTGACAATGATGATCATGCGATGCCTGAAGATGGAGATCGAAAGAGCAAAGATGATAATGGCCATAGCATGTCAGTATATGATTGCATTGTGATGTTTATCATGTTTTCATATTATTGCTTAGAACGACGGTAGCATAATAAGATGATCCCGCTTAAAATTTCGAGAACGTATTCCCCTAAGTGTGCACCGTTGCGAAGGATCGTTGTCTCGAAGCACCACGTGATGATCGGGTGTGATAGATTCTAACGTTCGCATACAACGGGTGTAAGCCAGATTTACACATGCGAAACACCTAGGTTGACTCGACGAGCTTAGCATGTACAGACATGACCTAAATACAAGAGACCAAAAGGTCGAACATGAGTCGTATGGTTGAATACGATCAGCATGAAGTTGCTCAGCATGGTGACTAGTCCGTCTCACGTGATGATCGGACACGGGTTAGTCAACATGGATCATGTATCACTTAGATGACTAGAGGGATGTCGATTTAAGTGGGAGTTCATACTTAATTTGATTAAATGAACTTAATTGTCATGAACTTAGTCTAAAAGTTGTCTTTATAAATATTGTAGATGGCCAACGTCAACCTCAATTTCAACGCATTCTAGAGAAAAACAAGCTAAAAGATGATGGTGACCCTCCCGCTCCCGCAGCAGCCCAGGACATTCTGAACGTCTGGCAAACGCGGAGTGACGACTACTCTCTGGTTAGGTGTGGCATGTTATACAGTTTAGAAACGGGGCTCCAAAGGCGTTTTGAGCAACACGGTGCATATGAGATGTTCCAAGAGCTGAAGCTAGTTTTTCAAGCTCATGCCCGTGTCGAGAGATATGAAGTCTCTGACAAGTTCTTTAGCTGTAAGATGGAGGATAACAGTTCTATCAGTGAGCACATACTCAAAATGTCTGGGTTACACGATCGTCTGACTTCACTTGGAGTCGAACTTCCGGATGATGCTATAATTGACAGAATCCTCGAGTCTCTCCCACCAAGCTACAAAGGTTTTGTGCTGAACTACAACATGCATGGGATGGAGAAGACCATTCCCGAGTTGTACTCGATGCTCAAGTCTGCAGAAGTAGAAATCAAGAAAGAGCATCAAGTGTTGATGGTCAACAAGACCACTAGTTTCAAGAAGGGCAAGGGTAAGAAGAACTTCAAGAAAGACGGCAAAGCCGTTGCCGCGCCTGATAAGCCAAATGCCGGGAAGAAGAAAAAGAATGGACCCAAGCCTGAGACTGAGTGCTTCTATTGCAAGGGAAAGGGTCACTGGAAGCGGAACTGCCCCAAATACTTAGCGGACAAGAAGGCCGACAACGTCAAAGGTATATGTGATATACATGTTATTGATGTTACCTTACCAGCGCTCGTAGTAGCTCCTGGGTATTTGATACTGGTGTTGTTGCTCCATTTGCAACTCAAAGCAGGAACTGCGGAATAAGCGGAGACTGACCAAGGACGAGGTGACGATGCGCGTCGGGAATGGCTCCAAGGTCGATGTGATCGCCGTCGGCACGCTACCTCTACATCTACTGTCGGGATTAGTTTGAAACCTTAATAATTGTTATTTAGTACCAGCTTTGAGCATGAATATTGTATCAGGGTCTTGCTCAATGTGAGATGGCTACTCATTTAAGTCAGAGAATAATGGTTGTTCTATTTATATGAGTGATATGTTTTATGGTCATGCTCCGCTGGTGAATGGTTTATTCTTGATGAATCTCGATCATGATGTTACGCATATTCATACTGTGAGTACCAAAAGATGTAAAGTAGATAATGACAGTCCCACATACTTGTGGCACTGCCGCCTTGGTCATATCGGCGTTAAACGCATGAAGAAGCTCCATACTGATGGACTATTAGAGTCTCTTGACTTTGAATCATTTGACACATGCGAACCGTGCCTCATGGGAAAGATGACTAAGACTCCATTCTCAGGAATAATGGAGAGAGCAACCGACTTATTGGAAATAATACATACTGATGTGTGTGGTCCAATGAACGTTGAAGCTCGCGGTGGCTATCTTTATGTTCTCACTCTCACCGATGATTTGAGTAGGTATGGGTATATCTACTTGATGAAGCACAAATCTGAGACATTTGAAAAGTTCAAGGAATTTCAGAGTGAGGTCGAGAATCAACGTGACAGAAAAATTAAGTGTCTACGATCTGATCGTGGAGGAGAATATTTGAGTCATGAGTTTGGCACACACCTAAGGAAGTGTGGAATCGTTTCACAACTGACGCCGCCTGGCACACAGCAATGCAACGGAGTGTCTGAACATCGTAATCGCACTTTATTAGATATGGTACGATATATGATGTCTCTTACCGACTTACCGCTATCATTTGGGGGTATGCATTAGAAACTGCAGCATTCACTTTAAATAGGGCACCATCTAAATCCGTTGAGACGACACCGTATGAACTATGGTTTGTTAAGAAACCTCAATTGTTGTTTCTTAAAGTTTGGGGCTGCGATGCTTATGTGAAGAAACTTCAACCAGAAAAGCTCGAACCCAAAGCGGAGAAATGTGTATTCATAGGATACCCTAAGGAAACTATTGGGTATACCTTCTATCTTAGATCCGAAGGTAAAACCTTTGTTGCCAAGAACGGATCCTTTCTAGAGAAAGAGTTTCTCTCGAAAGAAGTAAGTGGGAGGAAGGTAGAACTTGATGAGGTAATTACACCCCCTCTCGAACAGGAAAGTAGCACAGCGCGGGAAATTGTTCCTGTGGCGCCTGCACCAACTGAAGAGGAAGTTGATGATAATGATCATGAAGCTTCGGATCAAGTTACTACTGAACTGCGAAGGTCCAAAAGGGCACGCTCCGCACCAGAGAGGTACGACAACCCTGTGATGGAAATCATGTTGTTAGACAACGGTGAACCTTCGAACTATGAAGAAGCGATGGCGGGCCCGGATTCCAAGAAATGGCTTGAAGCTATGAAATCCGAGATAGGATCCATGTATGAGAACAAAGTATGGACTTTGGTGGACTTGCCCGATGACCGACGAGCCATAGAAAATAAATGGATCTTCAAGAAGAAGACTGATGCAAACGGTAATGTAACCGTTTATAAAGCTCGACTTGTCGCAAAGGGTTTTTGACAAATTCAAGGAATTGACTACGAAGAGACTTTCTCTCCCGTAGCGAAGCTGAAATCAGTCAATTTCCGCCTTTTATGATTATGAAATTTGGCAAATGGACGTCAAAACAGCATTCCTTAACGGTAACCTTAAGGAAGAGTTGTATATGATGCAACCAGAAGGTTTTGTCGACCCTAAGGGTGCTAACAAAGTGTGCAAGCTCCAGCGCTCCATCTATGGGCTGGTGCAAGCATCTCGGAGTTGGAACATTCGCTTTAATGAGGTGATTAAAGCGTTTGGGTTCATACAGGTTTACGGAGAAGTCTGTCTATACAAGAAAGTGAGTGGGAGCTCTGTAGCTTTCCTCATACTGTATGTGGATGACATATTATTGATGGGGAATAATATAGAGATGTTGGAGAGCATAAAGTCCTATTTGAACAAGATTTTTTCAATGAAGGACCTTGGAGAAGTTGCATACATATTAGGCATCTAGATCTATAGAGATAGATCGAGACGCCTCATAGGTCTTTCACACAGTACATACCTTGACAAGATATTGAAGAAGTTCAATATGGAAAACTCAAAGAAAGGGTTCTTATCAGTTTTGCAAGGTATGAGATTGATTAAGACTCAGTCGCCGACCACAGCAGCAGATAGAGAGAAGATGAGTACTGTCCCCTACGCTTCAGCCGTAGGCTCTCTTATGTATGCCATGTTGTGTACCAGAATTGATATAAACCTTGCCATAAGTTTGGTAAGGAGGTACCAAAGTGATCCCGGTATGGAACACTGGACATCGGTCAAGAATATCCTTAAGTACCTGAAGAGGACTAAGGAAATGTTTCTCGTTTATGGAGGTGATGAAGAGCTCGTCGTAAAGGGTTACGTCGATGCTAGCTTCGACACAGATCCGGATGACTCTAAGTCACAGACCGGATACATATATGTTTCGAATGGTGGGGCAGTGAGCTGGTGCAGCAGCAAGCAAGAAGTCGTGGCAGCATCTACATGTGAAGCGGAGTACATAGCTGCTTCAGAAGCGGCTCATGAAGGAATTTGGATGAAGGAGCTCATCACCGACCTTGGAGTGGTTCCAAGCACGTCGGGTCCAATGACACTCTTCTGTGATAACACTCGGGCCATTGCCATAGCCAAGGAGCCCAGGTTTCACCGGAAGACAAAGCACATCAAACGCCGCTACAACTCCATCCAGGACCATGTCCAGAGTGGAGTAATAGAGATTTGTAAAGTACACACGGATCTGAATGTTGCAGACCCGTTGAATAAACCTCTTCCACGAGCAAAACATGATCAACACCATAATGCTATGGGTGTTCGATACATCACAATGTAACTAGATTATTGACTCTAGTGCAAGTGGGAGACTGTTGGAAATATGCCCTAGAGGCAATAATAAAATGGTTATTATCATATTTCCTTGTTCATGATAATCGTCTATTGTTCATGCTATAATTGTATTAACAGGAAACAACAATACATGTGTGAATAAATAGATCACAATGTGTCCCTAGCAAGCCTCTAGTTGGCTAGCTCGTTAGTCAATAGATGATCATGGTTTCCTGGTCATGGGCATTAGATGTCATTGATAACGGGATCACATCATTGGGAGAATGATGTGATGGACAAGACCCAATCCTAAGCGTAGCACTAGATCGTATTGTTCGTATGCTAAAGCTTTTCCAATGTCAAGTATCTTTTCCTTCGACCGTGAGATTGTGCAACTCCCGGATACCGTAGGAGTGCTTTGGGTGTATCAAACGTCACAACGTAACTGGGTGACTATAAAGGTGCACTACGGGTATCTCTGAAAGTGTCTGTTGGGTTGGTACGAATCGAGATCGGGATTTCTCACTTCGTGTAACAGAGAGGTATCTCTGGGCCCACTCGGTAGAACATCATCATGAGCTCAATGTGACTAAGGAGTTAGTCACACGATGACGTGCTATGGAACGAGTAAAGAGACTTACCGGTAACGAGATTGAACAAGGTATAGGTATACCGACGATCGAATCTCGGGCAAGTTCTATACCGACAAACAAAGGGAATTGTATACGGGATTGATTGAATCGTTGACATTGTGGTTCATCCGATGAGATCATCGTGGAGCAAGTGGGAGCCACCATGGGTATCCAGACCCCGCTGATGGTTATTGGCCGGAGAGGTGTCTCGGTCATGTGTGCCTGTCCCCCGAACCCGTAGGGTCTACACACTTAAGGTTCGATGACTCTAGGGTTATAGAGAATTGTTATACGAGGTTACCGAAAGTTGTTCGGAGTCCCAGATGAGATCTCGGACGTCACAAGGAGCTCCGGAATGGTCCAGAGGTAAAGATTGATATATAGGACGGATGTTTTGGACACCGGAAGTGTTTCGGGTGTCGCCGGTAACGTACCGGGACCACTGGACGTGGTCCTGGGGGTCCACCGGAAGGGGGCCACGACCCCGGGAGGCTAGATGGGCCTAGTGCGGGAGGGAACTAGCCCCTAGGTGGGCTGGTGCGCCCCCCCACACTCAGCCCAAGGCTCAGGAGGTGGAGAGGGGGGAAACCCTAGGCGCTGGTGGGCCTAAGGCCCACCTAGGGGTGCGCCACCCCTCCCCCTGCCCTGGCCGCCGCACCTTCCATCTGGGGGGCTGCCGCACCAACTAGGGTGGTAATCCTAGGGGTGGCACCCGTCCCCTCCTCCTATATATAGTGGGGGTTTCGGGGCTGTTTTACACACAGTTTTTCCTCTCCCTCGGCGCAGCCCTGCTCTTCTTTCTCCTCCTCTCTGCCGGTGCTTGGCGAAGCCCTGCCGGGACACCTCATCTCTACGTCGACACCACGCCGTCGTGCTGTCGGAGATCTTCCCCAACCTCTCCCTCCTCCTTGCTCGATCACGATGCGCGAGACGTCACCGGGCTGCACGTGTGTTGAATGCGGAGGTGCCGTGGTTCGGCACTAGATCGGAATCACACCGCGATCTGAATCGCCGCGAGTACGACTCCATCAACCACGTTCTAGCAACGATTCGGCTTAGCGATCTTCAAAGGTATGAAGATGCACTCACCCCTCTCTCGTTGCTGGTCTCTCTATAGGAAGATCAGAATATGCGTAGGAATTTTTTTGAATTTATGCGACGTTACCCAACAGTGGCATCGGAGCCAGGTTTTCTATGTGTAGATTCTATGCACTAGTAGAACACGAAAGGTTGTGGGCGATGATTTGTCAATTGCTTGCCGCTACTAGTCTTATTCTTTTCCGGCGGTATAGTGGGATGAAGCAGCCCAGACCGACATTACACGTACGCTTACGTGAGACTGGTTCCACCGACAGACATGCACACCGTGCATAAAGGTGGCTAGCGGGTGTCTGTCTCTTCTACTCTAGTCGGATTGGATTTGATGAAAAGGGTCCTTATGAAGGGTAAATAGCTTTGGCATATCATCGTTGTGGCTGTCACGTAGGTAAGAAAGCGTTCTTGCTAGAAACCCAAATCAGCCACGTAAAACTTGCAACAACAATTAGAGGACGTCTAACTTGTGTTTACAGGGTTTGACATGTGATGTGATATGGCCAAAGTTGTGATGTTGCATGTATGATGTATGAGATGATCATGTTATTGTAATAGGTTTCACGACTTGCATGTCGATGATTATGACAACCGGCAGGAGCCATAGGAGTCGTCTTAATTTATTGTATGAGATGCAACGCCATGTGCTTACTACTTTTACTTCATTGCTAACGGTTAGCTATAGTAGTAGTGATAGTAGTAGTTGGCGTGACGACTTCACGAAGACACGATGATGGAGCTCATGGTGTCACGCCGGTGACAATGATGATCATGCGATGCCTGAAGATGGAGATCGAAAGAGCAAAGATGATAATGGCCATATCATGTCACTATATGATTGCATTGTGATGTTTATCGTGTTTTACACACAGTTTTCCCTCTCCCTCGGCGCAGCCTTGTTCTTCTTTCTCCTCCTCTCTGCCGATGCTTGGCGAAGCCCTGCCGGGAGACCTCGTCTCTCCATCGACACCACGTCGTCGTGCTGCCAGAGATCTTCCCCAACCTCTCCCTCCTCCTTGCTGGATCAAGGTGCGGGAGACGTCACCGGGCTGCACGTGTGTTGAACACGGAGGTGCCGTGGTTCGGCACTAGATCGGAATCACACCGCGATCTGAATCGCCACGAGTACGACTCCATCAACCGCGTTCTAGCAACGATTCCGCTTAGCGATCTTTAAAGGTATGAAGATGCACTCACCCCTCTCTCGTTGCTGGTCTCTCCATAGGAAGATCTGAATATGCGTAGGAATTTTTTTGAATTTATGCTACGTTACCCAACAATATGTACCTAGGGTAGGTCACAAGCCTGACCTGAATGTCCTACCCAAAGGTACCTCATTATTAGTCACACGGAAGATTCCGACTGGATGGACATGGCATCTAAAAAGTCACTCGGTACGCAAACACTCGGACTACACTCCCATTCACTCGACGATCTATATCCACTCGGAAGGATTACAGCCGACATCGAAGACCAGAAGTCACCCACGAAGGCCAACGGACATACGTTTAGCCAATGGTCTTTAGTAGCATTTATTACTTGCATGTAACGTATATCTTTAACTCATATTGATTGAGCATTTAGATGTTGAGGCCTTGATGAGGGGTAGCGCACACTATATAAGCCACCCCTCCCCTCTGGCACAAGGGTTCGGACCCCCTGTATTACACAATCCACACAGCAAGAGCTCCCGAGCACTGAGACGTAGGGATGTTACCTCCAAGAGAGGGGCCTGAACTCCTACATCTTGTGTACAAGCATGCCGTAGCTAGGACTCTGCCCTCTCCATTCATACCTTACACCTCTACTATGAGGTTCATTACCACGACATGGTCAACTCGCCCAGCACCTACATGGCAGCTATGTCCTTGGGTGGACCTCAACTATCGGCAGTCGAGGACATCTTCTAGTCTACATCGACGACTTCCTAACCGCTATTTCTACAAGCTCTTGAGTTTCAACAAAAGTCACTCCGATAAAAACAAAGGCCGTCAAGTGACAGCGAGCTTTGCTCACGACATGCCACTTGTGGAGGCAGAAGGAAGATGGTGTGGATTTCGCAATGGACTCACCTGCAATTACATATTCTTGTAAGTGATGATTCTATTCCAAAAAATCTGGAAAATATTGTACAACTAAACAAGTGTGGGATCCGTGTGTGCGTAAAATTTTAGGCCAAAATAGTTTAAGACACGACCCGTAGAAAAAAGATAAATTCATGGTTTGAAAAGATGAATAGTGTCATGAGCTAAAAAGCTTTATTTTTTTAACTTAGCAAGATGAATAGTGACATGTGTCAAAAAGCTTCAGATTTGCATAGCCTTTATTTCATCGTATTTAAATCTGGTAATTAACACACTTATGTATTATATCTTCATTTATCTACGTATTTTTTTAAAATAAAATAAAATATTAAAATGCGAATTTTCATAAAATTTAAAGTTCGAATTTAAAGGCCTCCGTAAAGCTCGACCTTCAAAAGCAATTTGGGCTAGTACTACAGCCTTTATCATTTTTTGAAGGAAAAACTATTAAGTGCATGGGCCATTTTCGTTTGACCCGTACCTCATGGGGAGCAAGCGGAGGTCCACGAATGATCACAACGGAGCAGCTTCTCTTCATATAGATCCAAATTTGACCATTCCTGACCCCACGAGTCGCAATAGTTCCAGTTATATATTTGCCTCGCTTGCTTCGGCGTTTCCGGACCCAGTAACTCTACTCTAGAAGACGCGCTTGGTTGATAATTCTACTCTGAATATTCTGGCAATTTCACGCGTCCTGCTGGAGCGTTTTCATCGGATCCGCGTCCATCAAAAATCGCATTTCCTACCGTGCGCGTCAAGGGCGCGTCAGCGGCTTCGTAAAAAATGCCAGACCTACAAATTCCTACTTACGTTTACTAAATCTTTCAACTGATCTAAATATGCCCTCCTGATTTTCAGGGGTGGGTGGACCTCACTCTCCTCTTAATCCAATCAATGATTGTCAAATCAGACTATCCCGTAAATGTACGTAAACATTTACTTAGGTGTAGCATTGCTCGCGGCTTCATAGCAAATAATTGAAGAAGGCGACACTTGATCAGCGATATAGTAACGGAGTAATCACCAGTCAGTTTGATATCATCAACATACAACAACAGAATAGCACGTCCTCGAAGATAAACTAATACGAACAAGGCCGAATCATGATCACTCCGAGCAAACCCTGCCTGGATAGCATAACCAGTTCTTATGCACATGGTGCACCAGGCCCAGATGGTCTCTCGTTTTTATTCTACCAGGTTTTCTGGGATCTGATTAAAAACGACTTCATGGCCATGGTAAGAGATTTTGAAGAGGGTAAACTTGACATCTATAAGTTCAACTTTGCCATAATTGTGTTAATTCCTAAAGAAGTAGATGCTAAGGATATGAAGAAATCTAGAGCTATTAGTCTAGGGAACTGCGCAGTTAAGATTCTTACTAAAGCCATAACTACCAGATTATCTCCTATTGGGGATAGATTGATCTCCTCAAATCAAACGGCTTTTACTAGAGGGAGATTTATTCTTGAGAGTGTGTTGTTAGCACATGAAGTAATTCATGAAATTAAGCGGTCCAAAATTCAAGGGCTTGTGCTCAAGCTAGATTATGAAAAAGCATATGATAGAGTGAGCTGGGAATTTCTAATTGATATGCTGGGATCTAGGGGTTTTGAAGCCAGGTGGATATCCTGGATCAAAAGTGTGATTCTTAGAAGTACCTTTGTGTCCGCATTAATGATGTGACTGGACCCTATTTTTTAGGTGGTAAAGGCCTCAAGCAAGGGGATCCAATCTCTCCCCTTCTTTTTAATCTGGTTGCGGATGTGTTTTCCAAAATGTTGATTAAAGCTTCTCAACAAAACTTAATTTCGGGGCTTCTACCTCATGTCATTAATGGAGGGATTATTAGCTTACAGTATGCTAATGATACTTTGCTTTTCATAGCAAATTCTTGTGACAAAGCTAGAAATTTCAAATGGATATCATCTTGCTTTGAAAACCTTTCTGGGATGAAAATCAATTTTCATAAGAGTGATCTTCTCACTATTAACATTGAAGAAGAGATTACTAAATCGTTTGCCCAGATCTTTAGTTGCAAGATTGGTTCCTTTCCCCTCTAATATTTAGGTGTGCCACTACATTTTGACAAATTGCATAGAGAGGACCTGCAGCCAATCATTGATAGGATTATTAGTTGCATTTCTGAATGGTTGGGTAAACATCTTACTTATAGAGGTAAGATGATTATGTTATGTGCTTCCATAGTTAGTATCCTTGCTTATCTTATGGCTGTTATTAGATTTTCCAAATGGACGATTGATGCTATTAATTCGCAGATGGCCCATTTTTTCTGGAGGGATATGGGAGACCAACATAAGTATCATTTGGCCAACTGGGGGCTGATTATCAGAAAGAAGTCCTTTGGGGGTATGGAGATTTCCAATCTAAAGGAGTTTAATATGGCCCTTTTAGCCTCTTGGGGGAGCAGGTTTGTTGATCCCCAGCGTAAAGATTGGAAAGAAGTTATTTCTTTCAAATATAACACTGATTCTCCTAATATTTTTTGGTCTAGAGCTGACAATGGTTCTTCTTTTTGGAAGAGTGTAACCTGGGCTTTAAATGCTTCTAGGAATTTTTACAAGTGGATTGTTGGTAATGGTAAACACATCAAATTTTGGCATGATTTATGGGTTGGGGATTGTTTCCTAAAAGTTCAATTATGGGAGTTGTTTTCTATATGTAATCAACCTGATTGCACTGTCTCTTAGGTGTGTGATGAAGTAAATCTTAAACTTTCATTTAGAAGATGTGTGGATTATAGGAGGCTGGATAAATGAAAACAATTGCTGGAGATTGTTTAGGGTGTTACTTTAACTGAGGCCCCTGATACCCCAATTTGGTTGTTGGAAAAAAGTGGGGTTTACTCGATTAAATCTTTCTATATCACTATTAATTTTGGAGGAGTGGTCTCAACCATTGGTGATAAGCTTTGAAAATTCTTTGTCCATAAAAGATCCATGTGTTTCTTTGGTTGAGTGTTTATAACAAAATATATTAACCAGAGACAACCTAGCCAAACGTAGGAGTGTTGATGATCTTACTTGTTTATTCTGCAAGGAATTGAAATCTGTACAACACTTGTTTTTCGATTGTGTGGTTGCTAGATGTGTTTGGAGGCTTTTTGCTGAATCTTTTCAAACACGCAATATATCTCGCTTTACTGATATATGTGCCTTGTGGCAGCTTCACAAAAAATTGCCTCTGCAAAATATAAATGCTCCTGTCTCCTTATGGAGCATTTGAAGACTAAATGATTTCTGTTTCCAGGGTCGATCTTGGAGAGGTCTAGGTTGTGTTCTTGTGAAGCTTCGAAGCTTTCTTCGACAGTGGGCTGCACTTTGCGACGTCACACAGGAGGAAATGCTTTGTCAGTTCATCGCTAAGCTGGACAAGTTCAGGGGAGAGCTGCTGCGCGTCGGATGGTCGCCAGTCTGAGAGCAAAACTAAATAAATCTCGTGTGTAATATGTCCAGTTCGTTCCTCTGTTTTGAACTTTTTTGCTAGTTCGTTGAATGTTTCCTCGGAGTTGCTGTCGCTATGATGGTGTTTTGTTATGGATGTAAAACCTGATGACTTGTTGCTTCATTCAATAAAATGAAACAGGGGAAACCCCTTTTATTCAAAAAAAATAAAAAACTAACGCGTTTGTTGGAGTTGTTCTACATGGCCACTGCCTCCACATCTCATAATAGCCATCGACTATCTTGCCGCCGGTGCCCTCTGTGCCTGGTATATTAGGCCGATATTAGGGCTCTAATCATGCTCTTTCAGACAAGTCTCTGATCAGTTACATTTGGGAGAACTCACGCGGCTCCCATTCTTCCAAGCGGGCCTGATTTGTGGAGCAAGTCCGCTGGTGCGAAATGTCGACGAGCTTACATTTCTCTGCCCGCTCCTATTTTATAGTCCTCACGTACGCTTCCTCCTTCACAAATACAGTACGTACTAACAAAACACCAACCAAACACAACGATGGGCTCTCGCCGTCGTCCTAGGCCTACCACTCTATTCTTCCTGGCGTTGCTGCTATGCCTGTACTACGCGCCGCGCTGGGCCTTCTCGCTCTCCTTCAACCTCAACTTCTCCGACCCCGAGGTCGGTCCATCGATCGCCTTCCGCGGCGACGCATTCATCAGCACGCCTCCGTTGACGCTCGAGCTGTCAAGGAACACGCGTACTACGGGTATTCAGTACAGCGTCGGCCGGGCATCGTACGCGCAGAAGGTGCCGCTATGGAGCAACGCCACCGGCGAGATGGCTAGCTTCACCACCACCTTCTCCTTCCGAATCACTCCAGACAGCGTCAGCCAGCTGCGTACAGGCGATGGGATGGCCTTCTTCCTCGGGCGTTTCCCTTCGGAGATCCCGACGCGCAGCTACGGCGGCAGCCTCGGCCTTCTACCGGACAGCACTAACGGGACAGGCGACACCCGGATCGTGGCCGTGGAGTTTGACACTTACCCCAACACTCTTGGTGGTTCACCGTACTATGCCGACATCAACGGGAACCATATCGGCATCGACGTCAACTCCCTCAAGTCCACGGCGTCCACAGACACCACCACCTGGCCGGGAAAGAACCTCACGTCGCTCGATCTCATGGAAGCCACGGTGAAGTACCACAATGGTTCCAAGATGCTGGCCGTCGATCTCGTCATCGGCGACGCCCTATACCAGGTCAATGCAATCGTTGATCTGAGTAAATATTTACCGGAAGAGGTCGCCGTCGGCTTCTCGGCGGCGACTGGCATGTACGTCGAGCTGCACCAGGTATTTTCATGGTCATTCAGTTCCACACTGGAATCAAAGAAGGAAGCACCTCCACCTTCTGAACCTCCCCTTCCAATTCCAACCAGCAGCAACAAGCCCAAAAAGTTGGTACCAATCCTACTATCCATCCTAGTTCCTCTGCTTTTTTTGCTGGTCTGTGCGGTGGTGGTACTGGGATGGCGGGGACACAAGAAAAGAAGAGCAAATCAGAACAACAGTAGCGACTCCGAAGAAGAGCGCGTCGACAGAGCTGACCTCGAGAGAGGTGTGGCCGCCGGCGGCCCCAGACGGTACATGTACCACGAACTGGTCGCCGCGACCGGCAACTTCGCGGAGGAAGAGAAGCTCGGGCGAGGCGGCTTCGGGAGCGTTTACCGGGGTGACCTTACTCTCACACTCGCAGGTTCCGCCGGTGGTGACCAAGACCGTCGCGCGGTGGCGGTGAAGGTACTGTCAGCGGACTCGTCGGCGCAGGGGAGGAAGGAGTTCGAGGCAGAGGTGAGGATCATCAGCAGACTCAAGCATCGCAACCTTGTGCAGCTGTTGGGTTGGTGCGACAGCCGGAAAGGGCTCCTGCTTGTCTACGAGTTGGTCAAGGAGGGCAGCCTAGACCGGCACCTCTACAACAACGACGGCATGTGTCTGACATGGCCACAGAGGTACAACATCATCCTTGGCCTGGGATCCGCTCTGCGCTATCTCCACGGAGAGTGGGAGCAGTGCATCGTGCACGGCGACATCAAGCCGAGCAACATCATGCTTGACTCGTCGCTCAGCACCAAGCTGGGAGACTTCGGGTTGGCCCGGCTCATCGACCATGGGGCCGGGTCAATGCACACCACCAAGGCCGTGCTCGGCACCGTCGGCTACATCGACCCGGAGTTCGTCAACACGCGCCGGCCAAGCACCGAGTCGGACGTGTACAGCTTCGGCGTCGTCCTCCTCGAGATCGTTTCCGGTCGGCGGCCGGTGATCGAGACCGCGGAGAGGTCCTTCACGCTGCTCAGCTGGGTGTGGGGCCTGTACGGGAGGGAGGCGATCCTAGACGCGGCGGACGAGCGGCTGAGGGGCGACGAGGCGGACGAGCGGTGGATGGAGCGGGTGCTGGTCGTCGGGCTCTGGTGCGCGCAGCCGGACCAGAGCGAGCGGCCGTCCGTGGCGCAGGCCATGCACGTCCTGCAGTCCGACGAGGCAAGGCTGCCGGCGCTCCCGCAGCACATGTACAGAGCTGCACCGAGTTTTACGTCGTCCGTCCCGTACGGGTCTTTCTCCGTCGATAGCTCCGGCTCCGGCTGCGTTCGTTCTTCTGCTGTCACCACCGGCAACAGCACTGTCTCCTCCGACTCGTCCTCCACCGCCCTCCTACGAAATTCCAAGGATCAAGCTAGCTGATTCATCCAGATTTGTAAAATTTGATTAATTTCCTTGTTTCGGTTGACAGCTCAGGCTCCGGTTGTGTTCGCTCTTCTTCGGTCAGCAGTCAGCACCACTGTTTCATCTGAGTCGTCCTCGACCACGTTGCTGCGAGACTTCTAAAATGTACGCACTCCATTTTAAAATAAGTGACTCAAAAATGACTCGACTCAAGGAGTGTTTGATTACAGAGACTTATCAATGACTTAGAATTACAAGTCCCTTTTAAGTCTCATCTAAATTAAACAGGAGGGACTTATAGTTGTAATATGGTCTGCATGGCCCGAGTGTGAGATTATTTTTGTACAACCATTCTCTTTTTTATTTGATCATCCAGGAAAACTACACAAATTATAAATTAGAAAGAAAAAATTATGTATAATACAGGATCAAACTATTACAGATTGCAGAGGTAGTCCACCGCGTTATACACTGCTTAGTGCATATTGAAGAGGTCAAACTCTATATATTGCATTGATGTTCAAAAAGTAACTTTGCAGCACGGGCACATTGTGTCCTATTTTTTGAACTTCAAAGACATTGATTTTTACAGCTAAAATTTTATGATTTTTTTTGCGCATGCACACATAGAAGTGCAATATATCCATGTGAATTTCCATCAATATTTAGCGCGTACGTGGGAGATAAAAAAGGCAAACCCATGCAAAAATCAGCTTGTTTTTTGGCCCTTTTGTGCAGGGTATAATATAGCATAATTTCGAACGAAATGTGGAAGGCACTTAGAGCACAAGCATAAGTTTGCGTGAAAACAATCAACTATTTTTAAAACTTTGAAGTGCCAGTTTTTAGCCTAAAAAATGTCCTCATTTGCCACCGTGCTTCAAGAATTCTGCTTTGCTTCGCATGTACCTTTTCAAGCGATTTTATTTGTATGGTGCTTCTGGCCTGCACAAGTTTTTTTTTTCAAGTTCTTTGTTTTTATTTGTCATGTTATTTTTACAGTTAAAAGAAAAGAAATGTAAGAACAAAATTATAACTGCCATAAACTTAAAGAAACTCTTAGTGCATTTGAAAAAAAATGTTTAACATGATATAACGTGTATTTTAAAAATGTTTGTCTTGCATTAAAAATTGACAATGCGTATCTACAAAAAATTCAACATGTATTAAAAAATTATTATGTAACATTTTGAATAATTGTATTAAAAATTTCATGTGAGTCGTCACCGCGTGGGTCACCGCCTTATGGAATGGACGTAAGTTCGTATACGGAAGGAGGCACCGTATTTGCACGACCGGACAAGTTCGAGCATCAGTTTTGTGTATTTTGCAACTTTAGGCCCCAAACTGACCGTGTAAAACAAGTTGAGGCCTCTAGTGTATTTAACTCATACCAATACATAGGCAATTAATTCTCAATGGTAGTAGTAACTTGTAAATAATAATATGGGTAATGTTATTCACTAAGCGTTTATTGAGAAACCGTGGCAAAACAAATATTTTTCGCGATAATTTATGTGGTCAGAGCACTGGAATCTTCTATTTCTAAATAGCTACAACCCACTAGCTATTTTTTTTAGACATGCAAGTATACCACATGAGTAACTCATGCATGTAAGTCATAAATTAAATTATTTTCTCATTACTCTATGCATGCAAGCATCACATCATTAATTCATGCATGTTACTCTTAAGTGTTGGAAATATGCCCTAGAGGCAATAATAAATTAGTTATTATTATATTTCTTAGTTCATGATAATCGTTTATTATCCATGCTATAATTGTATTGATTGGAAACACAATACTTGTGTGGATACATAGACAAAACACTGTCCCTAGTAAGCCTCTAGTTGACTAGCTCGTTGATCAAAGATGGTCAAGGTTTCCTGGCCATAGGCAAGTGTTGTCACTTGATAACGGGATCACATCATTAGGAGAATCATGTGATGGACTAGACCCAAACTAATAGACGTAGCATGTTGATCGTGTCATTTTGTTGCTACTGTTTTCTGCGTGTCAAGTATTTATTCCTATGACCATGAGATCATATAACTCACTGACACCGGAGGAATGCTTTGTGTGTATCAAACGTCGCAACGTAACTGGGTGACTATAAAGATTCTCTACAGGTATCTCCGAAGGTGTTAGTTGAGTTAGTATGGATCAAGACTGGGATTTGTCACTCCGTGTGACGGAGAGGTATCTCGGGGCCCACTCGGTAATACAACATCACACACAAGCCTTGCAAGCAATGTAACTTAGTGTAAGTTACGGGATCTTGTATTACGGAACGAGTAAAGAGACTTGCCGGTAAACGAGATTGAAATAGGTATGCGGATACTAACAATCGAATCTCGGGCAAGTAACATACCGAAGGACAAAGGGAATGACATACGGGATTATATGAATCCTTGGCACTGAGGTTCAAACGATAAGATCTTCATAGAATATGTAGGATCCAATATGGGCATCCAGGTCCCGCTATTGGATATTGACCGAGGAGTCTCTCGGGTCATGTCTACATAGTTCTCGAACCCACAGGGTCTGCACACTTAAGGTTCGACGTTGTTTTATGCGTATTTGAGTTATATGGTTGGTTACCGAATGTTGTTCGGAGTCCCGGATGAGATCACGGACGTCACGAGGGTTTCCGGAATGGTCCGGAAACGAAGATTGATATATAGGATGACCTCATTTGGTTACCGGAAGGTTTCCGTGCATTACCGGAAAAGTTTCGGGCTCATCGGTAGTGTACCGGGAGTGCCGGGAGGGGTGCCGGGAACCATCGGGAGGGGTGTCACGCCCCAAGGGGTCTCATGGGCTATGGGAAGAGATAAACCAGCCCCTAGTGGGCTGGAATAAGTTCCCACTAAGGCCCATAAGGTTTGAGAAGGAAAAAACACAAGGTGGAAAGAGTTTCCAAGTGGGAAGGTGGAATCCTACTCCAAGTAGGATTGGAGTAGGACTCCTCCACCTCCAATTTCGGCCAAACCTTTAGGTTTTGAGGCTGCCTCCTCCCCGCCCTCCCACCTATATATACGGAGGTATTAGGGCTGATTTGAGACGACTTTTTCTCACGGCTGCCCGACCACATACCTCCATAGTTTTTCCTCTAGATCGCGTTTCTGCGGAGCTCGGGCAGAGCCCTGCTGAGACAAGATCATCACCAACCTCCGGAGCGCCGTCACGCTGCCGGAGAACTCTTCTACCTCTCCGTCTCTCTTGCTGGATCAAGAAGGCCGAGATCATCGTCGAGCTGTACGTGTGCTGAACGCGGAGGTGCCGTCCGTTCGGTACTAGATCGTGGGACTGATCGCGGGATTGTTCGCGGGGCGGATCGAGGGACGTGAGGACGTTCCACTACATCAACCGCGATCTCTAATCGCTTCTGCTGTACGATCTACAAGGGTACGTAGATCACTCATCCCCTCTCGTAGATGGACATCACCATGATAGGTCTTCGTGCGCGTAGGAAAATTTTTGTTTCCCATGCGATGTTCCCCAACAGTGGCATCATGAGCTAGGTTCATGCGTAGATGTCTTCTCGAGTAGAACACAAAAGGTTTTGTGGGCGGTGATGTGCGTTTTGCTGCCCTCCTTAGTCTTTTCTTGATTCCGCGGTATTGTTGGATTAAAGCGGCTTGGACCGACATTACTCGTACGCTTACGAGAGACTGGTTTCATCGTTACGAGTAACCCCCTTTGCTCAAAGATGACTGGCAAGTGACGGTTTCTCCAACTTTAGTTGAATCGGATTTGACCGAGGAGGTCCTTGGATGAGGTTAAATAGCAACTCATATATCTTCGTTGTGGTGTTTGCGTAAGTAAGATGCGATCCTACTAGATACCCTTGGTCACCACGTAAAACATGCAACAACAAAATTAGAGGACGTCTAACTTGTTTTTGCAGGGTATGATTGTGATGTGATATGGCCAAACGATGTGATGTGATATATTGGATGTATGAGATGATCATGTTGTAATAGAAATATCGACTTGCATGTCGATGGTACGACAACCGGCAGGAGCCATAGGGTTGTCTTTATACTAACATATGTGCTTGCAGATGCGTTTACTATTTTGCTAGGATGTAGCTTTATTAGTGATAGCATAAGTAGCACGACAACCCCGATGGCGACACGTTGATGGAGATCATGATGATGGAGATCATGGTGTGGCGCCGGTGACAAGAAGATCGTGTCGGTGCTTTGGTGATGGAGATCAAGAAGCACGTGATGATGGCCATATCATGTCACTTATGAATTGCATGTGATGTTAATCCTTTTATGCACCTTATTTTGCTTAGAACGACGATAGCATTATGAGGTGATCTCTCACTAAAATTTCAAGACGAAATTGTGTTCTCCCCGACTGTGCACCGTTGCGACAGTTCTTCGTTTCGAGACACCACGTGATGATCGGGTGTGATAGACTCAACGTTCACATACAACGGGTGCAAAACAGTTGCACACGCGGAACACTCGGGTTAAGCTTGACGAGCCTAGCATGTGCAGACATGGCCTCGGAACACGTGAGACCGAAAGGTCGAGCATGAATCGTATAGTTGATATGATTAGCATAGGGATGCTTACCACTGAAACTATTCTCGACTCACGTGATGATCGGGCTTGAGATAGCGGATTTGGATCATGTACCACTCAAATGACTAGAGAGATGTACTTTTTGAGTGGGAGTTCTTAAGTAATATGATTAATTGAACTAATTGTCATGAATATAGTCTAATGGTCTTTGCGAATTACGATGTAGCTTGCGCTATAGCTCTACTGTTTTTATATGTTCCTAGAGAAAATTTAGTTGAAAATTGATAGTAGCAACATTTGCAGACTGAGTCTGTAAAACCGAGGATTGTCCTCGTTGCTACGCAGAAGGCTTATGTCCTTAATGCACCACTCGGTGTGCTGCACCTCGAGCGTCGTCTGTGGATGCTATGAACATCCGACATACACGTTACTGATGACTACACGATAGTTCAGTGCAAGATACTTGATGGCTTAGAAGCAAGGCGCCGAAAACGTTGTAAAACGTCACGGAACATAAGTGATGTTACGAAGAAATGAAATTGTGATTTCATGCTCGTGCCCTTGTTAAGAGGTACGAGACCTCCAACAAGATTCTTTGTCCACAAAGTAAAGGAGAAAAGCTCAATCGTTGAGCGTGTGCTCAGATTGTCTGAGTACGACAATCACTTGAATCAAGTGGGAGTTAATCTTCCAGATGAGATAGTGATGGTTCTCCAAAGTCACTGCCACCAAGCTGTGAGAGCTTCGTGATGAACTGTAACATATCAAGGATAGATACAATGATCCTTGAGCGATTCGCGATGTTTGACACTGCGAAAGTAGAAATCAAGAAGGAGCGTCAATAGTTGATGGTTTGTAAAACCACTAAGTTTCAAGAAAGGCAAGGGCTAGAAGGGATACTTCATGAAACGGCAAAATAGTTGCTGCACTAATGAAGAGACCCAAGATTAAACCCAAACCCGAGACTAAGTGCTTCTGTAATGAGGGGAACAAACACTGAGGCGGAGCAACTCTAGATACTTGGTAGATAAGAAGGCTGGCAAAAGTCGAAAGAAGTGTATTTGATATACATGATGTTGATGTGTACTTTACTAGTACTCCTAGTAGCATGAGGGTATTGGATACCGGTTCGGTTGCTAAGTGATTAGTAACACGAAATGAAAGCTACGACATAAACGGAGACTAGCTAAAGGCGAGGTGACGATACGTGTTGGAAGTGTTTCCAAGGTTGATATGATCAAACGTCGCACGCTCCCTCTACCATCGGGATTGGTGTTAAACCTAAACAATTGTTATTTGGTGCTTGCGTTAAGCATGAACATGATTGGATCGTGTTTATTGCAATACGATTATTCATTTAAGGAGAATAATGGTTACTCTATTTTCTTGAATATTCACCTTCAATGGTTTATTGAATCTCGATCGTAGTGTTACACATGTTCATGATATTGGTGCCAAAAGATACGAGTTAATGATGATAGTACCACTTACTTGTGGCACTGCCGCTTGAGTCATGTTAGTATAAATTGCATGAAGAGGCTCCATGTTGATGGATCTTTATACTCACCTGATTTCGAATCACTAGTGACATGCAAATCATACCACATGAGCAAGGCCTTGTTTTCATTGAGATGAAATAAGATAGTAACTTGTTGGAAGTGATACATTTTGATGTATGCAGTCCAATGGGTGCCGAGGCACGCAGTGGATATCATTATGTTCTTACTTCACTGACGATTTGAGTAGATACAAGAGTATTTACTTAATGAATCACAAGTCTAAAATGTTGAAAAGTTCAATTCCGTTTCAGAGTGAAGTTCGTCGTAACAAGAGGATAAACTGTCTACGATATGATCATGGAAATGAATATCTGAGTTACGAGTTTTGGTACACAGTTGAGACAATGTGGAAATTGTTTCGCAGTTCATGCCACCTGGAACATCATAGTGTGATGATGTGTCTGAACGTCATAGCCACGCACTATTTGGTATGGTACATACTATGATGTCTCTTATCGAATTACCACTATCGTTTATGGGTTATGCATTAGAGACAACCGCACTCACTTTAAATAGGGCACCGCATATTTCCATTGAGATGACACAGTATAGACTGAGGTTTAGAGAAATCTAAACTGTCGTTTCTTGAAAGTTTGGGGTTTCGACACTTATGTGAAAAAGTTTCAGTCTGATAAGCTCGAACCCAAAGTGGATAAATGCATCTTCATAGGATATCCAAAACAGTTGGGTACATCTCCTATCTCAGATCCGAAAGCAAAGTGTTTGTTTCTAGAAACGGATCCTTTCTCGAGGAAAGGTTTCTAACGAAATAATTGAGTGGGAGGGTAGTAGAACTTCATGAGGTTATTGAACCATCACTTCAACCAGTGTGTAGCAGGGCGCAGGAAGTTGTTCATGTGGCGCCTACACCAATTGAAGTGGAAGCTGATGATGATGATCATTGAGCTTCGAATCAAGTTACTACAAACCTCGTAGGTCGACAAGGTCGCGTACTGCTGCAGAGTAGTACGGTAACCCTGTCTTGGAGGTCATGTTGTTGAGCAACAGTGAACCTACGAGTTATGGAGAAAGCGATGGTGGGCCCAGATTCCGACAAATGGCTGGAAGCCATGAAATCCGAGAGAGGATCCATGTGTGAAAACAAAGTGTAGACTTTGGTAGAACTACTTGATGGTCATAGGACTATTGAGTAAAAATGGATCTTTAAAAGAAGACAGACGATGATGGTGATAAGTCACTATTAAAAAAAGCTCGACTTGTCGCAAAGATGTTTTCGATAAGATCAAACAATTGACTATGATGAGACTTTCTCACTCGTAGCGATGCTAAAAGTCTGTTAGAATTATGTTAGTTGTTGATGCATTATTTATGAAATATTGCACGTAGGATGTCAAAACATTGTTTTCTCGACGGTTTCCTTGAGCAAACATTGTATGTGATACAACCAGAAGGTTTTGTCGATCCTAAAGATACTAGCAAGTATGCAAGCTCCAGTGATCCTTCAATGGACTGGTGCAAGCATCTCGGAGTTGGAATATACACTTTGATGAGATGATCAAAGATTTTGGGTTTGTACAAGGTTTATGAGAAACTTGTATTTCCAAAGAAGTGAGTGGGAGCACTATAGAATTTCTGATAGGTATATGTGGTTGACATATTGTGGATCAGAAGTAATGTAGAATTTCTGTAAAGCATACAAGGTTGTTTGAAAGAAGTTTTCAAAGGAGTACCTGGATTACGCTACTTGAACGTTGAGCATCAAAGGTCTATGGAGATAGATCGAAAGCGCTTAATAGAAGTTTCAACAAGATGCATGCCTTGACAAGTTTTTGAAAGAGTTCAAAATAGACCAGCAAAGAAGGAGTTCTTGGTTGCGTTGTGAGGTGTGAATTTAAGTAAGACTCAAAACCCGACCACGGCAGAATAAAGAGAATAGACGAAGGTCGTCTTCTATGCCTTAGCCGTAGAATCTAAAGTATGCCATGCTGTGTACCGCACCTGAAGTGTGCCTTGACTCAAAGTATGTTGAGAGGTACAGAGAGTGATCCATGATTGAATCACTAGCAGCGGTCGAAATTTATCCTTAGTAACTAATGGACTAAGGAATTTTTCTCGATTATGGAGGTGGTTAAAGAGTTTGTCGTAAAGGGTTACGTCAACGCAAGCTTTGACACTAATCCGGATAACTATTAGTAGTGAAACGGATTCGTATAGTAGAGTAGATATTTGGAGCACTTCCGAATAGCACGTAGTAGCAGCATCTATAAGATGACATAAAGATTTGTAAAGAACGCACGAATCTGAAAGTTTCAGAACCGTTGACTAAAACCTCTCTCACGAGCAAGACGTGATCAGACCCCATAACTATATGGGTGTTGGATTCGTTGGAATCACATGGTCATGTGAACTAGATTATTGACTCTAGTGCAAGTGGGACACTGTTGGAAATATGCCCTAGAGGCAATAATAAATTAGTTATTATTATATTTCTTAGTTCATGATAATCGTTTATTATCCATGCTATAATTGTATTGATTGGAAACACAATACTTGTGTGGATACATAGACAAAACACTGTCCCTAGTAAGCCTCTAGTTGACTAGCTCGTTGATCAAAGATGGTCAAGGTTTCCTGGCCATAGGCAAGTGTTGTCACTTGATAACGGGATCACATCATTAGGAGAATCATGTGATGGACTAGACCCAAACTAATAGACGTAGCATGTTGATCGTGTCATTTTGTTGCTACTGTTTTCTGCGTGTCAAGTATTTATTCCTATGACCATGAGATCATATAACTCACTGACACCGGAGGAATGCTTTGTGTGTATCAAACGTCGCAACGTAACTGGGTGACTATAAAGATTCTCTACAGGTATCTCCGAAGGTGTTAGTTGAGTTAGTATGGATCAAGACTGGGATTTGTCACTCCGTGTGACGGAGAGGTATCTCGGGGCCCACTCGGTAATACAACATCACACACAAGCCTTGCAAGCAATGTAACTTAGTGTAAGTTACGGGATCTTGTATTACGGAACGAGTAAAGAGACTTGCCGGTAAACGAGATTGAAATAGGTATGCGGATACTAACGATCGAATCTCGGGCAAGTAACATACCGAAGGACAAAGGGAATGACATACGGGATTATATGAATCCTTGGCACTGAGGTTCAAACGATAAGATCTTCGTAGAATATGTAGGATCCAATATGGGCATCCAGGTCCCGCTATTGGATATTGACCGAGGAGTCTCTCGGGTCATGTCTACATAGTTCTCGAACCCGCAGGGTCTGCACACTTAAGGTTCGACGTTGTTTTATGCGTATTTGAGTTATATTGTTGGTTACCGAATGTTGTTCGGAGTCCCGGATGAGATCACGGACGTCACGAGGGTTTCCGGAATGGTCCGGAAACGAAGATTGATATATAGGATGACCTCATTTGGTTACCGGAAGGTTTCCGTGCATTACCGGAAAAGTTTCGGGCTCATCGGTAGTGTACCGGGAGTGCCGGGAGGGGTGCCGGGAACCATCGGGAGGGGTGTCACGCCCCAAGGGGTCTCATGGGCTATGGGAAGAGATAAACCAGCCCCTAGTGGGCTGGAATAAGTTCCCACTAAGGCCCATAAGGTTTGAGAAGGAAAAAACACAAGGTGGAAAGAGTTTCCAAGTGGGAAGGTGGAATCCTACTCCAAGTAGGATTGGAGTAGGACTCCTCCACCTCCAATTTCGGCCAAACCTTTAGGTTTTGAGGCTGCCTCCTCCCCTCCCTCCCACCTATATATACGGAGGTATTAGGGCTGATTTGAGACGACTTTTTCTCACGGCTGCCCGACCACATACCTCCATAGTTTTTCCTCTAGATCGCGTTTCTGCGGAGCTCGGGCAGAGCCCTGCTGAGACAAGATCATCACCAACCTCCGGAGCGCCGTCACGCTGCCGGAGAACTCTTCTACCTCTCCGTCTCTCTTGCTGGATCAAGAAGGCCGAGATCATCGTCGAGCTGTACGTGTGCTGAACGCGGAGGTGCCGTCCGTTCGGTACTAGATCGTGGGACTGATCGCGGGATTGTTCGCGGGGCGGATCGAGGGACGTGAGGACGTTCCACTACATCAACCGCGATCTCTAATCGCTTCTGCTGTACGATCTACAAGGGTACGTAGATCACTCATCCCCTCTCGTAGATGGACATCACCATGATAGGTCTTCGTGCGCGTAGGAAAATTTTTGTTTCCCATGCGATGTTCCCCAACAGTGGCATCATGAGCTAGGTTCATGCGTAGATGTCTTCTCGAGTAGAACACAAAAGGTTTTGTGGGCGGTGATGTGCGTTTTGCTGCCCTCCTTAGTCTTTTCTTGATTCCGCGGTATTGTTGGATTAAAGCGGCTTGGACCGACATTACTCGTACGCTTACGAGAGACTGGTTTCATCGTTACGAGTAACCCCCTTTGCTCAAAGATGACTGGCAAGTGACGGTTTCTCCAACTTTAGTTGAATCGGATTTGACCGAGGAGGTCCTTGGATGAGGTTAAATAGCAACTCATATATCTTCGTTGTGGTGTTTGCGTAAGTAAGATGCGATCCTACTAGATACCCTTGGTCACCACGTAAAACATGCAACAACAAAATTAGAGGACGTCTAACTTGTTTTTGCAGGGTATGATTGTGATGTGATATGGCCAAACGATGTGATGTGATATATTGGATGTATGAGATGATCATGTTGTAATAGAAATATCGACTTGCATGTCGATGGTACGACAACCGGCAGGAGCCATAGGGTTGTCTTTATACTAACATATGTGCTTGCAGATGCGTTTACTATTTTGCTAGGATGTAGCTTTATTAGTGATAGCATAAGTAGCACGACAACCCCGATGGCGACACGTTGATGGAGATCATGATGATGGAGATCATGGTGTGGCGCCGGTGACAAGAAGATCGTGTCGGTGCTTTGGTGATGGAGATCAAGAAGCACGTGATGATGGCCATATCATGTCACTTATGAATTGCATGTGATGTTAATCCTTTTATGCACCTTATTTTGCTTAGAACGACGATAGCATTATGAGGTGATCTCTCACTAAAATTTCAAGACGAAATTGTGTTCTCCCCGACTGTGCACCGTTGCGACAGTTCTTCGTTTCGAGACACCACGTGATGATCGGGTGTGATAGACTCAACGTTCACATACAACGGGTGCAAAACAGTTGCACACGCGGAACACTCGGGTTAAGCTTGACGAGCCTAGCATGTGCAGACATGGCCTCGGAACACGTGAGACCGAAAGGTCGAGCATGAATCGTATAGTTGATATGATTAGCATAGGGATGCTTACCACTGAAACTATTCTCGACTCACGTGATGATCGGGCTTGAGATAGCGGATTTGGATCATGTACCACTCAAATGACTAGAGAGATGTACTTTTTGAGTGGGAGTTCTTAAGTAATATGATTAATTGAACTAATTGTCATGAATATAGTCTAATGGTCTTTGTGAATTACGATGTAGCTTGCGCTATAGCTCTACTGTTTTTATATGTTCCTAGAGAAAATTTAGTTGAAAATTGATAGTAGCAACATTTGCAGACTGAGTCTGTAAAACCGAGGATTGTCCTCGTTGCTACGCAGAAGGCTTATGTCCTTAATGCACCACTCGGTGTGCTGCACCTCGAGCGTCGTCTGTGGATGCTATGAACATCCGACATACACGTTACTGATGACTACACGATAGTTCAGTGCAAGATACTTGATGGCTTAGAAGCAAGGCGCCGAAAACGTTGTAAAACGTCACGGAACATAAGTGATGTTACGAAGAAATGAAATTGTGATTTCATGCTCGTGCCCTTGTTAAGAGGTACGAGACCTCCAACAAGATTCTTTGTCCACAAATTGTGATTTCATGCTCGTGCCCTTGTTAGATCGCGTTTCTGCGGAGCTCGGGCGGAGCCCTGCTGAGACAAGATCATCACCAACCTCCGGAGCGCCGTCACGCTGCCGGAGAACTCTTCTACCTCTCCGTCTCTCTTGCTGGATCAAGAAGGCCGAGATCATCGTCGAGCTGTACGTGTGCTGAACGCGGAGGTGCCGTCCGTTCGGTACTAGATCGTGGGACTGATCGCGGGATTGTTCGCGGGGCGGATCGAGGGACGTGAGGACGTTCCACTACATCAACCGCGATCTCTAATCGCTTCTGCTGTACGATCTACAAGGGTACGTAGATCACTCATCCCCTCTCGTAGATGGACATCACCATGATAGGTCTTCGTGCGCGTAGGAAAATTTTTGTTTCCCATGCGACGTTCCCCAACATTAAGTTACGTTTTGCATTACATTTTGTATTGCCAATATATGTGTTGGTCACATGTACCATACATATGTAGTTTACATTCACATGTTTGTTAACAATGACATTCTTTCTACTGATTTTTTCTCTCTTTTTGTACTCTTTATATTTCATTTACATTTGTAAACTTACATTCGATTCCCATAAGTTATAGATATTTTTAAACAACTTTCATGATTCTTTTAGCAAGTTTCCAGCAGCAACACGCCGGGGCATCATCTAGTTCCTTAAAGTGAACATGACCATTTTCACAACAATTATGTTAGCTTTCAGCTTTGTCAACGTTGAGTCTCCACATGACAGACGTTTAGCTAGCTAAGTAATCCTTGGGGAAAACTTTGTTGTAGAAGGGAAACCAAAGAAAAACGTGGATATTTGGGTGAATTTTAAGAATTTGAAACTTTTAGATGGTTCAAGCTAGGTCTTAGTCGACTAAGATTTAACTAAGTCTCGGTCAAATAACATAACATGTTTTTGATAAAAGATGAACTTTATTGGATCAAAATAAAAGATTAAAAAGATACTTAACACAAAGAGCACGCATCCAGCCTCTGGATAGCTAGTATGCACACAACCAATACGAACTTATACACATGAAACACATGCCAACAACTAGCAAAGTCATACAAGACCAAACCCGTTAGGCAAAAAAAATGAAAGCGATTGTATCTACAATCAGCAAACTACAACAATGACCACACTACAAGGATATCCAATACCCCTATAAAAGCACGAGAGGGGCAGATCCAAATCATCTTAGTGGCTTAACCATGTGATCTCATGACCTTAAACTTGCTATTGTTTAACACTAACCATGGCTTCATCCCACCAGTACCACACACACACGATCTATGCCACTGCCTGGTCTGCGCTCCACACGATCTCCTCTTCCTCTCGATCTGTCCCGCCCCATCCTCTTGATCTGTCTCTCCCCTTCTTCTCGAGAGTACAACCACGCTCGGGTTTCCCGTTGCAGCCCCCAATCCCCTACTTCCCCATGATCCGTGTAGACCGCTAGAGCGGGATTTCGGAACTCATCGGCGGCAAGATCAAGGACGACCATCAACTGGAACTATTTGACAATTTAATCTCTAATCACCCATCCTTACTGCTCTAGCATGGATCACTCATTCCAAATTGTCTAACTTCTCGGCTGGTCACCCATCCTCTCACTTCTTCAGCAGAGCACGCTTAACTTTCTAGTTCTATCGCCACTAGTTGCCAAGTTTGCACTTGTTATTTTCATGACAATAGTAAACTATCAATCCTAAACAACGTGATGTCTTGATGTCATGTCACATGATTTAATTTTTTGAATTCAAACAATTATTAAAATAAACTATCTAGGTAATAATGATAGTGAATTTCAATGAAAACAACCTAATATTATTAAATAAAATTATTTTTTCTTATTTTTCTGAAAAAACCTCTTTTTGAAATAACTTTTTTTACATTTGGAATTTTGAGCATCTGAGAAAACATCACCACGCAAGCCCGGGTGAAATCGAGTCCCAATTTTTCTCTATTTTTTTATATATTAATTTTTTTTCAACGTCGTATGCAAAAGTTATGGCCGTTTTACATTTTTTGACTTTTTTGGAAAAATGGTCAAAATTCATATCTCAAAATTTGTACACCAACTAGGCACTAAAACCTAACTACATCTCGAAGGATTTTATTTTTTGAAGATTTTATCATTTTTTTATTTTCTACAAAACTAAAAAAGACGGTCGAGGGGGGTAGAGTTTAAAAATTTCAGAATCCCCCTTTAGCTAAGAGTCCAATCATACCCGTCGACTACATTTGCTAGCACCGTCCCCGCCAGAGTCACGACTAAGGTTAACCAAGCCAGAGTTAACCCTTTCTAACTTTATTTGCTATGATGAGCTAAATGACCCTGAAATTGAAAAGCATTATAATGAACTCTGAAAATGTTGAAACTTGGCAAGGTATAATCATTTCATCCACATAGCTTGGGTTAAACAGTTGAGAGAGTTACGGCAAAAATTGGATGCACTTCGTGTACAAACTTGACCATCTCCTTTGAAGTATCAAGGTTTTACACGAAATCCATCTCCTAGAAAGACATTTTATTTTTTTACTTATTTCAACTCCAAACTTTTTGTGCATTTTGTGCATTCAATATGCACCATTCAAAATCACATCCTAAAATTTCAACCCTTTATAACTTCATTTACTATTTTTCATGCATTTAATGATTTTTTGATCTAAATGACCCTGAAATTGAAAAGCCCGACAAATGAACTCTGAAAAGGTTGAAACTTGTCATGGTATCATCATTTCACCCACATAGCATGTGCTAAAAATTTGAGAGGGTTACGATAAAAACTGGATGCACTTCGTGTACAAAATGGACAATCTCTTCCAAAGTATGAGAGTTTCGAACGAAAACTCATCTCTTGCAAAGGGATTTCATTTTTTTGAACTTATTTGAACTCCATACTTTTTATGTGTTCAAAATACACCATTCAAAGCCACATCATAAATTTTTAAAATTTTCTGACTTCATTTAGTATTTTTCATGCATTTACTTGTTTTTTTAGCTAATTGACGCTGAAATTGAAAATCACTACAAATGAACTCTCAAAAGGTTAAAAGTTGGCATGGTATCATCATTTCACCCACATGGCATGTGCTAAAAAGTTGAGAGAGTTACGACAAAAACTGAATGCACTTCTTGTACAAATTGGATCATCATTCGAAGTATCAAGGTTTGAGACGAAAACCCATCTGCTACAAAGCCATTTTATTAAACTTGTTTTAACTCCAGAATTTTTATGCATTCAATATGCACCATACTGTATGTTACAATCAACAAAAAGAACTAACTAATAATAATAATAATAAACAATTAAATGACTAAAACAACTATATAAGCAAAACAGTATTGTTTTAATTAAAATCCTAATTTAAATTATTCTAAAAATAATAAAATAAATCTTACTGTGACAACAATCTAACAGATGACTAGGAGAAAAAAGAATTAAATTAAAAACAATTTGTAAACTCAAGTTATTCACAATTTGGGTTTGAAGCAAATTTAAACAAATTCAAATTTAAACCAATCAAATTTGAAAACTAATTACACAAACAGAAACTAGAGAAGTTTTTTAATCTAATGCAAAAAGGATCACTCAAAAACATTAAATATCCTAAAAGATATAAGCAATTTAAAACAGAAACTACAAATAGAAAACAAATTTAAAAGTAGAAAAAAAATTCAAAACCCCTTTAGTCCCGGTTCGTGTCTCGAACCGGGACTAAAGGTCCCTTTAGTCCACGTTCGAGACACGAACCGGGACTAAAGGTCCCATTTGAACCGGGACTGATGACCGACCGACGCCCTTGCCGCTCGAACCGGGACTAATGCTAACATTAGTCCCGATTCGTAATGGAACCGGGACTAATGTGTAAATCGAGCTGGGACGGAAGCCCCTCTTTCTACTAGTGACGCCCGGGACAAACCCCACCTCCTTCTGAGATGGGGCCCGTCACCACCGCGGTCGAGGCGAGAGACAACGGTGGAAGGGCAGGCCGCAACGGAGGATGGTTGGCGGTGGGATGGGTTTGGCTTTGTTGAGTAACGTAATTGTTTAGGAAAGCATAGATAGACTAGGTTTTGTTCCTGCCATGACTTGTATTCCAAGATGATCATGTACTCCTATATATATATGCCCATGAAGCTCAAACAATACATCAACTATTCCATCAATCTTTTTCTCCCGTTCAACATGGTATCTTCCGCAAGTTCCTAGACCTAGCCGCCGCCCGCCGCTTCCGCACCGCGCGCCGCCCATGGGGCGATCGGCCTCCATGACCGCCGTCAGGGGCCGCGCCGCCCGTACCTAGGGTTCGTCCGCCGGTCGTGTTGACCGGCTGCCCTAAAGAGTCTTTTCCCGATCTATTGTTCCAGGGTTTTCTCTCTTCCGCCGGTCACTTTGATCGGCGTTTTCTTTTTGGTTTTCCGATCTTAGATCGGTTTGCGTCGCCCGCCACTGCCGTCGATCACTGCGCCTCTACTCTGACATCGGCGCGACCCGGCTTCTCCTTCGACCCGGTGGCCTCGCGCAAACCCGGCAGCCCATCATCGCCGCCGTTCGCGTGCCGGCATCTGCCGGCCGTCATCGCCCTCCTTCGATCGGGACTCCTGCATCGCCCCGACCTGACGGCCTCGCGTCATGCGGCGGCCAATCACAGCCGCCGTTCGCGCGCTGCCTGCCCGTCGATCTCCACCATCGCCTCGTCCGGCCGCGCACCTGGTGCCTCGGGCCGGCTGCGTCGAGGTGGCTGCCGCCTCCGGCCGCACCGCCTGCCTTAAGCCGGCTGCGTAGTGCCGGCTCCTGCTCCGTCCTCGTCGTCTGCCTCGCGCCAGCCGCCTCGGGCCGACTGTTGCGCCGCGTGCGTCACGCCGGCTGCTTTGGGCCGCCTGCGTCGCGCCGGCTACTGGAACTGGCCGCCATCCTGCCTCCACCAAGCGACGTCCACGACATCGCGTGGGATCGGATTGATCACCCGCACGTCCGCAATCCGCCTCATCTATGCCGTGCGACCGACCTGGCCCGTTGGTTGCGCGCGCCTCCGCAGGCCCCATGAAGACTGTCCCGAGTACAACGCGCCCCTTCATCGATCGAGCATCGGGCTGCAGCTGTGTCGCCCCATTGGGCCGCAGCGCCGTCGCCCAGTGGTTCTCCACGCGGTTGACCCAACTCGAGCGCTACCGCTGCGTCGCTCCTTCGGGCCGCAGTGTCGCAGCCCGCGATCTACTGCCGCCTCGAGGCCGTCCTTTGCAGGTTGTCCCCGTGGCCGCACTGACCCTCGCGCTGCCGCTTCATCCCCATCGGGCCGTAGCGAGCGTGGAACGCGGTCCTCGCCGCCGCCCGAGGCTGTCCCCGTGGCTGCACCGACCCGCGCACTGCCGCTGCGTCGCCTCTTCGGGCCGTAGCGTTGCGGCAGGCGGTCTACGCCGCCACCCCGAGGTCTTCCATCGTCGCCCCGACCCGCGCGCTGCCGCTTCGTCGCGCCTTCGGGTCGTAGCACCACAGCGCGTGGTCCACTCCGCCGTCACCGTGCGTCGACTTCCTGTGGTATGCGCCGTGCCATCTCCTTCGGCGCGGTAACGCCATCGTCTGCGCCGATCTTCGTCATGTTGTCGGGCACTTCCTCGCCTACTTCGAGCATCGCTGCCGCGCTCCTAACCAGCCGCCGTTGCCGCTCTTCTCTGGCGCTGCTACAACTCGCTCACCCGAGTCGCACCGCCCGTTCACCTTCTTCATCTTCGTCCAGCACCAGCCCATCGCCAGCGTCACTGTCGTCTTCCCTGACCGCTTCATCTACTCCGACCACCGCGGGCAACAATGGCCCCTGCCGATTTGCGTCGCAACCGTCGTCGAGTCCTTCTCTGCTAGCCTCCTCGACATGGCGTATAGGTTGTGTGCAGGTCCCCGTCTCCGCATGCCCGATGCTAACAACACTGACGTGTGCCTTCGTCCCCGATGTGTTCCTAGGCCTAGCAAACCTGGAGCGACGCATCGTCAACTCCAGGTTTGCTAGGCCTAGGAACACATCAGTGTTGCCAGCACCGCGCATGCGTAGACTGACGTGTGCCTTTGTTCCCGGTGTGTTCCTACGTCTTCTTTCCGGCGCACCACTACTTCGACACCACTGCGCCCATGACTAACTCGGCGCCTCCTTGCGCCCGCGGCTCCACGGGGACTTCCTCGACACCGGCTACCCCGACTCAACATCGACCATAGTGTTCTCCGCACGGCTACCTCGACCACGGCTACACCATCCTACGCTCTCGGCTACCTCGACCAACGCACAAAGGGCTACCGCCTTGCTTGAGCAACCTCGTCGGTTTCCACTCCAAGCACAACTTCCACGATGCATCGGCCGTTACGACTGTGGGGGATGACCGTCGGTTTACCTTCGGATTCTTCTACAGTCTCATCGTCTGCGTCGTTACCGTTGTGACTGCGGGGGGATGTTGAGTAAGTAATTGTTTAGGAAAGCATAGATAGACTAGGATTTGTTCCTGAGTTGACTTGTACTCCAAAATGATCATGTACTCATATATATATGTCCACGAGGCTCAAGCAATACATCAACTATTTCATCAATCCCTTTCTCCCGTTCAACAGGCTCCTGGCGTTGCCTGGGGAGCGACCTCCAAAAGTAATCTGTCTTTAAGTAACATAACACGTAAGAAAGAAAAGAAACTAAAAATATACGGTGCACAAATTTTAATTTATACGACTGCTACGATGATTGACGATTTTAGGGACCGTCCATTCATTCCAATCAAATGGTGGAGAAATAAGAGTTACGAGACTAAAATTACATGAAAGTACAAATAATGGTGGGACCATTACAAAACTAAGGTGGGGCTAGTCATTTTTTGAAAGGATAGATCCGTCAATTCATCTATAATCTCAGTCAAGGCCGATCTGGATCCATCAATTCACCCTCACTGTCTGCCGCGACAGATCCCCTCTCTGTTCGAAGCAGCAGGTTAGGATAGAGGAGCGGAGGCGATGACCCAGGCAGCGGCGGAGGGGTCGGCGAGGAGGCGGGGGCAATGACCCCGACGGTGGTGGCGACGGAGGGGGTCGGCGAGGATGGCCGCTGGGGCGAGGGGGTGGAGGCGATGACCACGGTGGTGGTGGCGGCGAGGATGGCCGTCGGGGAGAGGAGGCGGAGCCGATGACCCCGGTCGTGGCGGCGGAGGACGGGTCCCATGGGCTCGAGGACTGACGTCTGATGCTGTCGCGATTGCTCGCCGTCAAGAGCCGGATCGAGGGCTCGACGGTGGTAGCCGTACAGAGGAAGAGGAAGAGCATCCTGCGCCGTTCGGCCGGTTCGGCGGCCGTGGCGTCACGGAGTAGGCGGAGAGAAAATCCACCAGTGGCCCTGTGAAGGTCGACGAGGCCGCCGCCTCATCGTGCAGTGCGCGACGGTGGACCGGCGGACGTCCAAGAGGCACTTGACCGTTGAGGCAACCCTGGTCCTCATACAACGCCGGTTCGGTGACCGCTCCGGCAAGGCCGTCCCAGCGGTAAGCGGAGGAGTTCACCTGTAGGAGCCGGAATACAGTAGGTAATACAGAACCTGGTAAATTTTATTAGAATATGACTTACAAGTTGATGGGTTCAGAACCTTTGGGCGTGTTTGGTAGCCTGCATGGAGAGTGTATGAGCCCAAAAGTTCCCTCCCCGATCCACTTTTCGCTGTTTGGTAGGGTGTATGGGCTGAGGAGAGCATGCATCAACTGATGCAAAAAAGGGCCTCAGCATAGTTGAGCCCAGCACCCCCGCAGAGGCGAGCTGAGGCGAGCTATGCTGAGCCCATGCACCCCGTCGCCCCGTCGCTCACCCCCTGCGCCTCGCCCCGTCGCCCCGTCGCTCCCCCCGCGCCTCGCCTCGTCGCCCTGTCACTCCCCCCTGCGCCTCGCCCCGTCGCCCCGTCGCTCCCCCCTGCGCCTCGCCCCGTCGCCCCGAGCTCCGGCGGCCCCCCTCCCCCCCTGCGCCGGGCCCGAGCTCCGGCGGCCCCCCTCCCCCACTGCGCCGGGCCCGAGCTCCGGCGGCCCCCCTCCCCCACTGCGCCGAGCCCGAGCTCCGGCGGCCCCCCTCCCCCCTGCGCCGAGCCCAAGCTCCGGCGGCCCCCTCCCCCCCCCCCCCCCCCCCGCGCCGAGCTCGAGCTCCGGCGGCCCCCCCTCCCCCATTGCGCCGAGCCCGAGCTCCGGCGGCCCCCCTCCCCCCCCCCCCCCGCGCCGAGCTCGAGCTCTGGCGGCCCCCCTCCCCCATTGCGCCGAGCCCGAGCTCCGGCGGCCCCCTCCCTCCTGCGCCGAGCCCGAGCTCCGGCGGCCCCCCTCCCCCCCTGCGTCGAGCCCGAGCTCCGGCGGCCCCCCTCCCCCCCTGCGCTGAGCCCGAGCTCCGGCGGCCCCCCTCCCCCCCCTGCGCCGAGCCCGAGTGCACCTCCCTCCTCTTCCTCCCTCGCAGTGCACCTCTTCCTCCTCCATCTTCCTACCAAACACAGTCTCATCCAAACATGTCACAACACATGCATGACCACCAAACAAGTGAAGATGAATGTATTCATCATGTCTATACTTAGCATGCATCAACAGAGAACAACTATGCTAGGGTGAGAACAGCTGCCAAACACACCCTTTGTGATGTGAAAATAGTTACAGTAGGAGATTCACACACTGTTCTTCTGATTGTGCACTGGACTTTGGCCATTTTTCCTTTAAATTAGCTAGTAATCTGTATATTTAGGCAGCGTATGGCGTCGTATACAATGGACAGTAGTTATGTATAGTATTTGTTTGAAAACCAAAATTGGCTCAATTGGAAGAATGGCTGCTTTATGTGAATGTCTTGCCCGCTTTGGACGGGTTGCTACAAGTGCATTACCATGCTTCAGCCATAATCATCGTCGAGAATTATGGCAGTCACTTTTACTCCCTCCGTTTCTAAATATAAGTCTTTTAAGATATATTTTACTAGAAGTCTACATACAGAACAAAATAAGTGAATCTACACTTTAAAATATGTCTATATACATCCGTATGTAGTCCAATAATGAAACCTTTTTAAAGACTTATATTTAGGAACGGAGGGAGTAGCATGGAACCGAAGAAGCATGCCTCCTATTTAAGTCCTTGATCATGCTCGCGCGCAAAGGGCAGCGGCGGCTATGCGACGTTGTGTGCGTGAAGGGGCGGCTATCCTATCTCTCATGTGGAACTGCTAGTAATATGTTTACCATTCTATCCTTTTGACCAAAAAATAAATTATTAACTCATTTTTCAGATGTGATAGCCAGAAAAAATTAAAGGTGAAGTTACACGAAATTACAACTCGTAACTCGCCAATCACCCTAATAGAGCTCTTTAATTTAAGGTCTCACGAATATAGCTCCAACTAAGATATAATGAAGTCCCTGTCTAGCAAGTTTGTTTCTTTCGAGATACCATCTTTAAGAGGCTGCAGTATTCCTCCAGACTCAGTCATCGTACTAGCAAAGGATTTGAGCGGCCCGTCAAGAAAAAAGATTTGAGTGGAAAAGTCTGTGAAGGATAAGCCGCGGAAATCGAGGAGGACTAGTTAGAAGTTGGGGGAGTACTGTTAGCGCGTAGGGGTCCATAAGAAAACATCCTTAAGTATACGATTTTGATGAATCACCCTGCTAAACATCGATTTAATAAACGGACAATTTCTCAAAATAATTGTTCTTGCCAATACAACAAAAATGGTTTTGCTAAAACATATCTAAATGTGAGATAAATATTCGTGTGGTTATTTTTTTTTCTTTTTATGTTTAATTTAATCATTTAATATGCAATAACTATATCACATGTAGATGTATGGTAGACACACCCAACAAGAAACTTGATGAAACCATACAAATCTTGATTCATCCATTAGCTATACAGTTGGAAACCTGGAACGCCGAAGCGACGCGGTGGACGACTCCGGGGAATGAATTGTGTCGCCGGTGTTGCCCGAAGAAAAGAAGAGCGAACAAAACCGGGGCTGTCGATGGAGGAATTCCCGTTCCGGTCGGTCGACCCAGCAGGATCAGGATCCGGATCCGGCTGTACGGCCCTATACATGCTCGGCGGTAACTCCGGCAGCCTCGCCTCCTCTGACTGAAGGACGTTCATGGCCTGCGCGACGGACGGCCGCTCGCTCCGGTCCGGGAGCGCGCACCATAGGCCGACAAGACAACGAGCACCCGCTCCATCCACCACTCATCGTCCTCGACACCCCTCAGCCGCGGCATCAAGGATCTCGTCCCTGCAATACAGGCGCCACACCCATTTGAGCAGCGATAAGGTTTTCCCCGCGGTTTCGGTCACCGGTGGCCGGCCGGAGACTATCTCCAGTTCCAGTAGGACGATGCCGAAACTGTACACGTCGGACTCGGTGCTTGGCCGGCGCGTGTTGTGTTTACCAACTCCGGGTCGATGTAACCGGCAGTGCCGATCGAGCACGGCCTTGGTGGTCTGCATTAACCCGGCCGGTGTCGTGGTCGACCAGCCGAGCCAACCCGAGCTTGGTGCTGAGCGACGAATCGTGCTCCCCGAGATTGGGAGCACGATGCACTGCTAGCTCCCAATCTCCATGAAGGTAGCGCAGTGCGGATCCCAAGCCGAGGATGATCTTGTACCTTTGTGGCCATGTCAGACATGCATCTGTCGTTGCTGTAGAGATGCTTGTCGATCTAGGCTACCCTCCGTGACAAGCTCGTAGACGAGGAGGAGCCCCTTGCGGCTGTCGCACCAACCCAACAGCCAGGCTGCACAAGGTTGCGATGCTTCTCACTTCCGCCTCAAACTCCCTCCTCCCCTGTGCCGATCGATGACTCTGCTGACAACATCTTTACCGCCACCGCACGACGGTCGGCCGCGAGTTTGAGTGGAAAACGCCGCCGAAGCCTCCTCGCCCGAGCTTCTTGTCCTCTGCAAAATTGCTCGTCGCGGTACGTGTGTACCGTCTGGGGCCGCCGGCAGCCACACCTCGCTCTAGGCCAGCTCTGTCGAGGCTGTCCTCGTTTGCTCTTGTTTTCCTGTGTCGCCGCCATCGCCGTACCACAGCCGCACACACCAAGAAAAAATGAAATGGAACTACGCAGTAGTACGGATAGTAGGATTTTTACCAACTTTTTGTGGTTATTGTTGGTTGGAAGATCAGGTAGAGTGGAATTGAATGACCATGACAGCATGCACCTGCTGTAGCCCCGCCGCAGATAAGATAAGCCAGTCGCCGCAGAGAATCCGACAGCGACCTCCTCCGGTAAAATTCTGCTCAGATCAACGGTTGCATTGACCTGGTACAAGGCATCACCGATGTGGAGATCAACGCCCAGCATCTTGGTGTCATTGTGGTACGTCACCCTGGCTTCCATACCATAACAATGGACGACGAGAGGTTCTTTCCCGGCCACGTTGTAGTGTCCGTGAACGCCATGGAGTAGAGGGAGTCGACGTCGATGCTCACATGGTTCCCGTTGATATCATCATATGTATGTCGGGTTGATATGTAGGAAGATGAAAGGTTGAGAATTATTTTAGTATAAAATAGGGGGAGATATGTAGATGCTCATGGACATCACATTCACACCCGTCACCGACTCCAACTTTCTTACAGGAGCATAGCTTTGGATCCTCTTTATCTTGACTTTGAACTTGAACTTGACTCCATGGGAAAGCAGGAAGTTGGCGCATATATATGCTGCAGCACATGAAAGTAATCAGGGAGACTAGCGGGTTGACATAAAATTACCATAAATGAAAAACGATTGATTCCATCAACTCTTCATTCAAATCTTTTTTATTTAGTCAAAGTTTTTTTTTTTGCTTAAGCTCACGAGCAGCGTAGAACATGAGCCATGTCATCTACTCCCTCCGTTCCTAAATATAAGTCTTTGTAGAGATTTCACTAGTGGACTACATACGGATGTATATAGACATACTTTAGAGTATAGATTCAACCATTTTGCTCCGTATGTAGACCCTTAGTGAAATCGCTTAAAAGACTTATACTTAGAAACGAAGGGAGTATATGTTCTACTCTTTCTGATCTAAAATAAGTGTCGCTGTTTTGATTAGTTTAAAACTGTGACACTTATTATGAAACGGGAAAGTACATATCTATTTGCCATATAGAAATACACAATATAGACGAAAACTCTAGCGGGTACTAAATTCTCAAAAGAAAAAAAAGGCAAACATCCTGCCACTGATATTAGTGGACCCTTTAGAAATGAATAAACCACTACTCTTAAATCTACACACTACACATAACAGAGCACAGCCATGAGATCTTTATAACTATAGTAAACAAATTATGGCATTAGACCTTCATAACAGTACCATGTCAAAAAAAATGCACCCTTAGATGCAAGTGCATGCAAGATGGGGACGTGTCACGTGTATTAACACACCTCTTAGTGATGTGGCTTCGAGGCTTTGCATTGCTTGCTGATTTGATAAATTAAATAATGATTGCTAAGCTATTGAAACATGCACTTTTTTTTCAAGCAACATAAGCTAAATATTTATGCATGATATTTTGTGTGTGCAAGTTTCATGTTAGAACATGGTAAACATTCGTGTTTGTTAATACTTGCAACTTTTGTGACCCTCAAAGTGAAATGTTACAGTTTGATGCAAATAAGCATTTAAGATATCCATCATGGGCAAAAGAAAAGATCTAAACATATTGTGTATTCTTAAATAAAAATCAAACAACAAGGGTAAATACATATCTAATGAGCTCTTTTTCTAAACTTCTCACTCTATTATTGTGGCAGCATAATCTTCGGATCGATCCACCACCTTCTTCGACATAGGCAGATTGTTGATCCTATATGACTCTACTGTGGCCGATATGTTGGTTTCTTGTTTATTTTCAGTTTTTTGTCAGACTTTTGGTGCTTGGCTGCGTGCATCTTTGTTATGCAAATATACTAGTCGTCGAATGTGACGTAGTCGTCGAATGTGACGCGAGGTCTAGCCCTCCAAGCTGCCATCGTTCGTTCTGAACTTGTGATACAGTAGAACCACGGACTGGTATATTTGCATATATCGGCCCATATCGACACTTGTGAAAGAAGAGGACAACCTGGATAGATGTTTCTTCACCTCCCGTCTCCGTGTGATTGTCTCACGTGTACCGTTCCTCTATGCTATCGTCAGCCAGATGAGCAGTTTAAACATCCTACTTTACCTCGCCTTTCACATAAAAGATAAGAGTATCATTTATGTTTTAGTAGAACCCCCTAACACAAAGATGGTTGAGATTGCACGATACCCTTTCATAACAAAGGGCATGATGGGCAAATTTTGAAAAAGTGGCAGCGCGCCTGCTCGCCGGCCCGGAACCATCGTAGTTAGGTTTTAGTTCATTGTTTTTAGTTGCTAATGTCGATAGCGATTAGGAGTAGTTAGGTTTCAGTTCATCGTTCTTAATTGCGAATGTAAAATTTCATTCAAGAAATGATGTAAGATATCCCAAAATATGAATGAGATTGTGTTGATTTTATGAATTATGAAAAGTTTTAGTGATTTATTAGTTGTTTATTAACTAGTTTTAGTTTGTTTTTACTAAATTTTGATTGAATTGAATTTAAAAGTATTGAAAAACATCACCATAAATTTAGTAAAAGACGATCACTACTTGAATTAGGGAATTTGCCATCAGCCAGTTTTTTGTCATCTGCTGGCTGATGACAAAGAGTCTTTTTACCGTCAATTTCCACAAAACAGACAACAAAGATTTGGCTGATTACAAATATTGAGTTTGCCATCAGCCAAATCTATGTCGTGTGCCAACGAACAACGCAGAAGGTGCAGGCAGACGGCAAAGGGCTGAGCCCCCTCCCTCCGCACTTTGTCGTCTGTCAGCGGACGACAAAGAAGTGTCAGGCACACGACAAAGGGGATGCCCTAACGGTCGACGCCACCCCCACCACAGCCCCTCTTTGTCGTTTGCCGCAGACGGCGAAGAGGGCTCCTCCTCTAACGGATGTCCCCCGACCCCACACCCCTCTCCCCCCCCCCCTCTCTCTCTGTCCGCCCACACGCGCAGCCCCTCCCTCCCACCCCCGCGCGCTCATCTCTCTCCCTCTCCCTCTCGCCGCTCCACCTGTCAACGTCGCTGCCACCCCACCGGTCCTCACTCTCCCCCTCCCTCGCGCGCTCATCTCTCTCCCTCTCGCTCTTCCTCTCGCCAATCCCTCCCGTGGCCACCCTGCCCCACCCGGCAGCACCTCGCCGGCCCCGGTGCCCCGACGCCCGCGCCGCCTCGCGCCCCCGCGCCCTGCTGGCCCGGCTGCCCACCGCCCCGACGCCTCCGCACCCTGCCGCTCTGGCGCCCAACCGCCCTCCGGTGGGCTTTTTTTCTTTTTTCTTCTTCTTTTTTTACTGTTTAATTGTTAGATTAGATTATATATGTAGTTTGGTGGTATATTAGATTAGTGATAGGTCTTAGTTAATTAGTCGTAATTAAAAGAAGTAGAAAAAGAGAAAAAAGAGGAAGAACAAAAGAAGAATAAGTAGAAGGAGGAAGAATAAGAAGAAGAGGAGGAAGAAGAAGAAGAAGAAGAAGAAGAGGAAGAAGAAGAAGAAGAAGAAGAAGAAGAAGAAGAAGAAGAAGAAGAAGAAGAGGAGGAGGAGGAGGAGGAGGAGGAGGAGGAGGAGGAGGAAGAAGAAGAAGAAGAAGAAGAAGAAGAAGAAGAAGAAGAAGAAGAAGTTGAAGGAGGAGGAGAAGGGGAGATGTAATTAGCAATATGATTTTTTTTTCATAGTTTGAACTGTCAATGCTTTATGTGATGTGTTGTCCTAATTATTTCACTTGGTAAAATTTACAGGATTTGTCCTATTTAATCTCCTTGGATTCATTGTCATCAAAGTTTTTGGTCTGTGATCCCGCCGTTGTTTGACTACTTTATCTACAGCCGAGGGTCAGCTACGAATCCACCTTCACCTCCTACACTCTTTTTATCATGTCAGTAGATTTCATTTTCATGCTAAGTCGCATAACCTAGGCGTCTCCCGTCCGAAAGGGTTGCATCGATAAATATGCATTCAGTTACATATTTATCACCGTAAGTCATTCCGATTGTCCAGCGATTCCTACGGACAGCCCGAGGATGTGTAGATTGGGTACGTTCTCCATGCTCTACCCCATTCCAAGACAAAATTTTGGCAGCGCCTCCCCGTTGTTCTCCAGATGCACATTCTCTCGGTTTTTTGTCGGGACGTATATTTGGAGAACAGCGGGGTGGTGCTGCCGAAATTGTCTCTGAATGGGGTAGAGCATGGAGAACGTACTCACTCTACAGATACTCGGGTGGGATTAGGTTCTATATTTACCTATTAGCGTGTAGGTTGCATGGACGTAATAAAATTCAAAAACTAGATTCACTCATGAATATACACGCTGAATTATGTGGTGTCTTTAGCAACTAGGTAAGATGAGTGATCATGCGTGGATGTACATCGGTCACATTAATTAGAAAGAACTGACCAAAGAATGGTATATAAAAACCAAGGAGTTTGTGAAAGCCGCATTTGCAAATGGCCAGGAAACAAACTGGTGCCTCTGTCCTGGGTGCGACAACTATAAAAAGAGGACAAAGGCTGTAATGATTAAACACCTGGCACACGGCAAATGAGGGGCGCTAGGTAGACAACAAAAGGGTGACCCCAGGCAGACGGCAAAGGGGTGACCCTAGCAGACGTCAAAGGGGGGGGGTCCCTAACAGACGACAAATACTCCCTTAGCCACCTAACACAGTAGGTGCATGTGGGCTATTGTCCAAATAATTTGTCGTCTGCTTGCCATGGCAGACAGATGGCAAAGGCATTTGTCGTCCGCTACCTACCGGCAGATGGCAAAGAAGGCCCTTTACCGGCGCAAGCAGCCGTAGAAGTTTTGCCGACCGCCGACGGACGGTAAAGGGCTTTGTTGTTCGTGAGTGGCCCTTTGCCGTCTACCATAGCAGACGGCAAAGAAGTTGTTCCTGTAGTGGATGTCATTATAGATGTATGGATGATGTCATACTATGGAAAATTGAAACAAACTATTTGTAATTTAATTTCGAGATATTCAATATGTTTAAACATTTCTTTGTGATACTACATTAAATTCGCTGAAAATTGTAGAAATTCATACAATGTAGAAATTCATTGGAAAAACTTGGGTCTTTTTGAAAGATGTCGCAAAAAAAAGTCCTTTGAGACGGACCCATTCCTCCCACCGAATGATGAAGATGGTAAATTGTTGGACATAGTGGTAGTGTTGGTCCCGGACCAGCGCTACTGCTAAGGTACTTAGAAGTAGGCGGACCGCTCTACGAGCGTTCCTACTGCGGCCAGCCCGGATCAAGCTCATCGGCCCAACTTAGCAGCAAAGTGTGTTACTGCCCTGCGCTGCAGCTAGGTGGGCTAGCAGCAGCGCTCGCCGGTGACTGATACGTCTCCAATGCATCTATAATTTTTGATTGTTTCATTCTATTATGGTATCATTTTAGAACATTTTAGGCACTTATCTACCAATTTACATTATCTTTTAGCATTATCCTATTCATCCAGTGCCGAGAGCTAGTTGTTGTTTTCTGCAGCTTTTCCACTTTTAGGTTCCAGTACCAAACAAAGCCCAATGAACCAAAAACTTTTTGTGAATGTTTTTCTAGACCAAAATAACACCGTGGAGCATCGTAAGGAGGTCGGGAGGTAAATTACGCTCTCACAAGCCATCAGGCCGCGGCCTGGGGCGCGGCCTGATAGCTTGTGCCCCTCTTGTGGCACTCCCGACCCCGTTCTCTGGCCTATAAATTCCTATTTGCCCTAAAAACATCAGAGGAGGTCCAGAAACACTTTTTACACTATCGCAAGTCTCTGTTCTGATGGGAGGCCATCTAGAGCTCCGTTCCGGCACTCTGTCGGAGGGGGTATCGATCACGGAGGGCTTCTTCATCAACCTTGCTTCCCTCATGATGATGTATGAGTAGTTCACCATAGACCTACAAGTCCATAGCAGTACCTAGATGGCATCTCTCTCTCTCTCTCTCTCTCTTTGATCTTCAATACAATGATCATCGTATCTTTGCTTTGATCCATATGATGTAACTCTTTTGGGCGGTGCGTTTGTTGGGATCCGATGAATTGTGGGTTTGTGTTCAGATTATTATTCATGATCAATTTTTGAGTCTCCTCTGATATATAATATGATTCTTATGTGCATGATTATAATAGCTTTTTAATTCTCTCTGATCTATAGAAATAGTTTTGCCAACTAGATTGATATATCTTCGGCGAGAGAGGTGTGATGTAGTAGGTTCAACCTGGCGAGTTTCTATATCCTAGTGACAGAAGGGGATAAGTTGTGTCTTTGTGTTGCTGCTATTAAGGATAAAACGATGGGGTTTATTCATATTGGTTGAGTTTACTTTTCTACATTATGTCATCTTACTTCAAGCATTACTTCGTTTGTCATGAACTTAATACGTAGAGAGGCAAGCATAGAAGCTGTCTTGAAGTGAAGTAATAGTAACAGTTGCAGGCAAGAGTCGGCCTATTTGTGTTATGGACGTGATGCATGTATTTACATAATCATTGCCATGAAAATCACATAATTGTTCGCTCTTCTATCATTTGCCCCACAGTAATTTGTTTACCTACCGTATGCTTATTTTCATGAGAGATGCCACTATGGAAAGCTATGGTCCCTGGGTCTATTCACAACATATTGCTAAAACATCCAACACCTTGCTTCCATTTATTCACATTTATTTTATTTCACATTTTACAATTATCTACACACCTCATTCGCTTGCAAATAACGAGACCAAGGGGATTGCGAGCCCTCTTCCCCGTGTCGGGTGCAAGCTGTTTGTTCTATTGTGTGCAGCCGCTGAAGACGGTTGTGGATTGATATTCATATTGTTTCAATAAACCTGGTTTCATAACCGAGGGAAATACTTATCCACTTTGTGCTGCGATTACCCGTTCCTCTTCACGGAAAACCCAACACACATCACGAGTATCAGGAAGGATGTCTGGCACCGTTGCCGGGGAATATCATAACCAACTATCAAATAGCTCCACACAAAATTTCATTCACTTGTTCCTCTTTTTATTTGCTGGTATATTTAATTTGTCTCATAAAAATACAAAAATATTTATCCTTGCTTGCTTATATTGCCATTAGATTGCATCTTTGCTCTCCACTTTGCTTGTTACACTTGTCACTTTTCTCTCATAATCACCATGTCTCAAGATACTACTAAGTTGTGTGACTTTTTAAATACTAATAATAATGATTTTATTACTACTCCTATACCACCCGCCACTAGTGCGGATGCTTTTGATATCAATGCTTCATTGCTAAATCCTGTCATGAAAGATCAATTTTCAGAAAGTCCTAATGAGGATCCCGCTTCACACCTCAATACTTTTGTGGAACTTTGTGATATGCAAAATAGAAAGGACCTGAACAATGATATTGTGAAGTTAAAATTATTTTCTTTTTCACTTAGAGATAAAGCAAAAGCTTGGTTGTCATCTTTGCCGCGTAATAGTATTGAAACATGGGATAAGTGTAAAGACGCTTTCATTGCCAAGTATTTTCCTCCTGCTAAGACAATCTCCCTAAGGAATCAAATAATGAATTTTAAACACCAAGAACATAAACATGTTGCTCAAGCTTGGGAGAGAATGAAGTTGATGATAAGAAATTGTCCAACTCATGGTATAAACTTATGGATGATTATCCAAGTTTTTTATGCGGGACTAAACTTTTCATCCAGAAGTCTTCTAGACTCTCCCGTAGATGGTACCTTCATGGAGGTGACTCTAGGAGAGGCCACCAAACTTCTGGACAATATCATGATCAATTATTCTCAATGGCATACCGAACGAGCTCCAACAGGTAAGAAGGTAAATTCTATTGAAGAAATCCCTACTTTAAGTGAAAAAATGGATGCTCTTATGAACTTGGTTGCCAATAAAAATGCTCATGGTGATCCCAATGATATCCTTTGTCTACCTTGATTGAACAAAATAATGATGCTATTGATGTTAACTTTGTCTCTCGAAATAATTTTAACAACAATGCTTGTAGAGGTAATTTCAATCGTCCAAGGCCGTATCCCGGTAATTCTTTCAACAACTATGGAAATTCTTATGGCAAATCCTATGGAAATTCTTCTACAAATTCCAATAGGATACACTCTGGTCTTGAGAACACAATTAATTAATTCATTAATTCTCAAAAGGTTTTCAATACTATGCTAGAGAAAAAATGTGGATATAATTGCTCTTGATGTAGAAACTCTTAAAGGTAAAACTTTGCCTCCTAAGCATGATTTTAGTGAGACTATTAAATCCATCCAAATTTCAGTCAATGAGAGTAAAGAGAGGGCCGCTAAACTCAAAGGTAAGCGAGAATTCCTACAAAAGGCTCTTCCACTCGGTTTTTACCATAATCATAATGAAGACCTTAAAATGATAGGTACTTCTTCTATTGAACCTTTATTTACTTCTTTGAATACTAATGATAAAGGGACTGGAGATGAGTCAGCTTTAGTTAAGGAGCGTCCTGTTTGTTTGGAGGGTGATGATTCTAATGATAAAATTGAAAAAAGTGGGTTTGATGAGGTCAAAACTTTAACTAGTGATGTGCCTGCTATCTTGGGTTGCAAGGACTTTAATTATGATAATTCCTCTTTAGTAGAATGTATTTCCTTGTTGTAATCCATAATTAGCTCATCCAATGCTTATGAACAAAATAAAGCTTTCACTCAACATATAGTAGAAGCTATGGTAAAAGCTTATGATGAGAAACTTGAGCTCGAAGTTTCTATTTCCGGAAAATTGCATGATGAGTGGGAACCTACTATCAAAATTAAGATAAATAAATATGAATGCAATGCTTTGTGTGACCTTGGTTCTAGTGTTTCAACTATACCTAAAGTTTTGTGTGATGTGCTTGGTCTCACTAATATTGAGAAGAATGTTCTCTTAACTTGCATCTTACGGATTCTACTGTTAAGAAACCCTTAGGTAGAATTAATGATGTTTTTATCATTGCAAATAAAAATTATATGCATGTAGATTTTATTGTGTTCGATATTGATTGTGATCCTACTTATATTCTATTATACTTGGAAGACCTTTGTCAACCGGGTCAGGAGATCCTCTGCTGATTCCTTCCCCTGCTTCCTCTGGGTTTCAGGAATGTCCGCCATCTTGCACGATCCGATCTCACAAACGCCACGCTCCACCCCTTGGGCTCTGTTTGGATCACCGTTTTTGTTTCAAATACACTTGTAAATAATACGAACCTACAGCCGTCGTTTCACATCCAGGTAGAATTTGCACAGCGATCAGTAACTTACAGGTGTAAGTTATATACCTCAGTATTAAAATACATTCCATCCAAGCGCGACCTTGGTGTGTGAAACACGTCTCCTCCCCCTAGTCCAAAGCCGGGAAGGTTCACCAGGATCCCCCTTGGTCAGCCCGAGTCCAGAGGAGAAAGAAGAATGATCAGCAAAGGCTGGAGATAGGATACCGACGACGTGCGCCGGAAGACGTCGAAACACTACTTTTTTTTCGCCTAGGCGTCGCGAAACAACTACCATCTCCAATGAATCTGAGGAATAAATTGCCTGGTGTTCCAATGTACATCATCTGTTGGCTAGGCGTTTTGGGGCCTTGAAAATGTAAAAGTTAGTTTTTTTCTTCTTCCAAACATCAAAGGTCGCACAACTCAACAAAATAAGAAAGGATGCTTGGCCTCCTAATCAAGCTCGCATCCGCCACTCAAAAGAAAAGAAAAGGAACGAGCTCGTGTCCTGCTCCTGGGTGGATTCGGACACGCGCGTCCTTTAAAGCCTCAACCCAGCTGCAGTTGAGCTTCACGCCGACACCCCAACGCATACCCGAACGAAGCAATTCACCAAAGCCTGCCTGCGTGCCTCAACTCATCTTGTTCCTCGACACGACTCAACCAGGGCGCCACCATGCCGGGCAAGAGACGCGCCACGGCCTTCCTCAACCACCTACCCGAGGACATCATCGACAGGATACTCATCCGGCTGCCGCCCAGGGACGTCGGCCGCTGCCGCGCCGTGTGCGCGCTGTGGCGCAACGTCACCTCCACGCCTGAATTCACGCTCGAACACCACCGCCGCCAGCCGTCGCTCCCCATACTCAACGGGGAGGGACGGTCTGCCAGTCTCGTTGTCGTCCGCGACGCCGGCAAGAGAACCACCGGGCAGCAGCTCTGGCCTTTCCTCACAGGTCGGGAGCACCGGTTCGACCAGATCTGTCTCCAATGCACTTGCGATGGTTTCACCATCATCGCCCATAGAGGTCAGTTCTACATCTGCAACCCAGTGACCCACGAGCAAGCTCTCCTACCGCAACCTCCTGGATCTGGGCCAGGCGCCGGCAGCACCGTAATCGCTTTATACATGCACCGTCCAACTGGAGAATACAGGGTGCTTTGGATCTCAAAACCGCAAAACTTGTTTGAATTCAGCCTACACGTCCTCACCGTTGGATCGGGAACGCCAAGGCACGTCAAGGTCACAACGCCAACAGCCTTGTCCGCAGTCATGGAAGGGAGGTTAGTGCTGGCGCTGATCCGTTCTCCACCGGTCCAACACCGGGGCGGCCTGCACTGGTGTCCTGACGATGCCAGGCAAATTACAGGAGATGATCAAGACATCATCGTGTTTGACACAGAAGCCGAATCGTTAAGGTGGATGCGTAGTCCGATTCATCCCGATAGGTATCATGAGAGCAAGCTGGTCTACATGAATGGGGCGCTTGCTTTCTCGGTCCTCACGTCCAACAAGCACCCCACATTTGATGTGTGGGTGATGCAGGATTACGAGGCCAATATTTGGGCCTTCAAGTACAAGATTGAACAGCCGGCAGTGGAGGAATCACGACGACTGAATCTGACTTCTCCGAAACGGAAATGGAAGACAGCACTCGATGCACCAGTGAAATGGTTCAATCAAATTGATATCTTCAACGACCGTGAGGTCTTGATCCAGTTTAATAATAACCATGTGTTACGCTGCGATGTTGACGGCAAGGTCTTAGGAATGGTGAAGATTGCAAAGGAACAATATTGTATGGTTCTTACTGGGCATCGCCTCCAAGAGAGCCTGATTCCAATTCCCTGCCACGCATGAGATGCAACAAGATGATGAGGAGCCTCCATTCTCCACAATAAGCCCGCTTTGTTTTGCGTTTACAGTATTACTGTACTTATTAGTGCTGCTAGTAGAACATACCATGATTGTTTAGGCATATCTGATGAATGATTGTTTGATCTTTGTTGTTCAGTATACAATCTCGCCCAAACTCCTAAGTAGCACTTTGTTAAAGCTCATGATGTCTCATCAACTTTATGCAAACATGTTTCGAGTCACTTAGTTTGCACATGTTTGTGTCTTATTGTTTGTGTCCAGGGTTTTACGTTTTAGATGCAGGAATAAAGTTGTTAATTAAAGATGTGCACTCCTGGAGCAAGATATAAATATGATTGTTTTTGGTCCATTTTTCTCTGGATAATTTTTTTTGTATAACTTACTTACGTTGTGTCGGTTTTGCTGACTTAATACTGGCCACATTTCTTCCCAAGTCGTTCCAAATGCAAATAAATTCTCGGATTGGACTCTTAGCACCCAAAATTCACAGCTAGAAATTGTTCTCGTTCTCAATACAACACAATGTTAATTAACATTACGCTAACAATAAGTCGAATGGATCACGCGACCCTGTTACATTCATGTGATTGTAACCTCTTCGTTTATGGTAAAACGTTCTACTCAGGGAAAACATTTATTTGCCTCTCAAGGATAATGACTAAAAGATACATGATCAAAATTACGACACATAATTAAAGCTTACATTCCTCAAACACAGCAGCAGTCGCAACGATGGAATTGTTGTTTTGCTTCGACCGCTTGCATGCAACCCGATTCAACCACTAATTTGGAGAATCCCATTTGGCCGGCATGCTAAGCTATGAAATTAGATTAAGGTTTTTTATGTGAGAGAAATAATTGGATTAAGATACAACCACGGGGAATCCCCAGGCTGCGGCAAAGAGGAGAGTGTCAGACCCGGTTGGGGGCGGCCCGACTAGGCAGGATGGCTTCATGCACTTTCGTTTACAAACCCAGCGAACGGCCGCCAAACAGAGGGGAACCCCTATTTCTGGCCTTACACGAGACGAGGGGGAGCTCTCGCGTTGGGGGAGCCCTAGTATGGCTGGCCCAACATTTACGTTACAAAAAACACTCTTAAAAACACATTTAAAATGTTAAATAAGTATTTTAAAAATATTGAAAAAGAATTTGAAAAGCATAGAAAAATTATTTCATGATATTAAATAAGTATTAAAAATGTTGAACAAATATTTGAGAAAATGTTGAACGAGTATTTAAAAAGTTGTTGAACGAGTATTCAAAAAATGTAGAACAACTATTAAAACATGTTGAACTGGTATTTGAAAAAAAATTAACAAGTATTTGAAATATATTAAATCAATATTAAAATGTTGAATAAGTATTTAATAAATATTGAATAAGCATTCAAACAAACTTGAACCTTGTATACAAAAAATATTGATCAATTATTAAAAACATGTTTTGGCATATAAAAAAATGTAGAGTAAAAAGGAAAACAAACATAAAAAAACAAAAAATGAAGAAGAAACAGGAAAACAGAAAAACAATGCGGAACAAAAGTAAGACGAAACGAGAAATGGAGAAGAAGAAAAGAAAGAGAAGAAAAACTCCAATGAAAACTGAGAAAACGGCTGAAAAATAAACAGAAACAACAAGTAAATAATGTTGACCATGTATTAAATGAATAGATAGAAAGTAAAATAAACACGAGAAAAGGGAAAATGAAAAAAAAGAAACAAATGCAAAAGGGAATGAAAAAAATGAAAGAAACAAAATAAAATAAAAAACAAGAAAAGGACAATGTATAACAAAACCATAGAAAAATAAAAAGTTAAAAAATAACCCAGAAAAAAATGAATACAAATGAAGAAAAAAACAAGAACTATAAAAATGAAGAAGAAACTGCAGAATTGCGGCCCGTTTCAATTTAAGATAGCTGGAACTACTAGTCCAACACACACACGATTGTAGCGTACTGGCTAACAGCCATCACCCTCATACAAAAGCCCAAGGTTCATGCCCTGGGCCCGCTCTCTGTTCTCCTTTTCCAATTTCCTTTAAGTCTCCAATATTGGTCTGGGAAAATCCTATTTGTCGCTCTATGAGTAGGGATGGCAACGGGTCTGCACCCAGCCGGGGAGTATCTTTTCTCCCCCGTCCCCGTGAGAGAACAATCAGCCCATCCCCATCCCCATCTATAGCCTCGGGGACAACTTTTCCCCGTCCCCATCCCCTGCCGGGTGTAGCAGACCCACGGGTAACCCATATCTCCGTCCATGCATACAATGTCAACTACTATATTTTAGTAAATTGACGAGTATACACATGAGTGTGGTACATTGAGAGAAACAAAGATATAATTATCTAACAGCCATTATTAAGAAGTAGTAAGATGTGATCATCAACATTCAACATCATGCGAGCAACTCAAAAAGCAAATTTAAATATCATACCAAGAAGCAGTACAAGAGCATGCCAAATTCCATGACACAATGATAATAGATAAAAGTTGACGACAAACGTTTATGAAGCCTAAAATATTACATGAATCATGCAATATTAACGACACACCACACATAACTTAAAAGAAAGTTCATTTGACTGATAGAAATAGTAGCACGCTAGTTGAATTCTTATTCGATGACGGAAGACCAACTTCACCAACAACTTCAGCTTCTTGTATTAGTCAAAGTGCCAAATCCTACATGGCAATGTGAACTTAGTTAAATGGCGAAATGAAATATACTTCTATATTACCAAAATGTATTTCCGGGAGTACCTGCATCCCCTCCTGAATGTCTTCAAGACAAGACCAGAAACTTATAGCATCTCCTTTGGGGGCATCTGTGCAAAAAAACAAGTGAACAATGAGCTATATTTACACAACACAGAAGTGCAACAACAAAGAAAACAAGTCAGCTTACATTTGTACTTGTTCCTAAGCCAATTTTGTGAACACATTAGTGCCTCCAATATGGGAGGAGTTAGACGGCTACGATGGTCACTAAGAACCCTCCCACTTGTGCTAAAAGCAGACTCTAATGCAATAGTTGTTACCGGAATAGCAAAAATGTCTCTTGCTACTTTTCTCAAAGTAGGGTATCGTCTACCAGCTGATTTCCACCAGTCCAACACATCAAAGTTCTCTTTGCTCAATGGAACCAAATCATCCATCAAGTACTGGTCTAACTCAGACCTATAAGTTGCTGGCCTTTTCTGAGCAATGCGTGCATTGAAAACTGACATTAAAGCTGTAGCTTTTGTTGTTGTCAATGAGGAATGTGATGATTCTCCATCCTCATCCTTGTTTTCATCCTAATATTCTTCCAGCAAGCTACATAATGAAGCAATGACTTCTGAAACATGACCATGACACTCTTCAGGACTAACACCATGTAGGCTAGAGAAGCAAACAAGCAACATTTCATTTTTGTATCTTGGGTCAAGAAGAGTAGCCATACCCATGATACCTTTAATGCCAGACCAATATTTATCTAACTTCCCATTCATGTTAGGTGTCATGTCTGTTATAATTTCATCATCAGAAGTGGACCATTGTCTCATTTTCTCTTTGATTTCACAAATCTTGGGGAAATAAATATTGGCAGTGACATAATTGGTTCCAGAGAACACTTCAGTTACTTCAAAGAATAACTCTAGCCTCTTAACCACATCAGAAGCAAAAGCCTATTCATAATCACTAGGATAGCAATCATATAGCTTCTCAACCTTCTTTGCACGCTCGAACACAGCCTTATAAGGTAAAGCAGTATGGAGCATGGTGAAGGTAGAGTTCCATCTAGTCTTGCAGTCCAGCGCCAACTTTTTTCCCATTTTAACTTTCTGAAACTTAGCAATTTCCTCAAATTTCTCTACTCTTTTTGGGGTGGATGTCCAAAATACTACACTCTCACTAATTTTTTCTATAACAGCTTTCAACACATCCAAACCATCCTTCACTATCAAATTCAGAATGTGTGCACGACATCGCATGTGGAGCATCATACCTTTCAGCATTAGCTTCTCTTTCCCTATCTTATTCAGCAAGTGATCAACCGCCTTGTCATTTGAGGTGCAGTTATCCACGGTCACGGCGGAAAGCTTCTCATCAAGATTCCAAGTAACCAAAGACTCATACAATTCATTTGCTATAGCCTCTGTAGTATGTGGAGCTGGCACATAAATGAACCTGGACACAATACAATAAATATTGACAAGTTATTAGACAACAACATTCATATGTTCAACATAGAAGTATTGATAATCTCAAGACAGCAACATTGCTAATTTCAATACCTCATAATAACACTCCTAAGGTTCCAATTATCATCAATAAAGTGGGTTGTGATGGCCATGTAGCCCTTCTTTTGATGATCGGATGTCCACATATCAGTTGTGATGGCCACTCTAGATTTAGTGGTAGCCATGTACTCAATTGCCCTTTTTCTTTCTTCTTCATAATGAGCCTCGATGTCATTCCTATAAAATAAAAATCAACACTTAAATATCAAAATAAATAATATACAGTACAACCATGATGGAGAGGTATATTGAATGCATACCTAATAGTGTTCCTTGTCACCATTTTGAAGAGAGGCTGCAATGCACTAACAAATCTACGAAAACCAGTAAGATCAACAATACATAATGGATACTCATGTAAAACAATCATGTCTGCAAGCTCCTTCCTAGCAAAATCTTGATCAAAAATATAGTTCTCAAGTGAAATTTTGCCTTCATCTTGGGAGTTAAACCTCAAAGAAGTCTGAGCCGTGTCTTGCCCCTGTTCTTGATCTTCACATAAACACAACTCCTCAGATGATCATGGAGATGCTTAGTCCCATTTTTTGTTTCTCCTCCAAGCTTCTTTTTACAATAAGCACACTTGGCTTTCCAGTTCCCCTTTATTTTCACTCTCTCAAAGTGCCTCCAAACAGGTGAGGTAAGCTTCCTTCTCTTTGAACCAACAACCTCAACTTCTTCTTGTACGTCTTCTCCCTCGTCCTCATCGGAAATTTCTAGAGGACCATTGTCACCTTCAACGTCTTCTGCAGCAGGTTCATGGACGGACTCGGATGCTTGTGACTCTGATAGTGATGTGCCTGTTACAGCCGAATGTTGGGACTCATGGCTCTGGTTGGTACAGCGAGTTGGACTGGACAAGAAAAAAGTGCCATCACATTAGTATATGATAAATTAATTTAAGCAATGAAATTTGTTGGTACTGAGAATTGAAATTAAGCGATGAAACTTATATCTTATATGCACATGAAGATATTATCTTATATGACAAACACACATTAGCATATATCTTGTTAGATAATTTTAAATAACAGTAAGTAAGCAGGTTGCTGCTTACAAGCGTTCATATAAAATGGCCTATTTATTACCTTTCATACAGATTAGTGCATGCTAATTAGATACATTGATTTTGAGACGGAGGGAGTACTAAATAAACAAGTTGTTGTTCATATACGTTCCAGGATGGTCTAATTACAATCCCCTTTTGCACAGATTAATTGGACTAGGTACATACAGAAGGAATTTATGAGAAATATAATTGACAAGTATCCAGACAAACAGATCTGTTCATCACCGATTCACACATAAAATATATACCCATAAGTCCAACCTAGCAATCACATGTACGCATGTTTAATCTGAGACTCACATGTACGTATATGCTAGTAATCCAACAAGATGAAGAAACCTCGCTTGCCTCTGATCTAAAAATCACACAAGTACGCATGCCTATAATCTAACAATCACATCAGTTTGTTCATCCTCCCAAATCGGCATAAATCAAGAGAAATAAGATACTCACGTGTTCCTGTTCTTCTTGGGGTTGGCTACACTGGAAGTAGTTGAACTACGGAGCTGCTGGTGTCCACCCTGGATTCGCCCAGGAAGTTGGCCGCTCCCTGGATGCTGGAGGAGGAGTTTCGAGCCGTCCGCAATAGCCTTGTCTCTGACCTGTGCTGAATGGTCGTTGGTAGGAGTGGAGGAGTCCATCCTATTCCTAGGTGGAACAAACGAGGGGCAGATGACACTCAATCGCGAGGCGGCGGTGCCACCTGTAGATGGAAAAGTTGACGGCGGTAGGGGAGATAAAACAGGGTTAGAAATTGACGGCGGCTGACGGGCTGAGGTAAAACAAGTGTTTGACCTAGGGTTGTATTATATAGGCAAATCACTGGCCACATGTCTGATGCTTACGGGCTTAGTGGGGTTCGGGTCTGGGGACTATAGAAACAGCCCCGCCCCCGTTGCACCCGATGGGGAGGAATTTCTCCCATAAATGTCCCCATAGGGGCTGGCTATATATCATTCCCGTCCCCTAATGGAAGAAAAGTACCCATTGCCATCCCTATGTATGAGAAACGGTGTCGAGGCTTCGCGCAGAGCGGGCGAAGATCAGGCTGGCCCTGTATCCGGTTTTGGAAACCTTTTAGAGGTTTCAACCGGTTTTGGGAAACTTTTACAAGGTTCATGAACCGGTTTTTTTCTTTTCCATTTTTCTGTTTTTTTCTGTGTTTGTTTTTGTTTCTTTTTTAAAATTGTTCCGGAATTTGAAAAACCATTCCAGAATTTTTAAAAACGTGCAAGATTTTGAAAAAAAGTTCCGGTATTTATAAAAATGTTCTGGATTTTGAAAAAAATGTTTTGGAATTTGAAAAAATATTTAAGAAATGAAAAAATGTTCCGTAATTTGAAAATTCTTCCGGAATTTGAAAAATGTTCTTAATTTGGAAAAATATTTTGAAATTATAAAATTTGTTTAAAATTTGAAAAAATGTTCTGGAACTTTAAAAAATATCCTATTGCGAGACATAGTCGCGCCCCGTGACTTCAAGTTGTGCGCCATGATTGGCTTACAGCGCTCGAAGCCCATTAGAACCGCACACACGCACGTGAGATTAAAAGGGGAACGCTCGCACACTAATCGGCTGGCCCAGCTGGAGTAGCGCATGTGCGTCCGCTCGGTTGCTCGCCGCAGCGAGCGGCGCATAGGAGCTCCCATTGTCTGGCCCGTTAGGTTCGACGCGAGATGACGGGAGGACTGTTTCTTCTCGCTCAATGCGACATACATTCGATAGCCGATCAAAAAGTTCCGGCAGTATCATTCCAGGACTGACTAAAATTGTTCAGTTAGACTAACATGATTGTTAGACGCAGTGTGTTCATCTTTCGTCTTCCTCGCGTCGCCATCAGTTCCTTCTTTCACAATTGGTCTACCTGTGGAAGGAATTGTCGGATCACCGCGGACGCTTGCTGACGTCCAAGTCGGGCCGGCGAACCAACGCGAGCACGCCACGGACGCCGCCGTTGTTTCCGACTGCCGCCACCTGCCGGCCAAGTGTGTGTGTGTGTGTGTATGCTCGCGGCCGGGTTCGTAGAAGGGACAAGCGTGGGCAGAAGCGTGGAGCACCCGGCGGTTCGCATCGGTCGCCGGAACAGTGTTTTGTCTCCGGCTGGGAGATCGATCCATGGGAACCCCGCTGGCTCCTGTAGGCTGTATGTGCGTAGAAAAATAGTATTCCGCGTGTAAAGATGAATGTACGGTGACGGCGACGTTGGACTCGTCTCCTCCCACCTTGTCTTCACCCTACATTCATCTTTTATCAAATCCTCGCCTATCTTTTTTAAGGTAAATAGGGAGTTTTACAATCCGGACCGATGGGATAAATAGGCCCGGCCCGGCCCGGCCCGGCCCGGGATTTTCAGGCTGGGTCGGGTCGGGCCGGCCGGGCCGGGCTGCCCATGCCCAGATATACCGTGGACAATTCATTTCGATGGTTTCATATTCTCCAAATAATCGTGATAATCATGTCACACCCCTCGATGGGGTGTAGCGCCAAGAGGTGCAGCCGCCATTATTTTCCTGATTTTAGAATCTGCTCTTTTGGGGTATAGGCCAGATCTTCCTCATGGTATCTTATAGAACTACCCTTGCTATATATAGTTGTTGAGAGGGGATCTTGAATTTTGTAAAACCCAAGTATTTGAATCATTCATACCACATAATCTATAGTATATACATAATGGTCGCACGCGCTTTGCTGTGCCGTTAATGTTGTTGGGTTTTTATTTAAATGTGGTGTTTTGGTGGCCTTTTCGTGGTGTGATCTTGTGTTATTTTCTAATTAATTCACACTATTGTATGGAAATATTGTGTTATTTTCTAATCAATCCATATTTTTGTATGGAAATCTTATGTTTTTTTTTAATCAATCCATACTTTTGTATGGAAATTTTCTGTGTCAGTGGTCGCATCTGCTTTATTGATGCTTCACATATTTGGTGTTTCTCTTCTCTAGATGGTGAGAGGGTGCACGCGAGATATATGTTTTTATAGGCAGGTTGTTGTCAATTGATTTGAAAATCATTGACCTGGTCAAAATCATGAACAAAATCTAAAATTAAATATCTCAATTGAATGGTAGAGCTCAGAATTATGGAGCATAGTGAACTAAAAAATGAATGACAGAGTTCCTTGAGAAATTGTTGACCTAGTCAAAACTAAATTAAGGAGCACAAAGTGAATTAAAATAATCGAATGAGAGAGCTCCTTGAAAAATTGTTGACCCGTATAAAATAGAGTGACCCAGTTTTAAATTGAAGTCCTCGGTCGAAAGAGAGAGCTTCAAAATTAAGCTGTATAGTGAATTAAAAGAATTAAGCGAGAGAAGTCCTTAATAAATCGTTAGCCCAATCAAAATCGGGTGCCCCAGATACAAATTGAAGACCTCGGTTGTATGAGAGGGCACTAAGATCAAGTGTAGTGTATTAGATATATTTAGATCTCCCCATAAAACACATGAAATGGTAAAATCACGTTGCTCCGTCGGATCCAACGACCATGAAGGCGGCGGACGCATGCTTTATTATCGGACCGGTGATTCCAATCATTTTCCATTTTTGAAACAAGGGGAGAGAAGGGATGTATTTATCCGATTTGCAATATTATGTACTCGGTCAACTGTGGAGTGCTGAAATTGTATCACACCACATTTTTTACATCACCTGAAAGCTTCTTTTTTTTCCAGACGGAAGGAATAGTACACACACACGCCGCGTGCGGCAAGGCAACGGATATGGACGCCGCGGTGTCTTTGTCCGTGCCGACGATCCAAACGTGGTAGCAATGGCAACGTGGGAAACGCCGGCAAGCCCAAACGTGCCGCTCCTTCCGGCGAGCCGGAACCAACCGCAACCGCCTCCTCCTCCGTCCCTATATAAGGCCGGCGCGCCACCACGCGGCAGCCTCATCCATTCTCTTCCAAGTTTGCAGCCACACAGCATTCCACCTCCACCACACCACGCGCGCGCGCGGTCAACAGCACACATCCCGATCCAAACCTTCCTCCCACCCTCACCTTCACCTCCGTCGCGCCTCGTCCCGATCCATCGACTCCGTTTCTTCCTTGCCGCGCGCACAGCACATCCATGGCTGTCGCCGGAGGAGGGGTGGTGCTGAGCCTGCGCGGCCCGTCGGCGTCGGCGTCGCCGGCGGCGGGGCGGCTGCGTAGGGCCTCGTCGTCGCCGTCGGTGAGGTGCGGGGCGACGCGGGAAAGGTGGCCGGCGGCGGCCCCGTACGGGGCGCTGGAGGAGGACCACTACCGGGTTCTGAGGCTGGAGCCGGGCGCCTCCAGGGGCGACGTCAAGAAGGCCTTCCACCGCCTCGCGCTGCAGTACCACCCGGACGTCGTGCGGCGGCAGGGCGGCGGCGACGACGGCCAAGAAAGCAGCATCGTGGAGTTCGAGCGGATCAACGCGGCGTACCATACGGTGATGCGCAACATGCGGGAGGCGGAGGCGACGCTCGAGTACTGGCGCCGCCGCTACGGCCTCGCCGACGAGGACCTCGACCGCTACCGCCACTACCTCAACGACGGCGACGAGGACGACTGGTTCGCCGACTTCTGAAATCTTCAAGGGCCGCCGCGATTCCTGCCATGGCAGAGGCAGCAGCACTGTAAATAATTTGTGAAACGTCGCTCTCTGCTTCTCTCCACTGTTTTATTGTGGAGGGAATAGACGTAGAAAGAAAATTCAGGGTTCTAACTAATTGTAATTGGAACATTTTCGATCTCCTTGTCATCAATACAATAAAACGTAGCAGGAATTAATCTAAATTGTGGCTCATGATCAACGCCTCCTCCCTTCGGATTTTCAAGGAACGGACGCCTATTTCGTTCTCAGTGATAGTGCCACTGACGACTGAATGCGTGCAGGTGAAATAGTTGTGGTTTTTGTAAAAAAAGTCTTGTCAGTTTCCAGTTCTTGCAGGTGAAATGCTAGCAACTGCTTTCATCTTCCCTAGATTTTCCAGTTAAAAAGTCATCAACTTCCAGTTCTGGCCACTGGATGTTTGATCCTCCTTGCATTTCCTTCTGAGGCAACTGTTCTCTATCCGAAAAATTGCTTTTAAAATGTTTGTCGTGCGCTGCTACATGGCTAGAAGATTTCAGGAACGCGGCTTGATTTAGATCCGAAAAGATATGCTCTTCAAGTACTGTGTACATATTGATTAGCGTGATAGATCCTGTGGATCGACAAGGCTAGATGTGTTCGGTGAGAGTAGTGGTATGTTACCTTATGCCGTACTCGATGAGTTCCCTCCAGTGTCCGTCGTGAGGTGGTGACGACGGTGGGGAAGGAGAGAGATCCGGTGGTGGCTGTAATGGACTTCCCATCGCTTCAGTGCTACCCTCTGGATCGGATTAGGGTTGAGAGTGGGGAACCAGTGGCGGCGGCGAACCTCGTAACTTGTGCCATGGTCCCCACCTCCTCTTTATAGCACTGCGCGACAGGGGCCCACCAGCCTTACTTGGGCTGGACGCCCCCGATCAGGGCGTGAGTCAAGGTCCAATGGGCCGTTGGGCCCATTGGAGAAAGAGACCAACCTAACATTCTCCCCCTTGATCTCATCATATACTTTTAACTTTACCCGTTTCGTAACAGATCAATACATAGGGCATGTTTCATCGTCACGGCTCAATTGCCGATGGAATCAGACAGCCACAATGTACCTCTCTATTTTGAGACAGATTCTTTAACCTTGGGCCCTTTATTGTCCGGAAATATTAGACTATACCATAAAACCCATGTCGACTATGTGTTCTCCGAACACACTGGGCGGTAAGCCTTTGATAAGCAGATCTGCAAACACTTGTTTGTCGCTTTTATGCTTTCAAGCATTTTTCCATAATTCCGGACTTTCTCCTTCACAACGCGTACTCTTTGTCAGTGTGTTTGGCATCAACACTTGACTCGTTGTGACAGGAGCGAAAGAATTTAAAATGGTTATCGTTGTTGTCAACCATTATCAACTCCGGGTACAGGTAGCCTTAACCATGTTGCCCGTCCCTCAGCCTCATATCAAGCTATAACATATCATTGCATCACATTGATGACAATCGTTTTACTCATTTGGAGATTTTCCACACAAAACTCCGAGTATGAAAGTTAGCGACAATTAAGGATTTCGCTATACATTTCACAATTCCTCCTCTGCACTCACAATGTTTTGAGAGCACTTATTTCTTTCAGTATGAGGCCGATATCTTTGAATCCATTCCATTGATTTATCTATGGACTGGACATTGCCAAAAACAACCCGGATATATACATGAACTGTGTCAGGGTAATTTTTTGAGCTTCCAACAACTGAAGCATATGGTAACATATCCGTTTACAATCTTTTCTTATTAACTTTTGGAACACCATAGTTTCCACTTCCATTACCCTTGACTATAAGAACAGGCGTAGGTTTTCTCGTATGCATGCTTTGGAGATCTTTCTTAGCATGTCCATGCGACATTCCTAATACCCCCTTTTGTTCTTTTGAACTTTGAGGACAAGAACTTCTTTTCTCCTCCTGCAGTAGATTGACATCACCACTAGCAAGTAGGACATCATCCACATGCATAGGAATTGGGAAACGAATTTCCCATTCTATAACTTTGCAAGAATGCAATTGTCCTCTCATTTTCTTTGCACAAAATCTTTCGATTTAAGTCATGTTTTACACATTTACATATTTCCTTTGGAGTCATATTTACCTTGTAGACCCTTCATAAAGTCTATGTTAGTGAAATTCAAATGATGGAATTTCACTAACATAGACTTTATAGCAGTCACAAGTATCTGATTTTCACATTCCTAGAGACCATCAAAATCTCAGGTACTGGTACTTATTTCATATGGGGTTGTCGTAGCTCTGTCATTGCCAAGAGGAAAATTCATTCTATAGTCACCCATTTCCAAAAGGCAATAGGTTTTACAGGGACGTGTATCACAAGATTCCTTGTAGAGCTAACAACAGGTGTTGTATAGGTCATACAACATGCTCCCCCAGATTACTCCATCTTCACTGAAGAAATGGCGTATCTTTAAACTTTCTTCTTTATGGCACTTTAAGCACCACTATTGTATTCCTTAGTCTGCTTTCGGGACTATAAAAGATCCGAAAATACAACTGTTTCTTTTCTTTAGGGGTATCATAATGACGGTATTCAGATGACTGTCGTACTCCCCTTGACAATCACATTCTTCATTAATGGATCACTTTAGATGCATAATGTGCATCACATCATCTAAAGTACAGAGGAGTCATGAAATACATTACAATGTATTTCATGTCTCTTTCTCCCCCTCGAAATGTGGCAAGAACTTTTCTGCCACAATTTCGAAACCCATTCATAGCTCTTGTGAAATGAGGAAACTTCGATTATCTAGCTCATTCTGTTGGAAATATGCCCTAGAGGCAATAATAAAATGGTTATTATCATATTTCCTTGTTCATGATAATCGTCTATTGTTCATGCTATAATTGTATTAACAGGAAACAGTAATACATGTGTGAATAAATAGATCAAAATGTGTCTGTAGCAAGCCTCTAGTTGGCTAGCTCGTTAGTCAATAGATGATCATGGTTTCCTGATCATGGGCATTAGATGTCATTGATAACGGGATCACATCATTGGGATAATGATGTGATGGACAAGACCCAATCGTAAGCCTAGCACTAGATCGTATTGTTCGTATGCTAATGCTTTTCTAATGTCAAGTATCTTTTCCTTCGACCGTGAGATTGTGCAACTCCCGGATACCGTAGGAGTGCTTTGGGTGTATCAAACGTCACAACGTAACTGGGTCACTATAAAGGTGCACTACGGGTACCTCTGAAAGTGTCTGTTGGGTTGGTACGAATCGAGATCGGGATTTGTCACTCCGTGTGACGGAGAGGTATCTCTGGGCCCACTCGGTAGAACATCATCATGAGCTCAATGTGACTAAGGAGTTGGTCACACGATGACGTGCTACGGAACGAGTAAATAGACTTACCGATAACGAGACTGAACAAGGTATAGGTATACCGACGATCGAATCTCGGGCAAGTTCTATACCGACAGACAAAGGGAATCGTATACGGGATTGATTGAATCCTTGACATCGTGGTTCATCCGATGAGATCATCGTGGAGCAAGTGGGAGCCACCATGGGTATCCATACCCCGCTGATGGTTATTGGCCAGAGAGGTGTCTCGGTCATGTCTGCCTGTCTCCCGAACCCGTAGGGTCTACACACTTAAGGTTCGATGGCGCTAGGGTTATAGGGAATTGTTATACGAGGTTACCGAAAGATGTTCAGAGTCCCGGATGAGATCCCGGTCGTCACGAGGAGCTCCGGAATGGTCCGGAGGTAAATATTGATATATAGGACGGATGGTTTCGGATACCGGAAGTGTTTCGGTCATCACCGGTAACGTACCGGGACCACCGGGACCACCGAAGGGGGGCAACGACCCCGGGAGATAAGGTGGACCAAGTGGGGGTGGAAACCAGCTCCTAGGTGGGCTGGTGCGCCTCCCCACTCAGCCCATAGCGCAAGGGAGAGAAAAGGGGGGGCAAACCATAGGCCAGGTGGGCCTAAGGCCCACCAGATGGTGCGCCACCCCCTCCTCCCCTTCTGGCCGCCGCACCTCCCATCTGGGGCGGCTGCCGCACCCCCTAGGGTGGGAACCCAAGGGGTGGAACCCCCTCTCCCCTCCCCCTATATATATCGGGCACTTTTGGCCATTGAGACACACGGTTTTTCCTCTCTCTCGGCGCAGCCCCGCTCCTCTCCCTCCTCCTCTCTGCCGGCGCTTGGCGAAGCCCTGCCGGGAGACTTCGTCTCTCCATCGACACCACGCCGTCGTGTTGCTGGAGTTCTTCCCCAACCTCTCCCTCCTCCTTGCTGGATCAAGGTGCAGGAGACGTCACCGGGCTGCACGTGTGTTGAACGCGGAGGTGTCGTTGTTCGGCACTTGATCGGAATCGCTACGAGTACGACTCCATCAACCGCGTTCTAGCAATGCTTCCGCTTAGAGATCTTCAAAGGTATGAAGATGCTCTTACCCCTCTCTCGTTGCTGGTCTCTCCATAGGAAGATCTGAACATGCGTAGGGAAATTTTGAATTTATGCTACGTTACCCAACAGTGGCATCCGAGCCAGGTTTTCTATGCGTAGATTCTATGCACGAGTAGAACACAAAAGTTGTGGGTGATGATTTGTCAATTTGCTTGCCGCTACTAGTCTTATTCTTTTCCGGCGGTATTGTGGGATGAAGCGGCCCGGACCGACTTTACACGTACTCTTACGTGAGACTGGTTCCACCGACAGACATGCACATCGTGCATAAAGGTGGCTAGCGGGTGTCTGTCTCTCCTACTCTAGTCGGATTGGATTTGATGAAAAGGGTCCTTATGAAGGGTAAATAGCTTTGGCATATCATCGTTGTGGCTGTCACATAGGTAAGAAGGCGTTCTTGCTAGAAACCCAAATCAGCCACGTATAACTTGCAACAACAATTAGAGGACGTCTAACTTGTTTTTGCAGGGTTTGACATGTGATGTGATATGGCCAAAGTTGTGATGTTGCATGTATGATGTATGAGATGATCATGTTATTGTAATAGGTTTCACGACTTGCATGTCGATGAGTATGACAACCGGCAGGAGCCATAGGAGTTGTCTTAATTTATTGTATGAGATGCGACGCCATGTGCTTACTACTTTTACTTAATTGCTAACGGTTAGCTATAGTAGTAGTGATAGTAGTAGTTGGCGTGACGACTTCACGGAGACACGATGATGGAGATCATGGTGTCACACCGGTGACGATGATGATCATGCGATGCCTGAAGATGGAGATCGAAAGAGCAAAGATGATAATGGCCATATCATGTCACTATATGATTGCATTGTGATGTTTATCATGTTTTACATCTTATTGCTTAAAACGACGGTAGCATAATAAGATGATCCCTCTTAAAATTTCGAGAACGTATTCCCCTAAGTGTGCACCGTTGCGAAGGTTTGTTGTCTCGAAGCACCACGTGATGATCGGGTGTGATAGATTCTAACGTTCGTATACAACGGGTGTAAGCCAGATTTACACACGCGAAACACCTAGGTTGACTCGACGAGCTTAGCATGTACAGACATGACCTCGAATAAAAGAGACCGAAAGGTCGAACATGAGTCGTATGGTTGAATACGATCAGCATGAAGTTGCTCACCATGGTGACTAGTCCGTCTCACGTGATGATCGGACACGGGTTAGTCAACATGGATCATGTATCACTTAGATGACTAGAGGGATGTCGATTTAAGTGGGAGTTCATACTTAATTTGATTAAATGAACTTAATTGTCATGAACTTAGTCTAAAAGTTGTCTTTATAAATATTGTAGATGTCCAACGTCAACCTCAATTTCAACGCATTCCTAGAGAAAAACAAGCTGAAAGATGATGGTAGCAACTATGCGGACTGGGTTCGCAACTTGAAGCTCATCCTTGAAGCAGCTAAAAAGGCTTATGTCCTTAATGCGCCGCTAGGTGACCCGCCCGCTCCCGCAGTAGCCAAGGACATTCTGAACGTCTGGCAAACGCGGAGTGATGACTACTCTCTGGTCAGGTGTGGCATGTTATACAGTTTAGAAACGGGGCTCCAAAGGCGTTTTGAGCAACACGGGGCATATGAGATGTTCCAGGAGCTGAAGCTAGTTTTTGAAGCTCATGCCCGTGTCGAGAGATATGAAGTCTCCGACAAGTTCTTTAGCTGTAAGATGGAGGAGAACAGTTCTGTCAGTGAGCACATACTCAAAATGTCTGGGTTACACGGTCGTATGACTTCACTTGGAGTCGAACTTCCGGATGATGCTATAATTGACAGAATCCTCCAGTCTCTCCCACCAAGCTACAAAGGTTTTCTGCTTAACTACAACATGCAAGGGATGGAGAAGACCATTCCCGAGTTGTACTCGATGCTCAAGTCTGCAGAAGTAGAAATCAAGAAGGAGCATCAAGTGTTGATGGTCAACAAGACCACTAGTTTCAAGAAAGGCAGGGGTAAGAAGAACTTCAAGAAAGACGGCAAAGCTGTTGCCGCGCCCGGTAAGCCAGATGCCGGGAAGAAGAAAAAGAACGGACCCAAGCCTAAGACTGAGTGCTTCTATTGCAAGGGAAAGGGTCACTGGAAGCGGAACTGCCCCAAATACTTAGCGCACAAGAAGGCCGGCAACGTTAAAGGTATATGTGATATACATGTTATTGATGTGTACCTTACCAGCACTCGTAGTAGCTCCTGGGTATTTGATACCGGTGCTGTTGCTCACATTTGCAACTCAAAGCAGGAACTGCGGAATAAGCGGAGACTGGCCAAGGACGAGGTGACGATGCGCGTCGGGAATGGTTCAAAAGTCGATGTGATCGCCGTCGGCATGCTACCTCTACATCTACCGTCGGGATTAGTTTTAAACCTTAATAATTGTTATTTAGTACCAGCTTTAAGCATGAACATTGTATCAGGGTCTTGCTTAATGCGAGACGGCTACTCATTTAAGTCAGAGAATAATGGTTGTTCTATTTATATGAGTGATATGTTTTATGGTCATGCTCCGCTAGTGAATGGTTTATTCTTGATGAATCTCGATCGTGATGTTACACATATTCATAGCGTGAATACCAAAAGATGCAAAGTCGATAATGATAGTCCCACATACTTGTGGCACTGCCGCCTTGGTCATATCGGCGTTAAGCGCATGAAGAAGCTCCATACTGATGGACTATTAGAGTCTCTTGACATTGAATCATTTGACACATGCGAACCGTGCCTCATGGGCAAGATGACTAAGACTCCATTCTCAGGAATAATGGAGGGAGCAACCGACTTATTGGAAATAATACATACTGATGTGTGTGGTCCAATGAACGTTGAAGCTCGCGGTGGTTATCCTTATGTTCTCACTCTCACCGACGATTTGAGTAGGTATGGGTATATCTACTTGATGAAGCACAAATCTGAGACGTTTGAAAAGTTCAAGGAATTTCAGAGTGAGGTTGAGAATCAACGTGACAGAAAAATTAAATGTCTACGATCTGATCGTGGAGGAGAATATTTGAGTCACGAGTTTGGCACACACCTAAGGAAATGTGGAATCGTTTCACAACTGACACCGCCTGGCACACCGCAGCGCAACGGAGTGTGTGAACGTCGTAATCGCACTTTATTAGATATGGTACGATCTATGATGTCTCTCACCGACTTACCGCTATCATTTTGGGGATACGCATTAGAAACTGCAGCATTCACTTTAAATAGGGCACCGTCTAAATCCGTTGAGACGACACCGTATGAACCGTGGTTTGGCAAGAAACCTAAGTTGTCATTTCTTAAAGTTTGGGGCTGCGATGCTTATGTGAAGAAACTTCAACCAGAAAAGCTCGAAACCAAAGCGGAGAAATGCGTATTCATAGGATACCCTAAGGAAACTATTGGGTATACCTTCTATCTTAGATCCGAAGGTAAAACCTTTGTTGCCAAGAACGGATCCTTTCTAGAGAAAGAGTTTCTCTCGAAAGAAGTAAGTGGGAGGAAGGTAGAACTTGATGAGGTGATTACACCCCCTCTCGAACATGATAGTAGCGCAGTGCGGGAAGTTGTTCCTGTGGCGCCTACACCGACTGAAGAGGAAGTTAATGATGATGATCATGGAGCTTCGGATCAAGTTACTACTGAACCGCGAAGGTCCACAAGGGCACGCTCCGCACCAGAGTGGTACGGCAACCCTGTGATGGAAATCATGTTGTTAGACAACGGTGAACCTTCGAACTATGAAGAAGCAATGGCGGGCCCGGATTCCAACAAATGGCTTGAGGCTATGAAATCCGAGATAGGATCCATGTATGAGAACAAAGTATGGACTTTGGTGGACTTGCCCGATGACCGGCGAGCCATCGAAAATAAATGGATCTTCAAGAAGAAGACTGATGCAAACGGTAATGTAACCGTTTACAAAGCTCGACTTGTCGCAAAGGGTTTTCGACAAATTCAAGGAGTTGACTACAAAGAGACTTTCTCTCCCGTAGCGAAGCTGAAATCAGTCCAAATCATGTTAGCAATTGCCGCCTTTCATGATTATGAAATTTAGCAAATGGACGTCAAAACAGCGTTCCTTAACGGGAACCTTAAGGAAGAGTTGTATATGATGCAACCAGAAGGTTTTGTCGACCCTAAGGGTGCTAACAAAGTGTGCAAGCTCCAGCGCTCCATCTATGGGCTGGTGCAAGCATCTCGGAGTTGGAACATTCGCTTTAATGAGGTGATTAAAGCGTTTGGGTTCATACAGGTTTACGGAGAAGCCTGTCTGTACAAGAAAGTGAGTGGGAGCTCTGTAGCTTTCCTCATACTATATGTGGATGACATATTATTGATGGGGAATAATATAGAGATGTTGGAGAGCATACAGGCCTATTTGAACAAGAGTTTTTCAATGAAGGACCTTGGAGAAGCTGCATACATATTAGGCATCAAGATCTATAGAGATAGATCGAGACGCCTCATAGGTCTTTCGCAAAGTACATACCTTGACAAGATATTGAAGAAGTTCAATATGGAAAACTCAAAGAAAGGGTTCTTGCCAGTTTTGCAAGGTATGAGATTGAGTAAGACTCAGTCGCCGACCACGACAGCAGATAGAGAGAAGATGAGTTCTGTCCCCTACGCTTCAGCCGTGGGCTCTCTAATGTATGCCATGCTGTGTACCAGACCTGATATAAACCTTGCCATAAGTTTGGTAGGGAGGTACCAAAGTAATCCCGGTACAGAACACTGGACAGCGGTCAAGAATATCCTTAAGTACCTGAAAAGGACTAAGGAAATGTTTCTCGTTTATGGAGGTGACGAAGAGCTCGTCGTAAAGGGTTACGTCGACGCTAGATTCGACACAGATCCGGATGACTCTAAGTCACAGACCAGATACATATATGTGTTGAATGGTGGGGCAGTGAGCTGGTGCAGCAGCAAGCAAGAAGTCGTGGCAGCATCTACATGTGAAGCGGAGTACATAGCTGCTTCAGAAGCGGCTCATGAAGGAATTTGGATGAAGGAGCTCATCACCGACCTTGGAGTGGTTCCAAGCGCGTCGGGTCCTATGACACTTTTCTGTGATAACACTGGAGCCATTGCCATAGCCAAGGAGCCCAGGTTTCACCGGAAGACGAAGCACATCAAGCGCCGCTACAACTCCATCCAGGACCATGTCCAGAGTGGAGTGATAGATATTTGTAAAGTACACACGGATCTGAATATTGCAGACCCGTTGACTAAACCTCTTCCACGAGCAAAACATGATCAACACCATAATGCTATGGAATTCGATACATCACAATGTAACTAGATTATCGACTCTAGTGCAAGTGGGAGACTCTTGGAAATATGCCCTAGAGGCAATAATAAAATGGTTATTATCATATTTCCTTGTTCATGATAATCGTCTATTGTTCATGCCATAATTGTATTAACAGGAAACAGTAATACATGTGTGAATAAATAGATCAAAATGTGTCCCTAGCAAGCCTCTAGTTGGCTAGCTCGTTAGTCAATAGATGATCATGGTTTCCTGTGTTGGGGAACGTCGCATGGGAAACAAAAAATTTCCTACGCGCACGAAGACCTATCATGGTGATGTCCATCTACGAGAGGGGATGAGTGATCTACGTACCCTCGTAGACCGTACAGTAGAAGCGTTAGAGAACGCGGTTGATGTAGTGGAACATCCTCACGTCCCTCGATCCGCCCCGCGAACAATCCCGCGATCAGTCCCACGATCTAGTACCGAACGGACGGCACCTCCGCGTTCAGCACACGTACAGCTCGACGATGATCTCGGCCTTCTTGATCCAGCAAGAGAGACGGAGAGGTAGAAGAGTTCTCCGGCAGCGTGACGGCGCTCCGAAGGTTGGTGATGACCTTGTCTCAGCAGGGCTCCGCCCGAGCTCCGCAGAAACGCGATCTAGGGGAAAAACCGTGGAGGTATGTGGTCGAGCTGCCGTGGAAAAGTCGTCTCAAATCAGCCCTAAAACCTCCGTATATATAGGTGGGAGGGAGGGGGGCCTTGCCTTGGGGTCCAAGGACCCTCAAGGGGTCGGCCGAGCCAAGGGGGAGGACTCTCCCCCCCCCAAACCGAGTTGGACTAGGTTTGGTGGGAGGGAGTCCCCCTCCCTTCCCACCTCCTACTTTTTTTTTCTTTTTCCTTTGATTTCTTATCCTTGGCGCATAGGGACCTTTTGGGCTGTCCCACCAGCCCACTAAGGGCTGGTGCGCCACCCTTATGGCCTATGGGCTTCCCCGGGGTGGGTTGCCCCCCCCCTCGGTGAACTCCCGGAACCCATTCGTCATTCTCGGTACATTCTCGGTAACTCCGAAAACCTTCCGGTAATCAAATGAGGTCATCCTATATATCAATCTTCGTTTCCGGACCATTCCGGAAACCCTCGTGACGTCCGTGATCTCATCCGGGACTCCGAACAACATTCGGTAACCAACCATATAACTCTAATACGCATAAAACAACGTCGAATCTTAAGTGTGCAGACCCTGCGGGTTCGAGAACTATGTAGACATGACCAGAGAGACTCCTCGGTCAATATCCAATAGCGGGACCTGGATGCCCATATTGGATCCTACATATTCTACGAAGATCTTATCGTTTGAACCTCAGTGCCAAGGATTCATATAATCCCGTATGTCATTCCCTTTGTCCTTCGGTATGTTACTTGTCCGAGATTCGATCGTCAGTATCCGTATACCTATTTCAATCTCGTTTACCGGCAAGTCTCTTTACTCGTTCCGTAATATAAGATCCCGCAACTTACACTAAGTTACATTGCTTGCAAGGCTTGTGTGTGATGTTGTATTACCGAGTGGGCCCCGAGATACCTCTCCGTTCACACGGAGTGACAAATCCCAGTCTTGATCCATACTAACTCAACTAACACCTTCGGAGATACCTGTAGAGCATCTTTATAGTCACCCAGTTACGTTGCGACGTTTGATACACACAAAGCATTCCTCTGGTGTCAGTGAGTTATATGATCTCATGGTCATAGGAATAAATACTTGACACACAGAAAACAGTAGCAACAAAATGACACGATCAACATGCTACGTCTATTAGTTTGGGTCTAGTCCATCACGTGATTCTCCTAATGACGTGATCCAGTTATCAATCAACAACACCTTGTTCATAATCAGAAGACGCTAACTATCTTTCATCAACTGGCTAGCCAACTAGAGGCTTGCTAGGGACGGTGTTTTGTCTATGTATCCACACATGTAAATGAGTCTTCATTCAATACAATTATAGCATGGATAATAAACGATTATCTTGATACAGGAATTATAATAATAACTATATTTATTATTGCCTCTAGGGCATAATTCCAACAGTCTCCCACTTGCACTAGAGTCAATAATCTAGCCCTCACATCACTATGTGAATTACATTGTAATAAATCTAACACCCATACAGTTCTGGTGTTGATCATGCTTAGGCCGTGGAAGAGGTTTAGTCAGCGGGTCTGCTACATTCAGATCCGTGTGCACTTTGCATATATTTACGTCCTCTTCCTCGACGTAGTCGTGGATGAGGTTGAAGCGTCGTTTGATGTGTCTGGTCTTTTTGTGAAACCGTGGTTCCTTTGCTAAGGCAATGGCACCCGTGTTGTCACAGAACAAGGTTATTGGATCCAGTGCGCTTGGCACCACCCCAAGATCCGTCATGAACTGCTTCATCCAGACACCCTCTTTAGCCGCCTCCGAGGCAGCCATGTACTCCGCTTCACATGTAGAATCTGCTACGACGCTTTGCTTGGAACTGCACCAGCTTACTGCACCCCCATTAAGAATAAATACGTATCCGGTTTGCGACTTAGAGTCATCCGGATCTGTGTCAAAGCTTGCATCGACGTAACCTTTTACGGCGAGCTCTTCGTCACCTCCATATACGAGAAACATCTCCTTAGTCCTTTTCAGGTACTTCAGGATATTCTTGACCGCTGTCCAGTGATCCACTCCTGGATTACTCTGGAACCTACCTGCCATACTTATGGCCAGGCTAACATCCGGTCTAGTGCACAACATCGCATACATGATAGAACCTATGGCTGAAGCATAGGGGACGGAGCGCATATGCTCTCTATCTTCATCAGTTGCTGGGAACTGAGTCTTACTCAATCTCGTACCTTGTAAAACTGGCAAGAACCCTTTCTTGGACTGTTCCATTTTGAACCTCTTCAAAACTTTATCAAGGTATGTGCTTTGTGAAAGTCCTATCAGGCGTTTTGATCTATCCCTATAGATCTTAATGCCTAGAATGTAAGCAGCTTCTCCTAGGTCCTTCATAGAGAAATTTTTATTCAAGTAACCTTTTATGCTCTCCAAAAACTCTACGTTGTTTCCAATCAGTAATATGTCATCCACATATAATATTAGAAACGCCACAGAGCTCCCACTCACTTTCTTGTAAATACAAGATTCTCCAACCACTTGTATAAACCCAAATGCTTTGATCACCTCATCAAAGCGTTTGTTCCAACTCCGAGATGCTTGCACCAGTCCATAAATGGATCGCTGGAGCTTGCACACCTTGTCAGCATTTTTAGGATCGACAAAATCTTCGGGTTGCATCATATACAACTCTTCCTTACGGAAACCGTTAAGGAACGCCGTTTTGACATCCATCTGCCAGATTTCATAATCAAAAAATGCAGCTATTGCTAACATGATTCTGACGGACTTAAGCATCGCTACGGGTGAGAAAGTCTCATCGTAGTCAACTCCTGGAACTTGTGAAAAACCCTTTGCCACAAGTCGAGCTTTATAAACGGTCACATTACCGTCAGCGTCCGTCTTCTTCTTAAAGATCCATTTGTTCTGAATAGCCTTGCGGCCCTCAGGTAGTATCTCCAAAGTCCACACTTTGTTCTCATACATGGATCCTATCTCAAATTTCATGGCTTCTAGCCATTTGTTGGAATCTGGGCCCACCATTGCTTCTTCATAATTTGCAGGTTCATTGTTGTCTAACAACATGATTGATAAGACGGGATTACCGTACCACTCTGGAGCAGCGCGTGATCTCGTCGACCTGCGTGGTTCAACAGAAACTTGAACTGGAGTTTCATGATCATCATCATTAACTTCCTCCTCAACCGGCGTTGCAACGACAGAGGTTTCCCCTTGCCCTGCGCCACCATCCAGAGGGATGAGAGGTTCGACAACCTCGTCAAGTTCTATCTTCCTCCCACTCAATTCTCTCGAGAGAAACTCCTTCTCGAGAAAAGCTCCGTTTTTAGCAACAAACACTTTGCCTCGGATTTGAGATAGAAGGTGTACCCAACTGTCTCTTTTGGGTAACCTATGAAGACGCACTTTTCCGCTTTGGGTTCCGGCTTTTCAGGCTGAAGCTTTTTGACATAAGCATCACATCCCCAAACTTTAAGAAACGACAACTTTGGCCTTTTGCCATACCACAGTTCATATGGTGTCGTCTCAACGGATTTTGATGGTTGCCCTATTTAAAGTGAATGCAGCTGTTTCTAATGCATAACCCCAAAATGATAACGGCAAATCAGTAAGAGACACCATAGATCGCACCATCTCTAACAAAGTACGATTACGACGTTCGGACACACCATTACGCTGTGGTGTTCCAGGCGGTGTTAACTGCGAAACAATTCCACATTGTCTTAAGTGAGCACCAAACTCGAAACTCAGATATTCACCCCGACGATCAGACCGTAGGAACTTGACCTTCTTGTTACGATGATTTTCCACTTCACTCTGAAATTGCTTGAACTTTTCAAATGTTTCAGACTTGTGCTTCATCAAGTAGACATAACCATATCTACTTAAATCGTCAGTGAAGGTGAGAAAATAACGATATCTGCCGCGTGCCTCTACGCTCATTGGACCACACACATCGGTATGTATGATTTCCAACAAGTCACTTGCATGCTCCATTGTTCCGGAGAACGGAGTTTTAGTCATCTTGCCCAAGAGGCATGGTTCGCACGTGTCAAGTGAATCAAAGTCAAGTGACTCCAAAAGTCCATCAGCATGGAGTTTCTTCATGCGCTTTACACCAATATGACCCAAGCGGCAGTGCCACAAAAATATGGCGCTATCATTGTTTACTCTAACTCTTTTGGTCTCAATGTTATGTATATGCATATCGCTATCAAGATTCAATATGAACAATCCTCTCACATTCGGTGCATGACCATAAAAGATGTTACTCATAGAAATAGAACAACCATTATTCTCAGACTTAAAAGAGTAACCGTCTCGCAATAAACAAGATCCAGATATAATGTTCATGCTCAAGGCAGGCACTAAATAACAATGATTTAAGTTCATCACTAATCCCGATGGTAGCTGAAGTGACACTGTGCCGACGGCGATTGCATCAACCTTGGAACCATTTCCTACGCGCATCGTCACTTCGTCTTTCGCCAGCCTTCGTCTATTCCGCAGTTCCTGCTTCGAGTTGCAAATGTGAGCAACAGAACCGGTATCGAATACCCAGGCACTACTACGAGAGCCGGTTAAGTACACATCAATAACATGTATATCAAATATACCTGATTTTTCTTTGCCCGCCTTCTTATCTGCCAGATACTTGGGGCAATTGCGCTTCCAGTGACCCATACCCTTGCAATAGAAGCACTCTGTTTCAGGCTTAGGTCCAGCCTTGGGTTTCTTCGGCGGATTGGCAACAGGCTTGCCGCTCTTCTTCGAATTGCCCTTCTTGCCTTTGCCGTTTCTCTTGAAACTAGTGGTCTTGCTCACCATCAACACTTGATGCTCTTTACGGAGTTCAGACTCTGCGACTTTCAGCATCGCAAACAACTCGCCGGGAGACTTGTTCATCCCTTGCATGTTGTAGTTCAACACAAAGCCTTTATAGCTTGGCGGCAGTGATTGAAGGATTCTGTCAGTGATAGCTTCTTGCGGGAGTTCAATCCCCAGCTCAGCTAGATGGTTTGAGTACCCAGACATTTTGAGCACATGTTCACTGACAGACGAGTTTTCCTCCATCTTGCAAGCATAGAATTTATCGGAGATCTCATACCTCTCGATCCGGGCGTTCTTCTGAAAGATAAACTCCAACTCCTGGAACATCTCAAATGCTCCATGACGCTCAAAGCGACGTTGAAGTCCTGGTTCTAAGCCATACAAGACTGCACATTGAACTATTGAGTAGTCCTCCTTACGTGCCAACCAAGCGTTCTTAACATCCTGATCAGCCGTAGCGGGTGGTTCATCTCCTAGCGCAGCATTAAGGACATAATCCTTCTTCCCAGCTTGTAAGATTAGCTTAAGATTACGAGCCCAGTCTACAAAGTTGCTTCCATCATCTTTCAACTTAGCTTTCTCTAGGAACGTATTAAAATTCAGGATGACTGTCGCGTGAGCCATGATCTACAACACAAATATATTCAAAGTGGACTTAGACTATGTTCAAGATAATTAGAGTTCAACTTAATCAAATTATATGCTAAACTCCCACTCAAAAAGTACATCTCTCTAGTCATTTGAGTGGTTCATGATCCACTTACACTATCCCAAGTCCGATCATCACGTGAGTTGAGTATAGTTTCAGTGGTAAGCATCCCTATGCTAATCATATCAACTATATGATTCATGATCGACCTTTCGGTCTCATGTGTTCCGAGGCCATATCTGCACATGCTAGGCTCGTCAAGCTTAACCTGAGTGTTCCGCGTGCGCAACTGTTTTGCACCCGTTGTATGTGAACGTTGAGTCTATCACACCCGATCATCACGTGGTGTCTCGAAACGACGAACTGTAGCAATGGTGCACAGTCGGGGATAACACAATTTCGTCTTGAAATTTTAGTGAGAGATCACCTCATAATGCTACCGTCGTTCTAAGCAAAATAAGGTGCATAAAAGGATTAACATCACATGCAATTCATAAGTGACATGATATGGCCATCATCACGTGCTTCTTGATCTCCATCACCAAAGCACCGGCACGATCTTCTTGTCACCGGCGCCACACCATGATCATCCATCAACGTGTTGCCAGCGGGGTTGTCGTGCTACTTATGCTATTACTACTAAAGCTACATCCTAGCAAAATAGTAAACGCATCTGCAAGCACAAATGTTAGTATAAAGACAACCCTATGGCTCCTGCCGGTTGCCGTACCATCGACGTGCAAGTCGATATTTCTATTACAACATGATCATCTCATACATCCAATATATCACATCACATCGTTGGCCATATCACATCACAATCATACCCTGCAAAAACAAGTTAGACGTCCTCTAATTTTGTTGTTGCATGTTTTACGTGGTGACCAAGGGTATCTAGTAGGATCGCATCTTACTTACGCAAACACCACAATGGAGATATATGAGTTGCTATTTAACCTCATCCAAGGACCTCCTCGGTCAAATCCGATTCAACTAAAGTTGGAGAAACCGTCACTTGCCAGTCATCTTTGAGCAAAGGGGGTTACTCGTAACGATGAAACCAGTCTCTCGTAAGCGTACGAGTAATGTCGGTCCAAGCCGCTTCAATCCAACAATACCGCGGAATCAAGAAAAGACTAAGGAGGGCAGCAAAACGCACATCACCGCCCACAAAAACTTTTGTGTTCTACTCGAGAACACATCTACGCATGAACCTAGCTCATGATGCCACTGTTGGGGAACGTCGCATGGGAAACAAAAATTTTCCTACGCGCACGAAGACCTATCATGGTGATGTCCATCTACGAGAGGGGATGAGTGATCTACATACCCTCGTAGACCGTACAGCAGAAGCGTTAGAGAACGCGGTTGATGTAGTGGAACGTCCTCACGTCCCTCGATCCGCCCCGCGAACAATCCCGCGATCAGTCCCACGATCTAGTACCGAACGGACGGCACCTCCGCGTTCAGCACACGTACAGCTCGACGATGATCTCGGCCTTCTTGATCCAGCAAGAGAGACGGAGAGGTAGAAGAGTTCTCCGGCAGCGTGACGGCGCTACGGAGGTTGGTGATGACCTTGTCTCAGCAGGGCTCCGCCCGAGCTCCGCAGAAACGCGATCTAGAGGAAAAACCGTGGAGGTATGTGGTCGGGCTGCCGTGGAAAAGTCGTCTCAAATCAGCCCTAAAACCTCCGTATATATAGGTGGGAGGGAGGGGGGCTTTGCCTTGGGGTCCAAGGACCCTCAAGGGGTCGGCCGAGCCAAGGGGGAGGACTCTCCCCCCCCCAAACCGAGTTGGACTAGGTTTGGTGGGAGGGAGTCCCCCTCCCTTCCCACCTCCTCCTTTTTTTTCTTTTTCCTTTGATTTCTTATCCTTGGCGCATAGGGACCTTTTGGGCTGTCCCACCAGCCCACTAAGGGCTGGTGCGCCACCCTTATGGCCTATGGGATTCCCCGGGGTGGGTTGCCCCCCCTGGTGAACTCCCGGAACCCATTCGTCATTCCCGGTACATTCCCGGTAACTCCGAAAACCTTCCGGTAATCAAATGAGGTCATCCTATATATCAATCTTCTTTTCCGGACCATTCCGGAAACCCTCGTGACGTCCGTGATCTCATCCGGGACTCCGAACAACATTCGGTAACCAACCATATAACTCTAATACGCATAAAACAACGTCGAACCTTAAGTGTGCAGACCCTGCGGGTTCGAGAACTATGTAGACATGACCCGAGAGACTCCTCGGTCAATATCCAATAGCGGGACCTGGATGCCCATATTGGATCCTACATATTCTACGAAGATCTTATCGTTTGAACCTCAGTGCCAAGGATTCATATAATCCCGTATGTCATTCCCTTTGTCCTTCGGTATGTTACTTGCCCGAGATTCGATCGTTAGTATCCGTATACCTATTTCAATCTCGTTTACCGACAAGTCTCTTTACTCGTTCCGTAATACAAGATCCCGCAACTTACACTAAGTTACATTGCTTGCAAGGCTTGTGTGTGATGTTGTATTACCGAGTGGGCCCCGAGATACCTCTCCGTTCACATGGAGTGACAAATCCCAGTCTTGATCCATACTAACTCAACTAACACCTTCGGAGATACCTGTAGAGCATCTTTATAGTCACCCAGTTACGTTGCGACGTTTGATACACACAAGGCATTCCTCCGGTGTCAGTGAGTTATATGATCTCATGGTCATAGGAATAAATACTTGACACGCAGAAAACAGTAGCAACAAAATGACACGATCAACATGCTACGTCTGTTAGTTTGGGTCTAGTCCATCACGTGATTCTCCTAATGACGTGATCTAGTTATCAATCAACAACACCTTGTTCATAATCAGAAGACACTAACTATCTTTGATCAACTGGCTAGCCAACTAGAGGCTTGCTAGGGACGGTGTTTTGTCTATGTATCCACACATGTAAATGAGTCTTCATTCAATACAATTATAGCATGGATAATAAACGATTATCTTGATACAGGAATTATAATAATAACTATATTTATTATTGCCTCTAGGGCATAATTCCAACATCCTGATCATGGGCATTAGATGTCATTGATAATGAGATCACATCATTGGGAGAATGATGTGATGGACAAGACCCAATCCTAAGCGTAGCACTAGATCGTATTGTTCGTATGCTAATGCTTTTCTAATGTCAAGTATCTTTTCCTTCGACCGTGAGATTGTGCAACTCCCGGATACCGTAGGAGTGCTTTGGGTGTATCAAACGTCACAACGTAACTGGGTGACTATAAAGGTGCACTACGGGTACCTCCGAAAGTGTCTGTTGGGTTGGTACGAATCGAGATCGGGATTTGTCACTCCGTGTGACAGAGAGGTATCTCTGGTCCCACTCGGTAGAACATCATCATGAGCTCAATGTGACTAAGGAGTTGGTCACGCGATGATGTGCTACGGAACGAGTAAAGAGACTTACCGATAACGAGATTGAACAAGGTATAGGTATACCGACGATCGAATCTCGGGCAAGTTCTATACCAACAGACAAAGTGAATCGTATACGGGATTGATTGAATCCTTGACATCGTGGTTCATCCGATGAGATCATCGTGGAGCAAGTGGGAGCCACCATGGGTATCCAGACCCCGCTGATGGTTATTGGACAAAGAGGTGTCTCGGTCATGTGTGCCTGTCTCCCGAACCCGTAGGGTCTACACACTTAAAGTTCGATGATGCTAGGGTTATAGGGAATTGTTATACGAGGTTACCGAAACATGTTCGGAGTCCCGGATGAGATCCCGGACGTCACGAGGAGCTTCGGAATGGTCCGGAGGTAAAGATTGATATATAGGACGGATGGTTTCGGATACCGGAAGTGTTTTGGTCATCACCGGTAACGTACGGGGACCACCGGAGGTGGCCCCGGGGGACCACCGAAGGGGGGCAACGACCCCGGGAGATAAGGTGGGCCAAGTGGGGGTGGGAACCAGCTCCTAGGTGGGCTGGTGTGCCTCCCCACTCAGCCCATAGCGCAAGGGAGAGAAAAGGGGGGCAAACCCTAGGCCAGGTGGGCCTAAGGCCCACCAGATGGTGCGCCACCCCCTCCTTCCCCTTCTGGCCGTCGCACCTCCCATCTGGGGGGGCTGCCGCACCCCCTAGGGTGGGAACCCTAGGGGTGGCACCCCCTCTCCCCTCCCCCTATATATATCGGGCACTTTTGGCCATTGAGACACACGGTTTTTCCTCTCTCTCGGCGCAGCCCCGCTCCTCTCCCTCCTCCTCTCTGCCGGCGCTGGGCGAAGCCCTGCCGGGAGACCTCGTCTCTCCATCGACACCACGCCGTCGTGTTGCTGGAGTTCTTCCCCAACCTCTCCCTCCTCCTTGCTGGATCAAGGTGCGGGAGACGTCACCGGGCTGCACGTGTGTTGAACGCGGAGGTGCCGTTGTTCGGCACTAGAATGGAATCGCTACGAGTACGACTCCATCAACCGCGTTCTAGCAACGCTTCCTCTTAGCGATCTTCAAAGGTATGAAGATGCTCTTACCCCTCTCTCGTTGCTGGTCTCTCCATAGAAAGATCTGAACATGCGTAGGAAAATTTTGAATTTATGCTACGTTACCCAACACATTCATCTTATCACTTTATGTAAAATGAAGTTATAAGTTAACTAGTATGGGAGTACTTTTTCCTCATTTCATTTCAGAAACTCAACAGAGTTCTTTATCATTGTCTCTTTTGCAAGTCACACTTGCATATCATTCTTGTCTTTAGGTTCGTCTGTTACTTTTATCCTTTCTGGATTTAGTGATTGCATAATGACCGTTACACATAAAGTGTACGGTCGATAATAGGAAAGCTTAAAAGCTACTCCATACTTTTCTCCCATAGTGGGACACATTAACCGCACATGAGTCATCATAACTTTCTCCTATCATACAGGGTAAGACCTTTGCCAAAATTTCTCCCGCCATACACGGATTGTTGACATGATACAATGTCAACTTTACCCGGTTACGCAGGCATTCTTCCCAGACTTTTCCCGCCATGCGGGTAATTCCCTTTAAGGAACATCATAAATGCCATAATTGGCTCTTTTGACTGCATCAAATTCAGAAATAAATCTGAATTCTCTTTGACACACATGTTTGATCCGACGTTGGTCAAATTAAACATGCATGTTGCTTGTTTCATTTCAATCATGTTGACTGAAAAAAAGGAGACTTCATCATAGGGAGTACATGAAAGACATTCGTCAACCAAGACTCTCAATGATCTATCTCTTTTCTTTTCTTGAATTAATATCCAAGAGTTCTTTTCTTTTGAAGCAATTCTTTAGAGAGAATTTATTCCCTCAAGTTATGACCTTTCTTTTCCATCTTTCGGGTCACTAGTACCCAAACATTCGCTTTCCTGAGTGAAAGCTTGAATAACTTTTAGTCTGAGAAAACTTAGCCAATAAACAACGGTAATGAGCATAAAAATGACCCTACGTTGGTCTGATTAAAATCATGCACATTAAACCTTTTAAAACTTTCTAGAATATTCTAAATCACCGTTGGGCAGAATTAGAATAAAACATCATCCTACTATATTAATTCCATATCACCGTTGGGCAGAAATGGAAATAATGCATATAACTTATAAACAATGTGATGATAGTATTCTTATTGAACAACTTTGCTAAGAAATAATAATCATCATCATTAACCATATGCGTTTCTTTATCTGTGCTCCGAAAATTGATCACTTTGATACAAAATTTATCAGAGATTTAAGCTTTAAACATAAGATGACTCATACAAATATAGTATTGTTATCATCAACGTTTGTCAGAAAACAACAATACCATATTTTAACTTTAAAACAAACTTCATTCTTTTGTCATAGCGGAAACTTTTTGAATCTTATTTCACCCACAAGGGAAAGACTTTGCTAATAACAGTTCTTCCAATTAAATTTTCCCGTTGGTTCCAATTTAATTGGAGGACTAAACCTTTTTACTTTGCAGCGGAAAAAACGTGAATATGAAAATTCATATACCTTTACAGAAAATTATTCTGTTAAAAATAAAAATTCATGAACTTTATTTTCCTTTTATAAAATCCACGAACTTTTCTTTTTCTGAAAATCTTTCTTTTGTTTTCAGAACCTTTTATTTTTTTTCAGAAATATATTATCATATTTCTGTTGATTTAAACAGAAAAATTGCAACATTTTTATTTCCTGTTATTTAGACATAATTTCGTAAGAAAAATTTCTAGAAGGGCCTTTTATTTCTTTTCAAAAACTTTTCATTTTTCTTTACAGAAAAATGTCTATTACTTGTCAGAAACTTTGAACATTTCTTTCATTTCTATTTTTCTAAACATATTTTCATAGAAAAATGTCTAGAAAACACTTTTAAATCTGTCTAAAATGAACAGAAAGCTTAAAATCCATTTAATACGGAAAAAATGGCCGGCTGGGCCGTCCTGTGACCTCAGCCCGCTCTCTGTGGCGACCAGGCGCTGGCTCAGCTCCCGCCAGCCTGTGCGGCCCATCGGGTCCAGTGGGCTGGCCGGCCCCGTTCGGCCTGCTCGCGGCAAGGGTTTCAATCCCAGCCGTCCATCTTAATCCAACGCCCCCCGCGCCCTTCGCTTGAACAAAAAGGGGGAGCCAGCCGGGGTGGGGGAACCCTAATTTCATTCTCTCCCTCCCCCACGCGCCGTTCTTTCTCTGGCCTTGGCTCGCGCAGCGTCGCGCAGTGCGCTAGGCTCCCGCAGCCCTCTGGCCGCGTCGCCCTTTTGCTCTTTCTTCTGCGCGCAACACAGCCCCAGCCTTCCGATCCGGTCGCCGACGGAGAGCCACCGCAGCGAGCCTTCCTTCCTTTCTCTGCTAACCCCCTTATCCACCGAACTTTGCCATGGCGGTTGCGAGGTGGAGATGGCCGCCGGCCGCGGCGACCATGGGTCCCGTGCCGCGCGTGCCATGCCCTCCACCCTCTTCCCGTGGCGGCTCTTGCCGGGGTTTGTGGTGGCTCTTGCCGGGGTTTGTGGTGGCCGCCGGCAGCGGCGACCGAAAGGTCCCGCGCCGTGTGCGGATGTTGCCACCCTCCATTTGCTGTGGCGGCTTTTGCCGCGGTCGTGGTCGTCCTCTCGCCGGCTGCGCACACACCTTGCGGTGGGTGCGCCGCCATCGAGCGGTCGGCTGCAGCCCCTTCGTGTCTGTTGCGCCGTGGCGCGTTTGCCTTTGCCCCTTACAGCGCCCGATGACTCTTAGATGGGCGAAGCTGCTGCACCCCTGCCGACCCCTTCGGCGGTCGCGCGTTCCCCTTGCGGTGAGCGCGCCGCCGTCGAATGGATCGGTGGTGGTGCTCTTTGCTCCCGTAGGGATCCATATGCATTTTTCTTGTTTGCATTTTTTTTGTTTCCTTTGCCTCCTAAGAGGTTTGTTCTTCTTCTTCTTTGCATTTGCTTTTATTTTTCGGATTCAATCTGATTCCTTTGTTTGTTTTCCTTTTGGATCTAATAAGATCCATACTTTGCCTCCAAGGAGGTTGGTTCTTCTTCCCCACACCTCGGCTTGCCGATGCGTGTGGGGATCGAGAGGAACAGGCGCGGCCGAGGCGGCGCTCTTTGCCGGAGAGGACTCCGGTGAAGCTTTCTTTTTGCTTTGAACTTTGCCCTTCTAGGGTTCATTTGGGGAGGGGAAACTTTTTTCGCTTTCATTATCTTCTTGCAACCGTAACAACATCTAAAGCCTCATGGCTCTGATACCATTGATAGATCCTGTGGATCGACAAGGCTAGATGTGTTCAGTGAGAGTAGTTGTATGTTACCTTATGCCGTACTCAATGAGTTCCCTCCAGTGACCGTCGTGAGGTGGCGACGACGGTGGGGAAGGAGAGAGATCCGGTGGTGGCTGTGATGGACTTCCCATCGCTTTAGTGCTACCCTCTGGATCGGATTAGGGTTGAGAGTGGGGAACCAGTGGCGGCGGAGAACCTCGTAACTTGTGCCATGGTCCCCACCTCCTCTTTATATCACTCCGCGATAGGGGCCCACCAGCCTTACTTGGGCTGGACGCCCCCAATCAGGGCGTGAGTCAAGGTCCAATGGGCCTTTGGGCCCATTGGGGAAAGAGATCAACCTAACATAGCGCTGATGCAGTATTAGTATAGTTCTCACTGTCTGACAAACATTTTTATTTAAATCATTCTAACAAAATGATTCGAGAAATCTTTTAGGGTTTCCTAGAATTTATATGACTAAAATTGATTATTTTTGTCAGATGTTTCTGTTTCCTGTTTTTTTGTTTAATCCCTCCGTCCCAAAATAAATGATTCAAAATGACTTAACTTTTTATTAACTTTAGTACAAAGTTGAGTCACTTTTGAGTCACTTATTTTGAAACGAAGGGAGTACATTTTAAATATTTATGTGAAACAAAAGTAAGTACATTTTCCTTGGATTAAAAGAAATCTAACCTTTGTTTTTCTATTGTATCTTGCATGATGTGGAAATAACGTAACATCGTTCCAGAATCCCTTCCATCATATTCAGAATCGTGAATCGAAAATATTTATGTGTGCCTATATTTACCCCTCCGATCGGAAACCCTTCCATCATATCCAGAATCGTGAATTTCTCCATCGTTTCGCCGCCGCAGCGCTTCCGAGATCGGGAGCGTCAGGAGACCTCTTCCCGGCACCCTGTCAGAGGGAGGATTGACCTCCGGATGCTTCTCCACCGCCATTGATGCTTCCCGGACATGCCGTGAGTAGTCCTCCTTGGACCATGAGTCCATAACCAGTAGCTATGTGATGTCTTCTCTCTAATCTTGTGCTTCAATGATTAGCCCTTGTGAGCTGCCCTACATGATCAAGGCATCTATACTTCTATATCTATATCTATACTTATACTAATTAGGCACTTCCTAGAAATTCCTACATTAATTAGAAATTAAGAGCCGTTTATCTGATGGGACCAAGTTATAACGGTGTAGATCTGTTTTTACTATTTTTTTCTCTCTAGCTAAATCTCTCACACCTCTTTTAAAAGCTAGAGCAAACCTGATAAAAAAACTTTGATTCATCGGCCGGTCGTTTAGCGTAAGAAAACACATGTACACGCACATACTAAAAAAACGATCCAAGGAAGCTCACTCTTTTTAATGGGTGCGCTTATCTCTAATGCTTCTTTTTTTTCCTTTCTGATCAATGTGTCACGTTTATTTTTCAAAAAGCGGGAGCAGGACTCTAATTTTTTTTCCTTACTGGCTAAATCTCTCACGCCTCTTTTAAAAACTAGAGTAAAATACCAAAAAAACGTTGATTCATCAGCCAATCATTTTGGCTAAGAAAACACACATGCACGTATAGACTGATCAACTATCAAAAAATGATCCATGAAGTTGGTCATGTTTTCCTCTAATTTGGAACAGGTTGATTGAATGTATACGTATATAAGAGAGAAGCAAGCTGCTGAATCAATATGTTCGGAATCCAGATGAAGTCGCCGGCAGGAAGGACATAAATCAGAAGATTGGACGTTATCTCTCACAATCTTTCTTTTTGTCGTCGTTGTCGCCGCTATTCCAAGATTTTCTTCCCTACAGGCCTCTCCTCAACGTCATATCATACGAGTCTCTCTTTCTGCCCCTTGGCAAGGCCGACTTGCATGGATATGTTACTACATATTGTCCACGTGTTTGGTCGTCCCTCGATGTATCCCTTCATAGAAGCAATGCTGGTGGAAACGCCAACATCACGGCTATAGAGGGGATTCTTTCCATGCTTAGCATCAACATCTTTGGTGGCTTCACATCCTAGATCTTTTAACGGCGGCGACAACAAGTTTTTGTTCGTTCTGAGGATTAGACCAGAATTGTTGTCGTTGGCTACGGACAAATGGTGAAAATAATCTCTGCTAATATGCATACTCCGTGGTAAGCCAAGGACATTTGTCCCTTACTACTGTACATCATTAATCTTCCACTTACTCTTCGTGAGTTCATCTAATAGATAAAGTTTTAAACTAGAATATTAGACCATAATCAGCATCAACTAAGATTTTCCTAGGTTTTATGATAATTTCTATCTCACTATCATTTTTGGTCCCTTTTTGTGTTTGGACGACAAATACTTAATTATTATGTATATATTTTGATTAAAGTGTTGAAATATACGTCTTCAGTATGGTAGATGAATAGTAATTGTGTAATCCCGTTAAATCGCTTCACAGTTCTCAACTTTCAGGGCATTAGAATTTTCACTGAGAACACATTGTTAATTTATTTTTTCTCATTACAATTCTATTCAGAAGCCCTATTTGAATGAAAATGGTTATTCCGTCGAGTTTTAACATGAAAATTTAACAAGAATTGCATGTGGAATTCATAGTTTTTGTCGTAACATGCTTAAAGCTTAGGATCGTGCCTTCAAATGTTAGCAAAAATTCTATGTTCTTTGTCTTATAAGTCATATTAAGGAAATATGCATAAATGTTATTGGGTTACTTAATTTGTATAAACATTTTAGTAAAATATAGTCTAATTCACCTCGAGGCTAACATGCATGAGGGGAATTTTTTTCAATAGTACCACAAATTGTTTGATTTCACTATTATATTCCCAAATATAGCATCCAATTTTGACAACTAATTTACGACAACAACTTATAAATCAAGTCCAGTACACCAAATTACAATGAGCACACCATTGACCCCGCGAGCAACGAAAATCTTCTTATAAAACAAGAAGTAAACAATATTAACTTACTAGCCCGTGCAATAGCACGGGTTGACGACTAGTCTATGTAATTTTCCTGCTATTGCTATGCTCGGTTTGCTGGGATCCGATGGATTATGGGATTATGTTCAGATTGTGATGAGTTATATATTTGATTATCCTTTTATATTATGTTCTTTAGTGATTCATGCATGTTGTCTGTTGCTCTTTATTGCTTTGGCCGAGTAGTAGATTGTAACTTCAAGAAGGAGCATTATGCATGATTGTGGGTTCATGCCCCCTGATGTCTAGCTTGAATGACAGAAACATGAGACTAGGAGATGTGTTGTTGCCCCCAGGGAGAAAACAATGGTGCTTGTGACCGCGGTTGCAAGGATTGTTTAACTTACGCAAAGTTTGTTAATGCAGTTGTCCGTCGCTTTGAGTTTACACTTTGGGTGGGGCTCGCGACTTAATACCAGCGAGATGTTCTGGATAGATATCTCAAGGTGGATGATTAGTAAGTAGATGATGATGGATAAACGGTCTACTTGTCTTGGCGTACTACTCATTACTATTGAGCCTCTAACTTTCAAGTGACATAATTAGCATTGCGGTGCGTTTATAATTCTGTCAATTGCCCAGCTGTAATTTGTTTACCCATGCGTAGTTGTTTATCGTCTTTTGGGAGAGAGACATCACTAGTGAACATCATGTGACTCAGGTCCATATTACCACAATTGCTTACACCTCCACCATTTACCTCTTTCATTTACTTCTCCATTGCAATCACTATCACTATTTCCGCTTATGTTTTGATCCTTTGCAAACTACAAGGATGGAGAGAATGACAACATTTCTGTACTCGTTGGGAGCAAAGTTATTTGTTGTGTGTGCAGGTCCACGTCTTCTGCTAGCGCCAGAGCAGCGAACACCTACTTGTTGATCCTCGGAGTCCTCTGATACATCTCAAACGTATCTATAATTTTTGATGGTTTCACGCTGTTATCTTGTCATATTTGGATGTTTTATGTACCTTTTATATCTTTTTGGGGACTAACTTATTAATTCAGTGCCAAGTGCCAGTTCCTGTTTTTTTTCTGTATTTTTGGCTCTATTCAGATCTGATGTTGGAACGGAGTCCAAATGGAATAAAATCCCCGAAATGATTTTTTCCCGAACGGAAGAAGATCAGGGGGCCTGTGGGCCAAGCCAGGAGGGCTCCTGGGAGCCCACAAGCCCCCACTCCGCCGCCAGGGGGGAGGCGGCGGTGGCAGGGCTTGTGGCCTCCCTAGCCGCGCCCTAACCTAGATCTTTGGCCAATATATTCCCTAAAATACAGCAAAAAATCAGGGGAGCCTCGAAAATACTTTTCCGCCGCCGCAAGCTTCCGTTTCCGCGAGATCTCATCTGGAGACCCTTCCCGGCGCCCTGTCGGAGGGGACTTTGGAGTTGGAGGGCTTCTTCATCATCATCATCGCGCCTCCAATGACTCGTGAGTAGTTCACTTCAGACCTACGGGTCCGTAGTTAGTAGCTAGATGGCTTCTTCTCTCTCTTTGGCGGTGTGTTTGTCGAGATCCGATGAATTGTGGATTTGTGATCAGATTATCTATGATATATATTTGAGTCTTTGCTGATTTCTTATATGCATGATTTTATATCCTTGTAAGTCTCTGCGAGTCTTGGGTTTTGTTTGGCCAACTAGATCTATGATTCTTGCAATGGGAGAAGTGCTTGGTTTTGGGTTCTACCATGTGGTGACCTTTCCCAGTGACAGTAGGGGCAGCAAGGCACACATTAAGTATATGCCATCAAGGGTAACAAGATGGGCTCTATCGTTGATATGAGATTGTCCATCTACATCATGTCATCTTGCTTAAGGTGTTACTCTGTTCTTTTGGACTTAATACACTAGATGCATGCTGGATAGCGGTCGACGTGTGGAGTAATAGTAGTAGATGCAGAAAGTGTCGGTCTACTTGTTTTGGACGTGATGCCTATAGATATAATCATTTCCATAGATATCGTCACGACTTTGAGCGGTTCTATCAATTGCTCGACAATAATTTGTTCACCCACCGTCTACTTGCTTTCATGAGAGAAGCCACTAGTAAACACTACGGCCCCCAGGTCTATTCACATCCATCGTTTACACCTCCGCTTTTACTTTGCTTTGTTACTTTGTTGCTTTCGGTTCTCACTTGGCGAACAATCTATAAGGGATTGACAACCCTTTCATAGCGTTGGGAGCAAGCTTTTTGTGTTTGTGCAGGATCTTGTGATACTCCTCCACTGGATTGATACCTTGGTTCTCAAACCGAGGGAAATACTTACCACCGTTGTGCTACATCATCCTTTCCGCTTCGAGGGAACACCAACGCAAGGCTCCAAGGCCACGGGGGAAATCCTTTGCATATTTTCCTAGGAAGTCCCTTAAGGCGTAGCCGCAGTAGAAGGATTCCTGGTGCCGCCGACACGACTATTCTTGGCGCCGTTGCCAGGGAAGCACAACTGACATCAGAAGTATTTCTGGCGCCGTTGCCGGGGAGAATCAAGACAAGAACAGTCTCCCGTCAGCACGTGTTTCTGGCGCTGTTGGAAGGTCTTTTGTTCCAGTAGCAGAAGTATTTCTGGCACCGTTGCCGGGGAGGAGAGATCAAGATCTATCCAAGTAGGTCTCACAAACTCATCTCTTGCATTTACTTTTGTTGCCAGTTGCCTCTCGTTTTCCTCTCCCCCACTTCACATTTGCCGTTTTCATTTGCCTTTCTCCTTTGCCGTTTTCTTTTGCCTTTGCCGTTTTCCTTTGCCGGTTTTCTTGCTTGCTTGTGTTCTTGTTTGTTTGTTGAAGTCATCATGGCTGAAAACAACAAACTTTGCGACTTCTCAAGCACTAATGATAATGATTTTATTAGTACTCCGATTGCTCCCGCCACTAGTGCGGAATCGTACGCAATCAACGCAGCTTTGCTGAATCTTGTTATGAAAGAGCAATTCTTTGGCCTTCCTAGTGAAGATGCCTGATACGTCTCCAATGTATCTACTTTTCCAAACTATTTTGCCCTTGTTTTGGACTATAATTTGCATGCTTTGAATGGAACTAACCTGGACTGACGCTGTTTTCAGCAGAATTGCCTTGGTGTTATTTTTGTGCAGAAATCAAAGTTCTCCAAACGTCGTGAAAATTTACTGGAAGCAGTTTTGCAAAATATCAAAAATATCTGCGCCAAGTTCCACCTCCGGGGGTGGGCCAGTGGGCCACAAGCCCCTGCTCCGTCACCACCCCTTGGTGGCGGTGGGCAGGCTTGTGGGGCCCACAAGCACCTGCCGCCCCCAACTCCAGCTCTCTAAGTTGTCTTTCGTCCCACAAAAAATAAAAAGAGAAGTTTTCGTTGCGTTTTCGATACGGAGGCACCGCCACCACCTGTTCTTCATCTGGAGGGCAGATCTGGAGTCCGTCTTGGGCTCCGGAGAGGGGAAATCGTCGCCATCATCATCATCAACCTTCTTCCCTCTCCAATTCCATGAAGCTCTTCATCGTTCGTGAGTAATCTATTTGTAGGCTTGCTAGGCGATGATGAGTAGGATGAGATCTATCATGTAATCGAGTTAGTTTTGATGGGGATTGATCCCTAGTATATACTATGTTCTGAGATTTGATGTTGCTACTACTTTGCCATGCTTAATGCTTGTCACTAGGGCCCGAGTGCCATGATTTCAGATCTGAAATTATTATGTTGTCATCAATATATGTGTGTTTTAGATCCGATCTTGCAAGTTGTAGTTACCTACTATGTGTTATGATCCGGCAACCCCGGAGTGACAATAACTAGAACCACTCCCGGTGATGACCATAGTTTGAGGAGTTTGTCATGGGTATAAGTCTGACAGTAGATGTGTAGGGTACGAAAGGATGGGCAGAGCCTTAGCTACGCCGAGGTTGTATGAGTTCAGGCCCCTCTACGGTGGAGGTAAAAGCCCTACGTCTCAGTTCTCTTGGGAGCTTGTTGTCGAGTGGAATATGGATTACAGTGAATTGCTAACCCCTGCACCAGTGGGGAAGGGCGGCTTATATAGAGTGCGGTATCCTTCATAACGGTTCGGTGCACAGGGGTGGAGTAGTGGTGAATAACTGCATACGTTACAGGTAAGGTATGTCTTAAATGCTAATAAAGGTACATGGAAACGTATGACCGTTGCCCTCCAGGGGGGTTACGATGTATAGAGTGGAATCCAGTCGGTAAGTTTGATACGCTCCGAATGCTCATCTCCGACTGGATGATGTAGGAATCGTCACCGACTGGATGATGGGAAGTCCTTAATTCAGTCGGAACTCACTAAGGGACTTATCCCTTATGAAGGGTAGTCCTTGGGTAGGACCCATTGGGCAGGCCTATGACCCTACCCTAGGACTATAACCCCATCATTAGTCCCCGAATGGATCGGGGTTGGAACGACGAAGCGATGCTCGGAGTACGGATCCGACTGGTACGGATGCGACTTTGGCGTTGTTTGCCTCGATCCATTTTATCCTCTTGACTAGTGATCCGAGTGGATGTATTTGTGAAACGAACCGTCAGGGACCGAGTGTTTCCGTGGAATCTTTTGACGTGACTAGTCAACTGACAGCGGCGGATTTTCTGGGATCCTCAAATTTCGGTTGCCGCGCGCTCGGCGGGGATGACGACATCGTAATCGAGTAGTATCTGCCGCTTCGATTTCCGCGCCTTCATCTCCTCCACTAATATCGCAGCGATCGGTCGGGGGATAAGATTTCGGGGCCACCTGCTAGTGACCTAGTCGGAACCTTATTTAAACCTCTTCAGCGAGGGTTTTTCGTTGCACTCGCCTGATAACTCGCACTTGCCCCGCTTCTCTCGTGACCTCCTGCGCATCCCAAGCTCTTTCCTTCCCCTCCTCCCCCGTGGATCTGCAGCCTCCACCATGACGAAGGGGTAGACGAGCAATCTCGAGGCGCGGAAGAAGAAGAAAGCGGCGGCTCCTGCTCAGCGGCGGCAGCGAGCACTGCCGGCGGGTTGGATCCAGGGGGATTTCCTCCCCTCCACGGTGATGGTGACGGACATGCTGGAGCTGGTGGAGCAAGGCATGATCGAGCACAAGACGTGGAGGCTGCCGGCGGAGGGCGAGACGGAGCCGGCGCCCCAGGAGGGGGAGCGCGTCCTGCTGCTTAGTCACGTGTACCGAGGCTTCTCTCTGCCTCCTCATCCCTTCTTCAGAGGTGTAATGAACCACTTCGGGGCGCAGCTCCACCATTTTCGTCCCAGCGCGATAGCTCATCTCTCTGCCTTCGTCGTGCTGTGCGAGTGTTTTATCGGCTGTCCTCCCCATTGGGGGCTCTTCAAGCACATCTTCTCTGCTAGATCTCAAACCATCAAAAGACTTAGCCAGTCGGGCGACAAAACTCACCTCCTCCAGCTCTGCGGAGGCTTAGGCTTCCAAAAGAAAAGCAAAAGTAGCTATCCCGCTCTCCAGCTGTCTGAATCCGTTAGGAACTGGCAGTCGACTTGGTTCTACTGCCAGGACGTCGCTTGTCGGAATGCTGCAACGGGACTGCCCCCTTTTAGCTTAGACCGACCGGCTCCGCCTAGGCAGCTTGCGCTCACGAAGATGGAAAAGATCCAGATTCAGCCTCTGGTCGACGGGCTAGTAGATGTCGTCCGCAAGGGAGTAACCGGCATAGATTTGCTGGAGGTTTTTCTGGGTCGGCGTATCCAGCCTTTGCAAGCTCGACACCACGCCATGTGGCACTACACGGGGCCTGAGGACTCCACTCAGACTAACCCCGAGTGCGTGATCGGGGAGCTTGTGGCGTCGTGGGTCCGCAACATCACAGGCGCTTGCGATAACCCCAGAGGAGCCCGGCGAGTGAAGCCCTTCCGCGCAGACAACCCTCCTCCGAATGAGGTGAGTATAACTTGTCGAGTGCACACAATTGTCTTAGGTTTATCGCTTTTTCTTGTATCACTGTCTGACGTCTGATGTTGTCGACTGTATCTCGTGTAGGCGTGGACCAACTGGTTTTCTCCCGTCTCGAACGGGAATCCGGCTGAGGAAGAGGAAGGCAGCCAGGAGGGCAGCGTGGAGAGCGTCGAGTACGTCTCCGACAGTGGGGAGACGGAGGAGGAGTCCGGAGAAGAAGAGGGGGAAGATGAGGAGCAGAACTCGCCACCCCCACCACCAGAGCCTCGAACTAAACGCCGCGACGAACCCGTGGCTCCGTCGGCTCCTCCAGCGGCCTCGAGTGCCCCGCCAGCTCCTCCTGTGGTTCCGAGTGCCTTGCCAACTTATCCCGTGGTTCTGAGTGCTCGGACCACAAAGAGGACCAGGGACTCTGCTGCTGAGCCCGCAGGCCAGCCCTCTAAGGTGGCCAAACCGAGTGGATACAAGCCTTGGAAGGCTTTGCCGCGCATGAGGATCGCCGTTCCCGTCGCCTCAGCGTAAGTGTATTCTTCTATCTTCTTCCAGTATTTGATTGGACTCATGCTTATTGGTTGAGTGAATTTTACTCGACAGAGTTGTCACCTCTGCCACTTCTCTGCCACGCCAGGGGGACGATCCCATGGATACGGACAACGTCGTCACATCCCAGCAAGGTACATCGTGGTGACTCCGAGAGCTTACGTTATTGTTTCACGAATTCTGTCTTTGGTCTTGCCTTTTTTTTGTGGTCTCACGTCGTTCAGTCGGGTTTCCTTCAGAGGTGATTCCCGTGGAGGAGGACGACCAGAAGAGGTCCGAGCAAGTTGCGGTGCCTGTCCTTGAGGCTGTTCCATCTATTACTACTCTCGCCATGGACACGCCACTAGCCGAGACGATGCCGTCGACTGAAACGGCGCTCATCGCTGCTGAGCCGACTGGAGCAGGACTTGGGATGCCCAAGGAGTCTCTTGTGGTACCAGGTCCGTCGAACGTCCAGTACGACGTCCAACGCCTCCTAGAAGATCAGGTGGGAGCTGCCAAGGGGGCCATGGCGCAGGTGGAGTTGATGGCGGGTGATGCCAAGAGAGCGTACGACTCCATCGCATCTGTGTACAAGCGAAGCTTGGAACTCCGGGAAGATATCCGAGTAAGTGGGCTAGTAAGTATTTACTTTCTTCTTGTAACCCAGTGGGTGTTTAAGCAATATACTCAGATGCAGTATGATTATTTGGAGTGGGTTCACTCTTAGTGAACCCAATGGGTGTAGTCCCCGAGACTTCTGTCGAGTGCTTGCACCGGCAGTTGTCTTTATATACATTTTCTGTAAGTTGATCAGATCAAAACTAATCTGTTCGAATGTTATCGGTGGGGGCACTCCGAGTGCACCTAGTGGATTAGTCCCCGAGAGTAATTTTACTCAGGTCGGGTAGTAGTAGCCTCGTAGGCTTGTTTTTGTTATGTATCTCAATAGGGCGGACTTGTTTGAGCTTCATTCCAGTGGGGTCACTCTTAGTGAACCCACTGGGTATAGTCCCCGAGACCGCGGTCGACTGCTTGCGTCGGCAGGGGTCTGAAGAACTTCGAGTTTTTATTGTTGTCCTTGTTGAATTTGTCTGATCATCTCTTGGCGCTGACTTGCAGAATACTTGCGAGATGGGATCAGCGTACGGCACTCTGAAGGCTGAAAAGATTCAGTTTGCTGCGGAACTGGATGCAGCAATGCTTGCCTTAGCTGGTATGAAGGGTGTTCTGGCTGAACGAGAGATGTCCTTGGAGGAGTCCCGTGAGGCAAACAAGGCATTGGTGGCCGAAATGGAGAAAATGGGGAAACAAAGAACCGAGCTGATGGGACAGATGCAGGTGATGAACAGGCGGTGCATAGCACATGAGAAGTACGTCGGTGACTGGGCAAGGAAGATGATTGCACTTCTCGGTGGGAAGTTCTGTTTTTTCGAGTGCCTCTTGACTGTGTATTTCATTCTGCGCTTACTTTTTGCTCGTCTTGTCTTTGCAGATTTTTGCATGGACGCTGAGGCTGAAGCAACTGACGTTGAGCGGTCGGTTCTTCCGAACGTTCCACTCGGCGAGGACGCCAATCGAGACATGCTCCGAGCGCACATTCGCCTGGGCAAAGTGGGACCTTTCATCGGTCGACTGAGAGAGGCCATCGGCCGAATCGACAAGGAGCTGTGGCCCGAAGACGAGTCTCGGCAAGAGATGGAAGGGTTGATGACTCGGCTGGAGGAGGTCCCGAACCGAGTGCAGGCGTGGAAGAAGTCTGCGGCTCGCTGTGGTGCGGACGTGGCGCTGTCGCTGGTCCGAGTGCACTGCAAGGAGGCTCGCGAAGAGAAGCTGAAGGCGTTGCAAGTCGCCAACACCAAAAAGCTTCGATTCGAAGATTTCATGGAGACCTTCCTTGAGAGCGCCACTCGCATCGCAGACGGGATCGACCTCGACACTTTCGTGGAGCCTGCCAGTCCCAGTGCCAGTCCTGACGACGCTTGAGAAAACTTTTATCTCGGTATGCCGAGTGTTGGTTGTATGAAACTTTGGCCACTGCTGTTGGCCGTCACATTGGTGGTTCGGTGTGGATAAGCTTGATCTACACCGAGCCAACTATCTTTAGACGAACTTTGAATTTGAATCGAATCTTTTGCTCTTCCTTTGCCAAAGAGTTGTTGACACGATTTTGGCTCGTGGTTTTTGTTTGGCGTTTCTTGGTGAAGCCAATGGCAAACATGCGGATCATGTAATTGTTAGTTGTCTTGACATCTGCATGAGCCTCACTGAGGGTCTGCTGAGTCTCCGAGTGGATCTGTAGGATACACTCGAAGGCAATTGTGTACTTAGGCGATTCGTGATCGCGGCTAAGTCTTCGAGTGCGACTATAAGGTCGTACTCGGAGCGAGTTGTTACTCATGTAATTGTCAGTTGTCTTGACATCTACATGAGCCTGAATGAGGTTCTGCTACTCATATAATTGTCAGTTGTCTTGACATCTACATGAGCCTCAATGAGGGTCTGCTAAGCCTCTAAGTGGATCTGTAAGATACACTCAAAGGAAGCTTTCTATTTAGGCGATTCTTGATCGCAGGCAAGTCCCCGAGTGCAACGTTTAGTGCACATTCGGAGAAAGTTAGTACTTAGGCGATTCTTGATCGCAGCTAAGTCCCCGAGTGCGACGTTTAGTGCACACTCGGAGAAAGTTAGTACTTAGGCGATTCTTGATCGCAGCTAAGTCCCCGAGTGCGACGTTTAGTGCACACTCGGAGAAAGTTTGTACTTAGGCGATTCTTGATCGCAGCTAAGTCCCAGAGTGCGACGTTTAGTGCACACTCGGAGAAAATTTGTACTTAGGCGATTCGTGATCGCAGCTAAGTCCCCGAGTGCGACGTTTAGTGCACACTCGGAGAAAGTTAGTACCTAGGCGATTCTGGATCGCAGCTAAGTCCCCGAGTGCGATGTTTAGAGCACACTCGAAGAAAGTTAGTACTTAGGCGATTCTGGATCGCAGCTAAGTCCCCGAGTGCGACGTTTAGTGCACACTCGGAGAAAGTTTGTACTTAGGCGATTCTTGATTGCAGCTAAGTCCCCAAGTGCGACGTTTAGTGCACACTCGGAAAAAGTTTGTACTTAGGCGATTCTTGATCGCAGCTAAGTCCCCGAGTGCGACGTTTAGTGCACACTCGGAAAAAGTTTGTACTTAGGCGATTCTTGATCGCAGCTAAGTCCCCGAGTGCGACGTTTAGTGCACACTCGGAGAAATTTAGTACTTAGGCGACTCTGGATCGCACCTAAGTTTTTTTTTGAGACCGGAGTCTGCGACCGCGGAAGAATTTTGAATCTGCAAAAACTCAATCTGCTTTGTATTACTTCAATGATACTTGTTCTTTACATTGCTTCAGTCGACAGTCACGTGTAGAAGCGCTTCAGGAGATCTCCGTTCCATGCTCGCGGCTCGTCCGTTTCCCTGTCGAGGTTGTAGAGTCGATATGCTCCGTTGTTCAGCACCTTGGAGATGATGAAGGGTCCTTCCCAGGCGGGAGCCAACTTGTGAGGTCTCTGCTGATCCACTCGGAGCACAAAGTCACCTGCTTGGAAAGTACGACTCCTGACGTGTCGCGCGTGAAAACGCCGCAGATCTTGTTGATAAATGGTTGAGCGAGTCAGTGCTATCTCGCGCTCCTCCTCTAGAATATCCACTCCATCTTGCCTTGCTTGCTCTGCTTTAGCTTCGGAGAAGAGTTCAACTCGTGGAGCGTTGTGAAGCAAGTCACTCGGAAGGACTGCCGATGCTCCGTAAACGAGGAAGAATGGGGATCGCCCTGTAGATCTATTTGGGGTTGTGCGAAGACCCCAAAGCACCGAAGGCAGCTCGGTGACCCATGCGCCGGCGGCATGTCCCACTTCTCGCAGGAGTCGAGGCTTCAAACCTTGCAGAATATGTCCATTCGCCCGCTCTGCTTGCCCGTTTGTTTGGGGATGTGCCACAGATGCAAAATCCACTCGAATACCTTGGCCTGTACAGAAACCTTTGAATCTGTCCGAGTCAAAGTTTGTTCCATTGTCAGTGATTATGCTGTGAGGTACCCCGAATCTGGAGATGATGTCCCTGACAAACTTGAGGCCGTAAGGGCGTCGAGCTTCTTGATGGGCTTGGCTTCAATCCACTTTGTGAACTTGTCGAATGCCACCAACAGATGTGTGAATCCCCCTTGGCCTGTCCTGAACGGACCGACTGTATCTAATCCCCATACTGCAAACGGCCAAACAAGAGGGATTGTCTTCAATGCATATGTTGGTTTGTGGGACTTGTTAGAGTAGAACTGACAGCCAGAAGAAGCCAGCTCTGAATGCTTTGGCGACGATTGCCCTTGAGGAGGCGTGATGACCGCAGGTTCTCGAGTGAATTTCTTCCAGGATTAACTGTCCCTCCTCAGGGGAGATGCATCGTTGAAGAACGCCTGAAACACTTTCTTTGTACAACTGGCCATCAATGACAGTGAACGACTTTGACCTGCGGACGATCTGTCTGGCTTGGACTTCGTCTTCGGGTAATTCTTGCCTTAGGATGTATGCAATAAATGGCACAGTCCAATCGGGGATGATAGCAAGAATCTCCATGATCAAATCAACCACAGCAGGGACTTCGACTTCAGTCGGATCTGTCGAGCTCTTTGGTTGTACTGGTTCCTCTGTGAAAGGATCTTCTTTAACTGAGGGAAGGTGGAGGTGCTCGAGGTAGACGTCACTCGGGACTGGTCTCCGAGTGGATCCGAGTTTTGCCAACTCATCAGCTGCTTGGTTTTTCAGTCGCGGAACATGGTGGAGTTCCAGACCTTCAAACTTTTTCTCGAGCTTCCTCACTGCATTGCAGTATGTGGTCATGGTGGGGTTCCTTACGTCCCACTCCTTCATCACTTGATTAACTACCAAATCTGAATCGTCGTAGACCATCAGGCGACGGACGCCGAGTGCGATGGCCATGCGCAATCCATAAAGGAGAGCCTCATACTCTGCCTCATTGTTGGAGGAATCAAAGTGTATCTGCAACACATACTTGAGTTTGTCACCTTTTGGTGATATGATCACAACGCCAGCGCCGGAGCCATTCAACATCTTGGACCCATCGAAGAACATTGTCCAATGAGCCTAGTAGATGTGGGTCAGTTGCTGTTGTTCTACCCATTCTGCTATGAAGTCAGCCAGAGCTTGAGACTTTATAGCTTTCTTGGCCTCGAACTTGATGTCGCAGTATAACATCTCCATTGCCCACTTTGCCACTCGGCCTGATGCGTCCCGATTGTGCAGGATTTCCGACAACGGAGCATCAGAAACAACGGACACCGAGTGGTCTTGAAAATAATGAGCCACCTTCTTCGCAGTCATGTAGATTCCGTAGATAAGTTTTTGATAATGGGGATACCTCTGCTTGGAAGGAGTCAGGACTTCGGAGACATAATACACTGGCCGCTGAACCTTGTATGCTTTGCCTTCTTCTTCCCGTTCAACTGTGAGAACAGTGTTGACGACTTGATTTGTAGCCGCGATGTAAAGAAGAAGGGGTTCTTTACTAAGCGGAGCAGTAAGAACCGGCTGGGTGGAAAGTAGGACTTTGAGGTCGTCGAATGCGATTTGGGCTTCGTCTGTCCACTCGAAAGTATCTGATTTCTTCATGAGTCGGTACAGAGGAAGTGCCTTCTCGCCGAGTCGACTGATAAACCTGCTCAAAGCCGCTAGGCAACCTGTGAGTCTTTGAACATCGTGTATTCTGACCGGCCGCTCCATTCAGACGATGGTCCCGATCTTTTCGGGGTTGACGTCGATCCCTCGTTCGGAAACGAAGAAACCGAGTAACTTTCCGCTGGGGACGCCGAATGTACACTTGGCTGGGTTGAGCCTGATATCGTACCAACGAAGGTTGGCGAATGTTTCTGCCAAGTCGGTCAGCAGGTCGGAACCTTTGCGTGACTTGACTACGATATCATCCATATACGCCTCCACATTCCGACCGATCTGGTCGAGGAGGCATTATTGGATCATGCGCATAAAGGTTGCTCCTGCATTCTTCAAACCAAATGGCATAGTGATGTAGCAGAAGCACCCGAATGGGGTGATGAAGGCTGTTTTTAATTCATCGGGGCCATACAGACGGATCTGATGATAGCCCGAGTAGGCATCAAGGAATGACAAACGCTCGCAACCCGCTATGCGGGGGAGCGGGAAATGGTCTTTCGGGCAGACCTTATTGAGATGCTTGAAGTCGATGCACATTCGGAGCGACTTGTCTTTCTTGGGCACCATGACAACATTGGCGAGCCACTCGGAGTGGTGTACCTCGCGAATGAAGTTGGCTGCCAAAAGTTTAGCCACCTCTTCTCCGATTGCCTTCCTCTTGTGCGCGGCGGACCGACGCAGGCATTCTCGGACAAGCCGAGCGCCGGGATCCACATGCAGTCGGTGCTCAGCCAACTCCCTGGGTACACCTGGCATGTCAGCGGGCTTCCATGCGAAGATGTCCCAATTCTCACGGAGGAATTGGATGACCTCGGCTTCCTACTTAGGATCGAGGGTGGTGGAGATGTTTGTCGGGGCAGCGGTGTCGTCCGTCGGGTGGATGCTGGCCGTCTTCATCTCTCCCGCCAACTGGAATGCAGACTCCGAAGCTGGCTTCTTCGAACGCATCAAGTCAGCGGGGTCGACTGTTTTCTTGTACTCATCAAGCTCGAGGACAGCCATCTGCTGATCGGCAATCCTCGATCCCTGCTGCAGACACTCCTCGGCCCGCTGCCGATTGCCGGTGATAGTGATCACACCTTTTGGGCCTGGCATCTTCAGCTTCAGGTACACGTAACATGGACGGACCATGAAACGCGCATACGCCGGGCGGCCCAGAATTGCGTGGTACGCACTCTGGAAGTCCACCACCTCGAACGTCAGCTTTTCCTTGCGGAAGTTCTTGTCGGAGCCGAAAATGACGTCCAACGCGATCTGGCCGAGTGACTTGGCCTTTCATCCAGGGACGACTCCATGGAACTGCATGCTGCTCTCGCTAAGTTTGGACATCGGAATGCCCATCCCCTTGAGAGTGTCAGCGTACATGATGTTCAAGCCACTGCCACCGTCCATGAGGACTTTGCGCAGTCGGAATCCTTCCACCACCGGGTCGACAACCAGGGCCTGGCTCCCCGGGGTGGGTACGTGTGCTGGATGATCCGACTGGTCAAAGGTGATCGTAGTATGAGACCATTTGAGGAACGTGGGGTTGGTCGGCGTGGCCATGTTCACCTCCCTGTTCACCAGCTTCAGTCGACTCTTGCTCTCAACGTCAGCAAAAATCATCAGTGTTGCATGGTCTTGGGGGAACGGATCCTCCTTGTCCTCCTCATCCTGTTCATTGTCCTTTTCACTCGGCTGCCCTTTGCCGAACCCCTGGATCAGGAGGCGACATTGCCGAGTGGTATGCCTCGGGAGTATGGCGTTGCCCTCTTCATCCATCTTCATGTGAATTGGACATGGCTGGTCCAGGATGTGGTTTCCGAACTGCTTCTTCTTAGGGGTGGACTGAGCCTTCCCCTTGCCCTTGAACTTGGCATTGGTAACGACTGTAGCCTCTGCCTGCGGAGTGGACGGAGCTTTCTGCTTCTGCTTCCGAGTGATGTTCCCATCTCCATCGGCGACTGCTTTGTGCTTGCCACTATGAATGCGGTCCTCTTCTTCTCCATTTGCATAGCGTGCCGCTATCTCCATCATCTTACTCATGGAGATGTCGCATGTTCGACCGAACTTCACGTACAGATCTCTGTACCGCACACCTGCCTTGAAGGCGCAGACTGCTTGGTGCTCTGTGACGTTCTCCAGCGTGTGGTAGAGGGTCGTCCAACGCTGAATGAAATCGCGCAGGGGCTCATTCTGCTTCTGGACATAGTGCTGGAGCTCCACGAGGCCAGCATGGCGTTTGCACGTCCCTTCGAAGGTCCTGATGAAGACTCGGGCCAGATCTGCCCAGCTGTAGATGCTTGAGGGAGCCAACTGGTTCAGCCACGCTCGTGCCAAGCCGTGGAGCATCAGAGGGAGGTGTTTCATGGCGACGTGGTCGTCCCCTCCTCCGATCTGGCCTGCCACTCGGTAGTCGTCCAGCCACGTTTCTGGCTTGGATTCTCCTATAAACTTGCTGATCCCCGTCGCCAATCGGAAGTTGGGAGGGATGTCAGCCGAACGGATGGCTCGACTGAAACACTCGGGACCAGAGACGATGGTACTGCTTCCACTCGGACGGTCCATATCATGACCATCGCGGTGGGCTCGGCCCCTATCGACCCTCCTCTGGGCGATATGCCATCTCGCGTCGGGCCTTGGATCATAAGTGTCACCGACTAAACGCCGATCATCATGATATCGGGGCCCGTAGGGCCCACCCCGCGGGAGGGTGCGTGAGCGGCGACGATCTTCGGGATTCATGGAACGGCTGCCTCCCCTGTGTCGATGATGAGAACCGGGGCTGTGAACTGACTGATGCGTGTTCGCGTGAACAGAACTATTGTGAATCCTGTTGTGCGACTGGGAGACCGCCGAATTTTGCTGCTGCGTCGTGTGCAGCAGGGCACGGATTTGCTCGATCCCTATGCCAGCCTATGCATCAGTCGGCTGGAGGGAATCGGCTATCTTGGCGGCGGCAGCCAGGTTGAGGACGGGTGTGCGGAACTGTTGGGGAACGTCGCATGGGAAACAAAAAATTTCCTACGCGCACGAAGACCTATCATGGTGATGTCCATCTACGAGAGGGGATGAGTGATCTACGTACCCTTGTAGATCGTACAGCAGAAGCGTTAGGGAACGCGGTTGATGTAGTGGAACGTCCTCACGTCCCTCGATCCGCCCCGCGAACAATCCCGCGATCAGTCCCACGATCTAGTACCGAACGGACGGCACCTCCGCGTTCAGCACACGTACAGCTCGACGATGATCTCGGCCTTCTTGATCCAGCAAGAGAGACGGAGAGGTAGAAGAGTTCTCCGGCAGCGTGGCGGCGCTCCTGAGGTTGGTGATGATCTTGTCTCAGCAGGGCTCCGCCCGAGCTCCGCAGAAACACGATCTAGAGGAAAAACTATGGAGGTATGTGGTCGGGCAGCCGTGAGAAAGTCGTCTCAAATCTGCCCTAAAAGCCCCATATATATAGGAGGAGGGAGGGGGACCTTGCCTTGGGGTCCAACGGATCCCCAAGGGGTTGGCCGAGCCAGGGGGGAGAACTCTCCCCCCCCAAACCGAGTCCTACTTGGTTTGGTGGGAGGGAGTCCTTCCCCCTTCCCACTTCTTCCTTTTTTTTCTTTCCTTTGATTTTTTCTCTCTTGGCGCATAGGGGATTGGTGGGCTGTCCCACCAGCCCACTAAGGGCTGGTGTGACCCCCCCCCCCAAATGCCTATGGGCTTCCCCGGAGTGGGTTGCCCCCCTCCGGTGAACTCCCGGAACCCATTCGTCATTCCCGGTACATTCCCGGTAATTCCGAAAACCTTCCGGTAATCAAATGAGGTCATCCTATATATCAATCTTCGTTTCCGGACTATTCCGGAAACCCTCGTGACGTCCGTGATCTCATACGGGACTCCGAACAACATTCGGTAACCAACCATATAACTCAAATACGCATAAAACAACGTCGAACCTTAAGTGTGCAGACCCTGCGGGTTCGAGAACTATGTAGACATGACCCGAGAGACTCCTCGGTCAATATCCAACAGCGGGACCTAGATGCCCATATTGGATCCTACATATTCCACGAAGATCTTATCGTTTGAACCTCAGTGCCAAGGATTCGTATAATCCCGTATGTCATTCCCTTTGTCCTTCGGTATGTTACTTGCCCGAGATTCGATCGTCAGTATCCGTATACCTATTTCAACCTCATTTACCGGAAAGTCTCTTTACTCGTTCCGTAATAAAAGATCCCGCAACTTACACTAAGTCACATTGCTTGCAAGGCTTGTGTGTGATGTTGTATTACCGAGTGGTTCCCGAGATACCTCTCCGTCACACGGAGTGAAAAATCCCAGTCTTGATCCATACTAACTCAACTAACACCTTCAGAGATACCTGTAGAGCATCTTTATAGTCACCCAGTTACGTTGCGACGTTTGATACACACAAAGCATTCCTCCGGTGTCAGTGAGTTATATGTTCTCATGAGAACATATGTTCCTGACCATGAGAACATATAACTCACTGACACCGGAGGAATGCTTTGTGTGTATCAAACGTCGCAACGTAACTGGGTGACTATAAAGATGCTCTACATGTATCTCTGAAGGTGTTCGTTGAGTTAGTATGGATCGAGACTGGGATTTGTCACTCCGTATGACGGAGAGGTATCTCGGGAACCACTCGGTAATACAACATCACACACAAGCCTTGCAAGCAATGTGACTTAGTGTAAGTTGCGGGATCTTTTATTACGGAACGAGTAAAGAGACTTTCCGGTAAACGAGATTGAAATAGGTATGCGGATACTGACGATCGAATCTCGGGCAAGTAACATACCGAAGGACAAAGGGAATGACATACGGGATTATATGAATCCTTGGCACTGAGGTTCAAACGATAAGATCTTCGTAGAATATGTAGGATCCAATATGGGCATCCAGGTCCCTCTATTGGATATTGACCGAGGAGTCTCTCGGGTCATGTCTACATAGTTCTCGAACCCGCTGGGTCTGCACACTTAAGGTTCGACGTTGTTTTCTGCGTATTTGAGTTATATGGTTGGTTACCGAATGTTGTTCGGAGTCCCGGATGAGATCACGGACGTCACGAGGGTTTCCAGAATGGTCTGGAAACAAAGATTGATATATAGGATGACCTCATTTGATTACCGGAAGGTTTTCGGAGTTACCGGGAATGTACCGGGAATGACGAATGGGTTCCGGGTGTTCACCGGGGGGGGGGGGGGCAACCCACCCCGGGGAAGCCCATAGGCCTTGGGGGTGGCGCACCAGCCCTTAGTGGGCTGGTGGGACAGCCCAAGAAGGCCCTATGCGCCATAGGAAGAAAATCAAAGAGAAAAGAATAAAAAAGAGGAGGTGAGAAAAAGGGGAAGGACTCCTCCTTCCAAACCTAGTTGGACTCGGTTTGGAAGGGGAGGGTTGCCCCCCTTGGCTCGGCCGAACCCCTTGGGGGTCCTTGGACCCCAAGGCAAGGCTCCCCCTCTTCCCCCTATATATACGGAGGTTTTAGGGCTGATTTGAGACAACTTTGCCACGGCAGCCCGACCACATATCTCCACGGTTTTACCTCTAGATCACGTTTCTGCGGAGCTCAGGCGGAGCCCTGCTGAGATTAGATCACCACCAACCTCCGGAGCGCCGTCATGCTGCCGGAGAACTCATCTACCTCTTCGTCTCTCTTGCTGGATCAAGAAGGCCGAGATCATCGTCGAGCTGTACGTGTGCTGAACGCGGAGGTGCCGTCCGTTCGGCACTAGATCGTGGGACTGATCGCGGGACGGTTCGCGGGGCGGATCGAGGGACGTGAGGACGTTCGACTACATCAACCGCGTTCACTAACGCTTCTGCTGTGCGATCTATAAGGGTACGTAGATCGGAAATCCCCTCTCGTAGATGGACATCACCATGATAGGTCTTCGTGCGCGTAGGAAATTTTTTGTTTCCCATGCGACGTTCCCCAACACTTTCATGGGAGTTGGCCATGTGCACTTAGGCTGCAAGCCCCGACCCACATACTCGGAAGGAAACTCAGTCGGAACTGAGTCCGAGCGCAGGGACGGCAGCGCTACTACAACCGACTCGAGGACTGCCACTTGTGAGGACGCGTTCTGGTGAGCCTGGGCGTGTTGCACCCAACGCTGGAGCCGCGGACGGCGGGACTGCTTGTTGCGGCGTGCGACGGCGGCGTAGGTCGACACCGGAGCCGACTACTGGAGAAGAAGGATACCGCGGGCGCCGGCTCGGAAGTGCGTAGCCCCGCGACTGGGGAGCGCCTCGACGTCGAGAGGGGCATCCCGAAGCCATGTCGAATCGTCGACGATGAAGGAGAGAGCGCCGAAGAGGATCTCGTGACCCATGCTCAAATCTCCACCGGATGACATGATGAGAAGATGTAGTCACAAACTCGCCGGAAGTCGCTTAGACGCCTGCCCCACGGTGGGCGCCAACTGTCGTGGGTATAAGTCTGACAGTAGATGTGTAGGGTACGAAAGGATGGGCAGAGCCTTAGCTACGGCGAGGTTGTATGAGTTCAGGCCCCTCTACGGTGGAGGTAAAAGCCCTACGTCTCAGTGCTCTTGGGAGCTTGTTGTCGAGTGGAATATGGATTACAGTGAATTGCTAACCCCTGCACCAGTGGGGAAGGGCGGCTTATATAGAGTGCGCTACCCTTCATAACGGTTCGGTGCACAGGGGTGGAGTAGTGGCGAATAATTGCATCCGTTATAGGTAACGTATGTCCTAAATGCTAATAAAGGTACATGGAAACGTATGACTGTTGCCCTCTAGGGGGGTTACGATGTACAGAGTGGAATCCAGTCGGTAAGTTTGATACGCTCCGAATGCTCATCTCCGACTCGATGGTGTAGGAATCGTCACCGACTGGATGATGGGAAGTCCTTAATTCAGTCGGAACTGACTAAGGGCCTTATCCCTTATGAAGGGTAGTCCTTGGGTAGGACCCACTAGGCAGGCCTATGACCCTACCCTAGGACTATAACCCCATCAGAGTTCATGTGTTCACCAAGTGCTAATGCGTTGGTCCAGTTCTTTATTAAAAGGAGAACCTTAATATCACGTAGTTTCCTTTTGGACCCCGCTGCCACGGGAGGGATGGACAATAGATGCCATGCAAGTTCTTTTCCCTAAGCACGTATGACGACACACGGAATGCATGCCTACATCACATTGACGAACGGGAGCTAGCCACTTATCTCTCCGTGTTATAGCTGTTGCATGATGAATATCATCCAAACAAATCATCGACCCATTGCCTACGAGTTTGTCCTACTGTTGCTACTGTTGTTACTTGTCTTGCTCTCCTGCTGCTATTACTGTTGCTACTGCTCTTACTTGTCTTGCTCTGCTGCTGCCACTACTGTTGCTACTGCTGTCACTTGTTTTGCCCTGCTACTGCTGCTACTACTGTTGCTACTACTGTTGCTACTTGCTACTGCTGTCACTACTGCTATTCCTTGCCACTGCTATTGCTCGTTACACTGCTACTACCTGCTACACCGTTGATTCACCGGCCGTTGACGGGAACTGACAACTTCCGTCGACGCGGCAACGAAGGTGCCATTGATACAATCGTTAGGAATAGTCTGCCGTCAACAGATCGTTTCTGACACCGTTGTTATCATATTACTTTGCTGTTACTATTGTGCTTGCAGATACGAATCTTTCGGGTGTGGTTGAATCTGACAAATTCAGCTGCCAATACTAGAGAGTATACTCTCACCTCCTTAGGCGATCTACAAATTTGGGTCGAATACTCTACCCTCGAAAACTGCTGCGAACCCACGCGTTGGTGGGCCATCAACAACATTCTTCCAGTTTCATTGCCGGGGAGTGCTATCAGCATTCTTCTGGTGCCGTTGCATGAGAAGGTTTGTTGTTATAAGCATTCGTCTAGTTAACGCGAGAGATTGCGCAGATCAGCATTTTTCTAGCGCCGTTGCCGGGGAGGTATTGCTATATTCTCTGAGTTACTTGGGATTTATATCTGCTGATCAGTATGAAGAATCTGAAGGATCCGAAGACCAAAGTCTTGCCCTCAACTACGAGGGGAGGTAAGGAATTGCCATCTAGTTCTGCACTTGATTCACCTTCAGTTATGAGTAAGTTTGCGACATCACCTCCTGCTAGAAATCTTGATATGTCGCATGTGCTTGATGATGCTTGTGATACTACTGCTAGAGATCCTATGCTTGATACTATGCCTGATAATACTATGCTTGATACTATGCCTGATACTGCTAGAGATACTATGCCTGATACTGCTTTGCCTGATGATGCTAGAGATGCTATTTTTCCTGATGATGCTATGCTTTATACTGCTAGAGATACTACTTTGCCTGATGTTCCACTAGGAGTGTTCCTTGATGCTCATATTGCTAGGGTTACTGCCAATGCTCGTGATGCTTCTGAAACTACTGATACTATTGAGATAGAACCTGCTTTTGCTCCTGCTAGATCTAGCTCTCCTAGATATGAATTGCCTGATATACCTGAGGGTTATGTTATGGAGGGAGAGATAGCTGAGGATTTTCTTGCGTGTAAGGATGCCTATGACGCTGAGAAATTAATTCTCAAGTGGAAGGAAAAATCTCGTGAAGCTAGGATGAAAAATGACCCGAAGTTTGCCACTTCGCCTATCTTTGTCACCGATAAGGATTATGAATTCTCTGTCGACCCTGAGATAATCTCTCTAGTCGAATCTGATCCTTTTCACGGTTATGAGTCTGAGACGGTCATAGCCCATCTTGCCAAACTATCCGAAATAGCCAACCTTTTCACTAATGAGGAGAAGATCCGCTACTACTATATCCTTAAGTTGTTTCCTTTCTCTCTAAAGGATGATGCTAAAACCCAGTTCACCTCTCTTGCTCCTGGATGTGTGTGTAGTCCCCAGGAAATGGTCTATTACTTCTGTGAGAAATATTTCCCTGCCCATAAGAAGCAAGATACCTTGCAGGAAATATACAACTTTGCTCAACTCCAAGAAGAGAGTCTTCCACAAGCTTGGGGGAGGCTCATCCAGCTACAGAATGCTTTGCCCGATCACCCTCTTAAGAAGAATGAGATACTTGATATCCTCTATAACGGACTTACCGATGCCTCTAGAGACCACCTAGATAGTTGTGCCGGTTGTGTTTTTAGGGAACGAACTGTAAAACAAGCTGAGACCCTACTGAATAACCTCTTGATAAACGATAATGCTTGGACTATTCCCGAACCACCTCCTAAGCCAACTCCTAAGAAAAGAGGTATTCTATTCCTCAGTCCCGAAGATATGCAATAAGCCCAGAAATCTATGCAAGAGAAAGGCATTAGATATGAAGATGTCAAAAATCTACCACCTATCGAAGAGATCCATGGTCTCGATAACCCGGTACAGGTAGTAGAAGTGAATTCTGTGTGTAGGTTTGATGAGAATGATATTCCTTTTGATAAACCTGCTAGCCTATGCTTTGATGAATTTGACAACTTTGTTGCCAAACAACAGAGTTTCAATGATTATGTTAGCAGACATTTGGAACAAAGTGCTCGTATGCTTAGCCATTTAAGTGCTTGTGTAGACAGAAATGTCAATGCTCTGAAGCTTCTGAGTAAACATGCCTCTATGATTACTACTCCGGTAGAACAAGTACTTAAAGCTCAGAATGGCCTGCTTAGTGAATTAAATGACAACTCTGTCAGAGTCATTACTAGAGGAGGCAAAATGACTCAGGAACCTTTGTATCCCGAAGGTCATCCTAAGAGAATTGATCAAGATTCTCAAGGAATCAATGCTGATACACCTAGTCATCCTAAGGAGAAGAAGAAGGATGATAGAAACCTGCATGCCAGTTGGCCAAATACTGTCACGCCTGAAGAACCTAATGATATTTCTGCGTCTGATGCAGAAACACAATCTGGTGATGAACATGAACCTGGTGACAATATGGACAGTGATGTTCATAATAATGCTCAACCTAGCAATGATAAGGATGTGGAGATTGAATCTACGGTTAAGCCTGATAATCCACAACCTAAGAAGTACGATAAGAATGACTTCACTGCTAGGAAGCATGGTAAAGAAAGAGAGCCATGGGTTCACAGACCTATGCCCTTTCCTCCTAAGCCATCCAAGAAAAAGGATGATGAGGATTTTTAGCTCTTCGTTGAGATGATAAGACCCGTCTTTCTGCAGATGCGGTTAAGTGATATGCTCAAGATGTCTCCATATGCCAAGTACATGAAAGATATCGTGACTAATAAACGGAAGATACCAGATCTTGAGATCTCCACCATGCTTGCCAATTACACTTTCAAAGGTGGAACTCCTAAGAAACTTGGTGATCCCGGAGTGCCCACTATACCTTGGTCCATTAAAGGAAACTACATAAGAACTACCTTATGTGACCTTGAAGCCGGTGTTAGTGTTATGCCACTCTCTCTTTATCGTAGAATTGAGTTGGATAAGTTGACACCCACTGAAATTTCTCTGCAAATGGCCGACAAATCAATTGCTTTCCCTATCGGCATTTGCGAGGATGTGCCTGTTGTGGTTGCTAACACCACTATCTTAACAGACTTTGTTATCTTGGATATTCCCGAGGACGATGCCATGGCTATCATCCTCGGAAGACCCTTTTTAAACACGGCAGGGGCTGTTATAGATTGCAACAAAGGCAATGTCACTTTCCATGTCAACGGTAATGAGCACACAGTGCACTTTCCGAAGAAACGATATCCAGTACATTGCATCAATGCTATCGAAAAGACTTCATCGATTCTCATTGGGAGCTTTGAATGCCCTATTCCTCGTGTCAAGATGAAGTATGTTTTGCTTGTTGGGGAGATTCATATCCCCATTGAGGTGACTTAGTGGCTATCAGAAAATTCTTCGTTCTCTCTTGCAATTCGAGAAGGTTTTGTCATATGGACTTTGTCAATCCCATTGACGGATTTCTTTCGATGACCATGAAACGGATGAATCACAGAGTCACATACCTCTGTTTTGAGCTTTCCTTTTCTGTTGCTTAGAAGAAAAATGATAGAATTAGTTTATCTTTTCCTGTTTTCTGTTTTAGCGTCCCGGAGAAAATACCTCGAAAATAAAAGTTCTCTGATGGTCCTGAAAATTTAGTATGTCTTTTTCTGGAATTTTTGAAAATTTCTGGGCCTGAGAGCTGGTCAGGGGGACTGACCAGTGGGCCACAAGCCCCCCCACCGCCACCTACCCCCTGGTGGCGGGGTGCAAGCTTGTGGGGCCCACAGGCACCCCCTCCACTCATTCCAGCTCTCAACCTCTTCTTCCATCTCCAGAAAAAAATTGTTTCGCAGCTCAAACCCGTGTTCTTGCTCATTTGGCTGTGATTTTCGATCTCCTTGCTCAAAGCACCATTCTCCGAACTGTTTTGGGGAAATTGCTCCTTGGTAAGTGACTCCTCCATGGGTCCAATTAGTTTTTGCTCTAGTTCTTTATCCTTCGCGAATTCTTGCTACCTTGGTGACCCTGTTCTTGAGCTAGAAAAGTTGATTTTAGCTGGTCCCAAGTAGTTTTAGCGCGTGATACAGTCTCTAGGCACTAGTAGAAGTAGTTGCTACAAGTTGGGTTAATCTTCATTCACTTTTCTTTCGAAGTCTCTAAAAATTTCAGAATTTTTCAGAGCTATAAAAGGGAAAAGATGAGGAGGTTCTTGAGAGGCTCTTCAAGCCGTAACCCCAAGGAGGATGAGAAGAACCACCCCAAGTACGCAGTCCCTCGAGTCACAGAAGTTCGAGCGTGCGAGTGTCCAAGTGATGAATTTTCGCGTGTCGCCGGACTTTATGAAGACTTTTATTACTTGGTGGAGAACGCGGGTCTTACTGCGTTCGTTGAAGATAAGTGCCCACAATATCTCCTCCTCACCAATATTTTCGTTCAAAGCTTCAACTTTTATCTGAGGAAGAATCCTCCCATGGTTGAGTTCATGATTTACGATATCCCCCAGTGCATGACGTTGCAGGACTTTTGCAATGTATGCAAATTACCTTATGTTGGGGATATCCGTGACCCTCGTCCACGGGACTTGGAGGATTTCATTGGTTCCATTGTTGTTGGAGAGGAGAGAGGAGTGTCTCGCGCTAGAATTGCTAGCATACATTTTCCTGTGCTTCGGTACTTCTCACTATTTGTGGGAAAATATTTGATTGGCCGTGGGAAGGCTGGATCACTTAGTTCTCCAGACCTTGCGGTTTTGCGCGAAGGCCTTTATAACGATAAGACTTATAGCCTGGGCGCTATAGTAGCTCAACTGTTGAACCTGAACCATTCTAAAGGTGTTGTCTATGGAGGTAGGTATGCTACCCGTCTTGCCAGACACTTTGAGATACCCATTAGATTGGGAGAGGAAGGAGAGATGCTTCTCCCTGAGAGATATCTGGATTATGATAGCATGGTTCTCCATGATTTTCTGGATAGAGATGCTAGTAGACGGATGATTTATAACCTGGTATTTAGTCAGGGTACTCGAGAGACTATTACTTTGCCCGCTCCTTCTTTGTTTGATCTTCATGCAGGTAGGTACACTATCATGCCCGCGGACATCTACGCATATTGGGGCTTGGCCCAACCACAGGCACCCGTGCCCGAGCCGCCAATCGAGTACCAGACGCCAGTTTATCAGTGGGAGCCAGAGGAGCTCACACAGCAGTGGCATCCACAGTCTGCTCCAGAGCATCCTGGAGCTGGTTATTTCCCACCATGGGAGTAGACCAAGCTAGGCCAAAAGCCTAAGCTTGGGGGAGTACGTGTTCTCACCGACTTTACATTCATGCTTATGCTTTCACTTTGTTAGCCGGTGTTTACACTTTGCCACTGTATTATTCATGCTAGTTCCTTTTCGTTTTCTTGTTTTCTTGTTTTGTGTCCTTTTGAGAAAACCCAAAAAAAAAAAATTATTTCTTCTTTTGCTTGTTGGGAGCTTTCCCGTGTAAATAGTTTTCTTTTCTTTGTGTCAAGGTAGAAGATATTGGTTACAATGCTTATTGGTTCTTGCATGCTTACCTTTTTAGCTTTCAAAGAGCCATATTACTTTGTCTTCTCCTTTGTGTTTGACTGCAGATTCAGCTTAGTCCAATGCGCTTATTATTGTTTTCATCATTCGATCGTTCAAATGAAAGGCAGCAATGATGATATATGATGAAGTGACTGAGACTGAAAAGCTGGTATGAACTCTATCTATTTTGTTTTTGTAAATATGGCTAGCTTGTTGACCCAGATTTAGCTTTGTTGTGAGAGAACCATGTTTGCAATGACAACTTAGATATCATAGTTTCTGATGCCATGCTTATTTAGCTAAGAGCTTATAATGGTTTGTCTTGATTGCCAACATAGATTTTGAGATGACTATGATGTAGTATGATAGGATGGTATTCTCCTTTGAATGTTTCAAGTGGCTTGACTTGGCGCATGTTCATGCATGTAGTTGAAACAAAACCAAAATAGCCTCTATGATGTTCGTGTTCATGGTGATTTATATCCTGTTCATGCTTGCATTCAATGTTAGTCAAACTCATTGCATCACCGTTGTCGCTCTCTAGTTGGTCGCTTCCCAGTCTTTTGCTAGCCTTCACTTGTACTAAGCGGGAATACTGCTTGTGCATCCACTTCCGTAAACCCAAAAGTTTTTCCATGAGAGTCCACCATACCTACCTATTTGCGGTATCTACATGCCGTTCCAAGTAAATTTGCATGTGCCACTCTCTAAACCTTCAAGAAATAAATCTGTTTTGCATGCCCGAACCGCTCATGTGGTGACAGAGGGCTATTGGTATCTTCCATGCTAGGAGTGTTATCCTCGACATGTGTTTATTCACGGTCATTCACGAGAAAGGGGCCGGTATTTGGGATGCCCATTTCCATGCTTAAATCGAAAACATAACTGTAAAATAAGACTCCCCCTGGATTGATGTTAGTATGGACGGTACCCGAGGATTCAGCTAGCCGTGGAGTGTGATTTATTGGTGGTGGGGGAGTTAAAACTTTACTTTTCTGTTTGGGAACCGCCTATAGCATGAGTAGCATGGAAGATATTGAGAACTCTTGGTCATTGCGTTGACAATGAAAGCATGCCACCCAAAATTGTTATCTCTGTTTTCAAAGCTTGAGCTCTGGCACCTCTGCAAATCAATGCTTCCCTCTGCAAAGGGCATGTCTATTTATTTTCCTGCCGAGTCATCCTCCTCTTATATAAGCACCAATTAGAGAGCACCTCTGTCATTTTTATGCTTTTGATTGATATTGAGTATGACTATAACTAGATCTTTGTAGCTATGAACTACAATGTTTAGTCAGCCCTTGATCTTTGAAAGTGCTCTACATTTATGTTTTGCGGTCTCAGAAAGAGCTAGCGAGATAGCACCTATTCATATTGCTTCATGCTTGTTTTGATTGAAGTGTTGGTATTTGAAACTCATTATTATTTGCTCGTTAGCTGATTATGCCATTGATATTAGTTTACCGTGAGACCTTTGTGTCATTTTCTTATGTGGTTAACTTGTAATCTTGCTGAAATTCTGGTTATGAGTTAGACATAGTTGCAACAACAAGATCAAACAAAGTTTGTCAAAGTTTTTCTTTCTCTCTCAGTTTGTCAACTGAGTTGCTTGGGGACAAGCAAGGTTTTAAGCTTGGGGGAGTTGATACGTCTCCAACGTATCTACTTTTCCAAACTCTTTTGCCCTTGTTTTGGACTATAATTTGCATGCTTTGAATGGAACTAACATGGACTCGCGCTGTTTTCAGCAGAATTGCCTTGGTGTTATTTTTGTGCAGAAATCAAAGTTCTCCAAACGTCCTGAAAATTTACGGGGAGCAGTTTTGGAAAATATCAAAAATATCTGCGCCAAGTTCCACCTCAGGGGGTGGGCCAGTGGGCCACAAGCCCCTGCTCCGCCACCACCCCCCTGGTGGCGGTGGGTAGGCTTGTGGGGCCCACAGGCACCTGCCGCCCCCAACTCCAGCTATATAAGTTGTCTTTCGTCCCAGAAAAAATAAAAAGAGAATTTTTCGTCGCGTTTTCAATATGGAGGCGCCACCACCACCTGTTCTTCAGCTGGAGGGCAGATCTGGAGTCCGTCTTGGGCTCCGGAGAGGGGAAATCGTCGCCATCGTCATCATCAACCTTCTTCCCTCTCCAATTCCATGAAGCTCTTCGTCTTTCGTGAGTAATCTATTCGTAGGCTCGCTGGGCGGTGATGAGTAGGATGAGATCTATCATGTAATCGAGTTAGTTTTGATGGGGATTGATCCCTAGTATCCACTATGTTCTGAGATTTGATGTTGCTACTACTTTGCCATGCTTAATGCTTGTCACTAGGGCCCGAGTGCCATGATTTCAGATCTGAAATTATTATGTTGTCATCAATATATGTGTGTTTTAGATCCGATCTTGCAAGTTGTAGTTACCTACTATGTATTATGATCCAGCAACCCCGGAGTGACAATAACCGGAACCACTCTCAGTGATGACCATAGTTTGAGGAGTTCATGTGTTCACCAAGTGATAATGCGTTGGTCCGGTTCTTTATTAAAAGGAGAACCTTAATATCTCGTAGTTTCCTTTTGGACCCCGCTGCCACGGGAGGGATGGACAATAGATGTCATACAAGTTCTTTTCCCTAAGCACGTATGACGACAGACGGAATGCATGCCTACATCACATTGACGAACGGGAGCTAGCCACTTATCTCTCCGTGTTATAGCTGTTGCATGATGACTATCATCCAAACAAATCACCGACCCATTGCCTACGAGTTTGTCATACTGTGGCTACTGGTGTTACTTGTCTTGCTCTGCTGCTGCTACTACTGTTGCTACTGTTGTTACTTGTCTTGCTCTGCTGTTGCCACTACTGTTGCTACTGCTGTCACTTCTTTTGCTCTACTGCTGTTGCTACTACTGTCGCTTGCTACTGTTGCTACTTGCTACTGCTGTCACTACTGCTGTTCCTTGCCACTGCTATTGCTCGTTACACTGCTACTACCTGCTACATTGTTGATTCACCGGCCGTTGACGGGAACTGACAACTTCCGTCGACGCGGCAACGAAGGCGCCATTGATACAATCGTTAGGAATAGTCTGTCGTCAACAGATCGTTTCTGACACCGTTGTTATCATATTACTTCGTTGTTACTATTGTGCTTGCAGATACTAATCTTTCAGGTGTGGTTGAATCTGACAAATTCAGCTGCCAATACTTGAGAGTATACTCTCACCTCCTGAGGCGATCTACAAATTTGGGCCGAATACTCTACCCTCGAAAACTGTTGCGAACCCACGCGCTGGTGGGCCATCAACAACATTCTTCCAGTTTCATTGCCGGGGAGTGCTATCAGCATTCTTCTGGTGCCGTTGCAGGAGAAGGTTTGTTGTTATAAGTATTCGTCTAGTTAACGCGAGAGATTGCGCAGATCAATGTCGCATGCCATCTCAATACCTTCATTGAGCTTTGTGATATGCAAAAGAAAAGAGATGTGGATAATGACGTGATTAAGTTGAAACTTTTTCCTTTCTCGTTGCGAGATCGCGCAAAAACTTGGTTTTCTTCTTTGCCTAAAAATAGTATCGATTCTTGGGATAAGTGTAAAGATGCTTACATATCCAAGTATTTTCCGCCGGCTAAGATCATCTCCTTACGTAACGATATCATGAATTTCAAGCAACTTGATCATGAACACGTTGCACAATCTTTGGAGAGGATGAAGCTTATGATTAGAAATTGTCCCGCTCATGGCTTGAGTTTGTGGATGACTATACAAATCTTTTACGCTGGCTTGAATTTAGCTTCTCGCAATATCTTGGACTCCGCCTCGGGTGTAACGTTCATGGAAATCACGTTAGGAGACGCTACAAAACTCCTAGACAATATCATGACCAACTACTCTCAGTGGCACACTGAAAGGTCGCCTGCTAGCAAAAAGGTGCACGCTATTGAAGAAATTAACTCGCTTAGTGCTAAGATGGACGAGTTGATGAATTTGGTTGCTAGTAGAAACGCTACCGTAGATCCTAATGACATGCCACTATCTTCTTTGATTGAGAGTAGCAACCCTAGTTTGGACGTGAATTTTGTTGGTAGGAACAATTTTGGCAACAACAATGCTTTTAGAGAAAACTATGTTCCTAGGCCTTTTCCTAGAAACTCCTCTAACAATTATGGCAATTCCTACAACAACACTTATGGAAATCGCAAAAAATTACCCTCTGATTTAGAGAGTAATATCAAAGAGTTCATCAACTCTCAAAAGATTTTCAATGCGCCCATAGAGGAAAAACTACTCAAAATAGACGATTTGGTTAAGAGCGTTGATAGGATGTCTTGTGATATTGATGCTTTGAAAGTTAGATGCGCTCCTCCCAAGGTCAACTTGGATGAAACTTTGAAAGCTATGCGTGTCTCCATGAATGAGAGCAAAGAAAGAACCGCCTAAATTCGCGCTAGGCATGAATGGTTTAAAAGGGTGCGTTCTAGTGATGCAAATCACGAAGATCTTAAAGTGCTTGGTGTGTCTCCTCTTTAATCCTTGTTTTCGCGTGTCAAACCTATTTATGGAGGGGCTGGATATGAATCCACTTTGGTTGAAAAATGCCCCAATGATTCGGAGTCCACCTATCTTGATGATAAAGGTGTGGAGAGTGGAGTAGAAGAAGTCAAAATTTTGGGTAGTAATGAAACTCCCACTTTGGATTTCAAGGAATTCAATTATGATAATTGCTCCTTGTTTGAATGCATTTCTTTGATGCAATCCATTGCAAACTCTCCACATGCTTATTGCCAAAGCAAACCCTTTACCGCGCATATCGTAGATGCTATGATGAAATCTCTTGAAGAGAAGCTCGAACTAGAAGTCTCTATACCTAGAAAACTTCATGATGAGTGGGAACCTACTATCAAAATCAAAAACTATGAGTGCAATGCTTTGTGTGATTTGGGTGCTAGTGTTTCCGCGATTCCAAAGTCTTTATGTGATATTCTTGGTTTTCATGAGATTGAAGAGTGTTCTCTTAATTTGCATCTTGCAGATTCTACTGTCAAGAAACCCATGGGAAGGGTCGATGATGTTCTTATTGTTGCAAATAATAACTATGAACCCATGGATTTCATTGTACTTGACATAGATTGCAATCCTTCATGTCCCATTATTCTTGGTAGACCTTTCTTAAGGACTATTGGTGCTATCATCGATATGAAGGAAGGGAATATTAGATTTCAGTTTCCTTTAAAGAAGGGCATGGAGCACTTTCCTAGAAATAAAATAAGTTTGCCTTATGAATCTTGTTGGAAATATGCCCTAGAGGCAATAATAAAATGGTTATTATCATATTTCCTTGTTCATGATAATCGTCTATTGTTCATGCTATAATTGTATTAACAGGAAACAGTAATACATGTGTGAATAAATAGATCACAATGTGTCCCTAGCAAGCCTCTAGTTGGCTAGCTCGTTAGTCAATAGACGATCATGGTTTCCTGGTCGTGGGCATTAGATGTCATTGATAACGGGATCACATCATTGGGAGAATGATGTGATGGACAAGACCCAATACTAAGCGTAGCACTAGATCGTATTGTTCGTATGCTAAAGCTTTTCCAATGTCAAGTATCTTTTCCTTCGACCGTGAGATTGTGCAACTCCCGGATACCGTAGGAGTGCTTTGGATGTATCAAACGTCGCAACGTAACTGGGTGACTATAAAGGTGCACTACGGGTATCTCCGAAAGTGTGTGTTGGGTTGGTACGAATCGAGATCGAGATTTGTCACTCCGTGTGAGGGAGAGGTATCTCTGGGCCCACTCGGTAGAACATAATCATGAGCTCAATGTGACTAAGGAGTTAGTCACACGATGAAATGCTACGGAACGAGTAAAGAGACTTACCGGTAACGAGATTGAACAAGGTATAGGTATACCGACGATCGAATCTCGGGCAAGTTCTAAACCGACAGACAAAGGGAATTGTATACGGGATTGATTGAATCCTTGACATCATGGTTCATCCGATGAGATCATCATGGAGCAAGTGGGAGCCACCATGGGTATCCAGACCCCGCTGATGGTTATTGGCCAGAGAGGTGTCTCGGTCATGTCTACCTGTCTCCCAAACCCGTAGGGTCTACACACTTAAGGTTCGATGATGCTAGGGTTATAGGGAATTGTTATACGAGGTTATCGAAAGTTGTTCGGAGTCCCGGATGAGATCCCGGACGTCACGAGGAGGTCCGGAATGGTCCGGAGGTAAAGATTGATATATAGGACGGATGGTTTCAGACACCGGAAGTGTTTCGGGCGTCACCGGTAACGTACCGGGACCACCGGGACCACCGGAGGTGGCCCCGGGGGTCCACCGGAAGGGGGCAACGACCCCGGGAGGCTAGATGGGCCAAGTGCGGGAGGGAACCAGCCCCTAGGTGGGCTGGTGCGCCCCCCACTCAGCCCAAGGCGCAAGAAGAAGGGAGAGGGGGGGAACCCTAGCGCAGGTGGGCCTAAGGCCCACCAGAAGGGTGCGCCACCCCTCCTCCCCCCTTGGCCGCCGCACCTCCCCCCATCTAGGGCTGCCGCCCCTCCCAGGAGAGGGAAACCCTCAAGGGGGTGCAGCCCCTCCCTCCCCCTATATATAGTGGGCACTTTTGGGCTTTTGGAGACACAGTTTTCCCTCTCCCTCGGTGCAGCCCTGCTCTTCTTTCTCCTCCTCTCTGCCGGTGCTTGGCGAAGCCCTGCCGGGAGACCTCGTCTCTCCATCAACACCACGCCGTCGTGCTGCCGGAGATCTTCCCCAACCTCTCCCTCCTCCTTGCTGAATCAAGGTGCGGGAGACGTCACCGGGCTGCACGTGTGCTGAACGCGGAGGTTCCGTGGTTCGGCACTAGATCGGAATCACACCGCGATCTGAATCGCCGCGAGTACGACTCCATCAACCGCGTTCTAGCAACGCTTCCGCTTAGCGATCTTCCAAGGTATGAAGATGCACTCACCCCTCTCCCGTTGCTGGTCTCTCCATAGGAAGATCTGAATATGCGTAGGAAATTTTTTGAATTTATGCTACGTTCCCCTACAAATCTATGATGAGGGCTATTTATGGTTTGAGCACCAAAGATGACTATACGTGATTTCATCACCTTTCGCCTAGCTAAGGGCGTTAAACAAAAGCGCTTGTTGGGAGGCAACCCAACGAATCTATACTTTTTATTTCTGTTTTGTGTTTTCCACACTTTCATAATTCTGTTATGATTGTGTTTTTTGTGTTTCTTTTTGCGTTTGTGCCAAGCAAAACCGTTATGATTAGTCTTGGGGATGATCGCTTGGTCATGCTGGAAAAGACAGAAACTTTCTGCTCACGAAAAGAATTTTCATTCTTTTTCTGTAAGAGCTTTTAAGTTGATTCTTTTTATGCTGATTGCTACGCAAATTCTTCAGACTGTCGTAATGTTTCAGAATTTTTGAAGTACCAGAGTTATACGAAATATACAGATTGCTACAGACTGATCTGCTGTTAACAGATTCTGTTTTTGTTGTGTTGGTTGCTTATTTTGATGAAACTATGGATAGTATCGGGGGTATTAGCCATGAAAGATTGAAAATACAGTAACCCAACATCAGCACAAGTAGAATTTAAGTTGCTACAGTACCTAAGGAAGTGGTTGTTTGCTTTCTCATGCTAATGTTATCACGAGTTTCTGTTTAAGTTTCGTGTTGTGAAGTTTTCAAGTTTTGGGTGAAGTTCTTATGGACAAAAAGATAAAGAGTGGCAAGAGCTCAAGCTTGGGGATGCCCAAGGCACCCCAAGATATTCAAGGATGTCATAAAAGCCTAAGCTTGGGGATGCCCCGGGAAGGCATCCCCTCTCTCGTCTTCAATCCATCGGTAACGTTACTTGGGGCTATATTTTTATTCACCACATGTTATGTGTTTTTGCTTGGAGCGTCTCGTATCGTAGGAGTCTTTTATTTTTTTTGTGTCACAATCATCCTTGCTGCACACCTAGAGAGAGAGACATGCACTCACCGTGATTTTGTCGAGCTTCACTTATATCTTTTGGTAGACAATTCAACTCACATGTGCTTCACTTATATCTTTTGAGCTAGATACTTTTGCTCTATGTGCTTTACTTATATCTTTTAGAGCACAGCGGTGCGTGGCTTGGTAGTTGATCTATGCTTTGAAAGTAGTCTCAAAAGGGGTAGTTATCCAAAGGGATACGAAAACTTCCACCTTCATGTGCATTGAATAGTTAGAGAAGTTTGATTCATCTCAACTAGTTTTGAGTTGTGGTTATGGTAATATTGAAGTCATGCTAGTAAGGTATTGTGGATATAGAAATACTTGTGTTGAAGTTAGTGATTCCCGTAGCATGCACGTATGGTGAACCGCTATGTGATGAAATTTGAGCATGATTAGTATATTGATTGTCATCCTTTGCGTGGCGGTCGGTATCGCGCGATGGTTTATACCTACCAACCCTTCCCCTAGGAGTATGTGTTGAATGCTTTGTTTCGATTACTAATAAAACTTTTGCAACAAGTATATGAGTTCTTCATGACTAATGTTGAGTCCATGGTTTAGATGCACTTTCACCTTCCACCATCACTATCTTCTTAGTGCCGTGCAACTTTCGTCGGTGCACAAAACCCACCATTAGCCTCCCTCAAAACAGCCACCATACCTACCTACTATGGCTTTTTAAAAGTCATTCCGAGATATATTGCCATGCAACTACCACCATGACATGTGCCACCACGTCTACATTGCCATTGCATGATCGTAAGATAGCTAGCATCATGTTTCCATTGATGTCTATGCCATGCTAGATCATTGCCACGGTACACTATCGAAGGCATTCCATATAGAGTCATAGTTGCTCTAAGTTTTGAGTTGAAAGTGTGATGATCATCATTAATGGAGCATTGTCCCATGTGAGGAAATAAAAGAGGCCAAAGAAGCCCACCAAAAAAAAGAGGCCAAAGAGCCCACCAAAAAAATAAAAAAAAATGAGAGAAAAAGAGAGAAGGGACAATGCTACCACTTTTTCCACACTTGTGCATATTAAGCACCATGATCTTTATGATTGAGAGTCTCTCATTTTGTCACCACCATATAGCTAGCGGGAAATTTTCATTATATAACTTGGCTTGTATATTCCAATGATAGGCTTCCTCAAAATTGCCTTAGGTCTTCGTGAGCAAGCAAGTTGGATGCACACCCACTAGTTTTCTTTAAGAGCTTTCACATACTCTTAGCTCTAGTGCATCATTTGTATGGCAATCCCTACTCATTCACATTGATATCTATTGATGAGCATCTCCACAGCTCATTGATATGCCTAGTTAATGTGACTATCTTCTCCTTTTTTGTCTTGCAACCTCCACCACACTCCACACCATCTATAGTGCTAAAACCATGGCTCACGCTCATGTATTGCGTGAGAGTTGAAAAGGTTTGAGAAAGTAAAGGTGTGAAACAATTACTTGGCCAATACCGGGGTTGTGCATGATTTAAATTCGTCGTGCAATGATGATAGAGCATAGCCACACTATATGCTTTTGTAGGGATAACTTTCTTTTGGCCTTGTTATTTTGAAAGTTCATGATTACCTTGCTAGTTTGCTTGAATTATTATTGTTTCCACGTCAATAGCAAACTATTGTTTTGAATCTAATGGATCTGAACATTCACGTCACATAAGAGGAGTTACAAAGGACATCTATGCTAGGTAGCATGAAAGCATCAAAAATTCATTCTTTATCACTTCCCTACTCGAGGACGAGCAGGAGTTAAGCTTGGGGATGCTTGATACGTCGCAAACGTATCTATAATTTTTGATGGTTTCACGCTGTTATCTTATCATCTTTGGATGTTTTATGTACCTTTTATATCTTTTTTGGGACTAACTTATAAATTCAGTGCCAAGTGCCAGTTCCTGTTTTTTGTGTGTTTTTGGCTCTTTTCAGATCTGATTTTGGAACGGAGTCCAAACGGAATAAAATCCCCGAAATGATTTTTTCCCGAACGGAAGAAGATCAGGGGGCCTGTGGGCCAAGCCAGGAGGGCTCCTGGGAGCCCACAAGCCCCCACTCCGCCACCAAGGGGGAGGCGGCGGTGGCAGGGCTTGTGGCCTCCCTGGCCGCCCCCCGACCTAGATCTTTGGCCTATATATTCCCTAAAATACAGCAAAAAATCAGGGGAGCCTCGAAAATACTTTTCCGCCGCCGCAAGCTTCGGTTTCCGCGAGATCTCATCTGGAGACCCTTCCCGGCGCCCTGCCAGAGGGGACTTTGGAATTGGAGGGCTTCTTCATCATCATCATCGCCCCTCTAATGACTCGTGAGTAGTTCACTTCAGACCTACGGGTCCGTAGTTAGTAGCTAGATGGCTTCTTCTCTCTCTTCGATCTTCAATACAAAGTTCTCCATGATCTTCATGGAGATCTATCCGATGTAATCTTCTTTGGCGGTGTGTTTGTCGAGATCCGATGAATTGTGGATTTGTGATCAGATTATCTATGATATATATTTGAGTCTTTGGTGATTTCTTATATGCATGATTTGATATCCTTGTAAGTCGCTCCGAGTCTTGGGTTTTGTTTCGCCAACTAGATCTATGATTCTTGCAATGGGAGAAGTGCTTGGTTTTGGGTTCTACCATGTGGTGACATTTCCCAGTGACGGTAGGGGCAGCAAGGCACACATTAAGTAGTTGCCATCAAGGGTAACAAGATGGGCTCTGTCGTTGATATGAGATTGTCCATCTACATCATGTCATCTTGCTTAAGGCGTTACTCTGTTCTTTTGGACTTAATACACTAGATGCATGCTGGATAGCGGTCGACGTGTGGAGTAATAGTAGTAGATGCAAAAAGTATCGGTCTACTTGTTTTGGACGTGATGCCTATAGATATAATCATTGCCATAGATATCGTCACGACTTTGAGCGGTTCTATAAATTGCTCGACAGTAATTTGTTCACCCACCGTCCACTTGCTTTCATGAGAGAAGCCACTAGTAAACACTACGGCCCCCGGATCTATTCACATCCATCGTTTACACCTCCGCTTTTACTTTGCTTTGTTACTTTGTTGCTTTCAGTTCTCACTTGGCGAACAATCTATAAGGGATTGACAACCCCTTCATAGCGTTGGGAGCAAGCTTTTTGTGTTTGTGCAGGATCTTGTGATACTCCTCCACTGGATTGATACCTTGGTTCTCAAACTGCGGGAAATACTTACCACCGCTGTGCTACATCACCCTTTCCACTTCGAGGGAACACCAACGCAAGGCTTCAAGGCCACGGGGGAAATCCTTTGCATATTTGCATAGGAAGTCCCTTAAGGCGTAGCCGCAGCAGAAGGATTCCTGGTGCCGTCGACACGACTATTCTTGGCGCCGTTGCCAAGGAAGCACAACTGACATCAGAAGTATTTCTGGCGCCGTTGTTGGTGAGAATCAAGACAAGAACAGTCTCCCGTCAACACGTGTTTCTGGCGCCGTTGGAAGGTCTTTTGTTGCAGTAGCATCCTCCTGGTTCGATAAACCTTACAGTCCCCGTGTAAAGGAAATCTGCTGCTGACTACATCTCCACCTTCCACTTGGGGTAACCAACGAGGGGCGAGAAGTATATCCATCAACTCGTCATCACCGAGCCACATATCCTCCCGTGTTCTGTCCCTCCACCAGCCGAGACGTTTACTCCCTCCCGGCACCAGCCAGATTCACCACCCCACGTACCATCCTGCGCAACCTCATACCGGCTCCCGTGATGCAGACGGTCCCCTGCCTGAAGAGGTATGTCCTCCTCCACTCCGGCATGCGGCGATTTGGTCCCCAGCTTCGAGCTCTTCACGTGTGGCAGTGTTGCGGTTCCTGATCGAGGCTTAAGTGCCCACCAAGGAGCGACCGCCCATGTTGCGACTGCCGAGCTCCTGGCCTGCGCCATCATGACTAGGGACGCCTTCATGTGGTTGCCCTCCTCACCTGAGGCCCTCGACATGGACACATGAGTTGGCTTTCAGAGCCCCTCTATACACGCCCATCTTCCCTCTCGTGGTGATAGTGCTCACGGGCACAACAACCTTCCTCCAAGGGGGCCATTGTAATTCAATTTTGTTTCTAGGGTGACTTTTGCAATTTTTCAAGGACCCTTTTGTTAGTTGAACTGCTGACTGGTGGGCTTCATGTCTAACTTAACGGTTAACAAACAATGTTGACTGTTTCATGCCATGTCAGTGCTTACAGGCTGGCATTTTCTGTCATAAATTGGATTAAATCGTTTTAAATTGATCATTAGTGTTTATTGAAAAAGTTGACAAAGAAACTGATAGATTTTTGGGGTGTCCGAATGTTCTGGCATTTTTTTATGTGAACCTAAAATGTGGTGGTGTTTTGCAAATTCACTCCTTCAAATCATAGTTTAAAAAACCGAACCGGAAAACGAACCGAAAAAGATGTCGGTTCAGGTTTTTACCGACGGACCGCCGGTTCACCGGTTCGATTGTTGTTTTTTAAGCAAAATAATAATAAATGTTGAGTAATATATATGCTAATATAATGTGAAATAATGGTCAAATAAAGTGAACAATTATAGGGCCGTGGGCAGGCCTCGCGTATTGCTCACATGACCTGGGATCGAATCCCACTTCTCCTAATTTCTATTAAAATATTTTGCTGTTTTTCCCGGTTTAGTGATCCGTTTTTCCCTGGTTTTCTAGAAAACCGTCCGGTTCAACCAGTTTTCTCCTGTCTGATTGCAAAACGGTCTTATTAGCTTAAAAACCCGATGAGGCTACCAGTTCCGGTTTTTTCCGGTCCGACCGTTGGTCCGGTCCGGTTTTTTAAACTAGCTTCAAACCAGTCTAAACGCGGGATGAGAAAACGGGACGCATAGTGACGCCGCGGTGTCTCCCCCTCGCCAAAGTTTCCTCCGTGCCAAAACGTGCGAGCAGTGGCAACGTGGGAAACTCCGGCAAGGCAACCGTGGCCCATACGCGCCGCTCCTTCCGTCGAGCAGTCCGCCTTCTCCTCCACTCTATATATTCCACCACGCGGCAGCCTCATCCATTCCAAGTTCCAACCATTCCAGCTCCACCACGCGGTCAACAGCGCCAACCCATCCGGAGACCCAAAGATCCCACGAACTCCAACGCGCAACTCGATCTATCATCGATCTCGCCGTGCCGTGATCTCTTGGCACGCCATGCATGGCCGCAGGAGGAGGAGTGCTCAACCTGCGCGTCCCGTCGGCATCGGCTGCGCCGGCGCGGCGGTGTAGGACGGCGTCGTCGTCGGTGAGATACAGGAGCGCGCGGTGGGCGGCGCCGGCGAGGCAGGCGGGCGGGGCGCTGGAGGAGGACCACTACCGGGTTCTGAGGCTGGAGCCGGGCGCCTCCAGGGGCGACGTCAAGAAGGCCTTCCATCGCCTCGCGCTGCAGTACCACCCGGACGTCCTGCGGCGGCAGTTTGAACATTCTTATTTTCATTGCGAATACGTAAAAGCATAGCAGAAATTGATCTAAAAATTGTGGCTTGGGACTGCATTTGTTTTGTAGTGTAAAATTTCAGCCATTTGTTCGGCTTCATCCTCCTTGGGATTCTTCCACATCAACTCTTCTCTTCTTCTCCTCAAATTCACTATGCCGTGTGCAAGCTGAGCATCTGTTGCACAAAGATTGCTTCTGAAATGCTTGCCATGTGCTGTTACGTATACACTGCATGGGTAGAGGATTTCTGGAACGCGGCTCGATTTAGATATGAGAAGATATGTTACTCAAAATGCTTTTCTTTTGTCAATACTATAACCAGACTGTAACGTTGATTAGTCATGATGCAAGATCAAGTGTAGTGGCTACTCATTGATTAATAATACCTCGCTAAGTGCTCACCAAGTATTAGATTATCATCCTCCCAAGTTCATACCAATGACATACCAAAAAGCCTTGATCCACACAATTCATTATGTCGGAGAGTGATGTAACTTTAAATATGACGAGTGCTACGCGTCAACCGGCTGATGGCTCCCAGCTATCGGGCCGCCTCGTACATCGTTGAATGAGGGGAATTAGAGCCGCCTCCACCTGTTGCAACAACACCCATGTTAATAACAACCATGTTACAAAGGATGCCGAGAGTGATGTAACTTTAAATATGACGTGTGCTACGCGTCAACCGGCTGATGGCTCCCAGCTATCGGGCCGCCTCGTACATCGTTGAATGAGGGAAAGTAGAGCCGCCTCCACCTGTTGCAACAACACCCATGTTGATAACAACCATGTTACAAAGGATGTCGAGAGTGATGTGACTTTAAATATGACGAGTGCTACACGTTAACCGGCTGATGGCTCCCAGCTATCGGGTCGCCTCGTACATCGTTGCATGAGGGAAAGTAAAGCCGTCGGCCTGCCTCCACCTGTTGCATCAACACCCATGTTGATAACAACCATGTTACATAGGCTGTTAGTGTTGCCTCACACCAGCCTGGACAATCTTTGAAACATGCCTCTTACAACTTCGACATAATCCCCTATATGGTTGCCTTTGTCCCATTAGAGTTACTAGTCGTCAACCCGTGCTGTTGCACGGGCTAGTTTGGTTAATGCCTATTTTATACTAATATGGAATTATGCATTGATATTGTGAACTTGTGAAAAAGGTCAGGAATCGCTAACATAACTTATGCGGCAACAATATTCAAGGTTATAATGTCAATTCAAGAAAAATTCCTATCAATTGAAAATGCGTAAGAAAAATAACATATGGAATGTTGAATATCTAACCTGCAAGTGACATTGTTGCCAATATCGAGTATCACTTCCGTATGGTTTGTTACACCACAATGACATTTATTTCTCAGAACATCTCATGAGCATAATGATGTCAAACTTAAATCTTCCCCTAGCGACCAAGTATAGTCCATAAGTAAAACCTTTTGAAGACTTCGAATTTGAGTTAATAACTAAATATGCACCGAGGAAAAACAGACCAATGAATCCGAAGCAAGAAACCTAAAATTTGTTAGTTAATCTCCAGTGAAAAACAATAATGTCTATACAAAGAGCACCATACATTAGATTATTCATCAGTAAGAATTACCTTATGCATGTAGCAGCGACATATTGCTTTGTTTACTGATATCAATGTTAAAAATCATGTGCAAATTGGTCCCAGCACATGCTTCCTTGTTAAAATGTTACGCCTGAATTGTCCATGTCAACTATGAGGCGAAGATCAACGTGCATATGATGCGTGTGATGGATCATTGTTCAATTCCAAATACCATGCAGTGTGTCCCAGATCTATTTTCAATTGTGCTTCTACCAGTCGTCGCTGCCTTCCACGCGTATCGCGCGTATACCAAACGATATTATTTTTTAATCTGAAACAAAGTACGTGTCCAGTAATAATAGGACCTAGGAAATCATTAATGTCTCACCCATGTCCTCTAATAGCAAAGCAACAGTGTCATTAGTAATGTCATAAAAATGTAATCTAACATGTCAAATTATGTGTGTTGTCTATATTATGTTGGATGCATTGCATAGCGGTAGATAAGTTTGCTCTTATCTTTCAGAATGTATTGTATCATAAAAATGTTTTTTTTTCAGATTTAAACAACTTATTTTATGTTGGATGTGCTCTATATTGGTAGATAAGTTTGTTGTTATCTTCCAGAATGAATTACGATGGAGAAATATTCCATACACAAAAGAAAACATTACATGTGCTACATTAGAGATACATTTCAACAGGTAAAAAGGAACATTATTATCTAATGGTCTAACTTTATTAAGCATCTAAATTACCAAACTCTCATATATTTGCTATGTTCTCAACTGTAGATAACTTGAACTAATTCTTCAATGTTATGCTCATGTAAAACAAAAGCACGATATTAATATATTCCTCTTTTCGAAAAAATGTAAAACAAAAGCAAGATGGCAATTAAATAGGTGTCGTGAAGACGCCATAGGAAATAGCAGTTGAAAGTTGCAGGGATAAGCAAGGAGTAATCACAAAACATATTTCAGAAAAGAGAAGGGGAACAACCTGGCAACATATTTGATCAGCATGCGCAAGCTGGTTTGCCATGTTGTGCAACTAATTGCTCTGGACAATTATGTTGGAATTATGCCCTAGAGGCAATAATAAATATGGTTATTATTATAATTCCTGTATCAAGATAATAGTTTATTATCCATGCTATAATTGTATTGAATAAGGACTCATTTACATGTGTGGATACATAGACAAAACACCGTCCCTAGCATGCCTCTAGTTCGCTGGCCAGTTGGTCAATGATAGTCAGTGTCTTCTGATTATAACAAGGTGTTGTTGCTTGATAACTGGATCACGTCATTGGGAGAATCACGTGATGGACTAGACCCAAACTAATAGACGTAGCATGTTGATCGTGTCATTTTGTTGCTACTGTTTTCTGCGTGTCAAGTATTTATTCCTATGACCATGAGATCATATAACTCACTGACACCGGAGGAATGCTTTGTGTGTATCAAACGTTGCAACGTAACTGGGTGACTATAAAGATGCTCTACAGGTATCTCCAAAGGTGTTAGTTGAGTTAGTATGGATCAAGACTGGGATTTGTCACTCCGTGTGACGGAGAGGTATCTCGGGGCCCACTCGGTAATACAACATCACACACAAGCCTTGCAAGCAATGTAACTTAGTGTAAGTTGCGGGATCTTGTATTACGGAACGAGTAAAGAGACTTGCCGGTAAACGAGATTGAAATAGGTATGCGGATACTGACGATCGAATCTCGGGCAAGTAACATACCGAAGGACAAAGGGAATGACATACGGGATTATATGAATCCTTGGCACTGAGGTTCAAACGATAAGATCTTCGTAGAATATGTAGGATCCAATATGGGCATCCAGGTCCCGCTATTGGATATTGACCGAGGAGTCTCTCGGGTCATGTCTACATAGTTCTCGAACCCGCAGGGTCTGCACACTTAAGGTTCGACGTTGTTTTATGTGTATTTGAGTTATATGGTTGGTTACCGAATGTTGTTCGGAGTCCCGGATGAGATCACGGACGTCACGAGGGTTTCCGGAATGGTCCGGAAACGAAGATTGATATATAGGATGACCTCATTTGATTACCGGAAGGTTTTCGGAGTTACCGGGAATGACGAATGGGTTCCGGGAGTTCACCGGGAGGGGGGGGGGCAACCCACCCCGGGGAAGCCCATAGGCCTTGGGGGAGACACACCAGCCCTTAGTGGGCTGGTGGGACAGCCCACAAGTGCCCTATGCGCCAAGGAGAAGAAAATCAAGAGAGGAAGAAAAAAAAAGGAGGAGTTGGGAAGGAAGGGGGACTCCCTCCCACCAAACCTAGTCCAACTCGTTTGGGGGGGGGGGAGAGTCCTCCCCCTTGGACTCGGCCGACCCCCTTGGGGTTCCTTGAGCCCCAAGGCAAGGCCCCCTCCCTCCCACCTATATATATGGAGGTTTTAGGGCTGATTTGAGACGACTTTTCACGGCAGCCCGACCACATACCTCCACGGTTTTTCCTCTAGATCGCGTTTCTGCGGAGCTCGGGCGGAGCCCTGCTGAGACAAGGTCATCACCAACCTCCGGAGCGCCGTCACGCTGCCGGAGAACTCTTCTACCTCTCCGTCTCTCTTGCTGGATCAAGAAGGCCGAGATCATCGTCGAGTTGTACGTGTGCTGAACGCGGAGGTGCCGTCCGTTCGGTACTAGATCGTGGGACTGATCGCGGGATTGTTCGCGGGGCGGATCGAGGGACGTGAGGACGTTCCACTACATCAACCGCGTTCTCTAACGCTTCTGCTGTACGGTCTACAAGGGTACGTAGATCACTCATCCCCTCTCGTATATGGACATCACCATGATAGGTCTTCGTGCGCGTAGGAAAATTTTTGTTTCCCATGCGACGTTTCCCAACAAATTATATGACCAGGTGGCTTGGATCAAATCCAGTCAAGCAGAGTCCTGGATAAACCTAAGAAGACATGTATTCACCTGAAACAAACAAAAAGAAATCTCAAATAAGTTTTGAGAATCTTAGCGGATCTTGTCTCTAATCACCTCTTAGGATATCAACAATAAAGTTGTACAAATATTTTTCAGTTTCGGACAAATAACAGAATCTGACCCTAGATTAAAGGTAGAGTTCCAATCTATGGACATGCACACACTTCAGTTATATATGCATGTAAGTATGAGCAAGAATATATATCCCATGCTTGAAAAAATCTTATTCTCTAACCATACAACAACCCATGGAGGCATAAAGCACAACGTAGTAAACTGAGTAGAAACATTTATACCAGATTCCATGATAACTATCAAGACTTACGTTCTGCCTGGTGTAGCATGAATGTAGAACAAACAGAGAGTTCTAGCTACTTTACCTTCTTTATATACTTGTGTAGCATTCAAGAACAAATAGAGAGTTTGATCAGATCAACGTAAGAAACAACAAGGAGGACATGCGCTAAGGTGGCCATCCAATCTCGTTTCCCGTGTGTGTGTGTCTGCTCAGGTTTATGCGCCTACTGTCGAGCAGGGTCGATCTTGTTCCACATGTGTTGTGTGCGCCTGCACCCAAGGAGGATCCACCAAGCTATCTTTGAGATCAATCAAGTGTTCTTTTTAATCTCGCCTGGAAGTAACCAGCGAATACATATGGAGCATGGCCGACGGCACGAGCATGGCTGACGGTGCACGTGTGATTTAGCATGGACAACAAAAAGATCATGCGGGCAGGGCCAGATTAAAAAGCTTTATCTTTTTGTAGGATTGGGGATATAGTCGACTTTTTTTACTTTTGAAAGAGGGATGGGGCAAGTTTAAAATGGTGTGAGATACGTTTGCTTTAGTACGTTTTTCTTTTGAGAAGATTATACGTGCTAGCTAATTTAGACACTATGTTTCTTTTTTCAAGGATATAACCTGTACCTAGCTATTTTTTTTAAGAAACTCTGTTTTTCAGCAACAGAAACTCTGTTGATTTGATATGGCGGGTCGGTCATGTGCTGCATCACGCAAGGCCCACCTGAGAGGCTGACATGAACGTGGCTTCTATCTCTTCCACTGTGGAAGAATTTTGGGTCATATGAGTTTTTTTTCTCAGGATTGCAAGGGTTAATCTACACCGTTATAATTTGGTCCCACCAGATTAACGGCTCGTAAAATCTAATTAACGCTGGAATTTCTAGGGAGTCTAGAATTAGTATAGGTATAAATGTCGAGTGTGGTGGCTGCCTTCGTTGTAAAATCCATTGTCAGCATATGCTCTTCCATCTACTCCATTCCTCATCACCCACATTGTGGCCACAACATCAGCGATGTTGCGGCCCTCTAGAGAGTAACAACCGTAGTTGTTACATTGAGTCAGGTATGCAACATGCAATTATTGTTGTCCTTTTGGTTCGCAGCAGTTGTGCCTCGGCCTGACAAATGTCGGTATCCATGGGAGGCCTCACCTTGAGGGAGGCATGCCCACAAGGACACAAGTCGTGCGCGAGAGGCTGCTGGCGAAGCCAAGGAAATCAGTCGAATGAGCAGGACCTTTTCCCTAGTTTTTTTCTCTATTTCTCGCATGTTTTTAAAGCAGTTCTTTATATATACAGGCTTGCTAAAAATCAGTCGACCGAGACTTATCCAATTCTCGGTCGACTTCACTGGCGTTGCATCTTTTGCATGGAGATTCACGCTAGACTGAACACCATCCAACGATCCTCGCGACATTGTGTTCCACGGTTTGCAAGATGTCTTCCTACCGGTTGTAGCATTCGTCATTGCTGGCTGTATCATGTTGCCTCACCCCCGTCACAACATCTGCCATAATCATTCAACACATCGTCTCATCGGTAGCCACAACAGTCGTTGCTTGCAGCACTCTCACAACATTTGTCGTTGCCGTTTGCAGCATCCAGTCAATCGTGCCGCTCGAAGCAACACAACTACGCGGATGTCACTTAACCGAGACTTTGTTAAGTCTACATCGACCAAGGTCTAGCCACATCCTTCTTTATATGCATGTAAAATACTAGGCTACGACAGCCAAGGGAACACGGCCCGGCGATGTCTTGAATCCAAACTGAAATCCTATTCGGACGCACCTCGTCGTGATCGTTCCTAGGAATAGCAGGACTAGTGCTACCTTCTTGTGGCTGTAGCTGCTGCTGGTCGGAAGAGGAGGTTCAGCAGGCGTAGGCGCTTCCCGCTTTGACTCCGGCAGGGTGGAGCTGAACGACCACGACAGCATCCGGTGCAGCGCGGCAAAGGCGGCGCCATTCGCCGTGGAGAAGCCGACGGCGACCTCCTCCGGCAGAATTCTGCGCAGATCAACGGTTGCATTGAGCTGGTACATGGCACCGCCGATGACGAGATCGACGGCCAGTATCCTGGAGCCGTTGTGGTACTTCACGGTGGCTTCCATGACATGGGGCGACGCGAGGTTCTTGCCAGCTGGCCATGCCATCGTCGTGTACGCGGATGCTGCCGTGGAGTTGACGGAGCTGACGTCGATGCCGGCATGGTTGAGGGAAGCCTCGAACTCGACCGCCACGATCCGGCTCTCGCCTGTCCCGTCACCGCCAGCGAAGGCCGGGAGGAGGCCGAGGCCGGCGCCGGCGCCGCTGCTGTCCGGTGCCACCGAGGGGAGATGCCCGAGGAAGAAGGCCATCCTATCGCCGGTCTGCCGTGCCAGGATGTCCTTCTCCGAGGTGATCCGGAAGGAGAAGGCGGTGGCGAAGCTAGCCATCTCGCCGGTGGCGCCGTTCCAGAGCGGCACTTTGTGTCCGTACGACGCCCAGCTGTTTTTCGTCAGCTGCAGCGCCGGTGGGCTGACGAGTGCGTCACCGGCGACGACAATCGACGAACCGGCGCCGGGGTCGGAGAAGTCGAGGCTGAAGGAGAGCGAGAAGGCCCCGCGCGGCGCATGGTAGAGGCATAGCAACGACGCCAGGACTAGGGCGGTGGTCGGACGACGGCGAGAGGCCATGGCTTGGGCGTGGTGCCTGGGAGGGAGGAGCATCATGAAATAGGGAATGGGGGAGTAGTTAGTCGTCAAGGTCAAAATTTAGAGGATAAAGTTAGTGCTTGATGCAGCACACGAAAGCAACTAGACAGCCAGCGGATTAATGGTGTTGTCGTTGAAAATTTCTATTTAAGGCCATTAGATTACACATATCAAGTCACCATCCTGCTAAACAAGAGACGTGGGGAATTGCTTCGGATCGCATGGAGATGATGCTGGAAGGGAGCAGGGGGGCTTACTAGTTTTATTTCTGTCTGTAATAAAAGATCTATGCTTGCCTCTTGCTGTACTTGCTAAAACTGCACTCCCTGGTTCGCCTAGATCTGTTTTAGGAAGTCTTTTGGTTAAGTTCGTCCTAGCTGGTTGATGAACATGTAAGACTCTGTTGCTTCATTTTGAATAAAGATGGGGCAGGGGGGAAAACCCTTTTGGTTCAAAAAAAAATCAAGTCACCATCACCAACCTTTCCCCCTTTGGTTCAAAAAAAAAAATCAAGTCACCATCACCAACCTTCCCCCCTTTGGTTCAAAAAAAATCAAGTCACCATCACCAACCTGTGGTTGGATGGTTAGAGGGACCGTGGTATTCCCAGCCCACCAGAGTTCAAGTGTACGCGTACTATCATATAAGTAGAGTCTAGTGGTCGCGGTTGACTTGACTTTTTCCTTCTTCTTATCCTTTTTTTTATTTACTCAAGTTCTTTTTTCTTTTCATACCAAAACCCACAGTGGAGCAAAGCAGTATTTCTTTTTTTGCAATATAAGAGGTGAAACAGATTCAAGTTCACATCCATTCATTCAGAAGACAGAAGCAACAAATGTGAAGTTCACATCCAACATATGTGAAGCTCACAGCTAACAATACAACTAATACACCACTAGCAGGTCACAGCCACAATTTCCTATTGGATGACAGTTACAAGGCATTACAATGTACTAACCAAACAAGACAACTATGAGTTACATGACTAATAAGCAAATAAAATGAACAAGTCGATTTTTTTGTTAAACCGTTGCATTCATCAGGCCCGCAGCAAGACAAGGCCAGATGTTCTTTCCTGACAACAGGTTGAGAAAAATTAGTGAACTGATCTGATCACCTGGATGCCTCCAGAGGCTTAACCGGCATGGTGTAGGGAGAATCCCAGTCCGCATCGAAGACTTCTTGCAGCTGCGAGACGATGGAGGGATTGTACGTTCCAAAGCTCACTCCAGCCGTCGTGTAGAAGTAATCCCAGATGAGGTTGCTGGTGCCGATGTTCGCCCTCACATCGCTGACGGCATACTTGCCATGGTTCACCCGGGTGAAGCCGGGGTAACAGTTCCCCGTCGGGGCGCCCTGAGACAGGGCGGGACCGGTCTCGTTGTACCCGGGAACCAAGTAGTACTTGACCTCGACCTTGCCGCCACAGTGGTTGTATTTGGAGGATGCGCAGAGGATGTTTGAGTAAAGGAGGCTCTTCAAGTACTTTTCGGTGCTCGGGATGAAGTGTGTCCAGTAGGCTACCAGCAGCCTCACTGTTGCATTCTTGGAGAATATTACCTATCAAGGATCAGTTTATATTCAGTTAGTACATGAATTCAGAATTGGTAAGTAGAGATGAAGTAAACCGATTTTTTTTAAAGGCCACTCTGGCAGCTTTACAAGAGCGATGTAGGATACTATTCTACAAAGTTTTGGCGTTCAGAGCCTTGTTATTGAAGCTATGGCGCATTGCCAATTGGATAATACTGATTACGGTGCTCAGGTAGTCATGATAGTGCCAAAAGAATCAGTTGATCTACAAATTTGGTACGGTATGTTAAATGTCACCTTGCAGAATAGGTATATTATATCCAAGTATCCCAATTTTACTGAAACTACAGGAGGCCCTTTGTTGCCAGAATAATTGGCATAACAAATGCAACTTACCTCTGATATTGCTGACGATAAAGATGGCCAGAACACAGTTTGAGAAGCATATTGCGATTGTCCAAGCCAATCCATAGTACTTATCCTCACCATTCCCCCAGAATTCACAGATTTGATGGTGTCGACCCAACCTTGCTCGTCTGCCTGGAACTTGTCAAATGACAGCTGCAAAACATGAACAAATTGAATCAGCATCAGAACATGTGTTGCAACTTCTAGATTATTCCTTGGAAAAGTGATCCGCGTGTTTTAATTATACATGGCATGATAAAATGCCATGTGAACTGGAAATGGATCGTTAACGCTGAATGAATCATAGCACTTGAAATAAATATTTTACAGACTTGCCAACTGTTGTAGCAGACACTCTCCTATTCTTCCTTAAGGCAGACTATGTGAGGCAGCCAGGCAACCAAGAAAAAAAATTGAATATGGTATGCACACTAGATATTCAAGTGTGTGACTGTGTGCTAGAGGATAGGTTACTACAACACCAAGTGACTGAAAGTTGTACTACGAGTTAGTGCTTATGATACTACTTCCGATATTCCATTGCTTGATACAAAAAAAGAAAGATATTTCATTTGTCTTCAGAAAGAAAACAATATGTGACATTACCTCAGGTGGAGCAAACGAGAGATAGCTCAAGTGGTGCTCTTTAGTGGATCTCTTGAGCCCAGGGGTTTCAATTAAAACATCAAGCAGTTCAGGATTGGCAAGTGATGGATAGCCGTCGACATATGGGACATCGACAGAAAGTGGCAGAGGTGACCTGATGCACATTATGAGCATATTTCTATTATTCAACTCAGGGAGAGTATCAGAAGAGCTTGAGTACTTATGCCTGCTAATACAGTTTAGACAAATTTATGAAACCATAACATGCCTTCAAGTAAATAATACTCCCTCCGTCCCAAAATTCATGTCCTAGTTTTGTCTAAATACAAATATATCTTGTCACGTTTTAGTGTTAGATACATCCGTATCTTGAGAAATCTAAGACAAGAATTTTAGGATGGAGGGAGTAGTAAATATTGTATCCATTTAACATCAAATAACAGTATGCACGTTACATTGAAATTGAACATCAAAGGAACACGACTAAACGCTTTCAGCAATTTGACCAGAATTGTTAGCACAGGTACACGATATACAAAATACAACTGCCGGGAAATTATGGATAATATGCTGTCATGTAGGTGATAGTTTATTTTTGTATAGGTTTTATACTGAGCAGTAACTTATTATCAATTACCGAGAAGGCTACAAACCTGCATCTTTGTTCGGGGTGTAGGAAATGTGACCAGCATGGCACCTTTCTAAAAGTCTGCCACTTCTTATCCCAGGCAATTTTTGTGTAAGTAGTTGAATTGAGTGTTGAAAGTGTCCAAAGATTTTGAAAATACACTTCAACAGTTTTTGCTATCTGTGGACAACCAACGAAATAAATCCCCAGCTCCTTTACCTGCAATAAGAAGTCAAAATACTATCAAACAGATTCAACATAAAGAACTTGTTTTTTCGACACTTTTCTTTAGGACTACGATGTAAATGCAGTAACACTTTATTTAAGATAGTTTACTTTCCAGTATACCTGGGTAAGGGACTTCCAATCATTGTTTGCAGATCCAATATACACATCCTTTTTGTCGGATATCCAGACTTTTGCATGCAGAACGCCGGATCCCCACCAATCCTCAAAAAGTACGGTTACATTCTGAACATTTGGCCTTCCTGCAGCGAGGTTAGCACTCTCTTGGTCGAAATCAGGGGCGAACCCAGCGTGCTGCGCGATCCTGCAAAGGTGATTCAGTCGTTAAGAAAATATACACACATATCAAGTTTGCTTCTCATTGTTCATCAACTCCTTTTGCTTGATTGCTTCGATAGCAGTTAACTGCACAGCGCCAAAACCTGCATTATCACTGGCATGCACCTATGTTGTTATTCACTGATATAATCAGGACAACCAACTTCCTATGGCACAGAAATCACTGTAATGGTAACAACCAACACTTGAAATGTTGACATCAACCCTTGCCTGATTTTGACTTTACGATCTGCCGCTTTCTCAAGTGCCTTGTAAACCCGTAGCCCCTCGCCAGACCCGAACCTCGCCATGTCACTCTCAGAGAACCCGTACTCACCTGACTTTGGGTTCTTCGGGTGAGCTATGAACTGCCAGTATTGCGCAAGGATATCAAGGCTCGCTGTCGTGTTCCCAGAGATCCACTGGAGCACGTCCGCTGCGGATCAGCAGCAAGAACAAAAGTCAGCCAATCCTCTATTAAACTATCAATAAGGCAAGTAACGCACACGAACAGATAAATTCCATTCTGTTCCTCCACAACTTTTTTCGAATTAGATCGGACCAGGATCGGTTATAACGAAAACACACGCACACATGCTGTCAACAACACTCATGCATACTACTGCGCGCGCCGGGCTATCCTGAAACTAAGCAAACAACACCACTCCAGTTAGGAATAACAGCCCAAATCCCCGTTGAGAATACTGACACCTGCAAACAGAAGTTGCAATCGGCACGGCCAGTTGATCGGACAGGCAAACCCATCAATTGGAACGGGTGGCTTATTAATTCGGAAAGCATTTGCATTCGGAAATGCCTTATCCTACATCCATGAGGAAATGGCGTGGTAATCGAGGAACCGAAACCCCGGGATTCGAACCGCATGGATCCACGGCGAGAGCATCCGCGCTGACTCAGGGGAGGGCGGGAAGGGGAGAGCCCGGTGGGTACCTGTGGCGAGGACCCCCGGGACGCGGCGGAGGTGGGGCATGTCGGTGGGGATGGACTGCACCAGCCACGCCTTGCAGGTGTCCGCGGCGCCCGCGGCCGGCGCCGCTGCCCACAGCGCGGCGACGGCGAGGAGGAGCGGGAGGGGGTGCCTGCGGCGACGAGGCGGAGGAGCCATGGCGGCAGCGCACGGTGTGAACGGAGCTTCCGAGTGAGGACTGGGGACTGGGGAGTGGGGCCCGGAGAGAATCCAAAGGGAGCCTGCTACGGTGCATCTCGTTTCTTTGTCCCACTCTCTAAATTTCAGAAACTGACAGGTTCTCCTTTTTCTTTTCTTTTCTTTTCTTTTCTCCACGGCATATTCTCAGAGCACATGCCGCATCTTTAGTATTGTTCACTCTTTTATCCCCGCGAGAGCTATATCTCATTTTTTAATATAAGTCTTTTTCAGGTTTCACTGAAGTACTATATACAAATGTATATAGACATATTTTTAAGTGTATATTCATTCATTTTGCTCTATGTGGTCTTTTAATGAATCTTTAAAAAATCTTTATATTTAAGAACAGAAGAAGCATAACGAAATGCATGCTCCCCTTGCCTCAGGCATGACACCACTGGGCCGGACCACCACTGTAGTAGATAATGCTTTTTTTCATGTTTTTGCCAAGTTTTTGTTGTTTAGGGTTGTTTTTATTCATGTATGTTTTTGATAAACGCTTGCAGCCGGAGTGTCGGCCGAATCGTTCTGTCGGTCGAGCGCGGCCCGCGCGCTGGCAGACAGCCTTGCAACATTTTTCCGTTCAGATTTGCTGCAACCTTGTATAAATTTGATGCAGATGTTTGTCATTTTGCTACATTTTGTTCATTCAAAAAGCTACATCCATGCTTGGTTGCAACTCGAGTTTGTTGGATTTTTGTTACAATCAGCGTTTTGACTTTTGCTACAACCGTGTTATTTTTTGCTACAATCGAAATCATTTTTTGCTGCAACCGTTCACTAAAAAAGTTGCATACACGTTCACGTAGATATTTGCTACAACCGGCGTTTGACTTTTGCTACCAAGCACCATCAGCTTCGTTTTTTTGCTACGATCACGTACATATATTTTTTGCTACAATTTTTTTTATTCCAACCGTTGACGAAAATTGCTGCATCGTGGACAAAATTTGTTGTATCGAGAAAAAAATTGCTGCATGAAGATCTAACGGCACGGCCGGCCTACAGCTGGCGGATCGGACGGCCCGCGCGCGGCCGGTCGAATCGTTCGGCCGGCGCGCCGGCGCAAAGCATCACCCATGTTTTTTGTCCGTTTTAATTGTATGGTTAGGTTTTCATTTTTTTTAATTTTTTTTCTAATCCTTCACCAGTTTTATTTGATTTTTCTTTCTTTCTTCGTTATAATTTGATCTTCCTGTTTTTCACAATTTTTTTCCCTTTGTTAAACATTGGTTTTACTAGCAAAAGGGCCCATGCGTTGCAACAGGAGAAAACATACCATACGGCATACGCTCTTAATTTATAAAAAATGTTTATAATTTGAGAATTTATAGTTACGATACAAATAAAGATGGTCTTATCCTACAAAAATGCATGTAGATTTAATACGTACAAAGAATCATTCAAGTGACCTTCAGTTTCATCTCGAATCCTGATTTTGTTGACGTGTTCATCCCCAACCCGGATGAGTACCGGTATGAAAGAAAGACGAATAATGACTTATTTATTAAGATTGCACCCTAGATAGTATTTTTATTAAACGTTTAACAGATAAAATAATATTATATTTAATTTCTATATATTTTTCTAATCAAATTCCATGTATAATATGTTAAATTTGGAGTTACGGTTTAAAAGATATGAGTATTTAAAAAAATATTTAATATATACTACGAGTTTAATGTCATAAACAGTAAAGGATTTTTTGTAATATCACCTCGGTGGGTTTTCCGACGGAAGCGATAACCTTTTTATTATTAGGTAATGATTTGTTTTATCCAGTTGTTCAATTTTTATTTTTGTTTTCTTCTTATCTTTTTATTAGTTTTTCCATTTTTAACACATGGCAAAAAAAATTGTACACAATATACTCCCTCCGTACCGGAATATAAGTCGCTGGAGTAGTCAATATATTCCGGTACAGAGGGTGTACATGTTTAGTGTACACATACAAACAGATGTTGGTAAACGCTGGGCATTTTCCAAATACGCAATATATATTTCCCTTTTAACACACGTTTTGAACAGTCCGTGGCCGAAGTATTTATCTTGTAGGCCTGTCCTGCTCTCCCGTGACCGGCCTCTCTACTATACTGTTACTATTAACCGAGTCGGACCCGGCCCACGCCCGCCCGACCTGGGCTTAGCAGGACCTGTTATATACGCACTCCCTCAATCATCATCGTCGTCGTCCCCAATCAATCAATCAATCAGCGAGCAGCGACCTAAACCTCCGCTCCGTCTCCGTCTCCGTCTCCGCGCAAAACCCTAGCGGATCCGTCCACCCCGCGGAGAGAGGAGAGGAGAGGAGAGGGAGGGAGCGGAGATGCAGATCTTCGTCAAGACGCTGACCGGCAAGACCATCACGCTCGAGGTCGAGAGCAGCGACACCATCGACAACGTCAAGGCCAAGATCCAGGTCCGATTCCCTTTTCCCCCCCGCCGCAATCGATCTCGGGCCAACCGCGCCTCCTTAGATAGATGCCAGTCAGCGCCGGCCGCTAAGCTAGTCTTCGGTTTCCTCCCTCGACGGTTAGGATCGGTGCGGTTCCGCAGGAGGCATGTGCTTTTGGGGATCTTGTTTAGGACGGGGGCACGCAAAATTAGCCTTTGGTTTTGTCTGTTTGCAGGCAGCTCACTTCCATTCCTCTGCTCTGCTGTACAATTATGTACCGGCCTAACCATTCCTCTGCTGTTTGAGATTGGGCTCTAGTAGTATTGTTCACTGCGGTGAAGGCTTACCCTTGTTTATATGATTACCAGTAGGCTGTGGTTTTTGGATGCTAATGTATGGTTTTGATAATCCATACAACATTATTGATGATAAGTCAAACTGACCCAACCCAACATGTCAGTCAGAGAAACTGATTGAACACAAATGTCTATTTACTTATCGCTCGGCGCACGCCTGATTAAATATGAATCTTCTCCACAGATTTAACTTGCATACACGAAAGCAAGGCAATGCAATGGCTGAGATTTTTTAAGTAATGTTCTTAACATGTAGTGTTAAATACTTCCTCTGTTCCAAAATATAAGTCTTTTTAGAGATCCCACTATTGAACTACATACGGATGTATATAGACATATTTTAGAGTGTAGATTCACTCATTTTGCTTCGTATGTAGTCTCCTATTGGAATGTCTAAAAAGACTTGTATTTTGGAACAGAGGGTGTACATGTAAGACTGTCAAAAAATGTTCAGCTCGGCTGGAGCTACCGAGGAGTCGAGCTTGCATAGCTCGCTAGAGCTCGATAGCTTTCAAGTATAGCACATAAAACACCAATGCTCAAGCTTGACCGACCCATAGACGAGCTAAGTGCAGGCTCAGTTTTAGTATCGGCGAGCCGGGCTCGAGCTTTTCTTTAGGCTCGTAGTGCGAATCGAGCTCTAGCCAATCTCTAGGCGTATTTGCTCATGCTTGGCTTGTTGACACATGGCATATTTTGGGACAAGGATATCAACTTTGAATGTGCGTCCTTTCATATGCTAAATGGATGGCCTAGGTACTTTCGATCCATTTTCTGTATAAAGTATAACTTAATATATTGCTGCACGTGCGTTGCAGCAGGGGCACCCATATTCTGTATATAGCTTAATCGAAACCAAGAAATAACCCCTTATGTGCGAAATTATAGAAGATCCCCTTTAAGATCAAACAATTCCATCGAATTGAGTATGACTGTATATCGTGCTTGTGCCTTCTATAGGTAATTGCATGTGCGTTGCAACAGGGGCGTCTTGCACGTGCATTGCAATGGGGCGGTCTATTTTTTGTCTGCAATCACATTGATTTACCTGCCATTTTATCGATTTGATTACCTGCCACTTTATTGATATGATTACGTACCAAAAATGGATATATTTCTGCTAATTTAATCAACACTTAATGGCTTGCCAAAGAAAACAGGATTTTCTTTGGTAAGCCAGTAAGTATGGGAGCTGTTGAGACAGTTTTCAAGGAAAACCGAAAACCGGTGAGAGGGAAACAAAAATTTCAAAACAGGGAGGGGGAGGAGGCACGAGAGAAACGTTTGGGGAAGCGAAAGATGGAACACTATCCTTATTTAAGTAGGAGAAAATATTGTGTAACTGATTGATGGCTGACCTATTGTTGTAACTTTTCACTGTTTTTATCTTCTGTCATGAAGTACTGTATTTGCTGTTGAGTTTCTTTATATTAGGCTCTCAAATGCCAAATGTTGAATCAAACTTGAACAGAGAGTTGTTCTCGTTCTCCTGCTTATCCATTAGAGGATCAATGCCTCGAACGTGGTCCTGCTTATCCTTGGAGAACCAACGTCTGGAACTGCATCACTAAAATATAACAGAGTTCCTTGGAACAAAAATACAACCGAGTAACTGACATACTTGGTTTAATTACTTCAGGACAAGGAGGGCATTCCCCCAGACCAGCAAAGGCTAATTTTTGCTGGAAAGCAGTTGGAAGATGGGCGAACATTAGCTGATTACAACATTCAGAAAGAGTCGACGCTCCATTTGGTCCTGAGGCTCAGGGGTGGAACTATGATCAAGGTGAAGACACTTACTGGGAAGGAAATTGAGATTGATATTGAGCCCACTGACACAATCGATAGAATCAAGGAACGTGTTGAGGAGAAAGAGGGTATTCCACCTGTTCAACAGAGGTACTCCTGGTGCCCCTGAATATGGATGATGCTGAAAAACCTACATTTAAGCACACGTTTCAAGCTTTGCATTCATTAGCATTCGCTAATCTTAATAAAACCGTCTCATGTTTAGGCTCATCTATGCTGGGAAGCAACTCGCTGATGACAAAACTGCAAAGGACTACAACATCGAAGGTGGTTCAGTGCTCCATCTTGTGCTTGCTCTGAGGGGTGGTCAGTAGATGCAACTTTGACGTGGACCGTATAGGCCATTTCTACCAGAACTTGTTGCGGACCTAGATCTGTGAATTTGCCGGTTGATTGAAGTACCATGTAATTGACGATTGTGAAGTCAGCTGTCATCTGTACTGGATGGATTGTTTGAACTCTATATGCTCATCTGATTTCTGGTTGCGTTAAATCATATCTCCTCCTTTAAATCTTTTCTCAACAAGATAGGGCATTACAAGTACGGCCTCTGCTTGTTGACCATTGTTCCTTCCATCTGGCTTATGATTGCTTGTAGCAACTCCATGTGATCACCAATAGTATGGCAGTGAAATTGATTGATCATACGTGTTTTATGGTTTGTAATTGTAGATCTACTGACACCTTTTCTCTCGAATAATGCCCCTTTTGTGTTACAGAGACATAAAATCTTATGTGAACTAAGACTGCCCATGCCTATCCTGTGCAAAGCATCTATTGGCATCGTCACATGGTATTTCATTATTCTATTTATCACATCTGTGAATCCAATTCTAAAGTTAGAACTAACAGCAACTTTGGACAGTTCTCTACAAGTTTGATATGTGCATCTAATACTTCATTTGTGAACAGAGATGTACCTGCTCTTCTCTGTTATAACAGAGCATTTTGTCATGCCTATCCACTGCAAAGTGTCTATTGGCATCATCATCATCACATAGGAATCAAGTCTGTTATAATCTCTCTGCTATAACCACAACTTGTGTAGTATACAAATATACAATGAGACGAGACATTTAGAACTAGACCTTTGAACAGTGCCTTACAAGTGTGGTCTGTGCATCTGATTCCTCATTGGGACTATACATATACTGCACAAGTGGTGTGGTGCAGCCGCCTTTTCGCAGTTCTTGCAACCCTCCACGGATTCTTGTTCAACGCACCTGAAGAAATCATTTGAGTGCAGACACAGATCTCTTGTCAGGTTAACACCCTAGTGCATTTCTGATGCAGCAACTGAAGTGCCTAACTTTAAAAAAATCTGCACACCAGAAAGGAATGTTCCTCCTGTTGGTCTAAGAAGAATTAGTTTAGGGTGTTCCTGTCTGGTAATGACATTAGATTTTCTTTTTGAACGAGCAAAAGGAAAACTATGTCATATTCAGCAGCATAAAAGGCTCAAATATTCCGTTTGTTTTGTCTTTTTTAATATTCCTTGCAACATATCTTTGATATTCTGTTAGGAATTCGCCCTTTGTTTGGTCGGTGGCATTCTTCACGCACCCGCAACCTGATTTTTGTAGGAGTAAGTGATTTATGTGTCTGGTTCCTTTTGAAAAGATCATCAGTTCTGTTTTTCTTTTATTTAATTGCAATATTATTTATGTTTATTAGTCCTAGGTGCATCCCATGTCTTATCACATAGGCTTAAGCTATTTTGTTCTGTTAGGCAAAGCTAGAAGGATTCTATGAGAATGCTGTAAAAAAGATGATTCTATGAGAATGAGTGAATGACATACTGATCTGCCTATAAGATTGCAGCCCCTTTACCATAGTTGATGTCCCACTATTATATTTCTACATGCTAATTCAGTTCATTTAACCTCCTTTTTAGGGAAGATGTCAACAACTCAAGAATCACAAGGGATGGTTTCAATTCCCACGTTTCATACAACACCGGCTTCTAATTTCCGCACCGCCGCATAATTGCCTGGCGGCGCCGCTGAAAGCGAGCGGCGGTTTGTAAGGTGGCCATGTACACCCCCCCTCCTAGGTTTTGTAATTTGTAGTGGACCAAAGATGAATGAAAGGAAGAACCCTAGCACATGAAGAGGCCATTTCTTACTCTCCTCCTTCCTCCTGAATGGCTGCAACTTTGCGCAAAAACGCTTCCGCTTTACAAAAAGCCTCCATGGTTACATATGTTACCTCGATCATCTTTTGCATAGGTTCATGGATTGGCTGGGAGCCCAGGACCATTGATCGCTGCAATTTCTTAAGCATTTCATCTAAACCTAAGTCATTTTCACCTACTTTTGCCATAGGAGGTACCCCTGGACCATCCTGCAGGTGAGTGAGCTCCTCAATAATACTATTCCATATTAGGATCGATACGAGGAGCACTTGGATCATTGGTTCTTCTCCAAGTGGACCATGCATTGATCTGATCATCACCATCAGGCCACCATCACCATGGCATCATCATCATCATCATCATCATCGTCTCCTCCTCCTTCATGAACTGAAAGTTAATGGAGCTCGTCATTGGCGCGGCGCGGAGATTTCCGCGTGATCTCGGAATATTTGTTTGATCTTGCGCAGGATTAAAGAAGATGTGCCTCTTGCAACTGGGATATATGAATGTTTGCAAAGACCAGGTAGGTAGGAGGGGTGGTTAAGTTTGTTAATTACTACTAGTAGCTGGGACTTGGACCGGCCTAGTGGCCAGTCAAGTCCGGCATCACCTCTTTCCAGCGGTCTGGTTGATTAGTCAAAGGTAGATTTGTCTGATGTCATATGTTAAATTAGCCCGGTGAATCCCTGATTGTTTTTCCCATAAAACAGTTGATTAATTGATGCTTAGTTGAATGTGTCTTTTTGATCTTCTTAGATTAGATTTCCTGTGAGGTGAACATATGATGGGCATCTTGGCATGTCACTGTCTTGTATAGATCATCACAGAACCCAAATGGTTAATCAGTTAGTTTAGTTGGCTCCTCTTATCTCTAGTGATGTGTCCACTATGTAAGATGCAGTCCTGTGTTGGTCTTATGCAGAGGCACAATCTGAATAGTCCAATGACCTGGCTTGCTTTTCTGCTCGAATTCGTTGGACTCGGCCAATCTGAACTATCATATTCATATCTTGGAAAGCATTTTGGCTCCGGGCTAGTTCTATGCGGTAAAGTTGAATAGTTTCTAAATGTTATGCAGAATGAATTACAAGCATTTTACATTTTGGTTTCGAGGTATCACTATGCGATCTATGCCGTAATTGGTACCGTAAATAGGTCATCTTTACGCACTGATGGTCTTCCCAATTCATATTTTTAAACCATGCATACGTGATAATGAAATTGTTTTCAGACATTGTTTCAAAGTGTCAATTTCCAGAAGCTGTTTACGCGATAATGAAATCGCCGAGGAAATAAGTGTTTCTGAAAATGATGGTTTAGGGGGTTATAAACAGTGATGAATCTACCAGGGGGCTTCGACAGGCTGAAGCCCCCCTAAAAAATTGAAAACGAAAAATTACTAGTATTCCTGTCAAAATCTTAACCTCATTTGAACTAAAAAATTAATAATTTTTGACTTTTTCTACACATCATTAACTTTAAGCCCTCCCTTCATTTTCTTTTAAGATTCGCCACTGGTTATAAGTGACTAAAAAAATTTGAGAAGAAAAATGAGCAATCCAATACTTTGGAGGTGATTGCAAGAAAATATCTCTTCTTATTGCCTCACTACACATTGTATTCGATCACCGTTGCTTCGAGAAATTGACACGAGCGCTGCCTTTTCATTTTTCATTAGAGAATAAAATGCAAGTGCGCGCTGCGATTTGAACGAAGATGAAAAATATTGATTCATTCTGCCATGTATGCACCATGAACAATTTTGAACATAAACAAGGTGGCTAGAGATGCATTGTTCATCCTGGCTGCTTGAAAAACAAACTAAATAAATCAAGTTTAAGCTAGTTTCTTCTACTTGAGTAGCACAACTGAATAATTAAGCCTGGGGGGTTGATGCCACGGGTGGCAAGGCAGGGTAATTGCCACCCGGTGCAATGTACATGTCTGTCAAAATTGGGCAGAGGACGACTCTGCCTGCTCCTGCCTGCGCCGTGCATGCCAATGGCTACGTCAGAACTCGCGGGGGTCGACGAAGAGCACGCTGCCCGGCGGCGCCGACGCCGGCCAGTCGGAGGAGGAGGTTGGGGTGGCATTGTTGTCGGAGAGGTTCTTGATGCACCAGACGTCCTCGTCGCAGGAGAAGCGGCGCCAGCTCGGGATGGCGGCGGCGGCCGGGTCGTCGGGGGAGAGGTCTGCGGCGACGACGCCGCATGCCGGGTTGTTGCGGGCCATGTTGTGCGCGTGGCTGCAGAGCGTGCGGAGCAGGGCCGGGCCCTCCGGCCCGGACATGCGGACGCCGTAGATGAGGTAGGCGCCGAAGGGGCGGAAGATGTCCGGCACGGAGGGCACGCGCAGCCACGGTGCGACGCGGTCCAGCGCCCGGACGGCGGCGAGCGAGTGCCGGAGCAGCGCCGGCGCTCCGTCCACGCGCAGCCGGAGCGAGCGGGTCTGGTCCCAGACGCTCAGCACGGCGAACGACGGGGACGCCGTGTCGCTGCCGGTGCCGGCCGCGTTGCTGCTCTCGATGGCCACGAAGGTGCCGAGGGTGAGCTTGTGGGCGAGGAGGGCCGGCAGGTCGGCGGGGAGGAACTCGGTGTCCTGCGGCGGGAGTAGGCGCGCGTAGGCCGCGGCCGCCAGAGTCGGCGGCAGCTGGAGCACGCGGTGGCGGCTCGTGACCGGAAGCCACCGCGCGTGCACGGGCCGGCCCAGGAGCACCGGCCGCCGGAACGGCGCGTACCCGAACCGGCCGGCGAAGAGCCCCAGCGACGCCTTGTTGGACGCCGTGGTCGCCATGGTCGCGTGCGCCGCGCCCCGCCCACGGCTCCACTCCTCCGCCGCCTGCACCAGCGCGGTCGCGACCCCCTGCCGCCTGTCACACAACCGAAAAAAAACGCGGCCGCCGTCAGCACGCCATTGCTCAAAGAAGAAACTCTCACCAGACGCGATTAGGCAAGAAGAGAAAGCGCACTTGTACGCAAGCAATAAAAGAAAACCGGCGATATATTAGGCTGCGCATGCATTGCGCACGCGTGCCGGTGGCCACCGCGTCGCCATGGCCGTGTGAAAAGAGGGAAGGAAAAGTACCTGTGGGAGGGGGAGACCCTGAGGCCGAGGATGAAGGCCACCTTCACGTACGCCGGCTGCTTGGCCACAGAGCCGGAGGAAGAAGAAGACCCGCTGCTGCCGCGGCTGACCATCTTGATGCAGGCCTTTATGACGCCGACCATCTCCTCCCCACACTCAGCAACCTAAGATATCCATCCATGGATGGATCACAAGTTAGTTAGTTACTTAGCGAGTAGCTACTGATCTTAATTACACCGCATGCACATCGATCACGAGCCAATTATATACGGAGCTAGCTATAGCAAGGGTCAAGCATGCCTGCATTAATCTATGGATCATGATCAAGGAAGGCGATTAGTTATTAATAATTACTACTACGGCAGCATACCAGCATGACGTGCTCCGGCGCGTGGCGGACCCTGGCCAGCGGGTCGCCGATCTGCTCCACGCACAGCGACATGCTCTTCTTCTTCGTCGTCGTCTTCTTCTTGCCGCCGTCGTCGGCCTGGTCGCCGGAGAGGCCGACCTCGCACCGCCGCTCCAGCTCCTCCACCGCCGGCAGGTCCCGCTCCACGTCCACCTCCCTCACGGTTACCTCCACCGCCGCCACCCTCTCCATGCCCACCTTCCCCGCCATGCTTGCTGCCTCTTTTGCCTTCTCAATGGCTATCTGCTGCTGCTGCTTCTGCTTCTGCTCCGATGAGGGGCGTGCCGCCATATTTATACTGCCGGGAGACGAAGGGGAGGGGCTTAGGGATGACCCTTGGGGTTCAGTCTCCACCACTTTTGACGTGGGGCCGGGGGAGAACAAGTGTGATCGACCGGTGCAAAGAGAGAACAATATATGCTGCCTTTTGAATAATAGCTGCTGGCTGCCTCCTGCTATTTGCATTTTTTTTCCTTTCAAAGGAAGTAATTTACTTCCAACAATTTTATGGAACTGGCCCCTGTAACGGTTTTTATGAGTAGCGAAAAACCCACGGCCTCTCCATCGATTGATATGTATGTTGAATGTTGGCATTGGCGGTTATGCATGTATAGAACCACGCAAAGAAATACACACCGGGAAGGAGCGTGCTCGGGAAATCCGTGTGCGCATGGTTTATAAGTAGCTAAATTTAGATATTTTCCAAAGATATCCATATCTAAAGAAAGGAAAACATAGTGAGTCTACAACTCTACATGCACAATCATGTAAGGTAGGGACATTGATGATAATGTCTTTATACACCGTGCATGCATAAGATTTCATATGTATATATGTACAAATATAAGGGGATATATCGAAACATTTTACCCCTATTGTATAGTGGAAAGGCTCTGCTCGATAAAGATATCACAAGGAATCCGGAGTTCAAATGAAACAGTGTATCATTTTGTAGGGGAGCTGGTTACAAACTATGAAACCAATGGACCTCTAGTTGGAAGAAAAAGAGCATATAAAATAAACCGAAGGCCATGGAAGAACAACTTCTATTGAGAAAATCACCACACCACCATACTCATCGATATTAGTTTAGCCATTTCCTAGACTTTTGGGAGTCAAAAGGATAGAACACAAGAATTAAGGTTGTTACCAAACTTTGGGATCTGAACATAGGTAAGTGCATGACCCCCTGGTTGGTTTTACAACTCATAATAACTAGATTAAAGGAACACATTTTTTTTCTCTACATCATCACCTTCGATCCCAAAAGATACTATGTTTCGAAGATGGTTTTTGACCCCCTCCGTATTCAAGATCAAGTGTTGCCAAGGTCAATGACAATCCCATAAGTTGAAGTGATCAAAGATCACTTTGAGTGCTTACGTATACCAATACTATCAAAAGGGGATATCAGTATTGTGAGGTGAAGCTTTCCTTGCAAAGTGCTTAGAGATCAAACTCCAAAACTGAAACATCTAGACCCTCATTGTATTTGGGTGTTGATGATGTTATGGTTATTGGGACTAATGTCAGTTGTCAAGTTTATATCATAACATCCGTTTCTTGGTGATATATTATAGAGATGGTCCCCCCTCTCTTTCAAAAATGAAAAAGGCATTGTTATTCGAAGATTAGATTTTTTAGGTTTTATTCAAGTCATTGGAAAACAACACTACTGAGAGAGGTTGAATGTTCAAAGTTTGCTCCATCAACGAGACAAATTTAAGGGATATGCACAAATCTAATCTGCGAGAACTCCTCATAAGAAGGGTGCATGCAAGATTCAAGTTTCCTGATGAGTATGACAATCTATCTTACCGAAATCATCAGGTAAACAACCTTGTAGTCCATAAGTACTCGAAGAATTTGAGTTCTTGGAAATCTGTAGCAAGAAAAGAGATTGCAACGAATACCGACATAGATATCTCCGAGATCCAGTAGAAGTGGCCTACCATTAGTGTAGATGATTGGAACATTTTCAAGATGCAAAATCAGGAGAACTCAGTGATGACCCAATCGTCATGGGGAAGGAAATGCGATCAAGGACATTAAGTAACCACACCCTCGGCAACTATGGTTTTGTTAGGAAGAAGGCCGTATGGGACAAGTAGAACGCTGCACTTGCATCAAAGGGCATCCCAAACCACTTCGCGCAATTCAAGGACCCCCTCGAATATAACTATGTCAGGGACGGTACCATTATGATCATGAGACAGGAGAATTTATCACATATCACCGAATAAGGAAACTAGAAGAAGAATTGGCAAGGCAGCATGCCGAACCTTAAAGCTCGTAAGGGTCGTCAGCCAAGTGGAATACTTAAAGGATGTGGATGTCGCCTAGAGGGGTGGGGATGAATAGACGCTTTAAAATAATTACGATTTAGGCTTGAACAAATGTTGAGTAAAACTAAGTTTAATTAGTCAAGCGAAAAACCTAAAACAACTAGGCTCATCTATGTGCACCAACAGCTTATGCTAAGCAAGATAAACAACTAAGTGATATCATGATATATAACAAGAAATAATATGGCTATCACAAAGTAAATGTTGGAAATATGCCCTAGATGCAATGATAAAATAGTTATTATTATATTTCCTATTTTAAGATAATCGTTTATTATCCATGCTATAATTGTATTGAATGAAAACATAGATACATGTGTGGATACATAGACAAAACAATGTCCCTAGCAAGCCTCTAGATGGCTAGCTAGTTGATGAAGGATAGTCAAGGTTTTCTGACTATATACAAGTGTTGTCGCTTGATAACTCGATCACATTATTAGGAGAATCATGTGATGGACTAGACCCAAACTATGAACGTAGCATGTGATCGTGTCATTTTGTTGCTATTGTTTTCTCTGTGTCAAGTATTTATTCCTATGACCATGAGATCATATAACTCACTGACATCGGAGGAATACCTTGTGTGTATCAAACGTTGCAACGTAACTGGGTGACTATAAAGGTGCTCTACATGTATCTATGAAGGTGTCTGTTGAGTTAGTATGGATCAAGACTGGGATTTGTCACTCCGTGTGACGGAGAGGTATCTCGGGGCCCACTCGGTAATACAACATCACAAACAAGCCTTGCAAGCAATGTGACTAAGTGTAAGTCACAGGATCTTGTATTACAGAATGAGTAAAGAGACTTGCCGGTAACGAGATTGAAATAGGTATGCGGATACCGACGATCGAATCTCGGGCAAGTAACATACCGAAGGACAAAGGGAATGACATACGGGATTATATGAATCCTTGGCACTGAGGTTCAACCGATAAGATCTTCGGAGAATATGTAGGATCCAATATGGGCATCCAGGTCCCGCTATTGGATATTGACCGAGGAGTGTCTCGGGTCATGTCTACATAGTTCTCGAACCCGCAGGGTCTGCACACTTAAGGTTTGATGATGTTTTAGTATAGTTGAGTTATATGTGTGGTTACCGAGTGTTGTTCGGAGTCCCAAATGAGAATACGGACGTCACGAGGGTTTCTAGAATGGTCCGGAAACGAAGGTTGATATATAGGATGGTTTCATTTGGTCACCGGAAGGTTTCGGGCAATTCCGACAGTGTACCAGGAGTGACGAATGGGTTCCGGGTGTTCACCGGGAGGGCCCCACCCAACCGGGAGTGAGCCCAGTAACCCTAGGGTGGCGCACCAGCCATTAGTGGCCTGGTGGAGCCAGCCCAAGAGAGCTATGGCGGCACAAGTGAAAAAACCAAAGGAAAAAAAAGGAAAGAGGGAGGTGGGAAGGAAGAGGAGGACTCCTCCTTCCCCAAACCGAATTGGAGAAGGAGTCCTCCTCTCCCTTCGGCCGGTGCACCCTTGGGGTCCTTGAGCCCCAAGGCTAGCCCCTCCCCTCCTCCTATATATACTGGTGGTTTTAGGGCTTTTGAGACACAACTTTGCCACGTGCAACTCAAACCTATACCACGTAGTTTTACCTCTAGATCGGATTTCTGCGGAGCTCGAGCGGAGCCCTGCAGGAGTAGAACATCACCACCACCGAAGCACCGTCACACTGCCGGAGAACTCATCTACTTCTCCGTCTCTCTTGCTGGATCAAGAAGGCCGAGATCGTCATCGAGCTGTACGTGTGCTGAACGCGGAGGTGTTGTCCGTTCGGCGCTAGGTCAGAACGGATCGTGGGACGAATCGTGGGACGACGGTGATTTGAATCACGAAGCTGTACCATTACATCAACCGCGTTTCTTAATGCTTCCCGCTTAGCGATCTACAAGGGTATGTAGATCTAATCTCCTCTCGTAGATGGACATCACCATGATAGGTCTTCATGTGCATAGGAAATTTTTTGTTTCCCATGCAACGTTCCCCAACAATGGCATCATGTGCTAGGTTCATGCGTAGATGTGATCTCGACTAGAACACAAAAGATTTTGTGGGCGTTGATGTTCGATTTGCTGCCCTCCTTAGTCTTTTCTCGATTTAGCGGTATTGTTGGATTGAAGCGGTCTGGACCGATATTACTCGTACGCTTACGAGAGACTGGTTTCATCGACTAACATGCAACTTGTTGCATAAAGATGACTGGCGGGTGCCTGTTTCTTCAACTTTAGTTGAATTGGTTTTGACCGAGGCGGTCCTTGGAGAGAGGTTAAATAGCAATTTGCACATCTCCGTTGTGGTTTTTGCGTAAGTAAGATGCAATCATACTAGATACCCATAGCAGCCACGTAAAACATGCAACAACAAATTAGAGGACGTCAAACTTGTTTTTGCAGGGTATGCTTGTGATATGATATGGCCAGTGACGTGATGTGATATATTGGATGTATGAGATGATCATGTTGTAATAGTTAATATCGACTTGCACGTCGATGCTACGGCAACCGGCAGGAGCCATAGGGTTGTCTTTAAACTAACGTTTGTGTTTGCAGATGCGTTTACTATACTGCTAGGTCGTAGCTTTAGTAGTAATAGCATAGATAGCACGACAACCTCGATGGTGGCACGATGATGGAGATCATGGTGTGGCACCGATGACAAGAAGATCATGCCGGTGCTTTGGTGATGGAGATCAAGAAGCACAAGATGATGGACATATCATGTCGAGCCTAGCATGTGCAGACATGGCCTCGGAACACATGAGATCGAAAGGTCAAGCATGAATCGTATAGTTGATATGATTAGCATAGAGATGCTTACCACTGAAACTATTCTCAACTCACGTGATGATCGGACTTGAGTTAGTGAATTTGGATCATGTACCACTCAAATGACTAGAGAGAAGTACTTTTTGAGTGGGAGTTTATCAGTAATTTGATTAGTTAAACTCTAATTATCTTAAACATAGTCTAAGTCCACTTTGCAATATTTGTGTTGTAGATCAATGCTGCGCTAGGAGATGAGTCACCCGCTACGTTTAGCCAAGATGTTTTGAACGCGTGGTTAACACGTAAGGAGGACTACTCAGTAGTTCAATGTGCAGTCTTGTATGGCTTGGAACCGGGACTTCAACGTCGCTTTGAGCGTCATGGAGCATATGAGATGTTCCAGGAGTTGAAGTTTATCTTTCAGAAGAACGCCCGGATCGAGAGGTATGAGACCTCCGATAAATTTTATGCTTGCAAGATAGAGGAGAATTCGTCTGTCAGTGAACATGTGCTCAAAATGTCTGGGAACTCAAACCGTCTAGCTCAGATGGGGATTGAACTCCCGCAAGAGGCTATCACTGATAGAATTCTTCAATCACTGTCGCCTAGCTATAAGAGCTTTGTGTTGAACTATAACATGCAAGGGATGAAAAAGTCACCCGGCGAGTTATTCGCGATGCTGAAAGACGCAGAGTCAGAACTCCGGAAAGAGCATCAAGTGTTGATGGTCAATAAGACCACTGGTTTCAAGAGAAACGGCAAAGGCAAGAAGGGTAACTCCAAGAAGAGCGGCAAACCTGTTGCCAATCCGACGAAGAAACCCAAGGGTGGACCTAAGCCTGAAACAGAGTGTTATTATTGCAAGGGAATGGGTCATTGGAAGCGCAACTACCCCAAGTATTTGGCTGATAAGAAGGCGGCCAAGGAAAAATCAGGTATATTTGATATACATGTTATTGATGTGTACTTAACCGACTCTCGTAGTAGTGCCTGGGTATTTGATACCGGTTCTGTTGCTCATATTTGCAACTCGAAGCAGGAACTGTGGAATAAACGAAGGCTTGCGAAGGATGAAGTGACGATGTGCGTGGGAAATGGTTCCAAGGTTGATGCAATCGCCATCGGCACAGTCTCACTTTAGTTACCATCAAGATTAGTTATGAACTTAAATAATTGTTATTTAGTGTCTGCCTTAAGCATGAACATTATATCTGGATCTTGTTTATTGCGAGACGGTTACTCGTTTAAATCAGAGAATAATGATTGTTCTATTTCTATGAGTAATATCTTTTATGGTCATGCACCCAATGTGAGAGAATTGTTCATATTGAATCTTGATAGCGATGATACACATATACATAACATTGAGACCAAAAGATGTAGAGTTAACAATGATAGCGCCATATTTTTGTGGCACTGCCGCTTAGGTCATATTGGTGTAAAGCGCATGCAGAAACTCCATTCCGATGGGCTTTTGGAGTCACTTGATTTTGAATCACTTGACACGTGCGAACCATGCCTCATGGGCAAGATGACTAAGACTCCGTTCTCCGGAACAATGGAGCGTGCAAGTGACTTGTTGGAAATCATACATACTGATGTGTGTGGTCCGATGAGTGTGGAGGCGCGCGGAGGATATCGTTATTTTCTCACCTTCACTCACGATTTTAGTAGGTATGGATATATCTACTTGATGAAGCACAAGTCTAAAACGTTTGAGAAGTTCAAGCAATTTTAGAGTGAAGTGGAAAATCATCGTAACAAGAAGATCAAGTTCCTACGTTCTGATCGTGGGGGTGAATATCTAAGTTTCGAGTTTGGTGCTCACTTAAGACAATGTGGAATTGTTTCACAGTTGACACCGCCTGGAACACCACAGCATAATGGTGGGTCCGAACATCGTAATCGTACTTTGTTAGAATTGGTGCGGTCTATGATGTCTCTTACCGATTTGCCGTTACCGTTTTGGGGTTATGCATTAGAGACAGCTGCATTCACTTTAAATAGGGCACCATCAAAATCCATTGAAACGACACCATACGAACTGTGGTATGGCAAAAGACCAAAATTGTCATTTCTTAAAGTTTGGGGATGTGATGCTTATGTCAAAAAGCTTCAGCCTGAAAAGCTGGAACCCAAAGCGGAAAAGTGCGTCTTCATAGGTTACCCAAAGGAGACAGTCGGGTACACCTTCTATCTCAAATCCGAGGGCAAAGTGTTTTTTGCTAAGAACGGAGCTTTTCTTGAGAATGAGTTTCTCTCGAAAGAAATGAGTGGGAGGAAGACAGAACTTGATGAGGTTGTCGAACCTCTAATCCCTCTAGATGGTGGTGCAGGGCAGAGGAAACCTCTGTCGAAGCGACGCCAGTTGAGGAGGAAGTTAATGATGCTGATCATGAAACTTTGGATCAAGTTCCTATCAGACCTCGCAGGTCGACAAGATCACGTACTACTCCTGAGTGGTACGGTAATCCTGTCTTATCAATCATGGTTTTAGACAACAATGAACCTGCGAATTATGAAGAAGCAATGGTGGGCCCGGATTCCAACAAATGGCTGGAGGCCATGAAGTCCGAGATAGGATCTATGTATGAAAACAAAGTGTGGACTTTGGAAGTATTACCTGAAGGTCGCAAGGCTATTCAGAACAAATTGATCTTTAAGAAGAAGACGGACGCGAACGGTAATATGACCGTTTATAAAGCTCGACTTGTGGCAAAGGGTTTTTCACAAGTTCAAGGAGTTGACTGCGATGAGATGTTCTCACCGGTAGCGATGCTTAAGTCCGTCCGAATCATGTTAGCAATAGCTGCATTTTTCGATTATGAAATCTGGCAGATGGATGTCAAAAAGGCGTTCCTTAACGGTTTTCTTAAGGATGAGTTGTATATGATGCAACCCGAAGGTTTTGTCGATCCAAAGAATGCTAACAAAGTATGCAAGCTCCAGCGATCCATTTATGGACTGGTGCAAGCATCTCGGAGTTGGAATAAGCGCTTTGATGAGGTGATCAAAGCATTTGGGTTTATACAAGTGGTTGGAGAATCTTGTATTTACAAGAAAGTGAGTGGGAGCTCTGTGGCGTTTCTATTATTATATGTGGATGACATATTGCTGATTGGAAACAACGTGGAGTTTTTGGAGAGCGTAAAGGATTAGTTGAATAAAAGTTTCTCTATGAAGGACCTAGGAGAAGCTGCTTACATTCTAGGCATTAAGATCTATAGGGATAGATCGAGACGCCTGATAGGACTTTCACAAAGCACATACCTTGATAAAGTTTTGAAGAAGTTCAAAATGGAACAGTCCAAGAAGGGGTTCTTGCCAGTGTTACAAGGTATAAAATTGAGTAAGACTCAGTGCCAAGCAACTGCGGAAGATAGAGAACAAATGAGTTCCGTCCCCTATGCTTCGGCCATAGGTTCTATCATGTATGCAATGTTGTGCACTAGACCAGACGTCAGCTTGGCCATAAGTATGGCAGGTAGGTTTCAAAGTAATCTAGGAGTCGATCACTGGACGGCGGTCAAGAATATTCTTACGTACCTGAAAAGGACTAAGGAAATGTTTCTCGTTTATGGAGGTGACGAAGAGCTCGTCGTAAATGGTTACGTCGACGCAAGCTTTAACACTGATCCGGATGACTCTAAGTCTCAAACCGGATACATATTTATTCTTAATGGGGGTGCGGTAAGCTAGTGCAGTTCCAAGCAAAGCGTCGTAGCAGATTCTGCATGTGAAGTGGAGTACATGGCTGCCTCGGAGGCAGCTAAGGAGGGTATCTGAATGAAGCAATTTATGACGGAACTTGGAGTTGTGCCGAGCGCACTAAATCCAATAACTCTGTTCTGTGACAACACTGGTGCCATTGCTTTAGCAAAGGAACCAAGGTTTCACAACAAGACCAGGCACATCAAACGACGCTTCAACCTCATCTGCGACTACGTCGAAGGAGAGGACGCAAATATTTGGAAAGTGCACACGAATTTGAATGTAGCAGATCCTCTGACTAAATCCCTTCCACGGGCAAAACATGATCAACACCAGAACTGTATGGGTGTTAGATTTATTACAATGTAAATCGAATGGCGATGTGAGGACTATATTATTGACTCTAGTGCAAGTGGGAGACTATTGGAAATATGCCCTAGACGCAATAATAAAATAGTTATTATTATATTTCCTATTTTAAGATAATCGTTTATTATCCATGCTATATTTGTATTGAATGAAAACATAGATACATGTGTGGATACATAGACAAAACAATGTCCCTAGCAAGCCTCTAGTTGGCTAGCCAGTTAATCAAGGATAGTCAAGGTTTTCTGACTATATGCAAGTGTTGTCGCTTGATAACTGGATCACATCATTAGGATAATCATGTGATTGACTAAACACAAAGTAGGAACGTAGCATGTGATCGTGTCATTTTGTTGCTATTGTTTTCTCTGTGTCAAGTATTTATTCCTATGACCATGAGATCATATAACTCGCTGACACCGGAGGAATACCTTGTGTGTATCAAACGTCGCAACGTAACTGGGTGACTATAAAGGTGCTCTACATGTATCTCTGAAGGTGTCTGTTGAGTTAGTATGGATCAAGACTCGGATTTGTCACTCCGTGTGATGAAGAGGTATCTCGGGGCCCACTCGGTAATACAACATCACAAACAAGCCTTGCAAGCAATGCGACTAAGTGTCAGTCACAGGATCTTGTATTACAGAATGAGTAAAGAAACTTGCCGGTAACAAAATTGAAATAGGTATGCGGATACCGACGATCGAATCTCGGGCAAGTAACATACCGAAGGACAAAGGGAATGACATACGGGATTATATGAATCCTTGGCACTGAGGTTCAACCGATAAGATCTTCGGAGAATATGTAGGATCCAATATGGGCATCCAGGTCCCGCTATTGGATATTGACCGAGGAGTGTCTCGGGTCATGTCTACATAGTTCTCGAACCCGCATGGTCTGCACACTTAAGGTTCGATCATGTTTTAGTATAGTTGAGTTATATGTGTGGTTACCAAATGTTTTTCGGAGTCCCAGATGAGATCACGAACGTCACGAGTGTTTCCGGAATGGTCTGGAAACGAAGATTGATATATAGGATGGTTTCGTTTGGTCACAGGAAAGGTTTCGGGCAATTCCGGCAGTGTACCGGGAGTGAAGAATGGGTTCCGGGTGTTCACCGGGAGGGGCCCACCCACCCGGAAGTGAGCCCAGTAACCCTAGGGTGGCGCACCAGCCCTTAGTGGGCTGGTGGAGCCAGCCCAAGAGAGCTATGGCGCCAGAAGTGAAAAAACCAAACGAAAAAAAGGAAAGAGGGAGGTGGGAAGGAAGAGGAGGACTCCTCCATCCCCAAATCGAATAGGAGAAGGAGTCCTCATCTCCCTTCGGCCGGCGCACCCTTGGGGTCCTTGAGCCCCAAGGCTAGCCCTCCCTTGCTCCTATATATACTGGTGGTTTTAGGGCTTTTGAGACATAACTTTGCCACGTGCAAATCAAACCTATACCACATAGTTTTACCTGTAGATCGGATTTCTGCGGAGCTCGGACGGAACCCTGCAGGAGTAGATCATTGATACGTCTCCAACGTATCTATAATTTTTGATGGTTTCATGCTATTATCTTGTCAAACTTTGGATGTTTTCCATGCCTTTTATATATTTTTTGGGACTAACTTATTAACTCAGTGCCAAGTGCCAGTTCCTGTTTTTTCCATGTTTTTGACCCCTTTCAGAGGAGATTTTGAAACGGAGTCCAAACGGAAGAAAATCCCCGAAAAGATTTTTGCCGTAACGGAAGAAGATCGAGAAGCTTGAGAGCCAAGGCAGGGGAGCCTCAGGGCCCCCACAAGCCCCACCCCGTGGCCAGGGGGGAGGCCGCGGCCCACAGGCTTGTGGGCCCCCTTGGCGCCCAATGCCCTAGGGGTTGCGCCTATATATTCCCTAAAAATCCCAAAAAAATGAGGAGATCATTGAAATCACTTTTCCGCCGCCGCAAGCTTCTGTCTCCGCAAGATCCCATCTGGGGCACGTTCTGGTGCCCTGCCGGAGGGGGGATTCGGACACGGAGGGCTTCTTCATCACCACCATGACCTCTCCGATGATGCGTGAGTAGTTCACCATAGACCTACGGGTGCATAGCTAGTAACTAGATGGCTTCTTCTCTCTCTTGGATCTTGAATACAAAGTTCTCCATGATCTTCATGGAGATCTATCCGATGTAATCTTGTTTTGCAGTGTGTTTGTCGAGATCCGATGAATTGTGGATTTATGATCAGATTATCTATGAATCTTATTTGAGTTTCTTCTGATCTCTCTTATGCATGATTTCATATCCTTGTAATTCTCTTCGATTTGTGGGTTTTGTTTGGCCAACTAGATCTATGATTCTTGCAATGGGAGAAGTGCTTGGTTTTGGGTTCATACCGTGCGGTGACCTCACCCAGTGACAGAAGGGGTAGCGAGGCACGCATCGTGTTGTTGCCATCAAGGGTAAAAAGATGGGGTTTTCATCATTGGTTTGAGATTATCCCTCTACATCATGTCATCTTGCTTAAGGCGTTACTCTGTTTGTCATGAACTCAATACACTAGATGCATGCTGGATAGCGGTCGATGTGTGGAGTAATAGTAGTAGATGCAGAAAGTATCGGTCTACTTGTCTCAGACGTGATGCATATATGTATGATCATTTCCTTAGATATCGTCATGACTTTGCGCGGTTCTATCAATTGCTCGACAGTAATTTGTTTACCCACCGTGATATTTGCTATTTTGAGAGAAACCTCTAGTGAACACTATGGCCCCCAGGTCTACTCCACACCATATTTTCAGCCTTACACTTTTTACTTCGTTGCACTTTCCATCTTCAGATCTCACTTTTGCAAACAATCTTGAAGGGATTGACAACCCCTTTGAAGCGTTGGGTGCAAGCTTGTTTGTGTTTGTGCAGGTACTCTGGACTTGATGAGACCCTCCTTCTGGATCGATACCTTGGTTCTCAAACTGAGGGAAATACTTACTGCTCCTGTGCTGCATCACCCTTTCCTCTTCAAGGGAAAAAACCAACGCAAGCCCAGTATCCGTCAACGTGCCAATTTCTGGCACTGTTGTTTGAGAAGTAGCAATCATTACCATCACCGGAGCGCCGTCACGCTGCCGGATAACTCATCTACTTCTCCGTCTCTCTTGCTGGATCAAGAAGGCCAAGATCGTCATCGAGATGTACGTGTGCTGAACGCGGAGGTGCTGACCGTTCGGCGCTAGATCGGAACGGATCGTGGGACGACGGTGATTTGAATCACGAAGCTGTACCACTACATCAACCGCGTTTCTTAAAGCTTCCCGCTTAGCGATCTATAAGGGTACGTAGATCAAATCTTCTTTCGAAGATGGACATCACCATGATAGGTCTTCGTGTGCATAGGAATTTTTTTGTTTCCCATGCAACGTTCCCCAACAGTAAAGTGCATAAGTAAAGGGCTCAGATAAGAGATAACCGAGGTACGCGAAGACGATGATGTATCCCGAAGTTCACAACCTTGCGGATGCTAACCTCCATTTGGAGCGGTGTGGAGGCACAATGCTCCCCAAGAAGACATTAGGGCCACTGTAATCTCCCTACTCCTTCACACAATGCAAGATGTCGTGATTCCACTAAGGGACCCTTGAGGACGGTCACCGAATCCGTACACTTTGGCATCCCTTGGAGGCGGTCACCGGTAACCATACAAATTGCTCGGGCCGATCTCCATAACTTAATTAGAGACCCCGACGCTTGCCCGGAGCTTTATACAACAAGGATTGAGCTCCGAGGCACCACCAAAAATCTAGGACGCCAAAGCACCCAAGATAAACAAGCTCTAGGGTACCAAGCACCCAAGAGTAATAAGCTCCTCAATCTTCACTTCCACGTACCACCGTGGAGAACTCAAACCTATGCACCAAATGCAATGTCATGGGCACACAGAGTTCCCAAGTCCTTCTCTCCCAAATCCCACCACAACAGCTAATTCTATGGAAGAAATTGAGAGTAAGAACAAAGAAGAACACGAGGAACTTCAAGATTTGGATCCAAGGAGTTCCCCTCACTAAGAGGAGAAAGTGATTGGTGGAAATGTAGATCTATATCTCCGCTCTCTTTTCCCTCAAGAACTAGCAAGAATCATTGGAGGGATTGAGAGTTAGCAAGCTCGAAGAAGGTGAATCATGATGGAAGAACAAAAGCTCAAGAGTTGGGAACCATTGGGGAAGAAGTCCCACCTTAAATAGGTTCCTCCAAATCCTACCGTTATGCATCCTGCCCGTGCATAACCGGTAGTACCTCTCAGGCGAGCGGTACTTCCGCTGGCATGAAAGTTTCAACCCACAACGTGCAACAGAGAGACTCCAGGAAGTGGTAGTGCCGCCGAAGCAGTACTCCCTTTCCCACCAGCGGTATTACCGCTAGGAGTTGCAAGTGTGGGTGAAACCGCGGTAGTAGAGAAAAACAGGGCGGTACTACCGCCCATTACCATGGTTCTACTACCACTCGAAGGATAGTGCTAACGAGAAAGCAAAATATAAGCAGTATTAAGGAAGAAGTGGAGAGCAGAAGTATTGCCTCAGCGGTACTACCGCTTCCACCGCAGTGATACTTCCGCTTAACCGAGAAAAACTGCCCTCACACTAAAACTGCCATAACTTTTGCATACGAGCTCCGAATTGAGCAAACTCAAGTTTGTCAGTTATCTTAAGAAGAGGCAGTTATGAAAATGCCAATGATATAGAGATGTGAAACCTCTATGAAAGAAGAACGGGGGAAAACTCCAACATCGAAAACATCATATAAGATGCATATGGACTCCGTTTTCGATGAAATCGAGTTTGTCATGAAGATGACCATAAGCTCAAGAACCCACATAAAGAAAAGCCAACCAAGAACCAAGAAAGATGATGATGCAAAGAATGAAATGGTTTGAGCTCTCAACGAAAGATACGTCTTGATAGTACGTCAATCTATCCTATAACCCGGTCTCCCAACTAACACCATGAGATTGGTAAAATAGAAAACCTATCAAGGGCTAACCTTTGCCTTGCGCATAGTCCACTTGAGCTAGATTATGACGATCTTGACTTCCTCAAGATTGTCCACCTTTCTTGATTGCGTTGGCTTGATGAAGACTAGTTGATTGCTCCGCCATACTCCACTATGGGTGAGCCACTCTTCGGCGCATCTTCACAAGTCCTTTGTCAACACAATGGAAGGCAAGATTAAGCACGATCTCTTCGTGATGCTCCACTTGACCTTGCACACCGCAATCTTGATGACGATCACCACTTGATGTCATCCTCCATGGGTTGTATGAGATCTTCCTCTTGACGCAATGCCATGGAAATACACCTAACCCCACATAGGACTCTCATGCAGACCATGGGTTAGTACAAAAGGCATAATGTACAATACTTACCATACCATGGGATCACTTGACCCCTCTCGGTGTATCTTGTACACTTTTTTGTGTTGATGAACTTGATTCACTATTTGACTTAGTCTTGATCAACCTTGTACCTTATGTTCCGTCTTCATAAAGATGATGTCTTGAAGGTGAACATGAATGCTCACGCAATCTTCTTCTTCAAGACATGCTTGCAATAAGCTCAACTCTCACATGACCAATCTTTGGATAAAACCCTGAATACCACATTGGTCACCATATAAACTCCTTGAAACCAATAGATGGACTTCAAGAAATGCCTATGGACAAATCCTTCGAATGTAATTCAAGGCAACCATTAGTCCATAGAGATTGTCATCAATCACCAAAACCACACATGAAGAAATATGCTCCAACAAACACTCCTCTTAACCGGTTGATCCACATTACCCTTGGCAAGGAGCCAATAACACCTTCACTGAGTGGCCGTGTGAACGGCGTTGGATGCGGTGCCAAATGGGACTATCATCCCGAAGACCATGATTTGTAATGGCAGAGAAAGAGAGCCAACAAACGAAGCATTGAATGGCAAATACTGGAAGCCAGAGTCGCGGCCACCGCCGCAGCCACAACCAACGTCAAAGAACGCATCAACACCCAAAGCCAAGCCCATGCCCAAGCCATGTTGCCTTCAATAATCGAGAGCATGAACAATTGGATCAAGAATGGCGAAGTAGGAAACATTGTCATCCAAACATCGCCTAAGGATAGCAGTCCGTCTATCCCTTTCATTGGTAACCCCTGTCGCCAATGGCTGTTCTCAACGCTCTTACGGAAGACACTCCATGCAGTCTCTTAGCTTATGTTCGTGGTGAACTAGTCAAAGTTGCAATTGGGTCGATCATTCGCCCCAAAGATACCATGATGCACAGAGTGATGATGCCTGAGGGGGTCTTCAAAGTTGAGTTATCTGTTGTCGTAAGTGGTTTTAAAGATATTTCTCCTACGATAAACCGCTGGCTGAGGATAACAAGTTTACCCTTGCAGGATGTTTAGGTTGGCCAATGCAGTTGTCGAAGAATCAAATTCAGCTAGGAAACATCCAAATCAATGACAACACATGTGGACGAGGACCATCTCCTTTGGGTCAAAGTCAATCAGAAGTTCATAACAACGACTATGTGCATGTCGGTGAGGACAACGACAATGTGCATGTCTGTGAGGATAACAACAATGTGGTTGTCGGTGGTGAGGACCATGTCAATGATGGGGATGTCGACGTTGAGGGCCATGTCAATGGTGGGGATTTGGGCGGTCCTCGGGAGCATGTCAATGATGGTGATTTGGGCGGCTGTCGGCATGTACAATCTTGATGGACCGATGTGTGCTGGTCATGTCAAAGAAATATCCATGCCTTTGCTTGGTCAACACGAACGTGTTGTTCCTTACCAGAAAAGTCTGTTCAGTGAAGACTTCACACCACTAGACACACGGGTACCACCACACATGGGAGCATTGCTGAGTCCAAACACACTCAATGCAATGGACAACAACCTAACCCGACTCGCAAGAAGAGAAATCGACTAGGTAATAAGGCGAAGGCCAATGCTAGCCATCCCGTTCAGAAGAGTAAACAAGTTCGACATGTCGTTGCATGGCGGAATGACCATTCCCTAGGTGAACCCATCCTTCCGAAGGAGCTCAGCGTTCTTGTGCGGACAGAATTGAGGATTCTGCATGACATAGTTCTATGTAGGGAGAAGGATGCATTCTCTGGTTCAGGTGGAGTTCACCCCTTTTTTCAGTGATAGTGCCACCAAATCTTGGTTTATGCGACGATTTCTCCACAGAAATATCCTATGTGTCGTTCGAAGACATTTTCAACATATTCCGTCTAATGAAGCTTAATTCTTTCCTTAGTATGCCTATGGGCAATCAATACTGGTGAGACTGCCAAATGTGAGCTCGACAAGGATGTCGCGGTAGAGGACCCGTACCTCATTCGCGATACCAACGCCAATCACCCTGACCGCCGACAAGATATGCGGAAGTATATGACAGACTTAATGATTGCCAACATGGACAAAGACTTCCTTCTCGTGCCCTACTATCCGAAATAAGTCATTCTGTGTAGCAAGATTGTTTACTTATTTCGTACAATCTCATTATGCATGCTTCCACGTAAAATCATTAACTCGACTTTTTACACAGAGAACATTGTGTCCTCATCGTTGTTACCCCGAATTTTGCCAAAACTTATTTCTTGGATTCGACGAGAAAAGTGAAAAAAAGACTACAGAGGCATCAAGAAGGTCCCAGATGAAGCAATGTTTTTGTTTCCCGTAGTCGTGACATCAATTTTCCGATGTTTAAAGAAGGTACAACACCTGCAATGATTTTTTAGTACTTGCGACGTTAAAATAATGTGGACGTCATAGATACAAATCATAATGCCGGCGTACAACATAATCCGACGCCATAGGTATTCCAAATACTACTAGCCTCACCTTCAACACCACCACTATTTTTTAAATGTGATGCCATCATCCACGCGAATAAGACCCTTTTCGTCACACCATTTCTAGATTTTTTTTGTACTATTGTATACAAGATCGACACAGATTAAACATCGACAAGGGTCTCTTTAGTTAGTTTCATCTCTGTCTCACAAATGTGAATGTGACTAAATGGCCCCCTAATTAGTCAGGTAGACTATGGTTGTAGTTTCACTTATGCTACTAATCAATGGGACATGGTCGCTGCTGACAGTTAATTAAAGGCGCCAAATCAACCTCTGGATCTATCTTAATTATATACCAACATAAAGCATACCAGACTCCTTTAAACAAGTACTAAGATTCCGATCAATGTTTCTAAGTGAAGCTTACTTATATCGTTACACTGTTCTAATTCTATATTATTGTATGTACCGATGCAAACAAGGATAGATAGGGCAGAACCAACTGATTCTAGGGCATCCAAAGATATATTCCATGCGAAGAGGAGTTACGGATATGTGATCTGTTAGAGCACCCTTCCTCTCACCAGCATGTCAAATTAATTAATAAGATAGATAGATTAATCAACTTAAAACCATACCATCAAAGAAGCAGCATAATATCAGTTGATCTGGTCTAGAAACAAAATTGCTATAAAAATACTGAGGATCAAAGCCGGGATTTGATGATTCATTAACAACATAATATTACCAATCATTACCACCTCCACTCCAAAATAAAAGACATCGTAGATTGCACTGAGGAACTTCCTTAACTAAGACTATATGTATATAAACAAAATGTTGAGATTGATCAAACAAAAATAATACGTGAAGGTGCTTCAAATTTTCTCTAGAAAAAATGTTTCTAAATTATGTACTTGTATGATTCTTATTGACACGTTCATAGAAATAACAATGAAGCCAAATATGAGTTAATTATTTTTTGCACCTGCCTACGATAAGTCCCAATGTTTAGTGTGTGGGTAGGGATGGAAAAGGAAATAAATAACACGAAACTTCTAGTTCACTGTTGTATGCGGATATCCCAAAGATGCATGCCTGCATTATTAGCATGTGCTTCTGCTCAAAAAGAGCTTTTTTGTTGTTTACTGTTGGCTGGATATATCCACGTACACCATATATCCCGCCTTCTGTTAATGCCATGTACACGTCTCTAGGTCGATATGTATAGTTTTGGTAGCACGGGAAAAATTGATTAGGTACCTTTCTGAGCCAGTCAGATAAACCACAAGCATATTTAGCAACCGCCAATCCTTCTACTTCTTTCCTCTACACTCTTTCCTTACTTGACTATTTTAACTATACTACATCTGGAGGTACCATTACATCAAAAACATATGATCTTGTAGATGCTAGAGGAAAATCTTAATGATATAAACGGTGTTTTTTACTACTATTAACTAGAGTCCACAACAACAACAACAACCACGGACTGGCCAATGATAGCGAGGACTTGTGTTAAGTTTTGTTTAATTAGTGCGCTTGAGAAATTTCTTGGCTTCTCTCCATCTCAATGGCTAGCAGGGATTGTAGTTAATATGCTTCAATCAGTCGTTGTCAATTAAGTCACTGTCATAATCAGCGTACAGCTAAAAAACAAACTTAACTTGTATATGTTTCGTCCAAAAAGAACTCCACTGGTCCATTTGTTTGTTATGTTTATACATATTTAGAGGAAGGAATGATAAGGATGTTTCCTTGGACATTAATTTATGTAATCTCACTCTTCACACATCATTGCGAAGAATTTGCCTGTGACGTGCTAGCTGAGCTCTCAGTGTTTTTGCCTGGCCGGTTTAGTTAGAAAGCCGCGCTAATTGAACTCTGTTTATACGTAAATTAATCCCTATTCAACGGTCAAGAACTTTGCACAAACAACACGGCCACAAGCAACGCAATTGTTTAGCAAAGTGATGGCATCTAGTAGTAGTAGCTAGAGGTAGGTACCTAAGCCAAGTTTTATAGTCACAAGTGATCCTATAAAGGGTAAAATTATGCTAACAACTGTGGAGTCAAATGTGGAGTGTGGACCAAGTTAGTCAAGTAACCAGGGGATTAACTAGTCACTAAAACAAATTAACTTGACTAATGGGCATCTCAAGTGCAATGCAGTTGCTTCTTGGTTTGCATCGACGACACACGTTCTTTTGACTCCCGCGCGCGAGCTTTCCCGGCTGCTTTCCAACCGATGGCGGGTGGCGTTGCAACTTTCCTAGCTAATGCATGCTTGCTTTTTGTAAGAAAGATTGTGTTCGCTTGGCATAGATTAATGCAAGCATGCAAAGACATATGGAAAGGAGAGAGGCAGAGAGATAGAGTTGGGGAGGGGTGGGGTCCAAAAATAACATGTCTGATTGACGCAAGCATGCACATTATATTGAAAAATAGTGACGTTTAGTTCGATTATATCTTTGAGAACAGTGGGTTCATCCCTCTCCGATTTCTTTTAATAGAAACCAGAAATTACATATAGAGTTTCTCCTTTGCGTAAATATAGAGTTTTAATCATCTATCACAGGTTTACAAAGCGTGCTTAACGACACCAAGATGATGGGCTTAGCACTGCTTCCCTAATTAAAGAGACACCATTCTTCTTTATTAATCCACATGCAAAGCCCTCTGCCTCGTTCCGGAAAGAAAGATTGGCAGCTGAAATCGGAAAAGCACCTAAAAGCTCGCGGAACTTCTGCCTACAAAAGCAAACATCAGCCGATCGATGTAGTTTGGAGCACTTCGATCAGTGCATGCCATTTGCCTCTGAATGAATAGTCCAACCCTTGCCAGCTTGCCATACTCTAGAGGGCACTGCACTGCATGCATGCATGCTTCTCTCGGGAGCCGTCAACGACCAAACTGTGGTTTAAAATTAGTTCAGAACCAAAAGCAACTCCTTGCTTGACACGAAAATATATGTATATGTGCATTGGGTAGCGATGTCGCCAGCCGAGGGCCGATTAGTCCAAGGTACCGGCCTATAGGAGTATAGAAGAGTACCTACTACCTGCCTAGCTTGCATGCTTCCCTCACTTGCGTGCCTGCCGACCTTGCCATGCATAGTTTACAGAGGCTTCCGTAGTGTGGCGTCGTTCCTTTGGTTATTTGTATATCAATAATTGTGTGTCTTATGGGTCGAAAGCTTGTGGTTTATACACTAACCATGCATGCATGCTTCTCGGGGGTCAGCTGCCAAGCATTTCCGGCGTAATTGCTGACCTTGGCGTGTGAATATTCATAGCTGCAGACGCGTACGTGGACGAGCAAGTCAAATCTAGTTGCATTTTGCCAAACATAGTACCTTTTGTGACCCAAGTAGGAGTACATTATATTATACTCGTATATACTTTGCAGGAGAGACGAGAGACCCGAGTCATGAGTCACTCGAGTCGACAGGGTATGAACAGGCTAGGGTTCCTGCCTAATGGTTCCTTGACAGCCTACTTAACTATTGCCGGCAGGCCCTGATTACCGGCACTAATTAAACAAAGCTTTCGTTAGGGCATTCGCTGCATGTTGCACCGTCCGTCCGTCCGTCAGTCGGTCGGTACGCCACGGCGGACGTACGTACCTCTCACTCACTACCTGTCAGCTGACTGCATGCATGGGACTGATGGACGGACGTACACACGCGCCGCATATATCTATACCTGTAGGTAGCTAGCTTGTATTGACCTGAGTTTACTAGCAGCTTTAACCCGCTGTGTATGTGGCGACCGTGCCGGTCATGTCGATCGCCCTTAATCGGGCGCCGTGTTTGCTCATCGACGACGAACGCTAGCTTGTGGACAAGGGAGGTTAATTTCGTCCACGTACGACACGACCCTAGTTCATACGAGCACCACACCCAGCCACCAGCTTGACCAGCTAAGCCAAAGGGCACATACGTAGCACCAGTGCTAGCTTAGCTACTCTAGTAGTAGTACAGTGCGTGCATGCATTCATGCCAATTGCCAAGCCAGGCCAAGGGCGTGGCGCCAATCCAGACCGTCCAATCACCACGCATGCATGCACACATGTTGGCCAGCCGCCCACTCGCCCCCTGCCACATGTCAGCCACCTCTGAGGTGGCGCCAAGTCACGTCAGTTTCGTACGTACGTACGCCACACATGCATGGCAAGGCCCGGACAGAGGGAAGGATCAAGGAACTGTGTGCCGCATGCGGTGTGCAGTGCTGTGAAGGTGCGTGCGTGCGTGCGTACGTACCACACGCCGCGAACAGTGTGGTCGCCGCTGGATCGCGTATCTCCCTTTTCTGGTGAGACCCCGTACGCCGGCTCGTTCGTACGTACGACCACTGTTTTGGTTCTGTGCGCCACCTGGTTCTACGCACTGGGATGTGCACGGATGTCGAGGAGATCACGGGAACCCACCAGCTGTTCGGAGCAGTTTTACATTGACTATTTACTGTCATTTGTAAAAAAGAGTCAGGGCCTACAATCCCGTTAGTCCCGGTTCACCGACGAACCAGATCTATGGTTTCATTGGTTCCGGTTCGTGAGGTCAGGACGTCAGCCGGACATCGTGAGCCATTGGTTCCGGTTCCAGAGACGAATCGGGACCAATAGGCAGGGACCGTTCGTATTCACCTTTAGTCTTGGTTGGTGGATCAAACCGGGACCAGGTGGACCGTTCGTATCCCCCTTTAGTCTCGGTTAGTAGAACAAAGCGGTGGCAACAGTTCGTATCACCCAGAAATCCATTTTGTAACAGATGAGTTTTCGTAAGTAACCCTGATACTTCGAAAGAGATTATTCGATTTGTACACGAAGTGCATCCAGTTTTTGCCGCAACCCTCTCAACCTTTTAGCACATGCTATGTGGGTGAAATGATGATACCATGCGAACTTTCAACATATTCAGAGTTCATTTGTACTACTTTTCAATTTCTGGATCATTTAGCTCCAAAAAATCAGTAAATGTATGAAAAATACCAAATGAACTCAGAAAGTGTTGAAAATTGATGATGTGGTCTTGAATGGTGCATTTTGAACACACAAAAAGTCTTTAGTTCAAATAAGTTCATAAAAATGAAAGCCCTTTTGTAACAGATGTGTTTTTGATTAAAACAGTCATTTAGAATAACCTAAAACCTACCAAATTGAATATAATGATAAAAACACAGTAATATTAAATATCAGGAAAAGGAATCATTCAAAAAACTACTTTTTAGTAAAGTTATTTACAAAATAAATAAATAAAGTAAAAACGAAACAAAAAAAAACTAGTTTTTTTAAAAAAAAGCCACCTACTAGGCCACCACGGGTGAATACGACTAGAAACTCAATTAGAGAGTTGGTCAGGATTCAGGCCGCAGAAGGCCTAGTTGGCCCAGAGGCAGTGACAAATTAGGCCCGGAAGCCTGCAGTTGAGACTAAACATCCAAGAGCACCGCGGCTATGGCAGGCACAGGCCTTTAGTCCCGGTATGTGCCACCAACCGACACGAAATACACCATTTCGTGTCGGTTTTTGGAACCAACCGGGACTAAAGGTCTCTTCTTCCCGCCCTTTGGGCTGCTGAAAACTATCCTTTAGTCCCGCTTTGCGGCACCAACCGGGACCACAAGTTTTCGCATATAGACGAGAGTTGTCGAAATTTCCCCCAAACTCTCCCATTTGCCCCCCGAGCCCGTCCTCCTCGTCGTCGCCGCCGTCCCGAGCCCGTCGTCCTCCTCCTCGTCGCCGTCGCCCCGAGCCCGTCCTCCTCCTCCTCGTCGCTGCCGCCCCCGATCCAGTCCTCCTCGTCGTCGTCGCCGTCCCCGAGCCCGTTGTCGTCGCCGCCCCCAAGCACGGTTGTAATCCTCCCCCTCCTCCCTCCTCCCCACCTCATCCGTCCTCCCTCAACTCCTCCATTCGTCGCCGGTCGGCCCCTCCTCGCTCCACCTTCCTCCTCCGTCCTCCTTCCTCCCTCCTCCTTCAGTCGCCCCTCCTTCTCCCTTCTCCCTCCTCCCCGCCCCACCTCCTCCGTCCTCCCTCCAGTCCTCCATTCACCGCCGGTCGGCCCCTCCTCGCTCCGCCTTCCTCCTCCCTCCTTCAGTCGCCCTCCTTCTCCCTCCTCCCTCCTCCATCCACCTCCTCTGTCCTCCCACCACTCCTCCATTCGCCGCCGGCCGGCCCCTCCTCACTCCGCTTTCCTCCTCAGTCCTCCTTCCTCCTCGCTCCTTCAGTCGCCCCTCCTTCTCCCTCCTCCCTCGTCCATCCACAACACCTCCTCCCGGCTGCATTTTGATTTATTAGGCTAGTTGATATTTTCTTGTTGATATGCAACATTTTGATTTACTTAATAGTTTGTAGTTGATATATAAAAATTTGGATTTAGTATGATTAACTGATTAGTAAAAATTTAGACATAGTTGATAGTTTTTAGTTGATATAAGCCTCTGTTCATATATAACACTTGGATTTAGGATACTTTCTAGGGTTTAGTTGACAGTTTCTAGTTAACTGAATTATTACTAGGGTTTTAGTATATTATTTTTAGACATAGTTGATAGTTTCTAGTGATCATGAAACTATTTACTCATTTGTTAGAATGAACATGTCATATTTTGTTTATGCAGAAATCAAGTATTGGCCCCTGCCTCATCCCCGCAGTCGTCCCCATCGCCGACCCCTTAAGACCTCTAGAAGAGAATAGCCAAATCCCCATGTTGTTGATATAGATGATAATGTGTTGTAAATGTCGATGATGAAAATGCTAGTGCTAGTCGCCATGCCATTGATGTCGATGATGATGCATTCTGAATATAGAGGATGTCTTGGTGTTCTTGTTTGCAATGTACCTCCGAGTGGCCTATGTTTTGCCGGAATGTTGATTCATTTCTGTTTCGGCAAATTTCAGGCACTCCATATGTCCACTTTTTAGCAAAGGTCATGCCCAAATTTTCCATGAATTTCGGCATGACTAGTGCTAGAAACTAGGACATATGGAGTGCCCTATAATTGCCGGAAATGGGAATGAAGAGCAGAAGTAGAGAAAAAATAGAAGAAGAGGAGAAGTAGAAGAAAAAGAGGAGAAGTAGAAGAGGAAGGAGACGAAGAAGATGAGGAGAGGAAGAAGAGGAGGAAGGAGAGGGAATTATATTTTTTTAGGTTAATTCTCTTTTAGGTAATTCTGTTTTAGAATTATTTAGGTTAACTTTGTTTTAGAATTATTGGAGGAATAGGAGGAGAGGAAGAAGAGGAGCAAAAGAAGAAAGGAAGAATTATTTAGGTTAATTTTGTTTTAGAATTAATAGTGATCTTTCATACAAGTTTCCTCTTAGTTGCCTTCGATTGATTTTAAATGTTTCAACTATGAACATAGGAAATGTCTGACGACGAAAGGGAATTTGTTATGTGCGAATACTGCGAAGGCGAACGCGGCTTGTGCGACACGCCTCACCTAGTTGGTGGTAGGCGCTTTAACATCATGCTGGATGAGAACTTCGAAGTGGATTCAGTAAGTCACAATGACAAGTCTTTTTTCGTAATTAAGCATGACTTCTTTTGCTTCAACTTACAATTTTTATTTTTTTACTATTCTACTAGCGTATCCCCTGCCATGCAAAAATTTATGTCTTGGATAAGATTGGGTTCAGTACTAAAAAAACTATGGGGATAAAAAGAGTTCACTTGAGGACCGAGCATGGTTATACTTTTACCGTAAAGTTGTACAATGCAGACACCTACTCCTATTTTGAATGCACAAATTGGCAAGCACTATGCCAGGCTTATGCATTTGAGCCTAATATGCTTATCACCTTTGATATTCGTCCAGAAGATGAAATTGAAGGTAATATCGACATCTGGGTCGATGTGGAGACGCCACCAATTTTACCATTATGTGAGTTTCTCAACCATATTTATTAAGTAATTTATATTGTTTATTTAAAAGTAGTTGACAACTTAGTTCCATTGACAACTTATTTTCATTCTTCAAAAAATGTACGGAAGATGGTAGGCAGAACCTACTACTACAATGATGAAGCATAATTAACTTATAAGGAAAAATATCATCTTATCACATTTATTAATGATCTTGAGAATTACAATAGCTATTATCAAACTCCTCCACCCTATGGCCAATACATGCCACTAGTGTACGTGGTGAACTATGGTAACATCCATGAAGATTGCATGGTAAGATTTTCTACTATTACGACATCCGTGCATCTTTTGCATAAATTCTTCTAAAACTAAACTACATTTCAAACTACAAAGTTATTACTATGTTTTTCAACAGAAAATCCCGAAGGATTGTGTGCCTTATCTGATGTTTCCGAGAGGTCGCAATTATGTTATGAGCTTACGGCCAGGTCAGCCTACGCATCACTGATGTCCATACCAGATTTCTATAACCGATGAAGACATGACAATCAAAGATTGGAAAAAAATGTATGGTTAATCGTAGATAGCTACTTGGAAGCAACATTGTGTGTAGGTCAAGAATTGGAGACAGGATGATCTCCATTCTCCATAATGGAAAGTCTAGGCCTATCTTGTTTTATGATATTGTACCTAAGAGAGGGTAGAGTAGGTCCTATGAGAGAGGAGTAGGTCCTAGGTACAATGTGTTATTATGTGCTACAATGTGTTAGAATTGATGATGATGATGAGGAGGATGAGTTGTGATTATGACTAGTGACCAACTTGTTATATGATGTCTCATTGACGAAAATGATGATTAAATAGTGTTGGTGGTAATGACTATGATGATTATTAGCTATAGTGTTGTTGGTGATGATATGATGCAAGGGTTTTTATATTAATATGATAATGATGTTGATCATGATTATCATGATAATTTTTTATTACGATCATGATTGGTTATTATATCATTGAGGGAAGGAAAGCAGATTAGATTCATGTGGATGGATCAGAAGTGACCAAAAGTTGAATTAGTAGGATCGTCCTCCTACTAATTCAACTTTTGACCACTTTTGATTCATTTGGATGAATAAAATCCATGTTTCTTCCTCACAATGATATAATAATTAATCATGAACATAATGATGTAACAACCTCTTATTTGGTACTGTATCAAAATTTGTATAACGGCGTATAAATACACTAAAAATTAAAAATAATGAAAAACAGATTACTAGTAGGGCGGGTTTGCAAGAACGCTACTAATAGTTGTCTTATCAGTAGTGCTGGTATGATACACGCTACAGCTATATGTCTTAGTAGTAGCGCGTCTTACACGCGTTGCTGGTAAGTATTATCTGTAGCGCCTTACTAGTAGCTTGGTAACCCGCGCTACTACTAGGCTTTTCCCGAGTAGTGGACACCTCTCTCTATTAGGTAGCTAACACAATATGAAACCATTAAATTAACCCTCCAAAACCCCCAACCCCCCATTCAAAAACAAAATCCCAGCTCCGACCAGATGCTGACGCGTGGGACTGAAGTTCCTCCTGCCTGGGCTCCCCGCAGCGGCCACGTGGAGCTCCTTTGGGCCCGTTTCGTAATCCAACCGGGACTAAAGGTTTTGGGCTTTAGTCCCGGTTCCAGAACCGGGGCTAATGGGCCTCTAGAACCGGGACAAATGGCCCTTTTTTTACTAGTGCTCTACGTGTTTGTCACACAGAACATCAACTATTTGTGTAATTCATTGCAGCTAGTTTTGAGCAAATGTTTAGCTCGGTTCATGCGATTTCTAATGGGTGGTCTCACCTGTAAGTTTAAGCAGGACACACCCGTCAAAAATCATGTCAACTGAGTTAAACGATGAATAATAGTTGCACCTAATTAACCAAACATGTGGTTGTCTTTGCAACAAACCTACAGAGCAGGAGTCTATGAAAAACTGGCCCCAACAAGTTCTCAAATAGCCCAACAATTGCGCACAATCAGGAATTCATCTCGCTTTGGACCATGGTGGCCCAAGTGCATATTCACGATGATCGATACGACGCCATCATTTGGAAACTCACCACCTCGGGGCACTATTTGACAACATCGGCAAACAAGATCACTAGTAGAAAACAGGGCTTTGGTTCGAGGCATTAGTCCCGGTTTGATTTTGAATCCGGACTAATGCTGCCACTAGTTCTGGTTCATGAGGCATGCTTTCATGACCCAGTTTATTAGGAACCTCTAGTCCCGGTTGGTGTTACCTGCGAGGGCCATTAGTCCCGGCCGGTAATGCAAACCGGGACTAGAGAAGGATCTTTAGTCCCGGTTTGTATCACGAACTGGAACTAAAAGTATCACTATAAATAGTGTTTTGTCCAGCCCGAGCCAAAGCACTCTGTTTTCTCCTTTCTCTCCTCTATTCCCTTCCCTTGCTCGAGTTCATCCTCAATTTCTTCCCAGATTTGTCAAGATTTGAGGCACCCCATCCATCCAAGTGTTCACAAAGGTTAGCAACTTTGTACTTTCATCTCTCATTAGTAGATTATCTCGTGGAATGCTCTATAATTATAGTGATTTGTGGGTTTAGTTTGGGAGTAATTATGTGGGATTTTATTTGATTTATATGCAATTTCAGCTCAAATTAACTTCTTAGTTTGCATATGTGTAAGTGTGGTTTACTTAGTGCCTTTCCGTCCCCGTCCTAACCACCGTCGATCGCCCGCACCGTCTCGTCGCCAGCGCCACCTTGGTGATCCTCTTGTTTTTACCCTTTTTATTCCAAAAAAACTTATTTGTATGATTTAGAGAATTTTCTTACATGTATGATTATTTGTTATACATAGTGCCATGATCTTGATATCCGTCCCCGTCGGCCCTCGTCCAGTTTACGATTCGAATGTGGTATATTCTCTTTTATAACTATTTGTTGCATTTCTCGTTTATATAACAATTATGCCCATCAAGTTGACATAGATATTTTTATATATGAGGTATGTGAAGCAGAAATTGCAACCGACCCTCTTGTCGAGAAGTTAAATTTAATTGAAAAATAAAATGAGTATTTGAAAGAAAAATTGAAAAGAATTGAGGAAGAGAAGATGAAATTGGAGTTGTATGTTGCCGATGTCGTCGATGATCACAAGATCAAGATGAATGCAATGCGCTTTAAGATTAAAAAGATAGGAAAATATGTCGTTAATAAAGAGGCTTGGTATCACTATGCTATTGTATCAATTGTTACCTTAGTTGCGATCTTGATCACATTTGTTGTTGCATTTAAATGCTTTAGCTAGAAACTCTTGTATGTTGTTTTATGTGAATTTATATGAATTTTATGTGTGAACTTGTATGAATTTGGTGTTTACCTTAGTTGTGTATGAACTTTATGTGTGAACTTTATGTATGACCTTTAGCTAGAAATGCTTTACCTTAGTTGTGTATGCACTTTCTGTGTGACCTTGTATGAATTTGATCTTTTCGGTCTTGTGTAATGAAGATGAACCTATTGGGAAACGTCACATGGGAAATAAAGAAATTCCTACGTGCACACAAGATCTATCCATGGTGATGACCATCTACGAGGGGAGAGAGTGCATCTACATATCCTTGTAGATCGCTAAACGGAAGCATATATAACACGGTTGATGTAGACAGGCGTCTTCGCAATCCAATGACGATCTGTCCCGCGATCCAAAAACGATCTGTCCCGCGATATCATCACGATCCGTCCCGCGATCTTATCACATCCATCCTGATCTAGTGTGAACGGACGACACCTTCGCTTTCAGCACACGTACAACTCGATGACGATCTCCGCCTTCTTGATCCAGCAAGAGGGGCGGAGAGGTAGATGAGTTCTCCAGCACGACGGCATGGTGGTGGTGGTGGTGAACTAATCGAGCAGGGCTTCGCCAAGCTATGCGGGACTAATCTAGACGAAGAAGACGATCTGCTGAGGAGAGGGCAGCACGTGGCTTTTCTGGTGTGTGTTTCCCTCAAAACCTCCACCATATATAGGAGGAAGGGGTAGGCGGGCTTCCTTGGCCTCTCCTCCAAGGAGGAGAGGTTCGGCCGAACTAAAGGGAGAGTCCACGTCCCACAAGGGAGGTGGACACCCTTGGGAGGACTCCTCCTCCACCTTCTCTCTTGTCCTTTGGCACATGGGCCTTTTGGGGCTGGCTGCCCAAGCCCACCAGCGGCTGGTGCGCGACCTCCTAGGCCCATGTGACCCCCCCGGGGTGGGTGGCCCCTCCCGGTGGACCCCCCGAACCCATTCGTCACTCCTCATACACTACCGAAAATGCCCAATTTTTTTCCGAAACCCAAATACCGCTTTCCTATATATCAATCTTTATCTGCGGACCATTCCGGAGCATCTCGTGATGTCCTGGATCTCATCCAGGACTCCGAACAACTTTCGGTCACTGATACGTCCAAAACGTATCTATAATTTTTGATGGTTTCATGCTACTTTTATGCTTTTGATAATTGTTTTTGTATTAAGTTCCTGATTTATTCGGACTAACCTATTAATAGTTGCAACAGTGCACAATGTTCTTGTTTTACACTTTTATGTGTAGGAACTATCAAAAATAGAAGAGGAAACGTTGTTGGAGTCGAATTGGGACTTTCCTGAAATCTGACTACAACTCTTTTTAAAGATTGCCAAGTTACGGGTCAAATAAGGCCTCAAACGGAAATCTCACATAAGACAAAAGTGTGGGACATTTTATGCTGATAATTCTAGACATAATATTCGGCCCATTTGGAGTCCGGACGCTCCAGGAAAGCCCGTTTTACTGGAGGAAAAATATCTGATTACGGGATTACAGGAATCAGTGACGTGATTGAGTCCAACTCTTACCATATTTGATGGATTGGGCCAAGCCACGACTTTGGGACCTCATTAGGGCTGAGAGGGGTCCCTAGGAAGGTTCTATAGGTGCCCAAGAGCCCTTGGATCAAAGGGCATCCATCGGAGGGCCAAGGATGATCGTCCCAGCTCATATAACGAGAGGAAAACCTTAATTTGTGGGCAGCCACAAAAAGCCACGAATTTTTCCTCCCGCATGGCCTCATCTCCATGGCGGAGGGCTCATTTAGAGCACCAAGAAGCCATGGAGGAAGGGGGATAAGGGGCGGCGCTCCCCCATGATGGCCGGCCGGTGCAGGAGGAGCCCCTGCGCCGCCCTGCACCTCATGTGCTGCCCCTTCTCCATCCTCTCCGCCATGATGCCGCCTTCACCAACACCTCCATCATCATCTCCTTCATAGCTACTAGGTCCATTCTCTCACAAACCTCTATAATCCCCTATGTAAACATGCTGTTTGATGTTATAATTATTTGCAAATGATCTATTGCATTTATCTCATGTTTGTGCAGTTCCCTTTTGTCATATGATTGATTATTGAATCTTCATGGATGGTTTGAGCTATATATTGAATTTCTTACATTCCTATGGTGCCCATCATATGTTTATGCGTGCATGCATTACATCATAGGGTTTGTAGTATGTGGAGAAAGCTAGAGGGTGGGCTGATTGAGTGACAGAAACATGAGCCCCGATCTAGTGATCAAAGCATATGGGATAAAGAGGACCTTTTTATCTTAATGCTATGGTTGGGTATTTTTACCTTAATGTATGTTCTAGTATTTACATATATTTGCTAGAGTTCCAATCATAAGTACTTGCAATCATTGGATAGTGAGAGCTTGTTAGCTTTGCCTCTCCCACATAAAATAGGAATATCAACCTTGTAATTGATTATTTGATCATGGAAAATTCCACCACAATTACCACCACTTTTCCGCACTCATGGTACTGTTAGTTTATGGTTACTTAGTATATTTTATCGCTGTAGTACTAACATTTACTTTCTTGTATTTATTATCTTGCAAAGCTTTCTCTCATACCCGTATTGTCACTCTAGGTTTTTCTCCTAGATATTGCAAAACGTTTAGTGTGCGTAGAGTTGTGTCATTGGTTGATAGAACTTGAGAGAATATTTATCCCACCTTTAGCTCCTTGTTGGGTTCGACACTCTTACCTATATAAAAGGCTACACACAATCCCCTATACTTGTGGGATATCAGTCACCAACATACATAACTCAATAATACTGAAACGTCATCGAACCTTAAGTGTGTACACCCTGCGGGTTTGAGAATTATGTAGACATGACCGAGACACTCTCCGTTCAATAACCAATAGCGGGACCTGGATGCACATATTGGTTCCTACATATTCTACAAAGATCTTTATTGGTTGAACCTCTGTGTCAAGGATTCAGTTAATCCTGTATGCTATTGCCTTTGTCCATCGTTATGTTACTTGCCCGAGATTCAATCGTCGGTATCTCTATACCTAGTTCAATCTCGTTACCGGCAAGTCACTTACTCGTTCCGTAATACAAGATCCCGTAACTAACTCCTTTGTCACATTGCTTGCAAGGCTTGTTGTAATGTTGCATTACCGAATGATCCCCGAGATACCTCTTCGTCACACGAAGTGACAAATCCCAGTCTTGATCCATGCCAACCCAACATACACCTTCGGAGATACCTGTAGAGCACCTTTATAGTCACCCAATTACGTTGTGACGTTTGATACACACAAGGTATTCCTCCGGTGTCCAGGAGTTGCATGATCTCATGTTTATAGGAACAGATACATTGACATTTATATGCTACATTTATAGGAATAGGAATAGTAGCAATAAACTCACACGATCATATGCTACATTTATAGTTTGGGTCTTGTCCATCACATTATTCTCCTAAAGATGTGATCCCGTTATCAAAAGACATCTCATGTCTATGGGCAGGAAACCTTGACCATCTTTGATCAACGAGCTAGTCCTTCATAAGCTCACTAGGGACAGTGTGTTGTCTATGTATCCACACATGTATTTGAGTTTTCAATCAATACAATTCTAGCATGGGTAATAAATGATTATCATGAACAAGGAAATGTCATAATAACCAATTTATTATTGCCTCTAGGGCATATTTCCAACAGTCTCCCACTTGCACTAGAGTTAATAATCTAGCTCACATCACTATGTGATTGCAATGAATCTAACACCCATACAGTTCTCGGGTTTGATCATGTCTTGCTTGTAAGAGAGGTTTTTAGTCAATGAACCTGAAACATTTAGATCCGTGTGTACTTTACAAAACTCTATGTCATACCGTAGATGCTTCTACCAGGCTTCACTTGGAACAGTTCCAAATGTCGCCTCCACTATACGAATCCGGTTTACTACTCAAAGTTATCCGGATTAGTGTCAAAGCTTGCATCGACGTAACCCTTTATGACAAAGTCTTTTATCACCTCCATAATCGAGAAAAAAAATCCTTAGTCCACTAGTTACTAAGGATAACTTTGACCGCTCTCCAGTTATCCATTCCTGGATCACTCTTGTACCCCTTGATTGACTCATGGCAAGGCACACATCAGGTGCGGTACACCACATGACATACTATAGAGCCTATGGGTAAGGCATAGGCGACGACCTTCGTCCTTTCTCTTTCTTCTGCCGGGTCGAGCTTTGAGTCTTACTCAAATTTCATACCTTTATAACACAGCCAAGAACTCCTTCTTTGACCGATCTACTTTGAACTCCTTGAAAACTTGTCAAGGTATGCATTCATTGAAAGTTATATCAAGTGTCTTGATCTATCTCTATAGATCTTGATGCTCAATGTTCAAGTAGCTCAATCCAGGTTTTCCTTTGAAAAAATCCTTTCAAACAACCCTTTATGCTTTCTAGAAATTCTACAAAATTTCCGATCAACAATATGTCAACCACATATACTTCTCAGAAATTCTATAGTGCTCCCACTCACTTTCTTGGAAATAAAAGTTTCTCATAAACTTTGTATAAACCCAAAAGCTTTGATCATCTCAACAAAGCGTATATTCCAACTCCGAGATGCTTGCTTGAGTCCATAGAAGGATACCTGGAGCTTGCATATGTGTTAGCATCCTTAGGATCGACAAAAGCTTCTGGTTGTATCACATACAACCTTTCCTTAAGGAAACCGCCGAGGAAACAATGTTTTGACATCCTATCTGCAAGATTTCATAATAAATAATGCATCAGTTGCTAACTTAATCCCAACAGACTTTAGCCTTACAGTTGAAGTCTCATCGTAGTCAACTCCTTGAACTTGTCGGTAACCTCTTTGGAACAAGTCGATATTTCTAAATGGTGACATTCACCATCATCGTGTGTCTTCCTTTTAAAGATCCACTTCTACTTTATAGCCTTACGACCATCAAGTAGTTCTCCCAAAGTCCTCACTCTGTTTTCATACATGTATCCTATGTCGGATTTCATGGCCTCCAACCATTTGTCGGAATCCAGACCAACCATCGCTTCTCCATAGCTCGTAGGTTCATTGTTGTACAACAACATTACCTCCAAGATATGATTATCGTACTCAGGTGTCCTCATGCAAGGACTTAGGTGTGGAGCCATCGCAGCTATGTGGTGGCTTGAGAGGGGTTGGTCGGAATCAAGAGACGCGAGATTACCCACGTTCTTCCCCTCCGATGGAGGTAAAATCCTACGTTCTGCTTGTGTTTCATTGATGAAGATGACGATCTCGATTACAAGGGTGCAGAATCGCTACCTGTAATCTCGAGCGTGTGTAATCTGTCTATCTCTAATGACTTGAACTTGTCAATCTGTCCCTCTTAGGGCGCCTTACCCCTCCTTATATAACTGGAAGGTTTAGGTTTTACATGTCGATTTCTACTAGAAGTAGGACTAGGACTAGTCTCTCTTGAATCCAAATCCAGGTCTTGTTTCCTTTGTGAGGGAGTCTTTCCTCTTCTTTGGGCCTTCTGTGTGAGCCGAACCTCCCATGAGCCGCCTTCTGGGCCGTTGGGTCTTTGTCGCTTTTCTGAGTCGCCTCCGGGTCATGTATGAGCCGTCTTATAGGTCACTGATGAGTTGCCAGTGAGTCTCCAAGTCCCAGCCAGGTCATACTTCAAGACAGGTTACACCGTGGGGTATATCCCCGACAACTCTGGAGCAGTACGTTTTTCTTGTCGACCTACGAGGTTTGGTAGTGACTTGATCTGAAGCTTCATGATCACCATCATCAGCTTTCCACTTCAACTGGTGTAGGCGCAACAGGAACAACTTCCTCCGCCCTGCTACTCACTGGTTGAAGTGACGGTTCAATAACCTCATCAAGTTCCAACATCCTCCCACTCAATTCTTTCGAGAGACATTTTTCTCGAGAAAGGACCCGTTTCTAGAAACAAACACTTTGCTTACGAATCTGAGATAGGAGGTAAACCCAACTGTATTTTGGGTTTCCTATGAATATGCATTTATCCGCTTTGAGTTCGAGCATATCGGGCTCAAACTTTTTCACATAAGCGCGCAGCCCCAAACTTTCAAGAAATGACAACTTAGGTTTCTCCAAACCATAGTTCATACGGTGTCATCTCAACAGAATTGCGTGGTGCCATATTTAAAGTGAATGTGCTTGTCTCTAATGCCTAACCCAAAAACGATAGTGGTAATTTGATAAGAGACATCATAGTATGCACCATACCCAATAGGGCGCGGCTATGACGTTTGGACACACCATCACACTATGGTGTTCCAGGTGGCATGATTTGTGAAACAATTTTCACATTGTCTTAAATGTTTACCAAACTCGCAACTCAGATGTATATTTACCTCCATGATCACATCGTACACATATTATCGTCTTGCCACGACGATCTTCAACTTCGCTCGGAAATTGCTTGAACTTTTCAATATTTTAGACTTTGTGATTCATGAAGCAAATACACATGTATCTACTCAAATCATGAGTGAAGTAAGAACATAACGATATCCATTGTGTGCCTCAGCACTCATTGGACTGCATACATAAAAATGTATTATTTCCAACAAGTCACTTGCTTGTTCCATTTCACTGAAAACGAGGCCTTCAGTCATCTTGCCCATGTGGCATGATTTGCATGTCTCAAGTGATTCAAAATCAAGTGAGTCTAAATGATCCATCTGTATGGAGTTTCTTCATGGGTTTACACCAATAGGCATGGTTCACATGTCTCAAACGATTCACAAACGAGTAAGTCCAAAGATCCAACAACACGGGGCTTCTTCATGCATTTTATATCAATATGACTCAAGCGACAGTGCCACAAGTAAGTGGTACTATCATTACTACTTTGTATCTTTTGGCATCGATATTATGAATATGTGTATCACTACGATCGAGATTGAATAAACCATTCATATTAGGTGCATGACCATTGAAGGTATTATTCAAGTAAATAGAGTAACCATTATTCTGTTTAAATGAATAACTGTATTGCAACAAACGCGGTCAAATCATGTCTATGCTCAAAGCACACACCAAATTTAGGTTCAACACTAATCCCGATGGTAGAGGGGAGCATGTGATGTTTGATCACATCAACCTTGGAATTACTTCCAACACATATCGTCACCTCACCCTTGCTAGTATCCATTTATTCCGTAGTTATAATTTCGAGTTACTATCACTTAGCAACTAAACCAATATCTAATACCTCGGTGCTACTAGGAGTACTAGTAAGGTACACATCAATATCACGTATATCCAATATACTTTTGTCGACTTTGCCAACCTTCTTATCTACCAAGTATCTAGGGTAGTTCCGCTTCAGTGATCGTTCCCACATAATAGAAGCACTTAGTCTCGGGTTTGGGTTCAACCTCGGGTTTCTTCACTAGAGAGGCAATTGGTTTTCCAGTTCATGAAGTATCCCTTTTCTTACCCTTGCCCTTCTCGAAACTAGTGGTTTCACTAACCATCAACAATTGATGCTCCTACTTGATTTCTACTTTCGCGGTGTCAAACATCATGAATAACTCAAGGATCATCTTGTGCATCCATGGTATGCTATAGTTCATCACGAAGCTCCAGCAGCTTGGTGGCAGTGACTTTGGAGAACTATGTAAATCACTATCTTATCTGGAAGATCAACTCCCACTCGATTCAAGTGATTGTAGTATCCAGACAATGTGAGCACATGCTCAACATTTGAGCTCTTCTCCCTTACTTTGCAGGCAAATAATCTAGTCCGAGGCCGCATACCTCTTAACACGGGCACGAGTTTGAAATCCTAATTTCCGCTCTTGGAACATCTCATATGTTCCGTGACGTTCAAAACGTCTTGGGTGCCTCAATTCTAAGCTATTATTCATTACTCACTTAACTATCACGTAGTCATCAAAAACGTGTATGTCAAATGTTCACAAGATCCACACACGACTCTCGGGGTAGCACACCGAGTGGTGCATTAAGGACATAGCCTTCTGTGCAGCAATGAGGACAACCCTCACTTTACGAACCGATTCTGTATAATTGCTACTATCATCTTTCAACTAAGTTTTTTCTAGGAACATATCAAAAACGGTAGAGCTAAGGCGCAAGCTACAACATAATTTGCAAAGACATATTGACTATATTCATGATAACAAGTTCAATTAATCATATTACTTAATAACTCCCACTCAAATTGACATCCCTCTAGTCATTCGAGTGATACATGATACAAATTCACCAACTCAAGTCCGATCATCACGTGAGTTGAGTTGGATTCAATGGTGAACATCTCTATGTTGTTCATATCTGATATATGACTCATGTTCGACCTTTTGGTCTCTTGTGCTCCGAGGTCATGTTTGTACATGCCAGGGTCGTCAAGTTTAAACCGAGTGTTCCGCATGTGCATACCTGTCTTGCACCAATTGTATGTGAACGTAGAGTCCATCACACACGATCTTCACGTGGTATCTTGAAACGACGAACTATGGTGCACACTCAGGGAGAACGCAATTTTATCTTAAAATTTTAGTGAGGGATCATCTTATAATGCTACCGTCATACTAAGAAAAACAAGGTGCATAAAAGTATTAACATCACATGCAAATCATAAGTGACATGATATGGCCGTATGATACGTCCATTGTGCATCATGCTTTCATGTTGATATTTATCACTTTTTGGGCTGTTATTACACTTCACGGTACAATACTTATGCCCTTTCTCTCTTATTTTGCAAGGTTTACATGAAAAGGGAGAATACCAGCAGCTGGAATTCTGGCCTGAAAAAGGAGCAAGTTTGAGATACCTATTCTGCGCAACTCCAAAAGCCGTGAAAATCAACTAGGATTTATGTTGGATTCTGTAAAAAATACTGGGCCGAAGAAGTATATGAGGGGAGCCAGCAGGAGGCCACAGGCCTGCTAGGCGCGGCCTACGCCCTGGCCGCACCTAGGGGGCTTGTGGGCTCCGTGTTGGCCCTCTGGCCCCCCTCTTTTGCTATAAGGAGGGTTTCGTTCCAGAAAAAATCAGGAGGAGGCTTTCGGGAGGAATTGCCACCGCCACGAGGTGAAACTTGAGCAGAACCAATCTAGAGCTCCGGCAGGGTTGTCCTGCCGGGGAAACTTCCCTCCCGGAGGGGGAAATCATCGCCATCGCCATCACCAACACTCCTCTCATCAGAGGGGACTCATCACCATCAACATCTTCATCAGCACCATCTCATCTCAAAACCCTAGTTCATCTCTTGTAACCAATCTGCGTCTCGCGACTCCGATTGGTACTTGTAAGGTTGCTAGTAGTGCTAATTACTCTTTGTAGTTGATGCTAGTTGGATTACTTGGTGGAAGATTATATGTTCAGACCCTTGATGCTATTCAATACCTCTCTGGTCATGAATATTATTATGCTTTGTGAGTAGTTACTTTTGTTCCCGAGGACATGGGATAAGTCATGCTATAATTAGTCATGTGAATTTGGTATTCGTTCAATATTTTGATGTGTTGTATGTTGTTTTTCCTCTAGTGGTGTTATGTGAACGTCGACGACATAACACTTCATCATTATTTGGGCCTAGAGGAAGGCATTGGGAAGTAGTAAGTAGATGATGGGTTGCTAGAGTGACAGAAGCTTAAACCCTAGTTTATGCGTTGCTTTGTAAGGTGCTGATTTGGATCCACTAGTTTAATATTATGGTTAGACTTTGTCTTAATTCTTCTTTCGTAGTTCCGGATGCTTGCGAGAGGGGTTAATCATAAGTGGAATGCTTGTCCAAGTAAGGGCATTACCCAAGCGCCGGTCCACCCACATATCAAACTATCAAAGTAGCGAACGCGAATCATATGAACATGATGAAAACTAGCTTTACGGAAATTCCCATGTGTCCTCGGGAGCGTTTTACCTCCTATAAGAGTTTTTCCAGGTTTTTCACTTGCTACAAAAGGGATTGGGCCACTTTGCTGCACCGTTGTTACTATTGTTACTTGCTACTTGCTACAAATCATCTTACCACACAACTATCTGTTACCGATAATTTCAGTGCTTGCAGAGAATACCTTGTTGAAAACCACTTGTCAGATCCTTCTGCTCCTCGTTGGGTTCGACACTCTTACTTATCAAAAGGACTAAGATAGATCCCCTACACTTGTGGGTCATCAATACTCTTTTCTGGCGCCGTTGCCAGGGAGTGAAGCGCCTTTGGTAAGTGGAATTTGGTAAGGAAACATTTATATAGTGTGCTGAAATTTATTGTCACTTGTCACTATGGAAACTATTCCTTTGAGGAGCTTGTTCAGGGTATCTTCACCTCGAACGGAAGCACAAGGAGTTGCTCCTCAACCTGCTGCACCTACTGAAAATATTTGCTATGAATTTCCTTCGGGTATGCTTGAGAAACTGCTGGCTAATCCTTTTACAGGAGATGGAACATCACATCCCGACTTGCATCTAATCTATGTAGATGAAGTTTGTGGTTTATTTAAGCTTGCAGGTTTTCCCGAGGATGAGGTCAAGGAGAAGATCTTTCCCTTATCTTTGAGGGATAGAGCATTGACATGGTATAGGCTATGTGATGATACTGGATCATGGAACTACAACCGGTTGAAATTGGAATTTCATCAAAAGTTTTGTCCTATCCATCTAGTACACCGTGATCGGAATTATATTTATAATTTTTTGCCTCGTGACAGAGAAAGCATCGCTCAAGCTTGGGGGAGGCTTAAATTAATGTTATATTCATGCCCCAACCATGAGCTCTCGAGAGAAATTATCTTTCAGAACTTCTATGCTCGACTTTCTCATGATGATCGCACCATGCTTGACACTTCTTGTACCGGTTCTTGTATGAAGAGAGATATTGACTTCAAATGGAATTTATTGGAAAGAATTAAACGCAACTCTGATATATCGAGCTTAAACAGTTGCGTGATACTCTTAAGTATGCTTATCTTGATGAAAAAGACATATATCCTGTTATTATTAGTGGTAGCCTCTCAAAGCATGAAGAAAAGAAGTTACTAAAAACTCTGAGGAAGCACCGTGCTGCTATTGGATATACCCTTGATGATCTTAAGGGCATTAGTCTCACTCTATGCCAGCACAAGATTAAAATTGATCCTGATTACAAACTAGTTGCTGATCATCAAAGGAGATTAAATCCTAAGATGAAAGAGGTAGTAAGAAAATAAATACTAAAGCTCCTGGAAGCAGGTATTATCTATCATGTTGCTCATAGTGATTGGGTAAGTCCGGTGCATTGCGTCCCTAAGAAGGGAGGTATTACCGTTGTCCCTAATGATAATGATGAATTGATCCCATAGAGGATTATTACCGGCTATAGGATGGTGATCGATTTTAGGAAATTGAATAAAGCCACTAGGAAAGATCATTACCCTTTGCCTTTTATCGACCAAATGCCAGAAAGACTACACACACTTCTGCTTTCTAGATGGTTATTCTGGTTTCTCCCAAATACTAGTTGCACAATCTGGTCAGGAGAAAACCACTTTCACCTTCCCTTTCGGTACCTTTGCTTACAGACGTATGCCTTTTGGCTTATGTAATGCACCTGCTACCTTTGAAAGATGTATGATGGCTATATTCTCTGACTTTTGTGAAAAGATTGTTGAGGTTTTCATGGATGACTTCTCCGTTTATGGGTCTTCTTTTGATGATTGCCTCAACAACCTTGATCGAGTCTTGCACAGATGTAAAGATACCAATCTTCTCTTGAATTGGGAGAAGTGCCACTTTATGGTTAATGAAGGCATCGTCTTAGGACAAAAAATTTCTGTAAGAGGCATTGAAGTCGATAAGGCTAAGGTTGATGCGATCGAGAAAATGCCATGCCCCATAGATATCAAAGGTATAAGAAGTTTCCTTGGTCATGCTGGTTTCTATAAAAGGTTTATTAAGGACTTCTCTAAGATTTCTAGGCCTCTTACCAATCTCTTGCAAAAGGATATTCCTTTTGTTTTTGATGATGATTGTGAGGAAGCCTTCAAAATACTTAAGAAGGCCTTGATAACTACGCCTATTGTTCGACCACCTGATTGGAACTTACCTTTTGAAATCATGTGTGATGCTAGTGATTATGTTGTTGGCGCTGCTCTAGGACAAAGAGTTGATAAGAAGTTGAATGTTATTCACTATGCTAGTAGAACTCTATACAGTGCCCAAAGAAACTATGCTACTACTGAAAAGGAATTTTTAGCAGTCATGTTTGCATGTGAAAAGTTCAGATCTTACATAGTTGATTCCAAAGTCACTATTCACACTGATCACGCTGCTATTAAGTACCTCATGGAAAAGAAAGACGCTAAACCTAGACTTATCAGATGGGTTCTCTTGCTACAAGAATTTGATTTGCATGTTGTCGATAGGAAGGGTGCTGAGAACCCAGTAGCAGATAACTTGTCTAGGTTGGAGAATGTTCTTGATGACCTACAACCTATTGATGATAGCTTTCCTGACGAGCAATTGAATGTCATAAATACTTCATGTAGTACACCGTGGTATGCTGATTATGCAAATTATATCGTTGCCAAATATATACCACCTAGTTTCACGTACCAGCAAAAGAAGACATTCTTCTTTGATTTGAGACATTACTTTTGGGATGATCCTCACCTTTATAAGGAAGGAGTAGATGGTGTTATTAGACGTTGTGTACCTGAACATGAACAGGGACAGATCCTACAGAAGTGTCACTCCGAGGATTACGGAGGACACCATGCGGGACATAGAACTGCACACAAGGTATTGCAATCAGGTTTCTATTGGCCCACTCTCTTCAAGGATGCCCATAAGTTTGTCTTGTCTTGTGTCGAATGTCAAAGAATAGGTAATATCTGTAAACGTAAGGAAATGCCTATGAATTATTCACTTGTCATTGAACCATTTGATGTTTGGGGCTTTGATTATATGGGACCTTTTCCAAAATCCAACGGGTATACTCATATCCTAGTTGCTGTTGATTACATTACTAAGTGGGCAGAAGCTATCCCAACTAGTAGTGCTGATCACAACACTTCTATCAGGATGCTTAAAGAAGTTATTTTCCCTAGATTTGGAGTCCCTAGATATCTGATGACCGATGGTGGTTCACATTTCATTCATGGTGCTTTCCGTAAAACGCTTGCTAAGTACGATGTCAATCTTAGAATTGCATCTCCCTATCACCCTCAGTCCAGTGGTCAAGTAGAGCTAAGTAATAGAGAGATTAAACTAATTCTGCAAAAGACTCTCAATAGGTCTAGAAAGAATTGGTCTAAGAAGCTCGATGATGCACTGTGGGCTTATAGAAATGCTTATAAGAATCCCATGGGCATGTCTCCGTACAAAATGGTTTACGGCAAAGCATGTCATTTACCTCTTGAGATAGAGCATAAGGCTTATTGGGCAATCAAAGAGCTCAACTTTGATTTCAAACTTGTTGGTGAGAAGAGGTTATTTGATATTAGCTCGCTTGATGAATGGAGAGCTTAGGCATATGAAAATGCCAAGTTGTTCAAAGAAAAGGTTAAGAGGTGGCATGATAAAAGGATACAGAAATGTGTGTTCAATGTAGGTGATTATGTTTTGCTATATAATTCTCGTTTAAGATTTTTTGCACGCAAGCTTATCTCTAAATGGGAAGGTCCTTACATTGTTGAGTAAGTATATCGTTCCGGTGCCATTAAGATCAACAACACAGAACGTAATTTTCCGAGAGTGGTAAATGGGCAAAGAATCAAGCATTATATCTCAGGTACTCCCATAAATGTTGAAAGCAATATTATCAATACCATAACTCCGGAGGAGTACATAAGGGATATTTATCAGCCTGTTTCAGACTTCGAAAACGAAGAGGTATGTGATTCGGTAAGTAAACCAACTCCAAAACTTTTCCAGTAGGAATTTTTCTAGAAAAATAGAAAAATTTAAAGCAGTCCGGAAAGCGCACGAGGAGGCGACAAGCCTGCCAGGCGCGGGCCACCCCCTGGCCGCGCCTGGGGGGCTTGTGACCACCTTGTGTGCCTCCCAGACTCCGTTTTCTTGCGGAGTTCTCCTTCTGGTCGGAAAAATATCATTATATATTCTCCCGAAAGGTTTGACCCTCGTATCACGCAAATTTCCTCTGTTTTCGTTTCGAGCCTGTTTCTGCTGCAGCCCAAGAAGACCGGAAGCATGGAGGCGAGGCTCGAAGCAATGGAGCAACAAGTCTTCAAGTGCGAAGGGATGGTGGAGCCTGGACTCAACGCCAACCACATGATGATCACGGAGTTCAATAACAAGCACAAGATCGATGCCAATGACATCGGGAAGCACCTCTCCAGGCTCCATGACAGAATTGATCACTTCCAAGCCCAGATCTATGACCTGCAGAACCAAAACTGTGAGTATGAGTATAGATTTAAATCAGTATGGTTGGCTGCAGATTTGAGGATTTCGGAGACTCGGTCATCTTTCCATGATGGAGCACCTATGCCTTGGAAAACGGAGGATCAAACCCATGTTGCAACAACTCCACCACCATCACCATCAAAGGAATACAACTAAGCATGGGTATGGGCAATCCACTTGGCTTGTGCCAAGCTTGGGGGAGTTGCCCCGGTATCGTATCACCATCACATCTTTTGCCTTTAGCTTTTTTTAGTTTGATCCTTTTTGGTTTTATCTTTCTCTAGTAGAATAAAGTCCTTAGTGTTTTAGGCTTGAGTTTTGCTTTGTGTCTCCCCCGATGTATTCGAGCTGGTGAGACATACAATAAAGAGAGTTTTAGTTAAGGGCTTTGCCTCATGCCATGATCAAAAGAAAGATAATAGAACAAAAGCATGAAAGATCATGTAATGATCTTATGGGAAGTGATGGCTTGAGATATAAAAAGAATGATGATTGAAACTTGTTGAGGGTAGACAAACGTAGACCTTGCTCATTGTTTCAATTAATAGGAAGTGATAAAGAAGGAGAGGTTCACATATAAATATATCATCTTTGACACCATCTATGATTGTGAACACTCATTAAACTATTACATGCTTAGAAGTAGATGTTGGACAAGGAAGACAACATAATGAATTATGTTTGCTTGGTTCCGAACAATATTATATGACTGGAGATCCCTTAGCATGTGATGATTGCTTCCACATCATATCCGCCAAAACTTCCGCACTAAGTAGAGATACTACTTGTGCGTCCACAAACCTTCAACCCCAGTTTTTCCATGAGAGTCCACCATACCTACCTATGGATTGAAGAAGATCTCTCAAGTAAGTTGTCATCGCTGCAAGCAATAAAAATTGCTCCCTAATTATGTATGATCTATTAGTGTGTGGAAAATAAGCTTTGTACAAACCTGTGATGAGGAAGACATAATAGCGACAGACTGCATAATAAAGTTCTTTTATCACAGGAGGCAATATAAAGTGACGTTCCTTCACACTAAGAGGACACACATCCAAACCTCAAAAGCGCATGACAACATCTGCTTCCCTCTGCGAAGGGCCTATCTTGTACCTTTAATTTTTTGCCCTTGAAAGAGTCATGGTGATCTACACCAATTCCTTATTTCGCCCTTTTTCTTGGCTAATGTCATATGCCAGGGAAAGATCTATATTCATATGTCAACTTGGAAGTAAGTATTCATGAATTATTATTGTTGACATTACCCTTGAGGTAAATAGTTGGGAGGCGAAACTATACGCCCCTATCTTTCTCTGTGTCCGACTTAAACTTTGATCTCATGAGTACCACGTGAGTTGTAGCAATCCTAGAAGATGAAAGGCTGATTGAGTATGTGAATTTGCTTTACAAGCTCTTATTTGACTCTTTCCGATGTTATGATAAATTGCAATTGCTTCAATGACTTTAGGCTATTGGTTGTTAATTCTCAATAAGGTTCTTGATCCATACTTTACTTTGTGATGGAATTATCACTTTAGAATAAGAGATTATATGATGATATTGATGTTCTGACTATTATCATGATCCCTGCATGTCCGTATCTTATTTTGTCGACACCTCTATCTCTAAACATGTGTGCATATTTATTGATCTCGACTTTCGCTTGAGGACAAGCGAGGCCTAAGCTTGGGGGAGTTGATACGTCCATTTTGCATCATCCTTTCATGTTGATATTTACCGCTTTTTGGGCTGTTATTACACTTCACGGTACAATACTTATGCCTTTTCTCTCTTATTTTGCAAGGTTTACATGAAGAGGGAGAATGCCGACAGCTGGAATTCTGGCCTGAAAAAGGAGCAAGTTTGAGATACCTATTCTGCGCAACTCCAAAAGTCGTGAAAATCAACGAGGATTTATTTTGGATTTTATAAAAAATACTGGGCCGAAGAAGTACCAGAGGGGAGCCAGCAGGAGGCCACAAGCCTGCTAGGCGCGGTCTACCCCTGTGGCCGCGCCTAGGGGGCTTGTGGGATCCCTGTTGGCCCTCTGGCCCCCTCTTTTGCTATAAGGAGGGTTTCGTTCCAGAAAAAAATCAGGAGGAGGCTTTCGTGAGGAAACATCGCCGCCACGAGGCGGAACTTGAGCAGAACCAATCTAGACCTCCGGCACGGTCGTCCTGCCGAGGAAACTTCCCTCCCGGAGGGGGAAATCATTGCCATCGTCATCACCAAAACTCCTCTCATCGGAGGGGACTCATCACTATCAACATCTTCATCAACACCATCTTCTCAAAACCCTAGTTCATCTCTTGTAACCAACCTCCGTCTCGCGAATCCGATTGGTACTTCTAAGGTTGCTAGTAGTGTTAATTACTCTTTGTAGTTGATGCTAGTTGGATTACTTGGTGGAAGATTATATGTTCAGACCCTTCATGATATTCAATACTTGTCTAGTCATGAATATTATTATGCTTTGTGAGTAGTTACTTTTGTTCCTGAGGACATGGGATAAGTCATGCTATAAGTAGTCATGTGAATTTGGTATTCGTTCGATATTTTGATGTGTTGTATGTTGTTTTTCCTCTAGTGGTGTTATGTGAACGTCGAGTACATAACACTTCACCATTATTTGGGCCTAGAGGAAGGCATTGGGAAGTAGTAAGTAGATGATGGGTTGCTAGAGTGACATAATCTTAAACCCTAGTTTATCCGTTGCTTCGTAAGGGGCTGATTTGGATCCACTAGTTTAATGCTATGGTTAGACTTTGTCTTAATTCTTCTTTCGCTAGTTGCGGATACTTGCCAGAGGGGTTAATCATAAGTGGGATGCTTGTCCAAGTAAGGGCAGTACCCAAGTGCCGGTCCACCCACATATCAAACTAACAAAGTAGCGAACGCGAATCATATGAACATGATGAAAACTAGCTTGACGGAAATTCCCATGTGTCCTCGGGAGCGTTTTACCTCTTATAAGATTTTGTCCAGGCTTGTCCCTTGCTACAAAAGGGATTGGTCCACTTTGCTGCACCGTTGTTACTATTGTTACTTGCTACTTGCTACGAATCATCTTACCACACAACTATCTGTTACCGATAATTTCAGTGCTTGCAGAGAATACCTTGCTGAAAACCACTTGTCAGATCCTTCTGCTCCTCATTGGGTTCGACACTCTTACTTATCGAAAGGACTATGATAGATCCCCTACACTTGTGGGTCATCACCATCATCTTGTGCTTTTGATCTCCATCACCAAAGCACCGACATATCCCATCATCACCGGCGCCACACCATAATCTCCACCATTGTGCTCCATTGAGGTTGCCGCGCCATCTATGTTGTTACTACTATGGCTACTGAACTAGCGATAAAGGAAAGCATCACCGGGTGCAAAATAATTAAATACAACCCTATGGATCCTGCCGGTTGTCGTAACATCGACGTGCAAGTCGATATCTAATTATTACAACATGATCATCTCATACATCAAATATATTATATCATGTCATTGGCCATATCATATCAGAACATACCCTGCAAAAACAAGTTAGACGTCCTCTAATTTGTTGTTGCTTGTTTTACATGGCTGCTATGGGTATCTAGTATGATCGCATCTTACTTACGCAAAACCACAATGGTGATATACAAGTTGCTATTTAACCTTATCCAAGGACCGCCTTTGTCAAATCCTATTCGACTAAAATTGGAGAAACATACACCCGTCAGTCATCTTTATGAAACAAGTTGCATGTTAGTTGATGAAACCAATCTCTCGTAAGCGTACGAGTAATGTTGGTTCGGGCCGCTTCATCCAACAATAACGCCGAATCAAGAAAAGACTAAGGAGGGTAGCAATCTCAATATCAACGCCACAAAATCCTTTGTGTTCTACTCGATATGTCATCTTTGCATATACCTAGCTCATGATGCCACAGTTGGGGAACGTCGCATGGGAAACAAAAAATTTCCTACACGCACACAAGATCTATCCATGGTGATGACCATCTACGATGGGGGAGAGGGCATCTACATAACCTTGTAGATCGCTAAGCAGAAGCGTATATAACACGGTTGATGTAGTCGAACGTATTTGCGATCCAATCAAGATCCTTCCCACGATCCCATCACAATCCGTCCCGCGATCTCATCACGACCCATCCCGCGATCTCATCATATCCATCCCGATCTAGTTCCGAACGGACGACACCTCCGCGTTCAGCACACGTACAGCTCGATGACGATCTCCGCCTTCTTTATCCAGCAAGAGGGGCGGAGAGGTAGATGAGTTCTCCAGCACGACGGTGTGGTGGTGGTGGTGAAGTAATCCAGCAGTGTTTCGCCAAGCTATGCCGGACTAATCTAGATGAAGAAGACGATCTGTGGAGGAGAGGGCATCACGTGGCTTTTATGGTGTGTGTTTCCCTCAAAACCTCCACCATATAAAGGAGGAAGGGGTAGGTGGGCTGCCTTGGCCTCTCCTCCAAGGAGGAGAGGTTCAGCCGAACTAGAGGAAGAGTCCACCTCCCACAAGGGAGGTGGACACCCTTGGGAGGACTCCTCCTCCACCTCCTCTCTTGTCCTTTGGCGCATGGGCCTCTTGGGGTTGGCTGCCCAAGCCCACCAGAGGCTGGTGCACCACCTCCAAGGCCCATGTGCCCCCCAGGGGTGGGTGGCCCTCAAGGTGGAGTCCCGGAACCCATTCGTCACTCCCGGTACACTACCGGAAATGCCTGAAACTTTTGCGGAACTCAAATACCTCTTTCCTATATATCAATCTTTACCTCCGGACCATTCTGGAGCTCCTCGTGATGTCCGTATCTCATCCGGGACTCCAAAAAACTTTGTCACTGATACGTCTCCAACGTATCTATAATTTTTGATGGTTCCATGCTATTATCTTGTCAAACTTTGGATGTTTTGTATGCATTTTATATCTTTTTTGGGACTAACTTATTAACTCAGTGCCAAGTGCCATTTCCTGTTTTTTCCGTGTTTTTGACCCTTTTCAGAGGAGGATTTTAAATGGTGTCCAAAGAGAATAAAACTTCCAATTTTTTTTTCCGGAACAGAAGATACCCATGAGACTTGAGAACCAAGGCAGGGGCCACAAGGGGACCCCACAAGCCCCCTAGGCGCGGCCAGGGGGGCGCGCCTAGCAGGCCTGTGGGCCCCCTGTGGCTCGTTTGCCCTACCTCTTCCGCCTATAAATTCAGAAAAATTCCAAAACTGCCGAGGAGATCCACGAAAATACTTTTCCGCCGCGCAAGTATCTGTCTCCGCAAGATCCCATCTGGGGCACGTTCTCGTGCCCTGCCGGAGGGGGGATTCGGATACGGAGGCTTCTTCATCAAAACCATGACCTCTCCTATGATGCGTGAGTAGTTCACCATAGACCTTCGGGTCCATAGTTAGTAGCTAGATGGCTTCTTCTCTCTCTTGGATCTTCAATACAAAGTTGTCCATGATCTTCATGGAGATCTATCCAATGTAATCTTCTTTTGCAGTGTGTTTGTCGAGATCCGATGAATTGTGGATTTATGATCAGATTATCTATGAATCTTATTTGAGTTTCTTCTGATCTCTTATATGCATGATTTCATATCCTTGTAATTCTCTTCGAGTTGTGGGTTTTGTTTGGCCAACTTGATCTATGATTCTTGCAATGGGAGAAGTGCTTGGTTTTGGGTTCATACCGTGCGGTGACCTCACCCAGTGACATAAGGGGTAGCGAGGCACGCATGGTGTTGTTGCCATCAAGGGTAAAAAGATGGGGTTTTCATCATTGGTTTGAGTTTATCCCTCTACATCATGTCATCTTGCTTAAAGCGTTACTCTGTTTGTCATGAACTCAATACACTAGATGCATGCTGGATAGCGGTCGATGTGTGGATTAATAGTAGTAGATGCAGAAAGTATCGGTCTACTTGTCTCGGACGTGATGCCTATATGTATGATCATTGCCTTAGATATCCTCATGACTTTGCGCGGTTCTATCAATTGCGCGATAGTAATTCGTTCACCCACAATATTATTTGCTATTTTGAGAGAAGCCTCTAGTGAACACTATGGCCCCGGGGTCTACTTCACACCATATTTTCACCCTTACAATTTTACTTCATTGCACTTTCCGCCTTCAGATCTCACTTTGCAATCAATCTTGAAGGGATTGACAACCCCTTTATAGCATTGGGTGCAAGCTCTTTTGTGTTTGCGCAGGTACTCTGGACTTGGCGCGATTCTCCTACTGGATTGATACCTTGGTTCTCAAACTGAGGGAAATACTTACTGCTCCTGTGCAGCATCGCACTTTCCTCTTCAAGGGAAAAACCAACGCAAGCTCAAGAGGCAGCAGAAGGATTTCTGTCGCCATAGCAGTCACCAACATACATAACTCAATAATACTGAAATGTCACCGAACCGTAAGTGTGTAGACCCTACGGGTTCAAGAACTATGTAGACATGACCGAGACACTCTCCGCTCAATAACCAATAGCGGGACTACACATTCTATGAAGATCTTTATCGGTTGAACCTCTATGTCAAGGATTTAGTTAATCCCGTATGTTGCTTCCTTTGTCCATCGGTATGTTACTTGCCCGAGATTCGATAGTCTGTATCTCTATACCTAGTTCAATCTCGTTACCGGCAAGTCTGTTTACTCGTTCGGTAATACAAGATCCCGTGACTAACTCCTTAGTCACATTGCTTGCAAGGCTTGTTGTGATGCTGTATTACCGAGTGGGCCCCGAGATACCTTCCATCACACGGAGTGACAAATCCTAGTCTTAATCCATACCAACCCAACAAACACCTTCGGAGATACCTGTAGAGCACCTTTGTAGTCACCCAGTTACGTTGTGACATTTGATACACACAAGGTATTTCTCCGGTGAACAGGAGTTGCATGATCTCATGGTCATAGGAATAGATACATTGACATGCAGAAAACAGTAGCAATAAACTGACACGATCATATGCTACGTTCATAGTTTGGGTCTTGTCCAGCACATCATTCTCCTAATGATGTGATCTTGTTATCAAACGACATCTCATGTCTATGGCCAGGAAACCTTGACCATCTTTGATCAACGTGCTAGTCCTTGAGAGGCTCACTAGGGACATTTTGTTGTCTATGTATCCACACATGTATTTGAGTTTCCAATCAATAAAATTCTAGCATGGATAATAAACAATTATCATGAACAAGGAAATATAATAATAACCAATTTATTATTGCCTCTAGGGCATATTTCCAACAGAATCGACAATGGATGTACGATGACCGACGCTCTCCGCAGTTCATTGATGGCTTGCAGAGTTTTCTGCGTTCGGTTGAGGTAAACCAGCGGGGTGGTTTTATGTGTTGTCCATGTGTTGTCTATAAGAATGATAAAACATACTCTAAGTCAAGAGTCATTCACGTCCACCTGCTTACGTCCGGTTTCATGTCCGGCAATAACCGTTGGACCAAGCACAGAGAAAGAGGGGTTCTAATGGAAGAGAATGAAGAAGAAGAGGATGATGATAGATATCCTTTGTTCCCTGAATACGATGGTACTACAATGGGGGAAGAAGCAGAAGTAGAGGCACCACATGAGCCCGCCGATGATCCTGGTCGGCCCATTGCTGATGCAAAGAGAAACCGCGCAACTGAAAAGGAGAAGCTGAAGTTGCAGCGCATGTTAGAGTATCACAAGAAATTGTTGTACCCAAATTGTGAAGATGACAAGAAGAAGCTGGGTACCACACTGGAATTGCTGAATGGAAGGCAGCGAATGGTGTATCTGGCTAGGGTTTTAAAAAAATGCTAAAAAAGTTAAAGAAGATGCTTCCAAAGGACAACGAATTGCCCGACAATACGTATGAAGCAAAGAAGGCTATCTGCCCTCTAGGGTTAGTGGTGCGGAAGTTACATGCATGCCCTAATGACTGCATCCTCAACCGCGGCGCGGAGTACGATAATTTGAATGCATAGCCGATATGCGGCGAGTTGCACTATAAGATCGGCCGCGATGACCCTGGTGACTATGTTGAGGGCCAGCGCCCCAAGAAAAGAATTCCTGCCAAGGTGACGTGGTATGCTCCTATAATACCACGGTTGAAATGTTTGTTCCGAAACAAAGAGCATGCCAAGTTGATGTGATGGCACAAAGATGAGCGTAAGAAAGATGGGAAGTTTAGAGTACGTGCTAATGGGTCGCAGTGGAGGAAAATTGAGAGAGAGTGGCCGGACTTTGCAGATGACGCAAGGAACTGTTAGTTTGGTTTAAGTGCAGATGGCATTAATACTTTTGGGAGCAGAGCAGCAACCATAGCAACTGGCCCGTGACACTATGTATCTATAACCTTCCTCCTTGGTTGTGCATGAAGCGCAAGTTCTTTATGATGCCACTGCTCATCCTTGGCCCCAATCAACCCGACAACGACATTGATGTGTACCTAAAGCCATTAGTTGAAGAACTTTTACAGCTGTGGGATATCAAAGGTGTACATGTGTGGGATGAGCACAAACAACGGGAATTTGACCTACGAGCGTTGCTGTTTTTAACCATCAACGATTGGTCTGCTCTTAGTAACCTTTCAGGACAGACAAACAAGGGATACCACGCATGCACACACTGTTTATATGATATCAAAAGTATATACTTGGATAAATGTAAGAAGAATGTGTACCTAGGACATCGTCGATCTCTTCCGATCAAGCATCTCTTAAGAAAAGAAAGCAAGCATTTCAAAGGTGAGGCCGATCACCGTCCTGGTGAACACATACTTCATATGGTCAAGGATTTAAAAGTAATTTTTGGAAAGGATCGTGGTGGACAATATGTTTCGAATGACGCTCATGGACACGCACCCATGTGGAAGAAGAAATCTATATTTTGGGACCTACCTTATTGGAAAGTCCTAGAGGTCCGCTCTGCAATAGACGTGATGCACATGACAAAGAATCTTTGTGTGAACCTGCTAGGATTTTTGGGCTTGTATGGGAAGACAAAAGATACACCAAAGGCACGGGAGGACCAGCAACGTATGCACGAAAGAGACATCATGCATCCAAGGCAATATGAAGGTCCTGCGAGCTAAGCTCTTACCAAAGAAGAGAAGGAAATCTTATTTGAATGCATCCTCAGTATGAAGGTCCCGTATGGCTACTCGTCGAATATAACGGGAATAATAAATATGGCAGAGAAAAAAATTCCAGAACCTAAAGTCTCATGACTGCCACGTGGTTATGACGCAATTGCTTCCGGTTGCATTAAGGGGGCTTCTACCGGAAAACGTCTGATCATCCATTGTGAAGCCATGTGCATTCCTCAATGCAATCTCTCAGAATGTAATCGATCCAGAAATCCTACCAAGGTTATAGAATGATTTGGTACAATGTCTTGTCAGCTTCGAGTTGGTGTTCCCACCATCCTTCTTCAATATCGTGACGCACATCCTAGTTCACCTAGTCGAAGAGATTGCCATTCTGGGCCATGTATTTCTACACAATATGCCCCCTTCGAGAAGTTCATGGAAGTATTGAAGAAGTATGTTCACAACCGTGCTAGGCCTGAAGGAAGCATCTCCAAGGACCATGAAACAGAGGAGGTCATTGATTTTGGTGTTGAATTTATTCCTGATCTTAAGCCGATTGGTCTTCCTGAATCACGGCATGGGGGCAGACAAGGTGGAAAAGGCACGCTAGGAAAGGATCCAGTAATATGTAGATACGGGCATTCTTGGGTGCAAGCACACTACACAGTTCTACAAAATTCCAGCTTGGTGGCTCCGTATATCGAGGAACACATGGATATTGTACGCTCCAAGAACCCGGAGCAGTCTGATCCCTCGATCAAACATATACACGTGGCGTATGATAACCCACAAGTATAGGGATCAATTGTAGCCTTTCGATAAGTAAGAGTGTCGAACCCAACGAGGAGCTAAAGGCAGGACAAATATTCCCTCAAGTTCTATCGACCACTATACAACTCTACGCACACTTTGCGTTCGCTTTACCTAGAATAAGTATGAAACTAGAAGTACTTTATAGGAGTGATAGGATAGGCTTGCAAGAAAGTAAAGAACACGTAAATAAAACTAGGGGCTGGTTAGAAAAAGAAACAAATACGAGTGTCTAACGAGTGTGGAAAAGTGGTGGTAGGAGTTGCGGAATTGTCCCTAAGCAATTGACTACGTTACTAGATCGATAGCAAGTATTATGTGGGAGAGGCCTCTGCTAGCATGTCAGCCCTTACTTGGAATTCTATGCACTTATGATTGGAACTATTAGCAAGCGTCCGCAACTACTAACGTTCATTAAGGTAAAACCCAACCATAGCAATAAGATATATTGGTCCCCCTTCAATCTCATATGCATCAATTTCTATGCTAGGTCTGAAGCTTCTGTCGCTCTAGGCTGCCAATACATAGTCCTATCAACATACAACTAACCCTATGGTGTGATCCACGCGCGCGATCCGATTGTGGGCACCAAAGAACAGCAACATAACCACAAGCAAATTAAACCAACCATAGCAATTCATCAATCACCGATAGGACAACGATAATCTACTCAGACATCATAGGATAGCAACACATCATTGGATAATAATATGTAGCATAAAGCACCATGTTCAAGCAGAGGGTACAGCGGGTTGCGGGAGAGTGGACCGCTGAATATAGATGGGGGAAGGTGATGGATATGTTGGTGAAGATGACGGAGGTGTTGGTGTAGATCGCCGTCACACGATGATGTCCCGGGCGACGTTCCGGCACCGCCGGGAGAGAGGGGGAGAGAGCCCCCCTCCTTCTTATTCTTCCTTGACCTCATCCCTAGATGGGAGAAGGGTTTCCCCTCTGGTCCATGGTCTCCATGGCGGCGGAGGGGCGAGAGCCCCTCCTAGATTGGATCTCTCTCTCTGTGTCCTTCTGTTTCTGCGATCCCAGATTCTGCGTTTCACTGTTTCTTAAATTCCCCGAGATCCATAACTCCGATTGGGCTGAAATTTTAAAACAATTTTCTTCTGGATATTATCGTTCTTGCGGTGAAAGAATGGCTCCAACCGCCTCAAGGAGTGGCCAGAAGCCTGCCAGCCGCGGGGCCACCCCCTGGCCGCGGCTACAGAGCTTGTGGGCACGCCGTGCATCGCCTCGCGTTGATTCTTTTTCCCAAAAATCATAAATATTCAAAAAGAAATCCCCATAAGTTTTTATTACGTTTGGACTTCGTTTGGAATGGATATTCTGCGAAACAAAAAACATGCAACAACCAGGAACTGGCACTGGGCACTGGATCAATATGTTAGTCCCAAAAAAAGTATAAAAAGTTGCCAAAACTATATGAAAGTTGTAGAATATTGGCATGAAACAATCAAAAATTATAGATACGACGGAGACGTATCAGCGTCATTCGACGGTTGGTTGCAAACACGTCTCATGCATGACCCTGAAGTTGGAGATGACCAGTACTTGTTGGCCAAGTCACCATCTTCGACTATATTGACTTTCAAAGGGTACAAGATAAATGGGAATACGTTTTACAAGATCGACAAAGATAAAAAGAGCACCAAGCAAAACAGTGATGTCCGCTTTGATGCAGCAAACACCAATACTAGGCCAAATGACACATATTATGGTTACATAGAGGAGATATGGGAACTTGACTATGGAAACAATTTGACGGTCCCTTTGTTTTGGTGCAAATGGGTCAATATGAAAGGAGGCGGGGTAAAGGAAGACCCGTTGTACGAAATGACAACTATGGATCTCAACAATCTTGGGTACACAGATGAACCATTCGTCCTATCCAATGATGTGGCACAAGTTTTCTATGTGAAAGACATGTCTACCAAGCAGAGAAAAACAAAATATAAGGAAGCGAATACATCATACGATGAGCCAAAGCGCCACATAGTTTTTTCAGGAAAAAGAAACATCGCGGGAGTGGAGGACAAGACAGACATGTCACAAGATTTTGAAAAGTTTCATGAAATTCCTCCCTTCAGAGTGAAGGCTGACCCAAGCACCCTGTTAAATAATGAAGATTGTCCATGGTTATGTGAAGAAAAAGTTTTGTACCCCAACATCAGGGCTTATCTGGAAAGTCCCACTTTGGATAAATCGGAGGGAATCTTTGTGCAAGAGTTAGGGTATATATATGTGTGTTTTGGCATTTGAAATGCGAAGAAACTTATGTAGCTAGGAGTTAATCGGTGCTATTATGTGCATTTCGAAGTATCAAGGTTTCACACGAATACTCATCTCTTACAAAGCCATTTCATTTTTTTAAACTTATTTCAACTCCACACTTTTGGTGCGCCCAATATGAATCATTCAAAGCCATGTCATATATTTTCAACCCTTTCTCACGTCATTTGCTATTTTTCATGATTTCATGATTTTTTGAGCTAAATGACCCTGAAATTGAAAAACACTACAAATGAACTCTAAAAAGGCTAAAACTTCGCATGGTATCATCATTTCACTCACATAGCATGTGCTAAAAAGTTGGGAGGGTTACGACAAATACTGGATACACTTCGTGTACAAACTGGACAATCTCTTTCGAAGTATCAGAGTTTCATAAGAATAATCATCACTTACAGAGGCATTTCATTTTTTTAAACTTATTTCAACTCCAAATTTTTGTGTGCTCAATATGCATCATTGAAAGCCATGTCATCAATTTTCAACCCTATCTCACCTCGTTTGCTATTTTTCATGATTTAATGTTTTTTAAGCTAAATGACCCAGAAATTGAAAAGCGCTACAAATGAACCGTGAAGTTGGAGATGACCTGTACTTGCTGGCAAAGTCACCATCTTCGACTATATTTACTTTCAAAGGGTACGAGATAAATGGGAATACATTTTACACGATCGACAAAGATAAAAAGAGCACCAACCAAAACAGACATGTCACAAGATTATGAAAAGTTTCACGAAATTCCTCCCTTCAGAGTGAAGACTGCTCCAAGCATCATGTTAAATGATGAAGATTGTCCATGGTTACCACGCAGAGGGACACACGTGAAGAAAAAGTTTTGTACCCCAACATCCGGGCTTATTTGGAAAGTCCCACTTCGGACAAATCGAAGGGAATATTTGTGTAAGAGTTAGGGTATATATATGTGTGTTTTGGCATTTGAAACGCGAAGAAGCATTATGTAGCTAGGATTTAATCAGTGCTATTATGTGCATTTCGAAGTATTAGGGTTTCGGACGGATACTCATCTCTTACAAAGCCATTTCATTTTTTTAAACTTATTTCAACTCCACACTTTTTGTGCGCCCAATATGCATCATTAAAAGCCATGTCATATATTTTCAACCCTTTCTCATCGTCATTTACTATTTTTCAACCCTTGCATCATTAAAAGCCATGTGATTGAAAAGCACTACAGATGACCTCTAAAAAGGCTAAAACTTGGCATGGTATCATCATTTCACTCACATAGCATGTGCTAAAAAGTTGGGAGGGTTACAACAAAAACTGGATGCACGTCGTGTACAAACTGGACAATCTCTTTCGAAGTATCATGGTTTCATAAGAATACTCATCTCTTAGAGAGACATTTCATTTTTCTAAACTTATTTCAACTCCAAAGTTTTTGTGTGCTTAATATGCATCATTCAAAGCCATGTCATCAATTTTCAACCCTATTGCACCTCATTTTCTATTTTTCTTGATTTAATGTTTTTTGAGCTACTAGTAAAAGTGCCCGCGCGTTGCAACGGGCGAACACCAAAACCTCATAAAAGTTATAATGTCCAACATAAAACAATTCAAGTTCTTCAAATTGCACCAATCTGATGTATATCCTACAAATCATTTGGTTGATGCAAAAGTGGAGGATTAAGGCCTGGTTGATGCAGTGTTATATTTAACAATTGGACATCTCAAGAAGGGACACAAAATCTCTTGAACAGGAAAAAATACTGATATAAACTTCTTTGTTCCTCAAGTATGCTTGACATTAGCTAACTCTATCTGCACATCTTAGTTCCTACGTCAACCATGTACTGGATTGGTAAAATTTAAGCTAGCCAGGGAATGAAAAGACAAATATGATCATTGTAGTCTACGATAATTTATTGTGTTTCAACAAAGGCCATGGAAAAGATATGTAAATGAAAACGAGCAATACCACCCAACTGGAAATTGCTGCCAATTAAAGAAAAGATTGTTTGTTAGCACTGAAGTATCGAGTGAAAGGGAAACTGAAAATAGTTCAAGGCTAGCAGAATAGTGAGATATTCGAACAAAATTTAGGAATAGTACAACTACTATTTTAAAAACTGAACTAAGTTTTCTCTCTATGGATAAATCATCAATCAGATATCCACTTATTAGTTGTCAATTAAAGGTTGAACTTAGAATTATAGACCTTACAATTACTCCCTAATAGGCCTAGTCAACGTGACACATTTATCATTGCTAAAATGTTGATATCTCAGGATCCTAGATTATACAGTGATAATCCTCCCATATTAAGATAAGAAACAATTAATGAACAAATAAAATAACTATAATTCAGAGCTTCAAATAAAGCGACTGGTTCGGTTAATTCTTTAGTCGACGGCTCTATTGTACCTGATGGAATTATCCTCCTCGTGCTGCCAGTTGAGCACCTTGACTCGCTCATCCTTAGCGCAGCATCCACACAACCCACTGCACCATTCAAAGATATAGGTTGTGAACTCCACTAACGTGTTGTAACTGGATTTAGCTTTTTCCTCATGGAGCCAAAATCTTTTGAACATCATGTCGTAATGTAAATTTCATGGCAAACATGCAAGCATATTAGTTGGACTTTTTGAGCTTTACTATATATGCATTTCTTAATCACTTTATCTAAATAAATACCCAGGCACCAAGTGAGGCAGGAGCACAATGTGCATCACTTTGTAAGAACCATAAAGAGTAACAAACAAACAAATTCCCAGCACAAACAAACTTTGTAAGAATTCTATATTTACACCCAAGTAGCATGACTCGACGGTATTTCGTTGTGAGTTGTGAGCGACATGCGCATGTTGTTGCTTCAGAGGATAGGGATACAGGGTTTTCTGTGCTTGAAGATTTCTTCGCAATGTAACTGACCTTAGTTTTAGGAAATCTCTTGTAACGGAGTTCAAAGATTAGCACAAATAATTGGTTCCTATTAGAAGACCTGTTAGTTGATATGTGGTCGACATGGCATCCTTAGCACACATAAGGCGAGCGTCCGGTGGCTGGCGAGTGGAGACAGCGACCTGGGGGAAACTGACGGTGGCAGTGAGGCGACAAGTCTTAGAGGATCATGAAGAAAAGAATCATATTCTGGCAAATGGATGATAGCCCATCAATTTAAGCATGAAGAATCTATGATAATAATGGATTCAGTCTGCTTGAAGTCATGTTTGTTCTCCTTGGCAGTAAAACATCAAAACTTACTGCCAAACAATATCCTAAAAAATTCCAAAGGGAGAACTGCTCCCCATTTTATACGGACACCAATTCCTGTCAAAATATCAGAAGATTACATGAGATTCCACAATAAAGAGTCGAACTATGAATGTGAGGAAAACATGGCATTGTAGACCTGAATGTGAGCCAAACTATGAATGAGTAATTTTTGCAACTGAAGAACATGGCGAATGAGGACCAGATCGAGGGGAAGTAGGAAAAGAGGGAAGATAATGGATTACTTCGTGATCAAGTCCTCATTCGTACTCGCCGGAGTGGTCGTGCCAACTGTCGCCAGACAGGCCGGTGGAGTTGCCGCCTTCCACTTCCGCCGTGCCGGATCCATCCGTCTCCCGAGCCCGTCCGCCATCGCTCGGCTCCGGCGAGCGCCTGCCTTGGTCACCGCACCACCCCTCCCTTCTCCCTTCTTCTCTTCTTCAGCCTCGTGTCTCCTTTTTGCCCAGGAGCCATGGATCCACCCGAGAAGCCGTGCTCCGAACTTCCGCATCTTCACTGGTGAACCCTTCCTTGCCTCCCACCTCCGGATCCTTCTCCCTTGCCCCCTTGGCGCTTGGATCTAGCCCCTGCACACTGGCCGCCGCCGTCGTTTTGTATCGAGCAGCCGCGCCAGTGGAGTCGTTCTATAGGGTCGCCCTCGCTCGCATCCGAGCCGCTCCAACGTACCACAGGCCCCCCGCTGTCTGATCTGCGCGGGGGCTTCGCCCGGAAGACGCACATGGATGACGACGAGGAAGGATGAGAAGGGGAGCATCCGATGCACAGGCGAGATGCGTCAGAGTGGCAGAGCTTGGTGACGGGAGGGGAGCGACTCTTCCCAGTGGTTTTTTCACAATTAAATGAAACATTTTTTCCACTTACTATAGGACTGCGGGTTGATTTCGAAGGACATTTCTTCCAGTTTCTATCGTAACCCTATCAACATTTTAGCACATGCTATGTGAGTGAAATTATGATACCATGCAAAGTTTCAGACTTTTCAGAGTTCATTTATAGGGCTTTTCAATTTCGGGGTCATGGCTTCATTCGGCGGTTGGTTGCAAACACGTGTCATGCATGACCCTGAAGATGGAGATGACCTGTACTTGTTGGCCAAGTCACCATCTTCGACTATATTGAATTTCAAAGGGTACGACATAAATGGGAATACATTTTACACGATCGACAACGATAAAAAGAGCACCAACCAAAATAGTGTTGTCCGTTTGATGCAGCAAACACCAATAATAGGCCAAAGGATACATATTATGGTTACATAGAGGAGATATGTGAACTTGACTATGGAAACAATTTGAAAGTCCCTTTGTTTTGGTGCAAATAGGTCAATCTGAAAGGAGGCGGGGTAAAGGAAGACCCGCGTTACGGAATGAAAAATGTGGATGTCAACAGTCTTGGATACACAGATGAACCATTCATCCTAGCCAATGATGTGGCGCAGGTTTCCTATGTGAAGGGCATGTCTACCAAGCTGAGAAAATTAAAATATAAGGAAGTGAATACATCACACGATGAGGCAAAGCGCCACATAGTTCTTTCAGGGAAAAGAAACATCGTGGGAGTTGAGGACAAGGCAGACATGTCACAAGATTATGAAAAGTTTCACGAAATTCCTCCCTTCAGAGTGAAGACATACCCAAGCATCCTGTTAAATGATGAAGATTGTCCATTATTACGGCGGAAAGGGACACGTGCGAAGAAAATTTTTTGTACCCCAACATCCCAATCTCGGATGTGACCGGCTTTCACCGTCATCACTTTCTTCTTAGTGAGTTTCTGGGCTTATCTCGAAAGTCCCACTTTGGACAAACCGGAGGGAATCTTTGTGTAAGAGTTAGGGTATATATATGTGTGTTTTGGCATTTGAAACACGAAGAAACATTATGTAGCTAGGAGTTAATTAGTGCTATTATGTGCATTTCGAAGTATAAGGGTTTCGGACAAATACTCATCATTTACAAATCCATTTCATTTTTTAGAACTTATTTCGACTCCAGACTTTTTGTGTGCTCAGTATGCATCATTCAAAGCCATGTCATCAATTTTAAACCCTTTCTCACCTCATTTGCTATTTTTCAAGATTTAATGATTTTTTGAGCTAAATGACCCTGAAATTGAAAAGCGCAACAAATGAAATCTGAAAAGGCTGAAACTTGGCATGGTATCATCATTTCACTCACATAGCATTAGCTAAAAAGTTGGGAGGGTTATGGCAAAAACTGGATGCACTTTATTTACAAAGTGGACAATCTCTTTCTAAGTATCACGGTTTCATAAGAATACTCATCTCTTACACAGGCATTTCATTTTTTTAAACTTATTTCAACTCCAAAGTTTTTGTGGGCTCAATATGCATCATTCAAATCCATGTCATCAATTTTCAACCTTATATCACCTCATTTGCTATTTTCATGATTTAATGTTTTTTGAGCTGAATGACCCAGAAATTGAAAAGCGCTACAAATGAACTCTCAAAAGGCTGAAACTTGAAATGGTATCATCATTTCACCAACATGGCATGTGCTAAAAAGTTGGGCGGGTTATAGCAGAAATTGGATGCACTTCATGTACAAACTGGACAATCTCTTTCGAAGTATCAGAGTTTCAAACGAATACTTATCTCTTACAAAGGCATTTCATTTTTTCAAACTTATTTCAGCTCCAAACTTTTTGTGCGCTCAATATGCATCATTCAAAGAAATGTCCTCAATTTTCAACCCTTTATCACCTCATTTGCCATTTTTCATGATTTAATGATTCTTTTTTAGCTAAATGACCATGAAATTGAAAAGCTCTACAAATAAACTCTGAAAAGTCCGAAACTTGGCATGGTATCATCATTTCACTCACATAGCATGTGCCAAAAGGTTGGTAGGGTTACGACAAAAACTGGATGCACTTCGTATACAAACTCGGCAATCTCTTTTGGAGTATCAGAATTTCGGATGAATACTTATCTCTTACAAAGGCATTTCATTTTTAACAACCTAAAAATTATCAAATTTAATATAATGATAAAGAACACTAATATTAAGCATCAGAAAAAAGAATGACTAAAAATCTATTTTGAAAGTAAAGTTATTCACAAACTAGTGATTGACACAAATTAAAAAAACAAATTTAAACTATGTAAATTTGAACACTACTAGCACTTATAGAAATTTTGTAGTTTTTTTATCTAAACCAAAAATATTCATTCAAAAACTATAAATAGTATAACAGTTATTCCAAATTTAAAAACACAGATTGTCCTGTTTAGGAAAAGAAAAACAATAAAAAAAGAAAAGAGACCTTTAGTCCCGGCTAGAGCCACCAACCAGGACTAAAGGTCCCTTCCCGCAAGGAATTTGGGCTGCCAAAAATAGACCTTGAGTCCAGGTTGGTGGCTACAACCGAGACTAAACGTGCCTGCGAGTGGGCTAGTTGCCCCACCTTTAGTCCCGGTTGGAGCCAACAACCGGTACTAAAGACCCTTTAGTCCCAGTTTGTGGATCCAACCGGGACTAAAGATCCCTGCATATAAATCCATGCCCACTTTCGGCCCTAATCTCTCCCATTCGATCACCCTGATACCGACACCCTGCCCCGACGCCGCCAGACTTCTGAATCCGTCCTTGTCGCCGCCCCTGAGGCCGGCTGCCAGTGCCTCCTCCACGCGCCCCGATGCCGCCCGCACCACCAGGCTGCTCGCCCTCCGACCGCATCGTCGTCGCCTTCCTCCCATGCCGTTGTCCGACCGTACCATCGTCGTCTTCCTCGCGCGTCGCCGTCCGACTGCGCCGTCATCGGCTTCCTCACGTGTCGTCTTCCTCCTGCGCCGCAGACGACGAGCCCCTGGTACAACCCCTCCTCCCACGATGAGCCGCCTCCACACCTTTCTGCATTATTTTCGATCTTTTTGCAGTCCGTTAGATGATTGATAAACTAGATGATTAGTATAGCAATACTAAATCCACAACAGTATTGTTCGTATGATAGTCATGCAGTTTTGTGGGGTTTTTAAGTTTATGTATGAATCTGTTAATATCGAGCAAGTTTTGTAATATGGGTGTAATTAACTGTGTACAAAATTTATCTTGCCATTTCATGGTTGAATGTTTTCGAAATTAACAAAATCTTGTCATTTCTTGATTAAATGTTTCCAAAATTAAATATATTTACAATTTTTTTTGTAATTGTGTGCTTATGTATAACTACCAAAAATATGTTTGTACTCCATACTCTGGTTTAATGCTAATATTCTATACTCCATACTCATATTTTATGTTTATTGAAGTTTATTAAATAGTAGGAATTTAAATAGTTGTAGAATTTGTTCTCGACGTCGATGATGCCCGGCCCGCATCCTCGTTGTTGACTCGATGGCGGCAACCTGCTTGAGAGGCGCCATGTCCGGGACTGGGCTCCACCGGGCTAGCACTGGGAGGTGTTTCCTTCTGGGGGGCACTGATGCGGGAACAAAAGTCCTTACCTCGAGCTTAGGAATTCTTCTTGTTACTTCTCTAGTTTGCGTCAGTTTTTCTCTTGAAGAGGAAAGGGTGATGCAGCACAGGAGCAGTAAGTATTTCCCTCAGTTTGAGGACCAAGGTATCAATCCAGAAGGAGGGCCTCGTCAAGTCCAGAGTACCTGCGCAAACACAAACAAGCTTGCACCCAACGCTTCAAAGGGGTTGTCAATCCCTTCAAGATTGTTTGCAAAGGGAGATCTGAAGACGGAAAGTGCAACGAAGTAAAAAGTGTAAGGCTGAAAATATGGTGTGGAGTAGATCCTGGGGGCCATAGTGTTCATTAGAGGCTTCTCTCATAATAGCAAATATCACGGTGGGTGAACAAATTACTGTCGAGCAATTGATAGAATCGTGGAAAGTCATGACGATATCTAAGGCAATGATCATACATATAGGCATCACGTCCAAGACAAGTAGACCAATACTTTCAGCATCTACTACTATTACTCCGCACATCGACCTCTATCCAGCATGCATCTAGTGTATTAAGTTCATGACGAACAGAGTAACGCCTTAAGCAAGATGACATGATGTAGAGGGATAATGTCAAACCAATGATGAAAACCCCATCCTTTTAACCTTGATGGCAACAACATGATGTGTGACTCGCTACCCCTTCTGTCACTGGGTGAGGTCACCGCACGGTATGAACCCAAAACCAAGCACTTCTCCCGTTGCAAGAATCATAGATCTAGTTGGCCAGACAAAACCCACAACTCGAAGAGAATTACAAGGATATGAAATCATGCATAAGAGAGATCAAAAGAAACTCAAATAAGATTCATACATAATCTGATCATAAATCCACAATTCATCGGATCTCGACAAACACACCGCAGAAGAAGATTACATCGGATAGATCTCCATGAAGATCATGGAGAACTTTGTATTGAAGATCCAAGAGAGAGAAAAAGCCATCTAGTTACTAGCTATGGACCCATAGGTCTATGGTGAACTACTATCGCATCATCGGAGAGGTCCTGGTGTTGATGAAGAAGCCCTCCATGTCCGAATCCCCCCTCCGGCAAGGCACCAGGACGTGCCCTAGATGGGATCTTGCGGAGACAAAAGCTTGCGGCGGCGGAAAAGTACTTCCGATTTTTTTGGGATTTTTAGGGAATTTTAGGCGCAACCCCTAGGTCAGGGGATGCTCAGGGGGCCCACAAGCCTGGATGGCGCGGCCTCCCCCTGGCCACGGGGTGGAGGCTTGTGGGGCCCCTGGGGCTCCCCTGCCTTGGCTCCCAAGCTCCCCGATCTTCTTCCCTTCCAGAAAAAAAACTTTTCGGGGATTTTCTTCCGTTTGGACTCCGTTTCAAAATCTCCTCTGAAAGGGGTCAAAAACATGGAAAAACAGGAACTGGCACTTGGCACTGAGTTAATAAGTTAGTTCCAAAAAATATATAAAAGGCATGCAAAACATCCAAAGTTTGACAAGATAATAGCATGAAACCATCAAAAATTATAGATACGTTGGAGACGTATCAGGCACCTTGGTGAGGAATCCGGGTCTCATCATCGACCCGGAGCTTCTTTGGTGGCAGTCGCATGGGCCACTATCGGTGCGGAGGGAGCCGGCCCCCAGGGAGGTGGTGCATCGTCATGTGACGGAGGAGGACGAGCACGTCCGTCGCTACATGGAGGCATTGGACACCAGGTTTTCCAATACCTGGCAGGTTCTTCAGGGATCTCATCCGAGCTATGATCTGGTTATGGTTCCTTCTCTTTGGGTGTCCACCGCCCGCGCCTGAGTAAATCGGCAGCTTTTTGTTGGTTAATTAGTTTGATAATATTCCAAAGATGAATTAGAGTATTCAAGAGATGTATTAGTGATAATACACAAGAGGTATTCGAAATTATATTCGATAATATTAAGTGGATTATTCGATGATGCATTAATTAAGTGTACTATTTGATGTAATAGTGATATTATATATACATAATTGTCTTGCTAGATTAAATGAATACTAAATTGTTTTATCTTTTTCTCGGTTAGTTAAGCTGTGGACGGTAGAGATAGAGACCATGATCAAGAGCATGTCTTGTTCGATATGATACCCTCTGGAAACGAATGAAGAAGTAGATGATTGCTCACAATACCTTAACCCATCCGGTGAGGGAATTGAGGAAGAACAACCAAGAGACGAAGGGGAACAGGTGATGATGATGAAGAATTTTTTCTCAAATTAACAAAGTCCAGCGAGGTAAATATTTAACGAATCTCCTACAAGCAGGGCAGTACGAGGGCCGGCCAAAAAGTTGCCCGAGGGCACAAGGTACAACATCGACGAGATAACATTAGGTGGCCAACCAACTGTTCCCAAATAGAATGCGGACAAATTTGTACGTCAATGTGGAGTTATTGTCAGGGACCAAGTCCTAATCTCCATTCAAGAATGGCATAGGCCAAAGCAAGATCAAGAAGTTAGTTTTGTGGACGAAAGAGCTAAAAATCTGCTTTGGGATACACTCATGACACATTTCACCCTACCAGAGCATTTCTCACATGCACAACGGGAGAAAGTCAAGAAGTGGTCTCTTAAGAAGATGGTCCCACAATTATGCAATTGAAAGAAAAGGTTATGGGCCAACTTCGACAAAGAAGACAAGACTCCAGAATTCACTAGAAAGTACGAGAAGTTAAAAGATCACTGGGACTTATTTGTGGAGCTCAAGCAATCAGAAACAACTAAGGAGCGGGCGAGGATAAACAAGCAAAACTGTGACAACCCGATGCAGACGTTTCAGAAGATTCCCCTTTTCTTTCCTTTTTCGTCGTGTGTCTATTTTCTTTTGTCGCATCATCATCGCATCATGCGCATCATCAGCATTGCATCGGCATCCCGTTGCCGCCAGTTTTCAAAACTTGCATCCGTTAGTAGTTGCCGGTTCTCGTCCTTGTCCGTTCTGAGCTCGACCGCACACGCACGCGTACGCGGCATCGTCGCAACCCTATTTTAAAAGTGTGCGTAAAACTTTCTATGATCGGGGTGAAACTTGGCATGCGGTCGTAATTAGTTATAGCTAGGCCGCCTGTCGAATTTCGTCGCGATCGGAGTCTGTCTGGTACCCGAACGGTTGACCGTAGCGGCACCGTATTTGGTCTACCGTCGGACGTTTGTCGATGTTTTAAAACGCGTTGCCGCGATGCCCGCTCTCCCTCTCATCTCCGGATATCCCCTCTTCACAGCCACTAACCCGTTCCCGCATGCGGAATCGTCCGATTCCGACCGCACGGTTCGATCCGGAACGCGATTCCGGTTAAACTAGCCCCCCCTTTGCCTATAAATAGACCCCGTGCTTATTTTCAGACAGCACTCTCCTTTGCGTCGAAAAGCGTGCGAACCGTAGTCTCTCCCGCACCCTCTCTCTCCTCTCGAAGCCCTTCCGGAGCTCGCCCGACCCAGGTCGCGCCGCCGTCGCTTCTCCCGAACCCCGCTCGCCGGCACCCACAAGAGCCCCCGAGATCCCATCGCCTCCGCGCATCAGCCACATCGTCGCAACCCTCACCGGACCTCATCAGAGGTCGCCGGTCGCCGCCGCCCGCAGGATCCCAGCCGCAGATCCCGCGCCTCGCCCTCTCTCCTCCCCAGCCTCTCTCCTTCCTCCAAACTCTCTCTCGGTTCTCTCTCCATAGGACAACCATGGCCGCTCCGAGCTCCGCCCGATGCGTTGCTGGTCTTCTGTCACCAGATCCGACCGGAATGGGTTGTGGGGGACCAGATCCGTGCCCATTCGGCCTCCTGCATCATACCGCATCTCCTGAAGCCTGCACCGCCACCAGTGCCATGTCCTCGTGCTCCTGGAGAGCACGGGACGAACGAGCGCCCTGCTCTTCTCGCGTTGACCGTGCCTCCCATGGCCAGCGCCACTGCCCCCCCTTGTGGGCCCGCGCCAGCCTGCCTCGCCCGACTGCCCAGCTCGGCCTGCCTCGCCCCAATCCGATTCCTCTCCAGGCCGCCCTCGGCCCAAGGTGAGCTGCAGCCCCCGAGCCGTCTATTTTTGCACCCGTGCGCCTTTTAGCTATATATCCCGCGCCCATGAGCTATTTAGGCCTGTTTGCATTTCGGTCCGTAGTATTTTAGGATTATTCTGTGAATTAGTATTTTCAGAAAAATGTTAGAAATTTAAAACGCCCGTAGAATTTAATCCGTAAGTCGGATCGCGTCATATTGTATATGGATTTGGTGTAGAATTTCGCGTAGAATCCGTAAACTTGCATAATTGTTTGACGTCGTTTAGCGTGCCTAACGCCTAGTTTAGCGTGCTGTCTCGATAGGTTTAGTGCCCGCATTAATTTTCCGCGCGTGTTCGAATTGCTCGAATGCAGTAGATAAAATGCCCATGTTTTAGGAACCATTTTTTCATGTATTTTAGAGCGGTCATTGGTATTTTTGCGTGTAGGGATTGCCGCTAGTTTATTTATCCGTGTATAGGTTATTATCTCGCATTTATGTGAGGCATTATTTTTGTTATGCAACCCCACATATTTTAGATTTTTCTGTGCAATTAGTTTTAGCTTTTGAGTAAGTTAGTTCGCGCGATATTTTGCCGTGATGCCCTTTTGTTTTTTTTGTAGGATTCATTCCGCGCGTCATTTGATTAAGTTGTCAACTAGGGAGTTGTTCTTGGGTGTTTACACTAGTCCCTAGTATTTTTGGTTGCAATAGAAATGCATGTTTAGGTGTGGTTTGATTGCCCTCAAGTTGCTAGAAATAGCGCTGATTTGGAGGAGCTGAAATATTTCTAAGTCTGGAATCTGTTATATTTTGTTGCTGTCTTGTCTTGCTTGTATCTTGTGATCTGTAGCTCTTTTGAGGTTGGTCCAATGGAGTTAGTTGTAGCCCTTGTGTTTCTCTAGCATGCTGTAGATGTTCATGCCATTTGGAGTCCAGTAGCTATAGGTTTTGCTGCTGTCAATATGGCTTCACATCGAAAACTGCACTTTCATGAAGTGTAATTTTCACTAAGTCTGAAATAGTGTGTGAGATGCCATTTTGTGTCTTCTTTTCCTAGTGTTCCTTGATGCCATGCTAGTTGTTGTTAGTTGTTTGTAGTAGTGCTTATTGCCCTCTTTCGTGTCATGCCTTGCTTGAGTTTATTTGAGTTGAGTAGCTCGTAGTTGTGGGGCGTAGAAAATGCTATGTGGCTGATTTTGGCAGATTGTAGTCATTTCTTGTTTTGCTCGTAGTTGTTGAACCGTAGCTCCGATTTGATCGTGTCCTACATGAAACTTGCTTAGAATCACGTGTAGTTTCATTTTCTCTTGCTAATTGTATGTTTTGAAGTGCTCGTGACCGCCGTTGCACACATATCGCATTCATGCCACATATCTTGCGGTGCTTGTATCTTTTGAACCCTAGCTCCGTTGGAGATGATCTCTATGTGTAAATTGCTTGTCTCGACGCGTAGAATCATGTGAACCTATTTGTTTTTCTGTTTAACAACTAATTAAAGGTGTTAGTTCAGATCTGGACAGAATTGTAAATTAACATGTGAGGTCGTTTCGGAGGTGCTATATAACATTTCCGACCTCATTTAAAATGCCTAGATAGATAGTTTAATTGCGCTTCACCTCTTGCCATGTTTAACCACATTTAATATTTCCGTGTATCTAATCGGGATAGAACTAAATAATTAAACGTGGAGTTTCGTCAATATGCAACTCGTTGCATATTGAACTTCACTTAATGTGTAGTGATTGTTTGTCGTGAATTGTCTTGCTGTGACTTGCATATATTCAGATGCTCATGCATCATATGTGTTGTGCATCGTGTGGTGAATTCCGTGTGTTGATTTGTGTTTCCGGGTTGCTTCGTCTCGCTAGAGTTCCGCAGCGTGCCGGATTGTGAGGACCCGTTCGACTACATCGGTTCGTCTGCTTCACGGAGGCATTCTTCTTCCAAGCGGGATCTCAGGCAAGATGACCATTTCTCAGATACCATTATTATCATTGACATGCTAGTATTACCGTTTCTATCGATTATGTCTCGTTGCCTACCACATGTTAAATATCAGCCTCTCAACAATGCCATGAAAACCTCTCAACCTGTTAAACCTAGCAAACCACTGATTGGCTATGTTACCACTTGCTTAACCCTGTGTTAGCGTTGCTAGTTGCAGGTGCAGTTGCTTCCATGTGATAACATGGGTTCCTTGTCATATCACCATATTAAATGCTATCTATTTTAATGCACCTATATACTTGGTAAAAGGTGGAAGGCTCGGCCTTTCTAGCCTGGTGTTTTGTTCCACCTTTGCCCCCTTAGTTTTGGCTACCGGTGTTATGTTCCATAAATGAGCGCTCCTAACACGATCGGGGTTATTATGGGGACCCCCTTGATAATTCGTTTTAGATTAAAGCTGGTCTGGCAAGGCCCAACATTGGTACTATTTGCCCAACATAATAATTCTGTTAAACTGAAATGCATAGGGAGTTAGCGCTACCCGAGGAGTAATTCTACATAATACAGGGAGGGCTAGTGCTGATGGTGCTGGTCCAAAACAGAGCACAGTGCGGGGCCACCGCGAGGAAACTCGAGGTTTGGCACTCGTATGCGTCGCTTATCCGTCGTGTCCTGAGAACAAGATTCGCGGATCCTATCGGGATCGTCGACAGGCCGGGCGGCCTTGCTGGATTAGTTTTACCTTTAACGAGATATCTTGTCCATCGGGATTCCGGTGATGCTTTGGGTAATCTCAGAGTTGAGGTTTTCCACTAGGGAATCCGACGAGATCGTGAGCTTCATGATCGAGGATTTCTATGTGGTTTGTGGTAATTTGTGATGGACTAGTTGGAGCACCCCTGCAGGGTTAAATATTTCAGAAAGCCGTGCCCGCGGTTATGTGGAAACGTGGAAACTTTGTTTAACACTGGTTCTAGATAACATGAAGTTAACTTAATTAAAACTTGCCAACTGTGTGCGTAACCGTGACTGTCTCTTTCGTGAGTTCCTTCTCCGATCGAGGACACGGTGGGGTTATGTATGACGTAGGTAGGTGTACAAGATCATTCATTTGATCATCAGTAGTTCACGCCCGCTATGCGTAGATCTTCCTCCTCTTATTTCTTGTACTCATAAGTTAGCCACCAAATAATGCTTAGCCGCTGCTGCAACCTCACCACTTAACCATACCTCACCCATTAAACTCTGCTAGTCTTGATACCTTTGGAAATGAGATTGCTGAGTCCCCTGTGGCTCACAGATTACTACAACACCAGCTGCAGGTACCGGTAAAGGTTACTTGACGCGAGCGCGTTGATTGTTCATTTGGAGTTGCTTCTTCTTCTTCTTCATCATCGATCTAGAATGGGTTCCAAGCCGGCAGCCTGGGATAGCAAGGATGGACGTCGTTCTTATTTTTCTCGTTTGTTTTCGTCCATAGTCGGACCCTGCTCTTACTCTTGATGATTATGTAATGTACTGATGTGACTCTGATGTAGCTTGTGGTGAGTGTAAGCCAATTCTATATATATATATATATATCTTCTTTTCAGTACATGTACTTGTAACGATATCCATTCTTGCGACACGACGAGATGCGCTTCTATCCCTGACGAGGCCTTCGTGCCAAATTGAGGATAGGGTTGCATCTTGGGCGTGACAAAAACGCTCAAAAAAAAGAGCATCACCATTCTGTGGGGTGAATTAGCTACAAGAGTGGCATACCTAAGTAGGATGAATACAAGAAAAAGATGATTTATGCACGGGTCACTTCGCAAACATTGGCTTGGACTGAAAGGTGCGAGAATTGGTTTTATGGGCATGGGGGAAAGTTGGACCCAAAGACAGGGGTGATTCTGGAGCAGACAAGTCTTAAAAATATATCTGACGCTATAGTTCAGGCAATAGAAGATGCTCCAACGGGGGTGTTCCAGCCCGAGAGAGAGAACAACGAGCTTACACGTGCCCTCAAGAATCCTGAACACCCGGGATGAACACGAGGCAAAGGTGTTATTCCGTGAGTTGAGGGGTTTAAGGACTAGAACGACTCTTACAAAAGCCTTTCGAGAAAGAAGAATCAGGAGGCAGCCAAGAAAAAGCAGGTTGCTGACCGGCTTGAGGATTTGGAACACAAATTCTTGCAGTAGCAGGAGCAGAGCGACACACTTAGCGAGCAAAGGACGTCTCAGCAGCTGGAGCAACCAGATCAGCATTGGATAGTACCGTCCCTTCGATGCCGAAAAGCAGCATGGGTTCCATGGGGGTCCTTGCTGACGATGCACTACTGGCTTGCTACCCCGTGGGTGAAATCACAGAGGCAAAAAGTTCTGAGTTACACATGAAACTCAACAACATATCCTTGAAGGTAGCGGTCGGCTATGCTTTACCAAATCCCCCTGATGCAACCTTCCATTGCACTCCGATTCCACCTACCTATGCTCGTGTCGGGGTGGATGAAGTGGTGCCAAGATATGAGTCACTAGAGCTCAACATTCCTAGAGGTGATGGGCAGCAGACACTACAAGAAGTCTTACATGGTCTGTGCTTATGGAGAAAGGACTACATCATCTTTCCAAGGAAACCGACTCCTCCTGCAAGTCCGTCGCGTCAGCCAACTCCACCCCGTCACTCCGACATGGAGCGCAGTGCTAGTCCGCCACCGTGTCAGTCGACTCCATCCCACCGATACATGGAGCCTAGCGCGAGTCCGCCACCACGTTAGTCGACTCCATTCCAGCCCGACATGGAGCCGAGCGCAAGTCCGCCAGCGCGTCAGCCGACTCCACCCTGCCACCCCGAGACGGAGCCCAGGGAGAGTACGCAGTCATTTCATTTTCTGATGAGGAACCAAAGTCCAAAGGGGAAGAGATTACCAAGGAAGAAACCCTCCCCTCCTTCCAAAAATAAGTTGGCTTACGAGAAGAGTATGGAGGAAAGAGACGCCAAAGTGGCTGAAGAATTGAAGGCCCATTTTGGACAGAAACGAGCCCGCTTCCAAAGGAGATAGTACCCCTGGAAGCCATACAACGCGTTCTAGTCAATCTTGCTAAACCGCGTGAACCAAAAAGTAAATCAGACTATGAACGACCTATTAGCAAGTCATATAAAAAAGGGTTAACGAAGGAGTCGGTTTGTCCTAAAAAAAGCAGGGAAACCATTCCCTAGCTGGGAGAACGGTGAGTGCAATCGATCTCGCCGCTCAAGGTGGGTACCGAGGTCGTAATCGATTTTGGTGCTGCTGAAGAGATGGCTATAGAGGCCGGTGTCACTATTGAACAACTCCTAGGAGACGAAATGTCCACAGTGGAAGGGGATAAACTAACATGGACATTTACCACCAGGCAACCTGTCGTCAGGCCTGAGATGGTCGAGGAGCTACCAACGCAAATGTGCAGATTACATACTTGGTACACGAGGAAGCGAAACTCGGGCGACGGAGCCTCATGGTGAACGTCAAGGAAAATCATTTCTTCAATGAAAAAGATTTGTGGATTAAAATCCAGAATTTTGGCAGTTATTCAATCAAGACGCACTCCACAAATCTCTCGTCTGTTGCTATAGTGTGTAAGTGATTTCTTTCTGTAATTTAAGTCTCTAGCTCATTAGCTCGTTCATTTGCCTCTAATTATCCTCACTGTATTCTTTTGTGTGGTGTTATGCAGAATAAAGATGTTTGAATTAAAAAGAGATGGAGTCTTTGCCATTGGCTTCATTGACCCAAATACATTTTTGATAAGGCGGTAATACAGTACCCAGATGATACAGAGGAGAACTTATTCTGGTTTTTGGAGATACTAAAATACGAACAAGAAATATTATTTCCATACAACTTCATGTGAGTGTTACCATCTTGTACTATAAATTCTGTTTTACTTACTCGATGTTAAGTGTATGCAGATTCCACTCGATCTTGCTAATTATTAATATAGTAGTTGATGAATTATGCATGACCTCTTATACAACGCAATTTCCACTCAATTTTGCTAGTCATCACGGTTGACGAGGGAAGAGTTCAAGTACTGGACTCACTAAAAAAAGAACCTAAAGATTACATGGACCTGAAGTTGACGCTCGACAGGTAATTTCAATCATTATCGCACTATGTCGGCCTCTTTACTTCATTTCGTGATATCAAGTAATCAATGACTCTTATAATCTTTTTCTTTGCCGGACAGGGTTTGGGCATGGTTCATCGAGAAGGTTCGCGGTGAATGGAAACCAAAGCTGCAATGGTCAACGTCCAAGGTAATTAAATAGTACTAGCTACATTCATGCATATCTTTAGTTCTAGTTTGAATACCATTATAATGCTTGATTATTATCTGACTGATTTCTATTCTCGTTAAGTGGTGCATGTAGCAGGAACAGGGGATTAATCTATGTGCATACTATGTTTGCGAGAAAATTTGCTATATGACCGAACGGAGCAAAGATGCAAGTACTTGTGGGGTACGGAAATACTATTCACATTTATTTATCATCGTCTAATATATATACACACATCTAATATATTCATATTGGTCTCCTTCTTTAAGAGGAAATTTCAAGATTTTTGCTTGAGCAGGTCATAGATCCCAATGGAGAATACCACTACACCAATTAATGCATCCATGTAATTGATCTGCAAGTTAAAGGAGAAATTGTATATACCAAATTGTATATATGTGTGTATATGTGCATATATATATATGTATGGTCGTACGAGAAATTCTATGATATATGATTGGTCCTATGAAAAATCTTATGATATATGCATAACGTGTACGGTATGTAGTGATGTCTGCTAGAACTACGTCGGTATTTCCCAAAAAGGAAGGGATGATGCAGTATAGAGACGGTAGGTATTTCCCTCAGTGATGAGACCAAGGTTATCGAACTAGTAGGAGAACCTCCTCACACCACGTAAATACTCGCGACCCGACGTGTTAAAGGGGTTGTCAATCACTTTCGGATAGGACGCCTCAAGATAGGGAAATAACGTGAGGTAAAAGAGGTAGATAGGATAAATAGATCGCGGAACAAATAAATTGCAGCAAGGTATTTTTGTATTTTTTCTTCAACAGATCTGAAAATAAAAGCAAAAGAAAATAGATTGCAAAGGCAAATATGATGAAAAGAGACCCAGGGATCGTAGGTTTCACTAGTGGCTTCTCTCGAGAAAATTAGCAAGCGGTGGGAAAACGATTACTGTTTGGAAATTGATAGAGCTTCAAATAATCTTGACGATATCCATGCAATAATCATTATATAGGAATCTTATATAGGAATCACGTCCAAGATTAGTAGACCGACTCCTGCCTGCATCTACTACTATTACTCCACACATCGACCGCTATCCAGCATGCATCTAGTGTATTAAGTTCATGGAAAAATGGAGTAATGCAATAAGAACGATGACATGATGTAGACAAGATCTATTTATGTAGAAATAGACCCCATCTTGTTATCCTTAATAGCAACAATACATACGTGTCGTTTCCCTTTCTGTGACTGGGATCAAGCACCGTAAGATCGAACCCATCACAAAGCACCTCTTCCCATTGCAAGATAAATAGATCAAGTTGGCCAAACAAAACCCAAATATCAGAGAAGAAATAGGAGGTTATAATTAATCACACATATAAGAGAACAAAGAAGACTCAAATAACTTTCATGAATAAAAACATAGACCTGATCATAAACTCAAAGTTCATCGGATCCCAACAAACACACTGATACGTCCATTTTGCATCATGCTTTCATGTTGATATTTATCGCTTTATGGGCTGTTATTACACTTCATGGTACAATACTTATGCCTTTTCTCTCTTATTTTGCAAGGTTTACATGCAGAGGGAGAATGTCGGCAGTTGGAATTCTGGCTTGAAAAAGCAGCAAGTTTGAGATACCTATTCTGCGCAACTTCAAAAGCCGTGAAAATCAACGAGAATTTATTTCGGAATTTCTAAAAAATACTAGGCCAAAGAAGTACCAGAGGGGAGCCAGTAGGAGGCCACAAGCCTGCTAGGCGCGGCCTACCCCCTGGTTGGGCCTAGGGGGCTTGTGGGCTCCCTGTTAGCCCTCTGGCCCCTCTTTTGCTCTAAGGAGGGTTTCGTTTCGAAAAAAATCAAGACGGGGCTTTCGGGAGGAATCGCCGCCGCCACGAGGCGGAACTTGAGCAGAACCAATCTATAGCTCCGATAGGGTCGTCCTGCCGGGGAAACTTCCCTCCCGGAGGGGGAAATCGTCGCCATCGTCAGCACCAACACTCCTCTCATCGGAGGGGACTCATCACCATCAAGATCTTCATCAGCACCATCTCATCTCCAAACCCTAGTTAATCTCTTGTAACCAACACCTGTCTCACGACTCCGATTGGTACATGTAAGGTTGCTAGTAGTGTTAATTACTCTTTGTAGTTGATGCTAGTTGGATTACTCGGTGGAACATTGTATGTTCAGACCCTTGATGCTATTCAATACCTCTCTAGTCATGAATATTATTATGCTTTGTGTGTAGTTACTTTTGTTCCTAAGGACATGGGATAACTCATGCTATAAGTAGTCATGTGAATTTGGTATTCGTTCGATATTTTGATGTGTTGTATGTTGTTTTTCCTCTAGTGGTGTTATGTGAATGTCGACTACATAACACTTCACCATTATTTGGGCCTAGAGGAAGGCATTGGGAAGTAGTAAGTAGATGATGGGTTGCTAGAGTGACTGAAGCTTAAACTCTAGTTTATGCGTTGCTTCGTAAGGGGCTGATTTGGATCCACTAGTTTAATGTTATGGTTAGACTTTGTCATAATTCTTCTTTCGTAGTTGCGGATGCTTGCGAGAGGGGTTAATCATAAGTGGAGGTTTGTCCAAGTAAGGGCAGCACCCAAGCACCGGTCCACCCACATATCAAACTATCAAAGTAGCGAACGCGAATCATAGGAACTTGATGAAAACTAGTCTGACAGAAATTCCCGTGTGTCCTCGGGAGCGCTTTACCTCCTATAAGAGTTGGTCCAGGCTTGTGCCTTGCTACAAAAGGGATTGGGCCACTTTGCTGCACCATTGTTACTATTGTTACTTGCTACTTGATACGAATCATCTTACCACACAACTACTTGTTAACGATAATTTCTGTGCTTGCAGAGAATACCTTGCTGAAAACCACTTGTCAGATCCTTCTGCTCCTCATTGGGTTCGACACTCTTACTTATAGAAAGGACTATGATAGATCCCCTATACTTGTGGGTCATCAAGACTCGTTTCTGGCGTCGTTGCCGGGAAGTGAAGCGCCTTTGGTAAGTGGAATTTGGTAAGGAAACATTCATATAGTGTGCTGAAATTTATTGTCACTTGTCACTATTGAAACTAATCCTTTGAGGAGCTTGTTCGGGGTATCTTCACCTTGAACGGAAGCACAAGGAGTTGCTCCTCAACCTGCTGCACCTACTGAAAATATTTGCTATGAATTTCCTTTGGGTATGCTTGAGAAACTGTTGGCTAATCCTTTTACACGAGATGGAACATCACATGCCGACTTGCATCTAATCTATGTAGATGAAGTTTGTGATTTATTTAAGCTTGCAGGTTTGCTCGAGGATGAGGTCAAGAAGAAGGTCTTTCCCTTATCTTTAAGGGATAAAGCATTCACATGGTATAGGCTATAAGATGATACTGGATCATGGAACTACAACCGGTTGAAATTGGAATTTCGTCAAAACAATTATCCTATGCATCTAGTACATCGTGATCGGAATTATGTTTATAATTTTTGGCCTCGTGATAGAGAAAGCATCGCTCAAGCTTGGGGAGGCTTAAATCAATGTTATATTCATGCCCCAACCATGAGCTCTTGAGAGAAATTATCATTCAGAACTTCTATGCTCGGCTTTCTCATGATGATCGCACCATGCTTGACATTTCTTGTACCGGTTCTTTTATGAAGAGAGATATTGACTTCAAATGGAATTTATTGGAAAGAATTAAATGCAACTCTGAAGATTGGGAGTTTGATGAAGGTAAGGAGTCAGGTATGAGTTTCAAGTTTGATTGCGTTAAATCCTTTGTCGAATCAGATACTTTTTGTGATTTTAGCGCTAAATATGGGCTTGACTCTGAGATAGTAGCTTCATTGTGTGAATCATTTGCTGCTCATATTGATCAAAGAGAAGTGGTTTAAATACCATCCTCCCTTAGAAGTCAATGTAGTTAAACCCAATCCAGTTGAAGAGAAAGTCATCGCTTATAATGATCCTATTGTTCCCAGTGCTTACATTGAGGAACCACCTTTCCTTGTTAGGATAAAGGGTCATTCTAAAGTTTCATCCGTGATACGTAGGGGCTACATTAGAACACCTACACCCCCTGAGCAAATTAGAGGTGAACCTAGCATTGCTATTATCAAAGATCTCCTGTCCGACAATGTTGATGGCCATGATATTCACTTCTTTGAAGATGCTGCTAGAATTGCTAAACCTCATGCTAGAGACAAACATAGGCCTGTTGTTGGCACGCCTGTTGTTTATGTTAAGATAGGAGATCATTGTTATCTTGGTTTATCTGATGTGGGTGCTAGTGTTAGTGCAATACCTCAATCCTTATATGACGAAATTAAAGACGAGATTGCACCTGTTGAGATAGAACCTATTGATGTCACTATCCAGCTTGCCAATAGAGATACTATTTGCCCTTTGGGAATTGTTAGAGATGTTGAAGTCTTGTAGTAAAACGAAGTATCCTGCTGATTTTATCGTTCTTGCTACCACACAAGATAGCTTTTGTCCCATCATATTTGGCAGACCTTTCCTCAATACTGCCAATGCTCATATTGACTGTGAGAAGCAAACTGTCACTGTTGGCTTTGAAGGTGTGTCACATGAGCACAATTTCTCCAAATTTGGTAGATAACCTCATGAAAAAGAATTGCCTAGTAAGGATGAAACTATTGCCCTAGCCTCTATTGATGTGCCTCCTACTGTTCCTTTGGAGCAATACTTGCTTGAGCATGAAAATGATATGCATATGGATGAAAGGGATGACATAGATAGAGTTATATTTGAACAATATCATATCCTTAAGAATAATTTGACTGTTGAACTTCTTGGAGAAACCACCCCCACCAAAGGGTGATCCTGTATTCGAGCTTAAATAGTTGCCTGATACTCTTAAGTATGCTTATCTTGATGAAAAATAGATATATCCTGTTATTATTAGTGCTAGCCTCTCAGAGCATGAAGAAAAGAAGTTACTAAAAACTCTGAGGAAGCATCGTGCTGCTATTGGATATATTCTTGATGATCTTAAGGGCATTAGTCCCACTCTATGCCAGCACAAGATTAAAACCGATCCTGATTCCAAACCAGTTGTCGATCATCAACGGAGATTAAATCCTAAGATGAAAGAGGTAATAAGAAAAGAAATACTAAAGCTCCTGGAAGTGGGTATTATCTATCTTGTTGCTCATAGTGATTGGGTGAGTCCGGTGCATTGCATCCCTAAAAAGGGGGGTATTACCGTTGTCCCTAATGATAAGGATGAATTGATCCCACAGAGGATTACTACTGGCTATAGGATGGTGATCAATTTTTGGAAATTGAATAAAGCCACTAGGAAAGATCATTACCCTTTGCCTTTTATCGACCAAATGCTAGAAAGACTGTCTAAAGACACACACTTCTGCTTTCTAGATGGTTATTCTGGTTTCTCCCAAATACCAGTTGCAGAATCTGATCAGGAGAAAACCACTTTCACCTGCCCTTTCGGTACCTTTGCTTACAGATGTATGCCTTTTGGCTTATGTAATGCACCTACCACCTTTCAAAGATGTATGATTGCTATATTCTCTGACTTTTGTGAAAAGATTGTTGAGGTTTTCATGGATGACTTCTCCGTTTACGAGTCTTCTTTTGATGGTTGCCTCAGCAACCTTGATCGAGTCTTGGAGAGATGTAAATATACCAATCTTGTCTTGAATTGGGAGAAGTGCCACTTTATGGTTAATGAAGGCATCGTCCTAGGACATAAAAGTTTTGAAAGAGGTATTGAAGTCGATATGGCTAAGGTTGATGCAATCGAGAAAATTCCATGCCCCACAGATATCAAAGGTATAAGAAGTTTCCTTGGTCATGTTGGTTTCTATAGAAGGTTCATTAAAGACTTCTCTAAGATTTCTAGGCCTCTTACAAATCTCTTGCAAAAGGATATTCCTTTTGTTTTTGACTATGATTGTGAGGAAGCCTTTGAAATACTTAAGAAGGCGTTGATAACTGCGCCTATTGTTCAACCACCTGATTGGAACTTACCTTTTGAAATCATGTGTGATGCTAGTGATTATGTTGTTGGTGCTGTTCTAGGACAAAGAGTTGATAAGAAGTTGAATATTATTCACTATGCTAGTAAAACTCTAGACAGTGCCCAAAGAAACTATGCTACTACTGAAAATGAATTTTTAGCAGTGGTGTTTGCATGTGAAAAGTTCAGATCTTACATAGTTGATTCCAAAGTCACTATTCACGCTGATCACGCTGCTATTAAGTACCTCATGGAAAAGAAAGACGCTAATCCTAGACTTATCAGATGGGTTCTCTTGCTACAAGAATTTGATTTGCATGTTGTTGATAGGAAGGGTGTTGAGAACCCCGTAGCAGATAACTTGTCTAGGTGGGAGAATGTTGTTGATGACCCACAACCTATTGATGATAGCTTTCCTGATGAGCAATTGAATGTAATCAATACTTCACGTAGTACACCGTGGTATGCTGATTATGCAAACTATATTGTTGCCAAATATATACCACCTAGTTTCACATACCAGCAAAAGAAGAAATTCTTCTTTGATTTGAGACATTACTTCTGGGATGATCCTCACCTTTATAAGGAAGGGGTAGATGGTGTTATTAGACGTTGTGTACCTGAACATGAACATGGACAGATCCTACAGAAGTGACACTCCGAGGCTTATGGAGGACACCATGCGGGAGATAGAACTGCACACAAGGTATTGCAATCAAGTTTCTATTGGCCCACTCTCTTCAAGTATGCCCGTAAGTTTGTCTTGTCTTGTGACGAATGTCAAAGAATAGGTAATATCGTAAACGTCAGAAAATGCCTATGAATTATTCACTTGTCATCGAACCATTCGATGTTTGGGGCTTTGATTATATGGGACCTTTTCCAAAATCCAACGGGTATACTCATATCCTAGTGGGTAGAAGCTATCCCAACTAGTAGTGCTGATCACAACACCTCTATGAGGATGATTAAAGAAGTTATTTTCCCTAGATTTGGAGTCCCTAAATATCTAATGACTGGTGGTGGTTCACATTTCATTCATGGTGCTTTCCGTAAAACGCTTGCTAAGTACAATGTCAATCATAGAATTGCATCTCCCTATCACCCTCAGTCCAGTGGTCAAGTAGAGCTAAGCAATAGAGATATTAAACTAATTCTATAAAAGACTGTCAATAGGTCTAGAAAGAATTGGTCTAAGAAGCTCGATGATGGACTATGGGCTTATAGAACTGCCTATAAGAATCCCATGAGCATGTCCCCGTACAAAATGGTTTACGGTAAAGCATGTCATTTACCTCTTGAGCTAGAGCATAAGGCTTATTGGGCAATCGAAGAGCTCAACTTTGATTTCAAACTTGCTGGTGAGAAGAGGTTATTTGACATTAGCTCGCTTGATGAATGGAGAGCTCAGGCATATGAAAATGCCAAGTTGTTCAAAGTAAAGGTTAAGAGGTGGCATGATAAAAGGATACAGAAACGTGGGTTCAATGTAGGTGATTATGTCTTGCTATATAATTCTCGTTTAAGATTTTTTGCAGGCAAGCTTCTCTCTAAATGGGAAGGTCCTTACATTGTTGAGGAAGTATATCGTTCCGGTGCCATCAAGATCAACAACACGGAAGGTAATTTTCCGAGAGTGGTAAATGGGCAAAGAATCAATCATTATATCTCAGGTACTCCCATAAATGTTGAAAGCAATATTATTAATACCATAACTCCGGAGGAGTACATAAGGGATATTTATCAGCCTGTTTGAGACTCCGAAAACGAAGAGGTATGTGATTCGGTAAGTAAACCGACTCCAAAACTTTTCTGGTAGGAATTTTTCTCCGTTTTGGAATTTTTAGAAAAATAAAAAAAATTAAAGTAGTCCGGAAAGCGCACGAGGAGGCGACAAGCCTGCCATGCGCGGGCCACCCCTGGTCGCGCCTGGGGTGCTTGTGACCACCTCGTGTGCCTCCCGGACTCTGTTTTCTTGCGGAGTACTCCTTCTGGTCGGAAAAAATCATTATATATTCTCCCGAAAGGTCTGACCCTCGTATCACGCAAAATTCCTGTGTTTACGTTTCGAGCCTGTTTCTGCTGTAGATCTAGATCGCTATGGCGTCCCCAAAAGCTCCGAAGGACAAGATCTTTGATAAGGTCATCAATCCCTACCTCGCAGGAGTGCTGCAACACCCTCAATCTATCGAGATGCGTGAGGGGATGCTGCACATCCATGATGTTGAGGGGGCCAAGAAGACCGGAAGCATGGAGGCGAGGCTCGAAGCAGTGGAACAACAAGTCTTCAAGTGCCAAGGGATTGTGGAGCGTGGACTCAACGCCAACCACATGATAATCACGGAGTTCGCCAACAAGCACAAGATCGATGCCAATGACATCGGGAAGCACCTCTCCAGGCTCTATGACAGAATTGATCACCTCCAAGCCCAGATCTATGACCTACAGAACCAAAACTGTGAGTATGACTATAGATTTAAATCAATACGGTTTGCTGCAGATTTGAGGATTCCGGAGACTCGGTCATCTTTCCATGATGGAGCACCTCTGCCTTGGAAGACGGAGGACCAAACCCATGTTGCAACAACTCCAGTGATGTCCCACAAGCGTATGGGATCACAACAGTTTTCGAGGGTAGAGTATTCAACCCAAATTTGTTGATTCGCCAAGACGGGAAGCGAAAGAATATTCTCAAGTATTAGCAGTTGAATGTATCAGATTCAACCACACATGAAAGATTAATGTCTGCAAGCAAAGTATCAGTAGCAAAGTAGTATGATAGCAACGGTGCTAGAAACGATCTGCTGACACGGCAAACTATTCCTAACTGTTGTACCAATGGCGCCAGCACATTGACGGGGGATTATTCTTGAGAAGAATGCTTCCCCGGCTACGGCTCCAACAGAGTCTTGCAACAAGTAACAGCGGAGTAGCAAGGAACAACAGTAGCAGCAGCAGCAGAGTAACAACAGAAGCAACACTAGCAGCAAAGTGGCCCAATCCCTTTTGTAGCAAGGGACAAGTCTAGACAAAGTAACATAGCAAGAACCAGTAGTCAAAGACTCATAGGCAGTGGATCGGTGATGGATGAGTATGACAGATGTGATTCATCATGTAACAGCTATAACACGGAGAGATATGTGGCTAGCTCCCGTTCGTCAATCTAATGTAGGCATGTATTCCGTATGTGGTCATACGTGCTTAGGGAAAAGAACTTGAATTACATCTATTCTCCATCCCTCCCATGGCAGCGGGGTCCTAATGGAAACTACGGGATATTAAGTTTCTCCTTTTAATAAAGAACCGGACCAACGCATTAACACGCGGTGAATACATGAACTCCTCATACTATGGTCATCTCCGGGAGTGGTTCCGGCTATTGTCACTCCGTTGTTGCCAGGTCATAACACATAGTAGGTGACTACAACTTGCAAGATAGGATCTAAAACACACATATATTGGCGACGACATAATAGGTTCAGATCTGAAATCATGGCACTCGGGCCCTAGTGACAAGCATTAAGCATAGCCAAGTAGTAGTAACATCAATCTCGAACATAGTGGATACTAGGGATCAATCCCCGTCAAGAACTAACTCGATTACATGATAGATCTCATCCAACTCATCACCATCCAGCAAGCCTACGATGAGATTACTCACGAACGGTGAAGAGCATCATGGAATTGTCGATGGAGAAAGGTTGATGATGACGATGGCGACGATTTCCCCTCTCCGGAGCCCGAAACGGACTCCAGATCTGCCCTCCAGATGAAGAACAGGATGTGGCGGCGCCTCCGTATCGCAAAACGCGATGAAACCTTCTCTCTGATTTTTTTCCAGGCGAAACGGAAGATATAGAGCTGAGTTTAGGGGCGGTGGGGCAACGTGGGCCCCACAAGCCTACATGGCGCGGCCATAGGGGGTGGCCGCGGCCTGTGGGCTTGTGGCCCACTGGCACGCCCCCTCCGGTGGATCTTTGCGCAGGTATTTTTCTTTTATTCCAGAAAAAATCTCCGTAAATTTTCAGGACATTCCGAGAACATTTATTTCTGCACAAAAACAACACCATGGCAATTCTGCTGAAAACAACGTCAGTCCGGGTTAGTTCCATTCAAATCATGCAAATTAGAGTCCAAAACAAGGGCAAAAGAGTTCAGAAAGTAGATACGACGGAGACGTATCAACTCCCCCAAGTTTAAAGCCTTGCTTGTCCTCAAGTAACTCAGTTGACAAACTGAGAGAGACAAAATAAAAAATTTGATGAACTCTGTTTGATCTTGTTCTTGCAACTATGTCTAACTCATAACCAGAATTTCAGCAAGATCGCAAGCAAACCACATAAGCAAATGACATCTAGGTCTCATGGTAAACTCATATCAATGGCATAATCAACTAGCGAGCAAATAATAACAAGCCTCAAATGTCAACACTTCAATCAAAACAACATGAAGCAGTACGAATAGATGGTATCTTGCTAGCTCTTTCTGAGACCGCAAAACATAAATGCAGAGCACCTTAAAAGACCAAGGGCTGACTAAATATTGTAATTCAAGGCAATGAAGATCCAGTCATAGTCATACTCAACACAGTTAAAAGCAAAGCATAAAAATGACAGAGGTGCTCTCTAATTGGTGCTTTTATAAGAGGAGGATGACTCAACAGGAACATAAATAGACAGGACCTTCGCAGAGGGAAGCATTGATTTGCAGAGGTGCCAGAGCTCAAGCTTTGAAAACAGAGATAATAATTTTGGGTGGCATGCTTTCATTGTCAACGCAATGACTAAGAGTTCTCAACATCTTCCACGCTACACATGCTATAGGCGGTTCCCAAACAGAAAAGTAAAGTTTTGACCCCCCCCCACCACCAATCAATCACACTCCACGGCTAGCCGAATCCTCGGGTACCGTCCAAACCAACATCAATCCTGGGGGAGTTTTGTTTGCAATTATCTTTTCGATTTGAGCATGGAACTGGGAATTCCAATTACCGGCCCCTTTCTCGTGAATGATAGTGAGTAAACACATATCGAGGATAACACGCCTAGCATGGAAGATACCAATAGCCCCCTGTCACCACATGAGCGGTTCAGGGATGCAAAACAGATTATTTTTTGAAGGTTTAGAGAGTGGCACATGCAAATTTACTTGGAACGACAAGTAGCTACCGCACATAGGTAGGTATGGTGGACTCATATGGAACAACTTTGGGTTTATGGAGGTGGATGCACATGCAGTATTCCCGCTTACTACAAGTGAAGGCTAGCAAAAGACTGGGAAGCGACCAACTAGAGAGCGACAACAGTCATCAAAATGCATTGAGATTAACCAACATTGAGTGCAAGCATGAGTAGGACAGAAATCACCATGAACATAAACATCATAGAGGCTATGTTGATTTTGTTTCAACTACATGCGTGAACATGCGCCAAGTCAAGCCACTTGAAACATTCAAAGGAGGATACCATCCTATCATACTACATCATAGTCATCTCAACATTGATGTTGGCAACCAAGACAAACCATTATAAGCTCCTAGCTAAGTAAGCATGGCATAAGCAACTATGATCTCTAAGTTGTCATTGCAAACATGTTTCTCTCACAACAAAGCTGAATCAGGCATGATGAGCTAGTTATATTGACAAAACAAGATAGATCGAGTTCATACCAGCTTTTCCAGGCTCAGTCACTTCATCATATATCGTCATTATTGCCTTTCACTTGCACGACCGAATGATGTGAACAATAATAAGTGTGCTCGTGCATTGGACTAAAGCTGGAATCTGCAGGCAGACACAAAGGAGAAGACAAAGTCATATGGATCTTTGAAAGCTAAACAGGTATGCATGCAAGAGCCACTAAACATTGTAACCAATATCTTCTACCTTGACCCAAAGAAAAAGAAAACTAATTACACGGGAAAGCTCTCAACAAGCAAAAGAAGAAAAAGAAAATCTTTTTGGGTTTGCTCAAACTAGACAGACACACGAAACGAAAACGAGAAAAAGAAAATAAACTAGCATGGATGATAGAGTGGCAAAGTGTGAACACCGGCTAACAAAGTGAAAGCATAAGCAAGAATGTAAAGTCGGTGAGAACACGTACTCCCCCAAGCTTAGGCTTTTGGCCTAAGTTGGTCTACTCCCAAGGATGGTCCTGGCGAAACCCAAAATCATAATCGAGGTTATACGGGAGCGTTGCAGCCACTGCCTGAATAGCTTCCTCACGGAGACGAGCAGCCTTCGCCTCCCTCTCATACTCCTCTGCCTCTCCTCTGGTTATGTAATATCTCTGTTTTACCTAAAAGTCAAAGAGAGCAGGAGCAGGAAGGGTAATATGGAAAACACGCTGCCGGTTAAATATCAATCGGTATAGGAGGGATTCATCATCCCTCTCAAGGAACTGGTAGCGTGTCAAAGCGACGCGGTCAAGGAAAGTTGTATGGAGCGGGGAATCTCCTTCGCGGATGGGTACTCCAAGAAAATTTGCTATGCGAGTGGCATAGATCTCACCAAAGAAATCCCCTTCTTATTCAGCCTCCTTGCTATAATAGCTCCCATGTTGAAGCTTTTGTCACCCGTCACTGCGCTCTTAAGGATACTAAGGTCGGGTGCACAGAGGTGACAATGCTCAATCTTGCCATTAATGCATCTGCCTATGAAGAGGGCAAAGTAATGCAAGGCAGGAAAATGAATACTCCCAATGGTAGCTCCGTAATGTTACTAGTTTCTCCAACCGTAATACCAGCGCAAAAATCTCTAACTGAAGATTTAGGAGGATCATTGAGGTTACCCCAAATAGGTATTTTGCAAATTCTACTGAAATCCTCTAAATCCATGGTATACGATTTATCATAGAGATCAAACAGTACCGACGGCTCACGGCCAGCTGAAAATTTGAATCTTCGAACAAAAGAGGCACTGAGAGCAACATACTGTTCACATTTATCGGAGATGAATTCTTCAAGTCCGACGTTGCGAACAAATGCATCAAACTCATCTTTGAAACCTGCCTCAATCATAAATTCATCAAAAGGCCATTCACATGGTTGTACCTGCGCGTCCCTAGGTTGGTAAGGATCAGGCTCTCGAATCGCAAGACGGGGACCTCTCTTGCTTGAGGAACCACCATGAAAGTTTCTCCTAAACATCTTCCTTTTCTGAAATTTTCAGTGACCCAAAGGAAAAGTGAACAAGGCTCAACTAAACTAGTAGCAACTACTCCCACAAGTCCCTAGAGACCATATTATGCATCAAAACTACTTGGGACCAGATAAAATCAGCATGCAAAGCTCAAGAACATGGTCACCAAGGCAGCAAAAATACGCGGAGTATAAGGCACTAGGGAAAAAACTAATTGGACCAATGGAGGAGTCACTTACCAAGGAGTAATTTCCCCAAAATAGTTCGGAGAATGGTGATTTGAGCAAAGAGATCGAAAATCCCAGCAAGAGGAGCAAGAACACGGGTTTGAGCTGCGAAACGATTTTTTTCTAGAGGTAGGAGAAGCGGATGAGAGCAAGAATGAGTGGAGGGGGTGCCTGTGGGCCCCACAAGCCTGGGTGGCGCGGCCAGGGGGTGCCCGCGCCCCTAGGGCTTGTGGCCCACTGGTGTGGCCCCCCAGACAGACTCTTTGTGCCAGTATTTTTCAAATATTCGAGAAAAAATCATGATAGATTTTCACAACGTTCGGAGAACTTTTATTTTCGGGGTATTTTTCCACGAGACGCTAAAACAGAAAATAGGGAAAACTAAACTAAACATATCATTTTTCTCCTAAGCAACCTAAAGTGAAAGCTTGGAACACAGGTTTGTGACTCCTCGATTCATCCGTCTCATGGTCATCAAAATCAATCCGTCAACGGGGTTGATCAAATCCCCTCGACAAAACTTTTCGAATCGCAAAAGAGAACGGAGAATTTTAGAATAGTCACTAGGTTACCTCAATGGGGATGTGTATCTCCCCAACAAGCAAATTGTACTTCATCTTGACACGAGGAATAGGGCATTCAAAGCTCCCGATAAGAATCGATGAAGTTTTTTCGATAGCATTGATGCAATGTACTCGATATTGTTTCTTCAGAAAGTGCACCGTATGCTCATTACCATTGATATGGAAAGTGACATTGCCTTTGTTGCAATCTATAACAGACCCTGCAGTGTTTAAAAAGGGTCTTCCGAGGATGACCGCCATGGCATCGTCCTCGGGAATATCCAAGATAACAAAGTCTGTTAAGATAGTGACATTAGCAACAACAATAGGCACATCCTCGCAAATGCCGATAGGGAAAGCAGTTGATTTGTCGGCCATTTGCAGAGAGATTTTAGTGGGTGTCAACTTATCCAGCTCACGTCTACGATAAAGAGAGAGAGCCATAACACTAACACCGGCTCCAAGGTCACATAACGCAGTTCTAACGTAGTTTCCTTTAATGGAGCAAGGTATAGTGGGCACATCGGGATCACCTTGTTTCTTAGGAGTTCGACCCTTGAAGGTATAATTAGCAAGCATGGTGGAAATCTCAACCTCAGGTATCCTCCTCTTATTAGTCACAATATCTTTCATGTACTTAGCATACGGAGACATTTTGAGCATATATGTCAAACGAATTTGCAGAAAGACAGGTCTGATTATTTCAACGAATCGCTCAAAATCCTCATCATCTTTTTTCTTTGATGGTTTGGAAGGAAAGGGCATGGGTTTCTGAACCCATGGTTCCCTTTCTTTACCGTGCTTCCTACCAGCGAAGTCATTCTTATCATATCTTCTATTCTTAGGTTGTGGGTTATCAAGATCAACAGGTTCAATCTCCACATCCTTATTGTTGCTAGGTTGAGCATCATCATGAACATCACTATTGATATTATCATTAGGCTCATGTTCATCACCTGATTGTGTTTCAGCATCAGAGACAGAGGCATCGTTTGGACTCTCAGGGGTAGCAGGAACAGGATTGCTAGCATGCAGGTTCCTATCATCTTTCTTCTTCTTTCTAGGATGACTAGGTGCATAAGTGCTAACTCCTTGAGAATCTTGTTCAATTCTCTTCGGATGACCCTCAGGATACAAAGGTTCCTCGGTCATTCTACCGCCTCTAGTGACGACTGATGGAATTGTCATTCAACTCATTGAGCAAGTCATTCTGAGCTTTAAGTACTTGTTCTACCTGAGTAGTAACCATAGAGGCATGTTTACTCAGAAGTTTAAGATCATTGACATTTTTGTCCACACAAGCACTTAAATGACTAAGCATACGAGCATTCTTTTCCAATTGTCTGCTAACATAATCATTGAAACTTTCTTGTTTAGCAACGAAGATCAAATTCATCCAAGCATAAGCTACCAGGTTTATCAAAAGGAATATCACTCTCATCAAACCTACGCAAAGAATTTACTTCTACTACTTGTATCGGGTTATCGAGACCATGGATCTCTTCGACAGCTGGTAGATTTTTGACATCTTCAGATTTAATGCCTTTCTCTTTCATAGATTTCTTGGCTTCTTGCATATCTTCAGGACTGAGGAATAGAATACCTCTTTTCTTCGGAGTTGGCTTAGGAGGTGGTTCGGGAATAGTCCAAGCATTCTCATTGCACAAGATGTTATTCAGTAGAATCACAGCTTGTTCTACGGTTCGTTCCCTAAAAACACTACCGGCACAACTATGTAGGTGGTCTCTAGAAGCATCGGCAAGTCCATTATAGAAGATATCAAGTATTTCATTCTTCTCAAGGGGGTGATCAAGCAAAACATTCAGTAGCTGGATAAGCCTCCCCCAAGCTTGTGGGACACTCTCTTCTTCAGCTTGAGCAAAGTTGTATATTTCCTGCAAGGCAGCTTGCTTCTTATGGGCAGGGAAATATTTTTCAGAGAAGTAGTAGACCATATCCTGGGGGCTACGCACACAACCAGGAGCAAGAGAAGTGAACCAGGTCTTAGCATCATCCTTTAGCGAGAAAGGAAACAGCTTGAGCGTATAGTAGTGGCGGATCTTTTCCTCACTAGTGAATAGGGTGGCTATATCGTGCAGTTTGGTAAGATGGGCTACAACCGTTTCAGACTCATAACCGTGAAAAGGATCAGATTCAACCAGACTGATTAACTCAGGGTCGATAGAGAATTCATAATCCTTATCAGTCACAAAGATAGGCGAAGTGGCAAACTTCGGGTCGTATTTCATCCTAGAGTTCAGAGATTTTTCTTTCCACTTGCGCAGAAGTTTCTCAACATCCTAGCTATCCTTACACGCAAGAAAGTCCTCAGCTATCTCTCCCTTCATAACATAGCGCGTATCAGACATAATAGACAATTCAGGCATAGTAGCAGGTTCTACTTCAATAGTATCAGCAGTTTTAGAAGTATCATCACATCTAGCAGCAGCTCTAGCAATATGTGCATCAAGGAATGCACCAAGTGGCAAAGTAGTATCATACATAGCAGGCATAGTATCAAGCATGGCATCATCAGGCATAGTATCTAGCATAGGATCACCAGGCATAGTATCAAGCATAGCATCATAAGCATCATGGGCAGCAGAAGTAGAATCATCAAGCACAGGCAACATATCAAGATTTCTAGCAGGAGGCGAAGTTGCAAACTTACTCAAAACTGAAGGTGAATCAAGTGCAGAGCTAGATGGCAGTTCCTTATCTCTCCTCGTAGTGGAAGGTAGGATTGTAGTTCTTGGATCTTTCGGATTCCTCATAGTGATCAAGAGACGTCAATCCCAAGTGACTCAGAGAATATAGTTGTGCCTTCCCGGCAACGGCGCCAGAAAAAGCCTTGATGACCCACAAGCGTATGGGATCGCAACAATTTTAGAGGGTAGAGTATTCAACCCAAATTTGTTGATTCGCCAAGACGGGAAGCGAAAGAATATTCTCAAGTATTAGTAGCTGAATGTGTCAGATTCAACCACACCTGAAAGATTAGTATCTGCAAGCAAAGTATCAGTAGCAAAGTAGTATGATAGCAACGGTGCTAGAAACGATCTGTTAACACGGCAGACTATTCCTAACTGTTGTATCAATGGCGCCATCACGTTGACGGGGGATTATTCTTGAGAAGAATGCTTCCCCAGCTAGGGCTCCAACAGAGTCTTGCAACAAGTAACAGTGGAGTAGCAAGGAACAGCAGTAGCAGCACCACTAGAGTAACAGCAATAACAGCAAAGTGGCCCAATCCCTTTTGTAGCAAGGGACAAGCCTAGACAAAGTAACGTAGCGAGAACCTGTAGTAAAAGACTCGTAGGCAGTGGATCGGTGATGGATGAGTATGGCAGATGTGATTCATCATGTAAGAGTTATAACACAGAGAGATATGTGGCTAGCTCCCGTTCGTCAATCTAATGTAGACATGTATTCCGTATGTAGTCATCCGTGCTTAGGGAAAAGAACTTGCATGACATCTATTGTCCATCCCTCCCGTGGCAGCGGGGTCCTAATGGAAACTACAGGATATTAAGGTTCTCCTTTTAATAAAGAACCGGACCAACGCATTAACACACGGTGAATACATGAACTCCTCATACTATGGTCATCTCCGGGAGTGGTTCCGGCTATTGTTACTCCGGGGTTGCCGGGTCATAACACATAGTAGGTGACTACAACTTGCAATATAGGATCTAAAACACACATATATTGGCGACAACATAATAGGTTCAGATCTGAAATCATGGCACTCGGGCCCTAGTGACAAGTATTAAGGATAGCCAAATAGTAGCAACATCAATCTAGAACATAGTGGATACTAGGGATCAATCCCCGTCAAGAACTAACTCGATTACATGATAGATCTCATCCAACTGATCACCGTCCAGCAAGCCTACGATGATATTACTCATGAACGGTGAAGAGAATCATGGAATTGTCGATGGAGAAAGGTTGATGATGACGATGGAGACGATTTCCCCTCTCCGGAGCCCGAAACGGACTCCAGATCTGCCCTCCAGATGAAGAACAGGATGTGGCGGCGCCTCCGTATCACAAAACGCGATGAAACCTTCTCTCTGATTTTTTTTCCAGGTGAAACGGAAGATATAGAGCTGAGTTTGGGGGCGGTGGTGCCACGTGGGCCCCACAAGCCTGCATGGCGCGGCCATAGGGGGTCGTCGGGGCCTGTGGGCTTGTGGCCCACTGGCACGCCCCCTCCGGTGGATCTTTGCGCAGGTATTCTTCTTTTATTCCAGAAAAAATCTCCGTAAATTTTCAGGACATTCCAAGAACTTTTATTTCTGCACAAAAACAATATTGATGTCTACTACGCAACCTTCTCCTTGTAGACGTTGTTGGGCCTCCAAGTGCAGAGGGTTATCGGACAGTAGCAATTTTCCCTCAAGTGGGTGACCTAAGGTTTATCAATCCGCGGGAGGCGTAGGATGAAGATGGTCTCTCTGAAGCAACTCTGCAACCAAATAACAAAGAGTCTCTTGTGTCCCCAACACACCTAATACAATGGTAAGTTGTATAGGTGCACTAGTTCGGCGAAGAGATAGTGATACAAGTGCAATATGGATGGTAGATATAGGTTCTTGTTATCTGAAATTACAAAAACAGCAAGGTAACAAATGGTAAAAGTTAGCACGAACGGTATTGCAATGCGTGGAAACAAGGCCTAGGGTTCATACTTTCACTAGTGAAGTTCTCTCAACAATGATAACATAATTGGATCATATAACTAGCCCTCAACATGCAACAAAGAGTCACTCCAAAGTCGCTAATAGCGGGGAACAAACGAAGAGATTATTGTTGGGTACGAAACCACCATAAAGTTATTCTTTCTAATCGATCTATCATAGAGTTCGTACTAGAATAACACCTTAAGATACATATCAACCAAAACCTAACGTCACCTAGATACTCCATTGTCACCTTAAGTATCCGTGGGCATGATTATACGATATGCATCACATAATCTCAGAATCATATATTCAACCAACACACAGAACTTCAGAGAGTGCCCCAAAGTTTCTACCGGAGAGTCAAAACGTGTGCCAACCCCTGTGCATAGGTTCCCAATGTCACGAACCCGCAAGTTGATCACCAAAACATACATCAAGTACTCACATGATTCCACGTGTGCCAACCCATGTGCATAGGTTCCCAATTGTCACAAACCCACAAGTTGATCACAACAGATAGACACGTGCAAGACATGCATCAAGTGTTCTCAAAGACTCAATCCGATAAGATAATTCCAAAGGGGAAACTCAATTCATTACAAGAGGGAGAGGGGGAAGAACACCATAAGATCCAACTATAGTAGCAAAGCCCATGGTACATCGAGATCAAGACATCTCAAGAACACGAGAGAGAGAGAGATCAAACACATAGCTATTGGTACATACCCTCAGCACCGAGGGAGAACTACTCCCTCCTCGTCATGGAGAACGCCGGGATGATGAAGATGGCCACCGGAGATGGATTCCCCCTCCGGCAGGGTGCCAGAACGGGCTCCAGATTGGTTTTTGGTGGCTACAAAGGCTTGCGGCGGCGGAACTCCCGATCTAGGTTTCTTTTTGTGGGTTTCTGAACTTATAGGAATTTATGGTGGTGGAATTGCGTCAGTTGGGCCCACGAGGAGGTCACAAGCCTGCTCGCCACCACCGGGGGGTGGTGGCGGCGTGTGGGCTTGTGACTCCCTCGTGGCCCATTTGGCCTTCTTCCAAAGCTTCGTGGGTCTCTTTTGGTCCCAAAACAATCATCGTAAAGTTTCATTCCATTTGGACTCCGTCCGAAAATGGGCCAAAAACACGAAAAATACAGAAACTGGCACTTGGCACTAAGTTAATAGGTTAGTCCCAAAAAAGATATAAAATAGCATATTCATGCATATAAAACATCCAAAGTTGACAAGATAATAGCATGGAACCATAAAAAATTATAGATACGTTGGAGACGTATCAAATACCATGGCAATTCTGCTGAAAACAGCGTGAGTCCGGGTTAGTTCCATTCAAATCATGCAAATTAGAGTCCAAAACAAGGGAAAAAGAGTTCGGAGATGAATTCGAGCTCATGAGCCATATAATAGAGAGAGTTTTAGTTAAGGGCCTTGCCTCATTCCATGATCAAAAGAATGATAATAGAACAAAAGAATGAAAGATCATGTAATGATCTTATGGGAAGTGATGGCTTCACATATAAAAACATAATGATTGAAACTTGTTGAGGGTGGACAAACATAGACATTTGTCATTGTTGAAATTAATAGGAAGTGATAAAGAAGGAGAGGTTCACTTATAAATATATCATCTTGGACACCATCTATGATTGTGAACACTCACTAAACTATTACATGCTTAGAAGTAGATGTTGGACAAGGAAGACAACATAATGAATTATGTTTGCTTGGTTTCGAACAATGTTATATGACTAGACATCCCTTAGCATGTGACGATTGCTTCCACCTCATATCAGCCAAAACTCCAGCACCAAGTAGAGATACTACTTGTGCATCCATAAACCTTCAACCCAGTTTTGCCATGAGTGTCCACCATACCTACCGATGGATTGAATAAGATCCCTCAAGTAACACTAGTAGAAAACAGGGCTATCGTTCGGCCCTGGCCAGCCCATTAGTCCCGGTTCTTCAAGAACAGGGACCAATGGGGGGTATTAGACCCGGTTCGTGAGCCCAGGGGCCGGCCGGTCCCGGTTCGTGTGGAACCATTTGTCCCGGTTGGAGCCACGAACCGGGACCAATGGTCCTCGCTGCTGGCCCACAACAATTGGTCCCGGTTCGTGGCTTGAACCGGCATAGAAGGGTTGGCTTTAGTCCCGGTTCATGCCACGAACCGGGACAAATAACTTGCCTACGTATACCCACCGCTGCGGCAGAGCACTCCAAAGTGCTCTGTTTTTGTCAAGCCGGCGAGGGGAGGGCATTTGGGTGCTCTAGTTCACCTCCTATGCACATGAGGTGTTCGATGAAATGCCCGAGCCACACTAGTTAAGCTTTCTCCTCTCGAAACTCGATCTCCGAGCTCCATTTTCAACGAGATTTGTCTAGATTTAGCGGTCCGTCACGCCCCGTCCCCGCCCCGTCTTCACCGCCGTCGATCACCCGCGCCGATCTCGTCGCCGACAACACCATGGTGAGCCTCTTGTTCTTATCTTCTTTCTAATAGAAAAAAAATTCTGACTTCAAATAGATACTTGTCTAATTTTCTTACTTTTATTATTCCTTGTTATTATATAGTGCGATGGTTTTGGTATCCGCCCCCGTCGGCCCTCGTCCTGTCTATGATTCAGATGTGGTATAAATTATCTTTTCATAACTATTTGGTTCATTTATTGTTTATGACAATTATGCCGACCAATGTGACATAGATTTTATTTATCTAGGAGGTTGTTGAACCGAAAATTCCAACCGACCCTATTGTCGAGAGGTTAAATTTAGTTGAAGAAGAAAACAATTACTTGAAGGAAAAAATAAGAAAAATTAAGGAGGAGAAGATGATATTGGAGTTGCATGTTGCGGATGTCGTCGATGATCACAAGATTAAGATGGATGCAATGCGGTTGAATATTAAAAAGATTAGAAAATATGCCATTCATACCGAGGCTTGGTATCATTATGCAGTTGTATCAGTTGTTACCTTGGTTGCGGTTATGATCGCATTTGTTTTTGCATTGAAATGCTTTACATAATTTCAATGTATGGTTTACTTAGATGCTCTGGAGAGCTATATGTTGTTCAATGAGAACTATGTATGTACTTTGGTTTTAATGCTCTGGAGAACTATGTATGTACTTTGGTTTCAGAGTTCATTTCAAATGCTTTTCAACTTCATGGTCTTACAGCTTTGAATGGTGCATTTTGAACACAGAAAAACAAGGGAGTTCAAATAAGTTCAAAAAAATTGAAATCCCTTTGTAACAGACGAGTTTCCGTATGAAACCCTGATACTTCGAAAGAGATTGTCCGTTTTGTACACGAAGTGCATCCAGTTTTTGCCGTAAGCCTCTCTACTTTCTTGCACATGCTATGTGGGTGAAATGATGATACCATGCCAACTTGGAACCTTTTCAGAGTTCATTTCAAATGCTTTTCAATTTCATGGTCTTATAGCTCAAAATAATCAGTAAATGCATGAAAAATAACAAATGAAATCAGAAAGGGTTGTAAATTGATGATGTGGCTTTGAATGGTGCATTTTGAACACAGAAAAACAAGGGGGGTTCAAATAAGTTCAAAAAAATTGAAATCCCTTTGTAACAGACGAGTTTCCGTATGAAACCCTGATACTTCGAAGGAGATTGTCTGTTTTGTACACGAAGTGCATCCAGTTTTTGTCGTAAGCCTCTCTACTTTCTTGCACATGCTATGTGGGTGAAATAATGATACCATGCCAACTTGGAACCTTTTCAGAGTTCATTTCAAATGCTTCTCAATTTCATGGTCTTATAGCTTAAATAATCAGTAAATGCATGAAAAATAACAAATGAAGTCAGAAAGGGTTGTAAATTAATGATGTGGCTTTGAATGGTGCATTTTGAACATAGAAAAACAAGGGGGTTCAAATAAGTTCAAAAAAAATTGAAATCCCTTTGTAACAAACGAGTTTCCGTATGAAACCCTGATACTTCGAAGGAGATTGTCTGTTTTGTACACGAAGTGCATCTAGTTTTTGCCGTAAGCCTCTCTACTTTCTTGCACATGCTATGTGGGTGAAATGATAATACCATGCCAACTTGGAACCTTTTCAGAGTTCATTTCAAATGCTTTTCAATTTCATGGTCTTATAGCTCAAAATAATCAGTAAATGCATCAAAATAACAAATGAAGTCAGAAACAAAATAAAATAAAATAATTAATTAATTTGTAACAAAATAATATAAAATTTAATAAAATAGATAAGTAGAAACAAAAAAAACTTTAATAACATAAATAAAATTTTTGAAACTAAAATTATCAAAGTATTTTCTCTTCAAAACATTATAAGCAACTTCTAGTATTATTGAAATTAAAATTATATAAAACACATGCAACTAAAATTATCAAAGTATTTTCTGTTCAAAATCATTAAAAGCAAAAATAATTTTCATAAAGAACTTTTTTTGTTAGAAACTTTAATAGCAAAAAGAATTATCATAAAATAAAATTAATAAGTAATTATAAACAAAATAAAATAAAATAAAAAGTATTTTGTTGTAAGTAGAAACAAAACAAAATAAATAAAGCAAAAAATAAAACAAAAAAACTGGGAAAAATAGAAAAATTGCCACTAACTAGGCCACCACGGCCTGAATACGACTAGAAACCCATCCATGGGCCAGGATTCAGGCATGCAGTAGGCCCATCAGGCAAAGTAGTAGCAAGTAGGCCCGTAAGCCTCAAGTGGAGAGGAGCTCGAGAGGGGTCCGGCAGTGGGGCTTATAAACCACTGCGCGCCCCTCTCAACTAGCGAGGTGGGACTAAACATTGGCCACGACGCGGGCAGCACAGGGCCTTTGGTCCCGGTTGGTGGCACCAACCGGGATTAACGGGGGTGCATTGGTACCGGTTCGTGGCACCAACCGGGACCAAAGGCCGCCGCTTCCCGCCCTTTGGGCTGCTGAAAAGTGACCTTTAGTCCTGGTTGGGTCACTTTTCAGCAGCCCAAAGGGCGGGAAGCGGCGGCCTTTGTTCCCGGTTGGTGGCACCAACCAGGACTAAAGGGGGGCATTGGTACCGGTTGGTGCCACGAACCGGTACCAATGCCTTGGGTATATAAGAAACACTTAGCAGTTTCTGCAAAAATCACTTCTTCTCCGCCCCGACGCCCCACGCTGCTCCTCGTCGTCGTCGCCGCCGAGCCCTGCCCCGACGCCGTCGCCCGCGCCCTCGCTCGACACCGTCGCCGCTCGCCACCCTGCCCCGACGCCGTCGCCCGCGCCCTCGCCCGACGCCGTCGCCGTCGCGCCGCTCGCCGCCCTGCCCCGACGTCGTCGCCGTTGCCGCTCGCCGCCCTGGCCCGGCCCCGCGCCCCTGCCTATCCTCACCTTGGTCCGGCGGCGCCCTCCCCTGTTTTTTTCTTCAGATTATAGAATATGATATTTTTTTCGAGATTATATGTATATGATTTTTTTATAGAATATGATGTTTTTGCTTTTTCATAAAAATGTATATATGTTTGTATGTTCTTTGTGTATATATGTTCATATATGCAAAAGTTAGATTTAGTACATTTTAGGTTAGTTTAATTTTTAGAAAAAATTTAAATATCTAGCTAGGAAAGGAAGAAGAAGAAAAAGAATGAGAGGAGAAAAAGGAAAATAAGAAGAGGAAGAAAGGAGAAGAAGAGGAGAGGAAGAAGAGGAGAAATAAATAAGAAGAGGAAAAAAGAAGAAAAAGAAGAGGAGAAGAAGAAAGGAATAGAGGAGAAAGAAGAAGAAAAAAAGAAATTTTCTATTTTTTTTCTTCTTTCTCCTCTATTCCTTTCTTCTTCTCCTTTTTTTCTTCTTTTTTTTCTTCGATTGCTTCTCTTCTATTCCTTTCTTCTTATCCTCTTTTTATTTCTTCTTTTGTCTTCTTATTTTTTATCGGGTATGTCGTTGTCGATATACCCCCTCCCGATCGAACTTCAACACGAGGGGGGGTATCTATATACCCCCTCCCCGATAACATTATTTTCCCTTGTATATGTATGTCGCGTAGTTTTCGATATAACCCCCTCCCGGATAACTTCGACATGAGGGGCGGTCGATATATATACCCACTCTCGACCGTGATAACTTATACCACGGGAGCACCCCCCCCTCAGCCCTCTTGCTCGACCAAAACTCTCGAGGACACCCAAACCCTAGAGAAAAAACGATGTTGGTCTCCTACCCCCTCCCGCCGCGCCCCTACCCGACAAACTCTCTCGAGGCCACCCCAAACCCTTGAAGCGTTGTGTCGAGGCCACCCCAAACCCTTGAAGCGTTGTCTAGGGCACCCCAAACCCTAGAGAAGCAGCGTCGAGGCCACTAACATGATTCCTTATTGTGATTAGCTAGCTAGTTCTACGTTTTCCACTAATATATATCCATATGTACCATGTTTGAATAATAATTGACATGTTGTAAATATTTGCAGAAACTATGGATCACCCCCGAGACGAAGCAACATAAGCGATGTTGGGCGAGATAATCGCACAAGGAAGTGATGTCGTTGCGTCGTTTCTCTACGACACCGATGGTCAGGAAGGACCGGGTGAAGAAGAGGGCTATGTTCATGATGGCTCCGGTGACCCATTAATGCCGGTACAAGAAGAGGGGTATGTTCATGATGGCTCCGGTGACCCAATGGAGGTACAAGAAGGAGACCGTGATGACGGTTCCGGTGACCGAACCGAGTCCGGCCAGGTATATATATATTAGTTAAGCCTGTGCTGACTAGTTAATTGATGCATTCATTGTTTTCATATGTACACATATTAATTAACTCTCGTCTTTCTTATTTTTTCTCTAGCCCTCCGGATCGAACTCAACTTCGGTAAACAAACGAGGCCCGAAGAAAAAGTTGCGCTCGGAGGAAAGGTTTGAGATCACAGCAATCGCGCGCGATGGCAAGCCGATTGAACCCATCCGGACAAGGGATGCATTTTGTGCTCAGTGCGGGGTTCTTGTTAGGGACAAGATCCCGATCAGTATCCAGCAATGGTTAAAGCCAAAGAAGGAAGACCCTGAGGTGCCGACGTCTTATGTCTCCGATATGCAGAAAGAAGATCTTTGAACAACGCTTAAGGCAAATTTCACCCTACCGCCAGAGGAATTGATCAAGTCTCATGCTCTTATGAAGATGGCAGAACTATTCAGGAGGTGGAAGAATGAGCTCAAAACGTTTGTCGACAAATAGGAGACACCAGAATTCACCGGTCGGTTTGAGAAGATCAGAGATCAATGGCCCGCATTTGTGGCCCACAAGACATCAGAAAAGAGTAAGAAGATGTCAGCGACAAACAAGAAAAATGTTGCGAAGAAGAAGCATCACCATTGCACGGGGTCAGGTGGTTACCTCAAAGCCCGACCTTTGTGGAACAAGGATGAGAATGACCTGATGGCTAAAGGGGTCGAACCAGAGACATTGAGATGGCGAGGCCGTTGCCGGACTTGGTTCTTCGGGGTTGCCGGAACCTTGGACCCTGTATCAGGGAAGTGCGTTTGGACGGAAGAGCAACTACGAATACCCGTCACGAAGCTTCGGCACTATATCGCCACAGCACAGGAAGGGATGTTCGTTCCAGACAGAGAGAAGGACGAGCTCACAATGGCCCTCGGGAATCCTGAGCACCCTGGACGGACACGAGGCACGCCAGGCTCCCTTCCGTGGAACGCTGGGTTTCCGGACGCAGGGGTTACAAAACCCAGGAGAGGAGGAATAAAGTGGAGCATAGCCAACTGCACGCGCTGCATGAAAGGGTACAAGGGCTAGAGGAATGAGAAGCAGATCGCAGCAAACGACCTACCGAAGCTTCCCCTGAAGCTACCCCGCCATCTCAGCGGAGAAGCAGCGTGGCTTCCACCGAGCAGACTCAGCAGCTGGAGCATGTCTTCACGGGCTACCCCATGGATGCTATCACAGAGTCTCAACATTGCGACCTTATGACGCGATGGATGACATTGAAAGTCAAGGCGGCTGTTGGCTCTGTTATACCTAATGAACCTGGCTCAACCTACCACGGCCAGCCGATTCCAGAAGGATATGCTAGGATGATGGTGGATCAAATAACGGATGGATTTGAGGACCTTGAGCTTGACCACCCTACGGGTGAAGGGGAGATTCGGCTGGGTTCTTCTCTGAAGACTCCATGCCTATGGCGGAAGGAGCTCATCAACCTTCCGAACTGGACGCCTCCGCCTCCTCCTCCTCCTCCGGCGAGTCAGGGCACTCCGCCTCCTCCTCCGCCTCCTCCGACGAGTGATCAGGGCACTCAGCCTCCTTCTCCGGTGCGTGGCGGCACTCCGCCTCCTTCTCCGCCTGCGCCTGCGCACCCGAGCAGCCAACTGCCTCCTGCTTCTCCGCCTTGTCAACAAGGGTAGAAGAGACCCGCCGCCGCTCCGGCTCCTCCGGCGCGTCGTCCTTCTCCTCCGCCTCATAAGAAAGGAAAGACAGCCGCTCCGTCTGCTCCGGCGTCTAGCAGTACAGCCAGAGGCAGGCAATACAGATATGGTCCTTCTCTGAAGACTCCAGAGAAGTTACCACACGAGAAGAGCCAGGAGGAAAACGCGAAGATCGTGCAAGCCGAAGTGACCAACTTCTTTGAAGGGGTCAAAGCAAAGAAAAATCCACCTCCGGAGGAGAAGATAGATCCGGTAAAAGCGAAGCGTACTCTAGCCGCCCTAACGAAACCGGCAAAGTCTCCGGTAAAGACAACTATGAGCGCATTCTTACAAAGTCATTTATCGAAGCGGAGCGGTCGAGAAGTACTGTCAGTGCTCAAAGGTTAGCAGAACGACGAGCTGGGAAAAAAAGTTGCCTAGCTCGGCGAACAAGCGAACCAACCGTTGCCCCCGCTCCAGGTGTCTAGCGTCATCGCGAATCATCCGAGCGGGATGGTGCCCGGTTATAACGATCTTGGAGATTACCTGCCCGACGATGCACATTTTGATTTCTTGGAGGCGGAAGAACACAGATACGTGTACGGGAAGCCTCTCGTCAAAGATGAAAAATCTCTAACAACGATGATGCGAAGATTCCATGATTGGTATATGAAAACCTGCAGACAGTCTGAGGGGAGGAATATTTTGACGCTCAGAGTTAAAGAGGAGCATGACCTCGTTGGAATTGATCTGTTGAATGTTCCATTTGAGGAGTTCTTTGAGTTTTTCAATCTAAAGGCCCTCGATAAGTCAATGATCACTTGCTACTGCCTGTAAATAGTACTACTTCTGTCATTAAGTCTCTATATATAGGTCAGCTGTTTCATTGCATGTATCCTTAATTATTCTCACTATATTATGCAGATTGAAGATCGCCGAATTGAAGAAAAGATAAATCGGTGGTATTGGGTTCATTAACACAAATCTCATAGATGCATATATGGTTAAATTTCAGGCCAAAGATACCGAGGCCAAGCAGCTACAATCGTTTATATTAAATCAAAACAAAGCTATAATACTCTTCCCTTACAACTTCGAGTGAGTGTTACTCTCTTGTGCATATTCGGTTTCCCTTATCAGTCGAGGTTATAGTAATGTAATTGATGAGTTATGCATGCGTGCGCAGGTTCCACTATATTCTCCTAGAGATTACGCTTGAGCAGGGACTAGTAACCGTCTTAGACTCGAGACGAAAAGATCCCAAGAAGTACGCGGACATGACTGATATTCTAGAGAAGTAAGTTAAATCTATCATTATCGCACCATATCGGCAACTTCAATTTGTTCATTTCCTGATATCAAGTAATTGTTTTCTTTGTCTGGCAGGGTTTGGAGGAAATTCACCTCAAAAACTCCCGGACTGCCAAAGAAGCTGCAGTTTAGACACCCGAAAGTAAGTACTATAGTAGCATATATGTTCCACGCATCTCCTAGTGATTCAAGCGCTAGTTTCATCAATACCATTTAGCATGCTTGCTAGTGATTCAAGCGCTAGTTTCATCAATACCATTTAGCATGCTTGCTAATTATCAGTTTGATTGACCTCTATTTCTTGTAAAGTGGTTGTGGCAGAAAGAAGGGACTAATTAATGTGGATACTACATTTGCGAGTCCATCCGCCACACGACCTCTCAGCGGGGCTACTCCGAGAAACAATATGAAGTGCGTAAATAATTATATTCACAATTTTATTTTATTACCATCATTTGTGTTCAGTTTCATTTATTCATATATATATGTATTGACCCCCTTCTTCAAATTAGATATTTTGGATGCGAGATGAACTCCTAGCACCACATCGTATGCGAGAAATTCAAGAGGAATTGGCGGCATTCTTTCTTCACCACGTGATCGCTAAAGACGGAGAATACTATGTGGACCGTGCAGGGTTCAATTTTAATTAGGAGGTTATATTGTAAAACATACTTATATTATATATATGTAGCCAGTAGCGTCGGATAGATATACGAGAACTTGTTGTTCGACCAATCTCTCAGAGAAGGAGAGGTGGTCAATATCACTTCTCTTTGTATGCATCTGTTCATGACGATCTTCTGTTTCCTTCATTTGCTTAACTAGCTAGCGTGTCTAGTCCTCTCTATACGTATAGTACGTACCGTCGACCAAGCACGGAGATAAGAAAGGACACTTCTCTCTATTAATTAGCGCTAACACAATATATGAAACACCTAAATTAACCCCCCAAACCCTCCCCCCTTTCAAAAAAAACTAAAACCCCAGCACCTGAGAAGCTGACGCGTGGATGCCTATTGGTCCCGGTTGGTGCCACCAACCGGGACCAAAGGGCCTCCTGCCTGGGCTCGCCGCACCGGCCACGTGGAGGCCTATCTGTCCCGGTTTATGCAAGAACCGGGACCAAAGGTTTAGGGCATTAGTACCGACACTTTAGTCCCGGTTCAAAAACCGGGAGAAATGGCCCTCACGAACCGGGACAATAGGTCCTTTTTCTACTAGTGAACCCCGGTATTGGCCAAGTAATTGTGTCACACCTTTACTTTCTCAAACTTTTTCGACTCTCACGCAATACATGAGCGTGAGCCATGGTTATAGCACTATAGGTGGAATGGAGTGGTGGAGGTTGTGAGACAAAAAAGGAGAAGATGATCACATTAACTAGGCATATCAATAAGCTGTGGAGATGCTCATCAATAGTTATCAATGTGAATGAGTAGGGATTGCCATACAAATTATGCACTAGAGCTAAAAGTATGTGAAAGCTCTTAAAGAAAACCAGTGGGTGTGCATCCAACTTGCTTGCTCACGAAGACCTAAGGCAATTTTGAGGAAGCCTATCATTGGAATATACAAGCCAAGTTATATAATGAAAATTTCCCACTAGCTATATGGTAGTGACAAAACGAGAGACTCTCAATCATGAAGATCATGGTGCTTAATATGCACAAGTGTGGAAAAAGTGGTAGCATTGTCCCTTCTCTCTTTTTCTCTCCTTTTTTTGGTGGGCTCTTTGGCCTCTTTTTTTATTATTTTTTTATTTTGGTGGGCTTGTTTGGCCTCTTTTATTTCCTCACATGGGACAATGCTCCATCAATGATGATCATCACACTTACAACTCAAAACTTAGAGCAACGATGACTCTATATGGAATGCCTTCGGTAGTGTACCGTGGCAATGATCTAGTATGGCATAGACATTAATGGAAACATCATGCCAGCTATCTTACGATCATGCAATGGCAATGTAGACGTGGTGGCACATGTCATGGTGGTAGTTGCATGGAAATATATCTCGGAATGACTTTGAAAAAGCCATAGTAGGTAGGTATGGTGGCTGTTTTGAGGGAGGCTAATGGTGGGTTTTGTGCACCGACGAAAGTTGCACGGCACTAAGAAGATAGTGATGGTGGAAGGTGAAAGTGCATCTAAACCATGGACTCAACATTAGTCATGAAGAACTCATATACTTGTTGCGAAAGTTTTATTGGTAATCGAAACAAAGCATTCAACGCATACTCCAAGCTGAAGGGTTGGTAGGTATAAACCATCGCGCGATCCCGACCGCCACGCAAAGGATGACAATCAAAAGACTAATCATGCTCAGACTTTATCACATAGCGGTTCACCATACGTGCATGCTACGGGAATCACTAACTTCAACACAAGTATCTCTAGATTCACAACACCATACTAACATAACTTAAATATTACCACAACCACATCTCAAAACTAATTGAGATGAATCAAACTTCTCTAACTATTCAATGTACATGAAGGTGGAAGTTTTTGTATATCTTTGGATAACTACCCCTTTTGAGACTACTTTCAAAGCATAGATCAACTACCAAGCCACGCACCGCTGTGCTCTAAAAGATATAAGTGAAGCATATAGAGCAAAAGTATCTAGCTCAAAAGATATAAGTGAAGCACATGTGAGGTGAATTGCCTACCAAAGGATATAAGTGAAGCTCAACAAAATCACAGTGAGTGCATGTCTCTCTCTCTCTAGGCGTGCAGCAAGGATGATTGTGACACAACAAAGAAAATAAAAGACTCCTACGATACAAGACGCTCCAAGCAAAAACACATAACATGTGGTGAATAAAAACATAGCCCCAAGTAACGTTACCGATGGATTGAAGACGAAAGAGGGGATGCCTTCCCGGGGCATCCCCAAGCTTAGGCTTTTACGGCATCCTTGAATCTCTTGGGGTGCCTTGGGCATCCCCAATCTTGATCCCTTTCCACTCTTTATCTCTTTGTCCATAAGAACTTCACCCAAAACTTGAAAACTTCACAACACGAAACTTAAACAGGAACTCGTGATAACATTAGTATTAGAAAGCAAACCACCACTTCCTTAGGTACTGTAGCAAACTTAAATTCTACTTATGTTGGTGTTGGGTTTCTGTATTTTCACTTTTCCATGGCTAGTACCCTCCGATACTATCCATAGTTTCATCAAAATAAGCAACCAACTCAACAAAAACAGAATCTGTTAACAGCAGATCAGTCTGTAGAAATCTGTATACTTCGTATATTTCTGGTACATCAAAAAATCTGAAACGTTACGACAGTATGAAGAAGTTGCGTAGAAATCAGCAGCAAAAATAATGAACTCAAAAGCTCTTACAGAATAAAAATGAAAATTATTTTCGTGAGCAGAAAGTTTCTGTCTTTTTCCAGCATGATCAAACAATCATCACCAAGACTAATCATAACGGTTTTGCTTGGCACAAACACAAAAAGAAACACAAAAGACACAATCATAACATAATTATGATGGTGTGGAGAAAACAAAATAGGAAGCAAAAATAAAAGAAAAATTTATTAATTGGGTTGCCTCCCAACAAGCGCTATCATTTAACGCCCTTAGCTAGGCATTGATTTCAATGATGCTCACGTAAAAGGTAAGGATTGTAACACAACGAGAGCATCATGGAGCAAATGGCTAGCACATTTAAGTCTAACCCACTTCCTATGCATAGGGATTTTGAGATCAAACAATTTATTGGAGCAAGAATCAACTAGCATAGGAAGGCAAAACAAGCATAGCTTCAAAAATTTCAACATATGGAGAGGAAGCTTGATACTATTGCAATAAGTAGAAGCATATGATCCTCTCTCATAGTAATTTTCAGTAGCATCATGAATGAATTCAACAATATAACCAGCACCTAAAGCATTCTTTTCATGATCTACAAGCATAGAAATTTTACTACTCTCCACATAAGGAAGTCTATTCTCAAGAATAGTAGTGGGAGTATCGTAAAAGACTTGAGCACTACAAATTGTGTCCACAATGAAAAAGCAAGGTTTAGCAAAGGGGTTCTAGAGAGTATGACAAGTTTTATCATCCCTCTTCTTTAAAGCATAAGTATCCTCACAATAATCATCATAGATAGGGGGTATGCTTTCATCAAAATAATTTTGATCATTCAAAGTGGAAGAACTAAAAAGATCATCTTCATCAAATATAGCATCCCCAAGCTTGTGGCTTTGCATATCATTAGCATCATGGGTATTCAAAGAATTCATGCTAAGAACATTGCAATCATGCTCATCATTCACATATTCTATGCCAAGCATTCTATGTAATTCTTCTTTCAGCACTTGAGCACAATTTTCCTTCCCATCATGCTCACGAAAGACATTGAAAAGATGGAGCATATGAGGCATCCTCAATTCCATTTTTTTTGTAGTTTTGTAGCAAAATAACAAGAAACAAAAAGATTCGATTGCAAGATCTAAATATATACCTTAAAGCGCTAACCTCCCCGGCAACGGCGCCAGAAAAGAGCTTGATGTCTACTACGCAACCTTCTCCTTGTAGACGTTGTTGGGCCTCAAAGTGCAGAGGGTTGTAGGACAGTAGCAATTTTCCCTCAAGTTGGTGACCTAAGGTTTATCAATCCGCAGGAGGCGTAGGATGAAGATGGTCTCTCTCAAGCAACCCTGCAACCAAATAACAAAGAGTCTCTTGTTTCCCCAACACACCTAATACAATGGTAAGTTGTATAGGTGCACTAGTTCGGCGAAGAGATGGTGATACAAGTGCAATATGGATGGTAGATATAGGTTCTTGTAATCTGAAATTACAAAAACAGCAAGGTAACAAATGGTAAAAGTGAGCACGAACGGTATTGCAATGCGTGGAAACAAGGCCTAGGGTTCATACTTTCACTAGTGAAGTTCTCTCAACAATGATAACATAATTGGATCATATAACTAGCCCTCAACATGCAACAAAGAGTCACTCCAAATTCACTAATAGCGGGGAACAAACGAAGATATTATTGTCGGGTACGAAACCGCCACAAAGTTATTCTTTCTGATCGATCTATCATAGAGTTCGTACTAGAATAACACCTTAAGATACATATCAACCAAGACCCTAATGTCACCTAGATACTCCATTGTCACCTCAAGTACCCGTGGGCATGATTATACGATATGCATCACATAATCTCAGAATCATCTATTCAACCAACACATAGAACTTCAAAGAGTGCCCCAAAGTTTCTACCGGAGAGTCAAAATGTGTGCCAACCCCTGTGCATAGGTTCCCAATGTCACGAACCCGCAAGTTGAGCACCAAAACATACATCAAGTACTCACATGAATCCACATGTGCCAACCCATGTGCATAGGTTCCCAATTGTCACAAACCCGCAAGTTGATCACAACAGATAGACACGTGCAAGACATACATCAAGTGTTCTGAAAGACTCAATCCGATAAGATAACTCCAAAGGGGAAACTCAATTCATTACAAGAGGGAGAGGGGGAAGAACATCATAAGATCCAACTATAGTAGCAAAGCCCATGGTACATCGAGATCAAGACATCTCAAGAACACGAGAGAGAGAGAGAGATCAAACACATAGCTACTGGTACATACCCTTAGCCCCGAGGGAGAACTACTCCCTTCTCGTCATGGAGATCGCCGGGATGATGAAGATGGCCACCGGAGATGGATTCCCCCTCCGGCAGGGTGCCAGAACGGGCTCCAGATTGGTTTTTGGTGGCTAGAGAGGCTTGCGGCGGCGGAACTCCCGATCTTGGTTTCTTTTTGGGGGTTTCTGAATTTATAGGAATTTATGGCGGTGGAATTGCGTCAGTTGCGTGAGGGCTTGTGACTCCTTCATGGCCGATCTGGCCTTCTTCCAAAGCTTCGGGGGTCTCTTTTGGTCCCAAAAAAATCATCGTAAAGTTTCATTCCATTTGGACTCCGTCTGAAAATGGGCCAAAAACACGAAAAAAACAGAAACTGGCACTTGGCACCGAGTTAATAGGTTAGTCCCAAAAAAGATATAAAATAGCATATTCATGCATATAAAACATCCAAAGTTGACAAGATAATAGCATGGAACCATCAAAAATTATAGATACGTTGGAGACGTATCAAATACCATGGCAATTCTGCTGAAAACAGCGTGAGTCCGGGTTAGTTCCATTCAAATCATGCAAATTAGAGTCCAAAACAAGGGCAAAAGAGTTCGGAAAAGTAGACACGACGGAGACGTATCATCCACCACCATGACCTCCAAAGGAAGACAACTAAGCACGGGTATGGGCAATCCCCTTGGCTTGTGCCAAGCTTGGGGGAGTTGCCCCGGTGTCGTATCACCATCACATCTTTTGCCTTTACCTTTTCTTAGTTCGATCCTTTTTGGTTTTATCTTCCTCTAGTAGAATAAAGTTCTTAGTGTTTTAGGCTTGAGTTTTGCTTTGTGTCACCCCCGATGTATTCGAGCTTGTGAACCATATAATAGAGAGAGTTTTAGTTAAGGGCCTTGCCTCATGCCATGATCAAAAGAATGATAATAGAACAAAAGCATGAAAGATCATGTAATGATCTTATGGGAAGTGATGGCTTCACATATAAAAAGAATGATGATTGAAACTTGTTGAGGGTGGACAAACATAGACGTTGGTCATTGTTGCAATTAATAGGAAGTGATAAAGAAGGAGAGGTTCACATATAAATATATCATCTTGGACACCATCTATGATTGTGAACACTCACTAAACTATTACATGCTTAGAAGTAGATGTTGGACAAGGAAGACAACATAATGAATTATGTTTGCTTGGTTCCGAACAATTTTATATGACTAGAGATCCCTTAGCATGTGACGATTGCTTCCACCTTATATCAGCCAAAACTCCCGCACCAAGTAGAGATACTACTTGTGCATCCATAAACCTTCAACCCAGTTTTGCCATGAGAGTCCACCATACCTACCTATGGATTGAATAAGATCCCTCAAGTAAGTTGTCATCGGTGCAAGCAATAAAAAATTGCTCCTAATTATGTATGATCTATTAGTGTGTGGAAAATAAGCTTTGTACGAACCTGTGATCAGGAAGACATAAAAGCGACATACTGCATAATAAAGTTCTTTATCACAGGAGGCAATATAAAGTGACGTTCCTTCACACTAAAAGGTCACACATACAAACCTCGAAAGTGCATGACAACCTCTGGTTCCCTCTGCGAAGGGCCTATCTTGTACCTTTACTTTTTGCCCTTGAAAGAGTCATGGTGATCTTCACCAATTCCTTATTTCGCCCTTTTCTTGGCTAACGTCATATGCTAGGGGAAGATCTATATTCATATGTCAACTTGGAAGTAAGTATTCATGAATTATTATTGTTAACATTACCCTTGAGGTAAGCAGTTGGGAGGCAAAATTATAAGCCCCTATCTTTCTTTGTGTCTGACTGAAACTTTGATCTCTTGAGTACCACGTGAGTTGTAGCAATTGTAGAAGACGAAAGAATGACTGAGTATGTGGATTTGCTTTACAAGCTCTTACTTGACTCTTTCCGTTGTTATGATAAATTGCAATTGCTTCAATGACTAAAGGCTATTGGTTGTTAATTCTCAGTAAGGTTCTTGATCCTTACTTTACTTTGTGAAGGAATTGTCACTTTAGCATGAGAGATTATATGATGTTATTGTTGTTCTGACTACGATCATGATGCATGTATGTCTGTATCTTGTTTTTTTGACACCTCTCTCTCTAAACATGTGGGCATATTTATTGATATCGGCTTTCGCTTGAGGACAAGCGAGGTCTAAGCTTGGGGGAGTTGATACGTACATTTTGCATCATGCTTTCATGTTGATATTTATCGCTTTATGGGTTGTTATTACACTTCAGGGTACAATACTTATGCCTTTTCTCTCGTATTTTGCAAGGTTTACATGAAGAGGGAGAATGACGGCAGCTGGAATTCTGGCCTGAAAAAGGAGCAAGTTTGAGATACCTCTTCTGTGCAACTCCAAAAACCGTGAAAATCAATGAGGATTTATTTTGGAATTTATAAAAAATACTGGGTCGAAGAAGTTCTAGAGGGGAGCCAACAGGAGGCCACAAGCCTGCTAGGCGCGGCCTACCCCCGTGGTCGCGCCTAGGGGGATTGTGGGCTCCCTGTTGGCCCTCTGGCCCCCCTCTTTTGCTATAAGGAGGGTTTAGTTCCAAAAAAATCAAGAGGAGGCTTTCAGGAGGAATCGCCGCCGCCACGAGGCGGAACTTGAGCACAACCAATCTAGAGCTCCGTCAGGGCCGTCCTGCCAGGGAAACTTCCCTCCCGGAGGGGGAAATCGTCGCCATCGTCATCACCAACACTCCTCTCATCGGAGGGGACTCATCACCATCAACATCTTCATCAGCACCATATCATCTCCAAACCCTAGTTCATCTCTTGTAACCAATCTGCGTCTCGCGACTCCGATTGGTACTTGTAAGGTTGCTACTAGTGTTAATTACTCTTTGTAGTTGATGCTAGTTGCATTACTCGGTGGAAGATTATATGTTCAGACCCTTGATGTTATTCAATACCTCTCTGGTCATGAATATTATTATGCTTTGTGAGTAGTTACTTTTGTTCCTGAGGACATGGGATAAGTCATGTTATAAATAGTCATGTGAATTTGGTATTCATTCGATATTTTGATGTGTTGTATGTTGTTTTTCCACTAGTGGTGTTATTTGAACGTCGACTACATAACACTTCACCATTATTTGGGCCTAGAGGAAGGCATTGGGAAGTAGTAAGTAGATGATGGGTTGCTAGAGTGACAGAAGCTTAAACCCTAGTTTATGCGTTGCTTCGTAAGGGGCTGATTTGGATCCACGAGTTTAATTCTATGGTTAGACTTTGTCTTAATTCTTCTTTCGTAGTTGCGCATGCTTGCGAGAGGGGTTAATCATAAGTGGGAGGTTTGTCCAAGTAAGGGCAGCACCCAAGCACCGGTCCACCCACATATCAAACTATCAAAGTAGCGAACGCGAATCATATGAACATGATGAAAACTAGCTTGATAAAAATTCCCGTGTGTCCTCGGGAGCGATTTACCTCCTATAAGAGTTTGTCCAGGCTTGTCCCTTGCTACAAAAGGGATTGGGCCACTTTTCTGCACCATTGTTACTATTGTTACTTGCTACGAATCATCTTACCACACAACTATCTGTTACCGATAATTTCACTGCTTGCAAAGAATACCTTGCTGAAAACCACTTGTCAGATCCTTCTGCTCCTCGTTGGGTTCGACACTCTTACTTATCGAAAGGACTACGATAGATCCCCTATACTTGTGGGTCATCGCACACCACAAAAAGACTTACATCATATGGGTCTCCAAGAGATCATTGTATTGATAACCAAGAGAGATAGAGAGAGAAAGCCATCTAGCTACTATCTACTGACCCGTAGGTCTACAAAGAACTACTCACACATCATCGGAGAGGCACCAATGGACATGATGAACCCCTCCGTGATGGTTTCTATATTGGATCTAGTGTTTCTCGACTCTGTGGCGGCAGGAATTGATTTTCGTCCCCCCTCCTAGGGTTTCTGCAATATTGGGGTATTTATAGAGCAAAGAGGTGGTGCGAGAGGCTGATACGTCTCCAACGTATCTATAATTTTTGATGGTTCCATGCTATTATCTTGTCAAACTTTGGATGTTTTGTATGCCTTTTATATATTTTTTAGGAATAACTTATTAACTCAGTGCCAAGTGCGAGTTCCTGTTTTTTCCGTGTTTTTGACCCTTTTCAGAGGAGGATTTTAAACGGTGTCCAAACGGAATAAAACTTCCGAAAAGATTTTTCCAGAACAGAAGATACGCACGAGACTTGAGAACCAAGGCAGGGGCCACCAGGGGACCCCACAAGCCCCCTAGCCGCGGGCCCCTGGCCGCGCCTAGCAGGCTTGTGGGCCCCGTGTGGCTTGTCTGCCCTACCTCTTCCGCCTATAAATTCCTGAAAATTCCAAAACTGCGAGAGAGATCCACGAAAATACTTTTCCGCCGTCGCAAGCTTCTGCCCCGCAAGATCCCATCTGGGGCATGTTCTGGTGCCCTACCGGAGGGGGAATTCAGATACGGAGGGCTTCTTCATCAACACCATGACCTCTCCGATGATGCGGGAGTAGTTCAGCATAGACCTTCGGGTCCATAGCTAGTAGCTAGATGGCTTCTTCTCTCTCTTGGATCTTCAATACAAAGTTCTCCATGATCTTCATGGAGATCTATCCAATGTAATCTTCTTTTGCGGTGTGTTTGTCGAGATCCGATGAATTATGGATTTATGATCAGATTATCTATGAATCTTATTTGAGTTTCTTCTGATCTCTTATATGCATGATTTCATATCCTAGTAATTCTCTTTGAGTTGTGGGTTTTGTTTGGCCAACTTGATCTATGATTCTTGCAATGGGAGAAGTGCTTGGTTTTGGGTTCATACCGTGCGGTGACCTCACCTAGTGACAGAAGGGGTAGCGAGGCACGCATCGTGTTGTTGCCATCAAGGGTAAAAATATGGGGTTTTCATCATTGGTTTGAGTTTATCCCTTTACATCATGTCATCTTTCTTAAGGCGTTACTCTGTTCGTCGTGAACTCAATGCACTAGATGCATGCTGGATAGCGGTCGATGTGTGGAGTAATAGTAGTAGATGCAGAAAGTATCGGTCTACTTGTCTCGGGCGTGATGCCTATATGTATGATCATTGCCTTAGATATCTTCATGACTTTGCGCGGTTCTATCAATTGCTCGACAGTAATTTGTTCACCCACCATATTATTTGCTATTTTGAGAGAATCCTCTAGTGAACACTATGGCCCCCGGGTCTACTTCACATCATATTTTCAGCCTTACACTTTTACTTCGTTGCACTTTCCGCCTTCAGATCTCACTTTGCAATCAATCTTGGCTCGATTCTCCTACTGGATTGATACCTTGGTTCTCAAACTGAGGGAAATACTTACTGCTCCTGTGCTGAATCACCCTTTCCTCTTCAAGGGAAAAACCAACGCAAGCTCAAGAGGAAGCAGAAGGATTTTCTCGCGCCGTTGCCGGGGAGAATCAAGTCAAGAACTCATCCAAGTAAGTGTCGCAAACTCATCTCTTGCATTTACTTTTTTGCCTCTCGTTTTCCTCTCCCCAACTTCTGAAAACAAAAATTTACAAAAATATTTGCCTTTTTCGTTTGCCCTTTTCTCTCGCTTGCTTTCCGTTTGCTTGTGTGCTTGTTTGCTTGCTGAAGTCACCATGACTGAAAACACCAAACTTTGTGACTTCTCGAATACTAATAATAATGATTTTATTAGTACTCTGATTGCTCCCGCCACTAGTGCGGAATCGTACGAAATCAATGCTGCTTTGCTGAATCTTGTTATGAAAGAGCAATTCTCCGGCCTTCCTAGTGAAGATGTCGCATCCCATCTTAATACCTTCATTAAGCTTTGCGATATGCAAAAGAAGAAAGATGTGGATAATTATGTGATTAAATTGAAGCTTTTTCCGTTCTCGTTGCGAGATCGAGCAAAAACTTCGTTTTCGTCTTTGCCCAAAAATAGTATTGATTCTTGGAACAAGTGCAAAGATGCTTATATATCCAAGTATTTTCCGCGGACTAAGATTATCTCTCTCCGTAATGATATCATGAATTTTAAGCAACTTGATCATGAACATGTCGCACAATCTTGGGAGAGAATGAAATTGATGATTAGAAATTGTCCCGCTTATGGCTTGAGTCTTTGGATGATTATACAAATCTTCTACGCTGGCTTGAATTTCGCTTCTAGAAATATCTTGGACTCCACCTCAGGTGGAACGTTCATGGAAATCACATTAGGAGAAGCCACAAAACTCCTAGACAATATCATGACGAACTACTCTCAGTGGCACACTGAAAGGTCACCTACTAGTAAGAAGGTACACGTTATAGAAGAAATTAACTCGTTAAGTGCTAAGATGGATGAGTTAATGAATTTGGTTGCTAGTAGAAGTTCTCCTTTATATCCTAATGACATGCCCTTGTCTTCCTTGATTGAGAGTAGCAACACTAGCTTGGACGTTAATTTTGTTGGTAGGAATAATTTTGGCAACAACAATGCTAATAGAGGAAACTATGTTCCTAGGACTTTTCCTAGTATCCCCTCTATTAAATTTGGCAACTCCTACAACAATACTCATGGAAATTACAATATATAACCCTCTGATCTAGAGAGTAATACTAAAGAGTTTATCAACTCGCAAAAGATTTTCAATGCGTCCATAGAGGAAAAACTACTCAAAATTGACGATTTGGCTAGGAGCGTTGATAGAATGTCTAGTGATATTGATGCTTTGAAAGTTAGATGTGCTCCTCCCAAGATCAATATGGATGAAACTTTGAAAGCTATGCGTGTTTCCATGAGTGAGAGCAAAGAAAGAACCGCCCAAATTCGTGCTAGACATGAATAGCTTAAAAAGGCGTGTTCTCGTGATAAGAATCACGAAGATCTTAAAGTGATTGGTGTGACTCCCATTGAATCCTTGTTTTCTTGTGTCAAACCTAATGATGATGGGGCTGGATATGAATCCACTTTGGTTGAAAAACGCCCCAATGATTCGGAGTCCATCTATCTTCATGCTAAAAGCATTGAAAGTGGAGTAGAAGATATTAAAACTTTGAGTAGTAATGAAATTACTACTTTGGATTTCAAGGAATTCAATTATGATAGTTGCTCCTTGATTGAATGCATTTCCTTGATGCAATCCATGCTAAACTCTCCACACGCTTATAGCCAAAACAAGGCATTTACCGATCATATCGTCGAAGCTATGATAAAATATCTTGAAGAGAAACTTGAGTTGGAAGTTTCTATCCCTAGAAAGCTTCATGATGAGTGGGAACCTACTATAAAAATCAAAATCAAAAACTATGAATGCAATGCTTTGTGTGATTTGGGTGCTAGTGTTTCTGTGATTCCAAAGTCTTTATGTGATGTTCTGGGTTTTAATGAGATTGAGGAGTGTTCTCTTAATTTGCATCTTGCGGATTCTACTGTCAAGAAACCCATGGGAAGGATCAATGATGTTCTTATTATTGCAAATAGGAACTATATACCCGTGGACTTCATTGTGCTTGACATTGATTGCAATCCTACATGCCCTATCATTCTTGGTAGACCTTTCCTAAGGACTATTGGTGCTATCATCGATATGAAGGAAGGGAATATTAGGTTTAAATTTCCTTTAAAGAAGGGCATGGAGCATTTTCCTAGAAATAAAATAAGATTGCCTCATGAATCCATGATGAGGGCTACTTACGGTTTGAACACCAAAGACGACGATACGTGATTCTATCACATTATGCCTAGCTAAGGGCGTTAAACAATAGCGCTTGTTGGGAGGCAACCCAATTAATTTATCTTTTTTTTCTTTCTGTTTTGTTGCGTCCACACCATCATAATTCTGTTATGATTGTGTTTTTTGTGTTTCTTTTTGTGTTTGAGCCAAGCAAAACCTTTATGACTAGTCTTGGTGATGGTTGTTTGATCCTGCTGGAAAAAGATAGAAACTTTTCTCTCACGAAATTATTTTTCATTTTTAGTCAGAAAGAGCTTTTGAGTTGATTCATTTTGCTGCTGGTTGATATGCCTTTTTCCTAGGCTGTCGTAATTGTACAGAATTTTTAAGGTACCAGAAGTAAACAAAGTATACAGATTGCTACAGACTGGTCTGTTTTTGACAAATTCTGTTTTTGTTGAGTTGGTTGCTTGTTTTGATGAAACTATGGATAGTATCGGGGGGTACTAGCCATGGAAAAGTGAGAATACAGTAATCTAACACCAATATAAATAGAAATAAAGATTGCTCTAGTACCTAAAGAGGTGGTAGTTTGTTTTCTTGTGCTAATGATATCACGAGTTTCTGTTTAAGTTTTGTGTTGTGAAGTTTTCAAGTTTTGGGTGATGTTCTCATGGACAAAGGGATAAAGAGTGGAAAGAGCTCAAGCTTGGGGATACCCAAAGCACCCCAAGCCAAATTAAAGGAAACAAAAAATCCTAAGCTTGGGGATGCCTCGGGAAGGCATCCCCTCTTTCGTCTTCAATCCATCGGTAACATTGCTTGGAGCTATATTTTTATTCACCACATGATATGTGTCTTGCTTGGAGCGTCTTGTATCGTAGGAGTCTTTTATTTTTTTGCGTCACAATCATCCTTTCTGCACATCTTTTGAGAGAGGCATGCACTCATCGTGAATTTGCTAGAATGCTCATTGTGCTTCACTTATATCTTTTGAGCTAGACCATTTTGCTCTATGTGCTTCACTTAGATCTTTTAGAGCACGACGGTGCGTGACTTGGTAGTTGGCTTGTGATATGAAAGTAGTCCCAAAGGTGATAGGTACCCAAAGAGGATACAATAAAACTTCCACCTTCATGTGCATTGAGTAGAAAGAGAATTTTGATTCCTCTCAATTAGTTTTGAGACGTGGAATTGGTAATATTAAGAGTTATGTTAGTAGGGTGTTGTGAATCTAGAAATACTTGTGTTGAAGTTAGTGATTCCCGTAACATGCATGTATGGTGAACCGCTATGTTAGGAAGTTGGAGCATAATTGATCTATTGATTGTCATCCTTTGTGTTGCGGTCGGGATCGCGCGATGGTTAACACCTACCAACCCTTCCCCTAGGAGTATGCGTTTAGCACTTTGTTTCGATTACTACTAAAAACTTTCGCAATAAGTATGTGGGTTCTTCATGACTAATGTGAGTCCATGGTATACATGCACTTTCACCTTCCACCATTGCTAGCCTCTTTGGTACCTTGCAATTGTTGCCGGTGCACAAACCCACTATATGCCTTCCTCAAAACAGCCACCATACCTACCTACTATGGCATTTTCATAGCCATTCTGAGATATATTGCCATGCAACTCCCACCGTTACGTCTCATGACTTGTGCTGTCACTCTCATATTGCCATTGCATGATGGTAAGATAGCTAGCGAGATGTTTCAACGTCATACGCCAAGCTAGATCGTTGCACATCCCGGTACACTGCCGGAGGCATTTCCTATAGAGTCATCATCATTCTAAGCTTTGAGTTGTGGGTAAATAAAAGTGTGATGATCATCATTATTAGAGAATTGTCCCATGTGAGGAAATAAAAAAATAGGCCAAAGTTGCCCACACAAAAAAAATATGGAAAGAGGCCAAAGATCCCAAACAAAAAAAAGAGAGAAGGGACAATGCTAATATCTTTTTCCACACTTGTGCTTCAAAAAGCACCATGTTCTTCATGATTGAGGGCCTCTCGTTTTGTCACCACCATATACTAGTGGGAATCTTTATTATATAACTTGGATTGTATATTCCAATGATGGGCTTCCTAAAAATTGCCCTAGGTCTTCGTGAGCAAGCAAGTTGGATGCACACCCACTAGTTCTCCTTTTGATCTTTCACATACTTATAGCTCTAGTGCATCCTTTGTATGGCAATCCCTCCTCATTCACATTGATATCTATTAATGGGCATCTCCATAGCCCTTTGATATGCCGAGTCAATGTGACCATCTCCTCCTTTTTGTCTCACAACCACCACCACACTCTATTCCACCATAGTGCTATATTCATGGCTCACGCTCATGTATTGCGTGAGAGTTGAAAAAGGTTTGAGAAAGTAAGAGTGCAAAAACAATTACTTGGCCAATACCGGGGTTGTGCATGATTTAAATTAGTTGTGTGGGGATGATGGAGCATAGCCAGACTATATGATTTTGTAGGGTTAACTTTCTTTGGCCTTGTTATTTCCAAAGTTCATGATTACCTTGCTAGTTTTCTTAAAGTATTATTGTTTTCATGTCAATAGCAAACTATTGTTTTGAATCTTACGGATCTGAACATTCATGTCACACAAAAGAAGTTACAAAGGACAACTATGCTAGGTAGTGATACGTCTCAAACGTATCTATAATTTTTGATGGTTTCACGCTGTTATCTTGTCTTCTTTGGTTGTTTTGTGTACCTTTTATATCTTTTTTGGGACTAACTTATTAATTCAGTGCCAAGTGCCAGTTCCTGTTTTTCCGTCTTTTTGACTCTTTTCAGATCTGATTTTGGAACGGAGTCCAAACGAAAGAAAAATCCCGAAATGATTCTTTCCCGAACGAAAGAAGTCCAGGGGGCTTTTGGGCCAAGCCAGGTGGGCTCTAGGGAGCCCACAAGCCCCCACTCCGCCACCAGGGGGAGGCGGCGGTGGGCAGGCTTGTGGCCTCCCTGGCCGCCCCCTGACCTAGGTATTTGGCCTATAAATTCCCAAATATTCCGCAAAAAATCAAGGGAGCCTCGAAAATACTTTTCCGCCGCCGCAAGCTTCTGTTTCCGCGAGATCTCATCTGGAGACCCTTCCTGGCACCCTGCCGGAGGGGACTTTGGAGTTGGAGGGCTTCTTCATCATCATCATCTCCCCTCCAATGACTCGTGAGTAGTTCACTTCAGACCTACGGGTCCGTAGTTAGTAGCTAGATGGCTTCTTCTCTCTCTTGGATCTTTAATACAAAGTTCTCCATGATCTTCATGGAGATCTATCCGATGTAATCTTCTTTGTCGGTGTGTTTGTCGAGATCCGATGAATTGTGGACTAGTGATCAGATTATCTATGATATATATTTGAGTCTTTGCTGATTTCTTATATGCATGATTTGATATCCTTGTAAGTCTCTCCGAGTCTTGGATTTTGTTTGGCCAACTAGATCTATGATGCTCACAATGGCAGAAGTGCTTGGTTTTGGGTTCTGCCATGTGGTGACCTTTCCCAGTGAAAGTAGGGGCAGTAAGGCACACATCAAGCAGTTGCCATCAAGGGTAAAAAGATGAGGTTTTTATCATTGGTTTGAGATTATCCCTCTACATCCTGTCATCTTGCTTAAGGCGTTACTGTGTTCTTATGTACTTAATACACTAGATGCATGCTGGATAGCGGTCGACGTGTGGAGTAATAGTAGTAGATGCAGAAAGTATCAGTCTACTTGTTTCGGACGTGATGCCTATAGAAATAATGATTGCATAGATATCGTCACGACTCTGCACAGTTCTATCAATTGCTCGACAGTAATTTGTTCACCCACCGTCTACTTGCTTTCATGAGAGAAGCCACTAGTAAACACTACGGCCCCCGGGTCTATTCACATCCATCGTTTACATCTCCGCTTTTACTTTGCTTTGTTACTTTGTTGCTTTCAGTTCTCACTTGGCAAACAATCTATAAGGGATTGACAACCCCTTCATAGCGTTGGGTGCAAGCTTTTGTGTTTGTGAAGGATCTTGAGATACTCTTCCGCTGGATTGATACCTTGGTTCTCAAACTATGGGAAATACTTACCACCGCTGTACTACATCACCCTTTCCGCTTCGAGGGAACACCAACGCAAGGCTCCAAGGCCACGGGGGGAATCCTTTGCAGACTTGCCTAGGAAGTCCCTTAAGGCGTAGCCGTAGCTGAAGGATTCCTGGTGCCGTCGACACAACTATTTCTGGCGCCGTTGCAAGGGATACAAAGCAAACATCACGTTGCATTCCACATCAAAAATTCTGTCTTTATCACTTCCCTACTCCAGGACGAGCACGAGTTAAGCTTGGGGATGCTTGATACATCTCCGACGTATCTATAATTTTTTATGGTTCCATGCTATTATCATGTCAAACTTTGTATGTTTTGTATGCCTTTTATATATTTTTTTGGGACTAACTTATTAACTCAGTGCCAAGTGCCAGTTCATGTTTTTTCCGTGTTTTTGACCCTTTTCAGAGGAGGATTTTAAACGGTGTCCAAACAGAATAAAACTTCCAAAAAGATTTTTTCCGGAACAGAAGATACGCACGAGACTTGAGAACCAAGGCAGGGGCCGCCAGGGGACCCCACAAGCCCCCTAGGCACGGCCAGCAGGCTTGTGCGCCCCCTGTGGCTCGTCTGCCATACCTCTTTCGCCTATAAATTCCTGAAAATTCCAAAACTATGAGAGAGATCCACGAAAATACTTTTCCGCGGCCTCAAGCTTCTGTCTCCGCAAGATCCCATCTGGGGCACGTTCTGGTGCCCTCCCGGAGGGGGGATTCGGATACAGAGGGCTTGTTCATCAACACCATGACCTCTCCGATGATGCGTGAGTAGTTCACCATAGACCTTCGGGTCCATAGCTAGCAGCTAGATGGCTTCTTCTCTCTCTTGGATCTTCAATACAAAGTTCTCCATGATCTTCATGGAGATCTATCCGATGTAATCTTCTTTTGCGGTGTGTTTGTCGAGATCCGATGAATTGTGGATTTATGATCAGATTATCTATGAATCTTATTTGAGTTTATTCTGATCTCTAATATGCATGATTTCATATCCTTGTAATTCTCTTCGAGTTGTGGGTTTTTTTTGGCCAACTTGATCTATGATTCTTGCAATGGTAGAAGTGGTTGGTTTTGGGTTCATACCATGCGGTGAACTCACCCAGTGACAGAAGGGGTAGCGAAGCACGCATCGTGTTGTTGCCATCAAGGGTAAAAAGATGGGGTTTTTATCATTGGTTTGAGTTTATCCCTCTACATCATGTCATCTTGGTTAAGGCGTTACTCTGTTCGTCATGAACTCAATACACTAGATGCATGCTGGATAGCGGTCGATGTGTGGAGTAATAGTAGTAGATGCAGAAAGTATCGGTCTACTTGTCTCGGACGTGATGCCTATATGTATGATCATTGCCTTAGATATCATCATGACTTTGTGCGGTTCTATCAATTGCTCGACAGTAATTTGTTCACCCACCGTATTATTTGCTATTTTGAGAGAAGCCTCTAGTGAACACTATGGCCCCCGGGTCTACTTCACATCATATTTCCAGCCTTACACTTTTACTTCATTGCACTTTCCGCCTTCAGATCTCACTTCGCAATCAATCTTGAAGGGATTAACAACCTTTTTATAGCGTTGGGTGCAAGCTCGTTTGTGTTTGCGCAGGTACTCTGGACTTGGCTCGATTCTCCTACTGGATTGATACCTTGGTTCTCAAACTGAGGGAAATACTTACTGCTCCTGTGTTGCATCACCCTTTCCTCTTCAAGGGAAAAACCAACGCAAGCTCAAGAAGCAGCAGAGGCCAACGAGGAGGGTACAACCCACCAGGGCATGCCCGCCCTGGTGGGTTGTGCTCCCATCGGAGCTCCCCTCAGGTGCGTTCCTAGCCCACTGGATGTCTTCTGGTCCAAAAAAATCCACAAAAAGTTTCATTGCGTTTGGACTCTGTTTGGTATTGATTTCTTGCGATCTAAAAACACATGCAGAAAACAACAACTCGCACTGGGCGCTATGTCAATAGGTTAGTACCAAAAAATGATATAAAATGACTAAAATGATTGTAAAACATCCAAGAATGATAATATAACAGGATGGAACAATTAAAAACTATAGATACGTTGGAGATGTATCAGCATCCCCAAGCTTAATTCCTGCTCATCCTCGAGTAGGTAAATGATAAAAACATAATTTTGGATGTGGAATGTTGCCTAACATGTTCATAACATTTCTTTTCTTTATAGCATGGACATTTGGACTTTTATATGGTTCAAAGCAATAGTCTAGTTTTGACATGAAGACTTTAATACTCAAGCACACCAACAAGCAACCATGTCTTTCAAAATATCAACACTAAAATAAGTTATCCCTAGCCCATTATGCTAAATCATTGATCCATTCGTGAAACACACTTGAATATTAGCTACACCCAATGCTCAAATACGATCATAGTGCCCCTTAGTTGTTGCTTTATGAGAGAAGATGGAGACTCAAATTCAAAATAAAAAATTCATAAGTAAAAGAAAGGCCCTTCGCAGAGGGAAGTAGGGATTTGTAGAGGTGCCAGAGCTCAAAGCGAAAATTGAGAGATAAAAACATTTTGGGAGGCATACTTTTCCCACCAAGGAAAACGACTTAGAGCTCCCAACACTTTCCATGCTAGATACATCATAGGCGGTTCCCAAACATAAAATAAAGTTTATTCATTTTTCCACCATGACATTCACTTTCGATGGCTTGTCCATATCCACGGGTGCCCTCCATACCAACACTTTCCCAGGAATTTATTATTTGACAACAAAAAGTAAATTCATTTTCTTTTCATTACGGGACTGGGCATCCCTAATACCTTTGTCGTACTCTCGTGCAATGACAATTGAATAAACACTCATCATGATAATAACACATCTAGAATGGACAATATTGGCCACCCCTCACCGCCTCTCGAGCGGTAGAGCACACAAAAAAGAAAATTATTTTGAAAATTAGAGATGCCACATGCAAATTTGCTTAGAACAGCATGGAAATACCACATATAAGTAGGTATAGTGGACTCATATGGCGAAACTAGTTTAAAGGGTTTTGGATGCACAAGTAGTGATCATACTTAGTGCAAAATAAAGGCTAGCAAAAAGATTGAGAAGCGACCAGCCAAGAAACGAAAAATATCGTACCCAAGCATTAAGCATAAGTTACACCAAATAATGCACCACAAGTAGGATATAAATTTGATTGCATAACTATTGACTTTCGTGCTTGCTTAGGGAATCACAAACCTTAACATCAATATTCTTACTAAAGCACAATTACTCATCAACATGACTCACATATCATATCGTCATATCTCAAAACCATTACTAAGAATCAAGTTTATTTTGTCCAATGATCTTCATGATAGTCTCTATTATATCCTCCTTGGATATCTGTCACTTTGGGATATTTTCTTATGTTATTTTGATAAGCTCAAACAAATTAAAGTGAAGAACATGAGCATAATTTTTCTTTCTCTCAAAATAATCTAAGTGAAGCAAGAGATAATTTCTTCAAAAATTTACTAACTCCCAAATAAATCTAAGTGAAGCATGAGAGCATTTCTTCAAAAATAACAAAGCACAACATGCTCAAAAAGATATAAGTGAAGTACTAGAGTAAATCCATGGCTCTAAAAATTTAAGTGAAGCATAGGAGCAAGCATAGCATAATTTTTGGCTCTCTCAAAAAGGTGAGTACAACAAGGATTCAAGACTTAAAACACAAAGCAAAACAAGCAAAGACTCATATCATACAAGACACTCCAAGCAAAAATCATAATATGTGACGAATAAAAATATAGTTTCAAGTAAAATACCGATGGTTGTTAGAAGAAAGAGGGGATGCCAATTGGGGGCATCCCCAAGCTTAGTTTCTTGCTACTTATTGAATATTATCTTGGGTGCCTCGTTCATCCCCAAGCTTAGCCTTTTCCTAATCTTATTCCTTCATCCATCATAAGATCACCCAAAACTTGAAAACTTCAATCACACAAAACTCAACAAAACCTTCGTGAGATCCGTTAGTATAAGAAAGCAAACCACTACTATAAGTAATGTTGGAAACCTATTCATATTTTATTTTTGCATTATATCTACTGTATTCCAACTTTTCTATGGAAAAAACTCATCAAAGAAAACCATAGAATCATCAAAACAAGCACACAATGCAAAGAAGAAAAAATCTGACAAAAACATACCAGTGTGTAGAAATCTGACTGCTTCTAATACTTTTGTAACTCCAAAAATTCTGAAAAATTAGAAAGACGTGAATAATTTTTTTATTAATCTTCTACAAAAGTAATAAATTCAAAAGCACTCTTATGTTAAAAATAAAAATAATTTCGTGAGCGCAAAAGTATCTGTTTTTCAGCAAGATCAAATCAACTTTCACCCAAATCATCCCAAAGGCCTTGCTTGGCACAAGCACTAATTTAAACCACAAAAACACATCTAACCAGAGGTATAATTGTGTATTTTTATTTGAAACATAAAATAATATTGGGTTGTATCCCAACAAGCGCTTTTTTTAAAACTTTTAGCTAGACATTGATAATTATAATGATGCTCTCACAAAAGACAAGAATTGAAGCACAAGGGGAGCATCATATGGCATGTCAAAATCACATTTAAGTCTAACATACTTCCTATGCATAGGCATTTTATAAGCAGACAAATTATCAAGGCAAGAAAAAACTAGCATATGCAAGGGAGAAGAATAAAGGATTGACAATCTCAACATAACGAGAGGTAAATTAGTAATATGAAAATTTTAGGACCATATTTTCCTCTCTCAAATAATTGCATGTAAGACCATACTCAAATTCAACAATATATCTATCATATAAAATTTTCTATTCATGATCTACATGCATGCAAAGTTGACACTCTTCCAAAATAGCGGGATTTTCATCGAATAAAGTCGTGACCTCTCCAAACCCACTTCTATCGAAAAATTCATAAGCTTGAACACTCTCCAAAATAGTGGGATCAATAATGCCTAAAGTTGACACTCTTACAAACCCACTTTCAATATCATATTCATCAAGAGTATTAAATAAATTATCAAGATCATACGAAGCATTATCACCCCAATCATGATCATTGCAATAAGTAGCGGTCACGGAAAACTCATCAAATATAGCATCCCCAAGCTTGTGGATTTGCATATCATTGGCACAATTGACATTAATAGAATTTATAACAATACCATTGCAATCATGCTTTTCATTCAAGGAAACATCGTGAATCACTTCATCACAATTTTCAGATTCACGAATCTCAAGCAAAACTTCATAGAGATAATCAAGTACACTCAACTCACTAGCAATTGGTTCATCATAATTGGATATCCTGAAAAGATTAGCAAGTAGATGAGGATCCATATCAATAGATTTTTAGCAAGAAAATATGCAAACAAATAGAAGGCACATGGCAACATAAGTAAAGATAACAAACAAGAAAAAAGGCAAATAGAAAAGAGGACGAATAAAACAGCAATTTTTTGTAAAGTGGGGGAGAGGAAAACGAGAGGAAAATGGAAAATAATGTAAATTGCGAGGAGATGAGATTTGTGATTAGGAACCTAGTTGATGTTGAAGATCCTCCCCGGCAACGGCGTCAGAAATTGGCACGTTGGTGAGAGACTATCTTGACTTGATCTTCCCCAGCAACGGCACCAAAATTTCCTTTTGATGTCTACTAGAACTACGTCGGTATTTCCCCAAAGAGGAAGGGATGATGCAGTATAGCGATGGTAGGTATTTCCCTCAGTAATGAGACCAAGGTTATCGAACCAGTAGGAGAACCTCCTCACACCATGTAAACAACACCTGCACACAAATAACAAATACTCGCAACCCGACGTGTTGAAGGGGTTGTCAATCCCTTTCGGGTACGACGCCTCAAGATAGGCAAATAACGTGAGGTAAAAGTGGTAGATAGGATAAATATATCGCGTAACAAATAAATTGCAGCAAGGTATTTTTGTATTTTTTGGTTTAATAGATCTGAAAATAAAAGGAAAGGAAAATAGATCGCAAAGGCAAATATGATGAGAAGAGACCCGGGGGCCGTAGGTTTCACTAGTCGCTTCTCTCAACAAAAATAGCAAACGGTGGGAAAACAATTACTGTTGGGAAATTGATAGAACTTCAAATAATCATGACCATATCCAGGCAATGATCATTATATAGGGATCACGTCCAAGATTAATAGACCGACTCCTGCCTGTATCTACTACTATTACTCCACACATCGACCGCTATCCAGCATGCATCTAGTGTATTAAGTTCATGGAAAACGGAGTAATGCAATAAGAATGATGACATGATGTAGACAAGATCTATTTATGTACAAATAGACCCCATCTTGTTATCCTTAATAACAACGACAAATATATGTGTCGTTTCCCTTTCTTTCACTCGGATCAAGCACCGTAAGATCGAATCCATCACAAAGCACCTCTTCCCATTGCAAGATAAATAGATCAAGTTGGCCAAACAAACCCAAATATCGGAGAAGAAATACGAGGCTATAATCAATCATGCATATAAGAGATCAAAAAAGACTCAAATAACTTTCATGGATAAAAACATAGATCTGATCATAAACTCAAAGTTCATCGGATCCCAACAAACACACCACAAAAAGACTTACATCATATGGATCTCCAAGAGATCATTGTATTGATAATCAAGAGAGAGAGAGGAAGTCATCTAGCTACTAACTACGGACATGTAGGTCTACAAAGAACTACTCATGCATCATCGAAGAGGCACCAATGGACATGGTGAACCCCTCTGTGATGGTGTCGAGATTGTATCTAGTGTTTCTGGACTATGCGGCGGCTGGAATTGATTTTCGTCCCCCCTCCTAGGATTTCTGGAATATTGGGGTATTTATAGAACAAAGAGGCGGTGCGGGAGGCCAACTATGAGGGCACAACCCACCGGGGCGTGTCTGGGCCCCCAGGCGCGCCCTGGTGGGTTGTGCTCCCATCGGAGCTCCCCTCAGGTGCGTTCTCGGCTCACTGGATGTCTTTTGGCCCAAAAAAATCCATAAAAAGTTTCGCTGCGTTTGGACTTCATTTGGTATTGATTTCATGCGATCTAAAAACATGCAAAAAACAACAACTCACACTGGGCACTATTTCAATAAGTTAGTACCAAAAATGTTATTAAATGATTATAAAATGATTGTAAAACATCCAAGAATGATAATATAACAGCATGGAACAATCAAAATTATAGATACGTTGCAGACGTATCATGTAATATCAAAAGATATGTTCTAAATGAAAAAATATTATATGGAAAATACCAAATACAAATAAAAAATAAAAAATAAACCCCAAAACACAAAACCCCAAAGCCTTTAGTCTTGGTTGGTCTTACCAACCGGGACTAAAGGTCCCGGCCACGCGGCACGCGTTACAAGCCACGTGGAAGGGAATTAGTCTCGGGTCGTGGCAAACCAGGATAAAGGAGATGGGCCTTTAGTCCCAAGTTATTAGTCCTGGTTGAAGAACAAGGACTAAAGAGTGTTACCAGCCGGGACTATAGCCCTAGTTTCTACTAGTGGGCAGAGTTTTGTAGCATTATTACAACTAGCTTAAAAAGCATGATTTGGAAGAGCCGAACATCGCCAAAATGCAAGTTATTTTTCTGGTTGATCACTCAAAATCAAGTTTGGACGATCAAGCGCCTAGCTAAGCACGGTTTGTCAAATTATTGCAATTGTCCATACTGCAATCAATTTCCGGAATCGGCGTTGCACCGTCTTCTCCAATGTAGATTGTCCATTAGAGTGTTGTGCATGCTGCAGAATGGCTTCGACTGGAAGGAATATACCTGAATGCTTGGCATGGGTTCAAGGACGTCAAATCTTGGTGGTTCTCCATGGTTCATGATGGCTTTGGAAGTCATAAGGTGATGGATTTTATTACAATGCGTGTGTCTTCACTAGTAGAAAACAGGGCTTTAGTCCCGATTGATAAGGGACTTTAGTCCCGGGTCACCAACCGGGACTAATTACTTGGGACTAAAGCCCCTCCCCCCTAGTTTCGGTTGGCCTTGACCCGGGACTAATGCCCTTCCACGTGGCCGACACACCACGCCGGGGGGAGGGGGCTTTAGTCCTAGTTAGTAACACCAACCGGGGCTAAAGGATTTGGTGATTTGGGGTTTTGGGGTTTGGGGATTTATTGTTTATTATTTTTGCTTTTCATTTTCTGTTTTTCATTTAATTCTTTTTCATTTCAAATATATTTTACACCACCATATACTTTACACGTTATGCATATATCATAGAATTTCTCGTAGGACCAATCATATATCATAGAATTTCTCTACGACCATATATATGCATACAAAAACACACACATATATATATACAATTTGATTTATACAATTTCTCCTACAACTTGCAGATCATTACATGCAGGCATTATGTGTAGTGGTATTCTCCGTCGGGAGCTATGACCCGCTCAAGGAAAAATCCCGCAATTTCCTCTTGAAATGCTCGTCTACGGTCCTTTGATAGGAGTTGATCCCGCATATCCGACATCTTTAAAGAATGAGACCAATACGAATATATTAGTTGTGTGTATATATATTAGATCAATATTAGACCATCTTTATGTCATTCAGTTATAATACGAATTTTCTCGCAAACATAATATGCACATAGATTAGTCCCCTGTGCCTGCTGCATGCACCACTTTACAAGAATTCAGTCACATAATAATCAAGCATGATAAAGATACTGAAACTAGAACTAAAGAGATGCGCACACATAGCTAGTACTACTTAATTACCTTGGGACATGTCCATGTCAGCTATGGTTTCCATTCACCGCGAATCTCCTGGATGAACCGTGTCCAAACCCTGCCCGGCAAAGAAAAAGAATAAAGGAGTCATTGATTGCTTGATATCAGGAAATGAACTAAAGATGCTGGCATAGTGCGATAATGATTGAAACTACCTATCGAGCATCAACTTCGGGTCAATGTACTCTTTAATGTCTTTTTTCGTGAGTCCAGTACTTGAACTTTTGCCTCGTCAACGCTAATGATTAGCAGGATCCGGTGAAAACTACGTTGTATAAGAAGGCATGCATGCATGACTCATCAAGTAACTACGTACACTTAACATTGAGTAAGAAAAATAGAATTTATAGTACAAGACAGTAACACTCACTTGAAGTTGTAAGGACATACTATTTCTGATTGGGTATTTAGTATCTTCAAAAACTGATACAAGTTCTCCTCTGTTTCATCTTTCTGTTGTATTACTGTCTTATCACAAATGGTTTTTGGGTCAATGAACCCAATGCCGAAGACTCCATCTCTTTTCATTTCAAACACCTTCATTCTACATAACACCACACAAAAGGATATAGTGAGGATAATTATAGGCAAATGAACGAGCTGGTGAGCTAGAGACTGAAATTACACAAAGAAATATCTTATAGACAACAGAAACTAATGAGAGATTTGTCAAGTGCCTCTTGATTGTGTAACTGAAACAATTCTGGAATTTCAATCCACAAATCTTTTGCATTGAAGAAATGCTCTCGCTTGACTTTCACCATGAGGCTCTCTCGCCCGACTTTTACTTCCCTCACGTACCACGTAAGCAATTTTTACATTTGCGTTGGTAGATGTTGGACCTCCTCAGGCCTGACTAGAGATTTCTCGGGGACATATTTCCATGCTAGTTTTTCCTCTTCCACCATGGGCATGTCCTTGGTGCCTAGAAGTTGTTCAGCAGTGACACATGCCTCGTTAGCCATCTCTTTAATAGCAGCAGCGTCGATTCCCTCGGTACTCACCTTGAGTGGGAGGATCGATTGCACTGCCTAATCTCTCAGTTGGGGAACGATTTTCCCGCTTTTCTTACTACCGCTCGAGTCCTTCTTTCGCTGTTTATGATATGACTTGCTAATAGAGCGTTCATAGTCTGGTCGACCTTTCTCCGGAGGCGGTTTAGCAAGATTGTCCAGAATGTGTTATATGCTTTCCAGAGGTACTATCTCCTTTGGCGGCGGGGGTTGTTTTAGTCCAAAATGGGCCTGCAATTCGGAATCCGTTTGGGCCTTGAGTTCCTCCTCGGACATCTCATAAGCCAACTTCTTTTCGGCGCGGGGGAGGGGGGGTTATTGCTTGGTGCTCTCTTCTACTTTGGAGTCTAGTTCCTAAGCAAAAAATGAAATGATTGCGGACTCGCTCCCGGCTCCATCTCGGGGTGGCGGGGTGGAATCGGCTGACGCGGTGGCGGACTAGCACTATGCTCCTTGTCGGGGCGGCGGGCTGGAGTCGGCTGACGCAGTGGCGGACTAGCGTTGCGCTCCGTGTCAGGGTGGGGTGGAGTCGGCTGATGCGTTGGACTTGGAGGAGGACTCGGAGGCCCTGGAAAGACGACGCGGTCCTTTCTCCATAAGGAGAGACCACATAAGACTTATTGCAGTGTCTGCTGCCCTTCACCTCCAGGAATGTCGAGCTCTACTGACTCATATCCCGACCAGCTGGAATCAGATTGCAATGGAAGGTTGCATAAGGGGGGATTTGTTAAAGCATAGTCGACTGCTACCTTCATGGATATGTTCTTCAGTTTCATGTGTAGATCACAACTTTTCGTCTTTGTGATTTCATCCATGGGGTAGCGAGCCAGCAGTGCATCGTCGGCAATGAACCCCGTGGAACCCATGCTGATTTTCGACATCGACGGGACGGTACTATCTTTTGCTCGATCTGGTTTCTCCAGCCGCTGAGACGTCCTTTGATGGCTAAGTGTGTCGATCTTCTTGTGCCGCCGCAAGTATTTGCATTCCTACTCCTCAAATTGGTCAGCATCTTGCTTCTTCTTGTCTTCCTCCTGATTCTTCTTTCTCGAGCGCCTTTTGTAAGATGAGTCATTCCAGTCCTTAGACCCCTCAACCCACAGAACAACGTCTTTGCCTCGTGTTTGTCCCGGGTGTTCAGGATTCTTGAGGGCGCTTGTAAGCTTGTCGTTCTCTCCGTCGGGCTGGAACACCCCCGTTCGAGCATCTTCTATCGCATCAAATATAGCGTTGGAGGCATTTTTAAGACTTGCCTGCTCCAGAATCTCGCATGTCTTTGGGTCCAACTTCCCCCATGCCCATAAAACCAATTCCTACACCTTTCGGGCCCAGTCAATGTTTTTGAGTGACCCCTGCATTAATCATCTTTTGCTCACATTCATCCCACTTAAGCATGCCACTCTTGTAGCCACCTGGCCCAGAGAATGGTGACACTCTTTTTTCTAAGCATTTTGCTTGTTTATCCTCGCCCGGTCCTTAGGTGCTTCGGATTGCTTGAACTCCACAAATAAGTTCAAGTAATCTTTTTTACTTCTCGTATTGTCCAGTGAATTCTGGAGTCTTGTCTTGTTCCCGAAGTCGGACCATAACCTTTTCTTCCAGTTGCAGAATTATGTGGCCATATTTTTAAGAACAAACTTCTTAACTTTCTCCCGTTGTGCATCCGAGAGATACGATGTTAAGGTGAAATGTGTCATGAGGATATGCCAAAGCAGATTATTTGCTCTTTGGTCCACAAAACTAACTTCTCGATCTTTCTTTGGCCTATACCATTCCTGAATGGAGATCGGGATTTGGTCACTCACAATAACTCCGCATTAAGGTACAAATTTGTCCACATTATTTTTGGGAGGACTTGGTTCGCCACCTAATGTTATCTCATCGATGTTGTACCTTGTGCCTTGGGCAACTTTTTGGCCGGGCCTCGTACTGCCCTGTTTGTAGAAGATTTGCTCGATCTAGAGGACTAAACGAAGAGAAACTCTATTCATCACCCAAGGTGCCGAGGTAATCTTACGAGTTTTTCATAAATAAATTACATTTAAAATACAAATAGTAACATTCATATTGACCCACTATGTAAAATTTGTCATAAAAAAATAAAAATATAGGTTGTAAGACAAGAAAATATGCATTTTATGTATATTTTACACTATGTTTTTACGTTTGTAATTTTACGTAATAAAAATATTTTTTACGGTGATTATACATTTTCTTACGGTCTCTTTTTACGTATGGAATAAGAAAAAAAAATTACATAACGTAAAATTACGATGCATTGATGTTAAAATAGAGGGGGTGAAGAATAACTATTCCTCACCCAGGGTGGCGAATAGCGCGACCCTATATATATATATTTATATATATATATATAGATAGATAGATAGAGAGAGAGAGATAGAGAGAGAGAGAGATCAATTAATACATCTAATGATCACCACAGGACAAATATATACCTCGCCGGACTTTGTTAATTCGAGAAAAATTTCTTCGCCATCATTGTCTGGTTCTCCTTCGTCTTGGTTGTTGTTCCTCAATTCCCTCAGTGGATGGGTTAAGATATTATGAGTCATCATCTATTTCTTCATTCTCTTTGTTTCCGGAGTGTATCATGTCAAACAAGACATACTCTTGATCATGGTCTCTGTCTCTACCATCCATAGCTTAACTAATCAAGAAGAAAGATAAAATAATTTAGTATTCACTTTAGCTAGCAAGATCATCATATATATATATATATATATATATACTAATACATCGAATAATCCATTTAATTAATGCATCATCGAATTAATGTTGTCGAATATAATCTCTCGAATATTATCACTAATACATCTCTCGCATATTATCAAACAATCACCCAAAGAGTTGCCGTTGTACTGAGGCGCAGGTGGTGGATATCCAAAGAGAAGGAACCGTCACAGGATCTTAGCTCGGGTGAGATCCATGAAGAACCTGCCAGGTATCGGAGAATCTCACGTCTAACGCCTCCATGTAGCGACGAATGTGCTCGTCCTCCTCCTTGACACGACAACGTACCTCCTCCTCAAGGGTCGGCTGCTTCTACCTCGAAAGTCGCCCACGTGACCGCCACCAAAGAAGCTCTGGGTCGACGACGGGAGCCCGGTTCCTTAGCAAGATGCGTGCCCCGAAAGGTAGCACCTCCCAGTGCCAGCTCGGCGGAGCCCAGTCCCGGACATGGCGCCAGCCTCTCAAGCAGATTGTCGCCATCGAGTCTACGACGAGAATGCGGGCCGGGCATCGTCGACGTCGAGAAAAAATTATGTAACTATTTAAATTCCTACTATTTAATAAACTTTATCATCCAATCCAAACATAATAAAATTTGTGAATAGTACTATTTGAAATGGGTGAAGAATTAGCATTGCAAATTAATCCCTTCGATAAATGAAAATGTTGAAAATATTTATGCAGATTCGACGTTGCCTGATAATCCAGAATAACTCAAGTATAAAATAAGAGCCGATGACACCGCCTAAAGATAGACTGAATAAAGAAAAGGAGTGGGTGATTCAAATGCTAAATAAAGTGAGCTAGCGATCAATTCTTATTTTATTTTTTGCACATTTGTAATGCGAGGTTCATCGTTCAAATCCGAAAGTCGGCATTTTTTTTGTCCATCAATTCTACAGACAAGAATTTTAGTTTTTTGAATTAAATGAAGAATCCAGCCAATCGAACAGGGCAAGCAAGTTCAGATTGGTGGAATATAAAACATGTTAGTGCAAAATCCCCATGGAGAGCTACAAAGTCTATAGCCTCCTAATTGGTAAAAGTTTTCTCCATCTTGAATCAATTTTTTTTATGTCTTCATGTCCTACAAGTCATTGTTTGCAGATTATCTACACACCTCACACAAGTAATATTAAGTTGCTAAAATCAAGGAATTGTAAGATTCATAGAAAGATAATCACACACATAGCAATCTAAAAACATTGTAAATGTAGAGAGGTGGAGGCTCACCGTGGGAGGAGGGAGAGAGCAGCAGGGGCTCATAACCGACGTGCACCACGGGCTCGTCGGCGGCGGGCAGTAGTAGGGTTGCGGGAGGAAGACGATGACGACGCGTGAGGTGGCTTGGTGCGGTCGGACGGCGGGGCGGGAGGAAGACGATGACGACGCGCGGTGGGTATCTTCGGCGGGACTGGGGAGCAGCCTCACGGCGAGGACGGGCTGAGGAGGCGCGCGGGCGACGTCGAGGCTCGTGGAGGAGGCGCGGGCGGCCGACGTCAGGGGCGGCGTCAGGGGCGGCGATGACGACGACAGATTCGGGGGCGGCGGCGAGCTCCGGTAGCCTGGCGGCATTGGGGCAGGGTGTCGGCGTCGGGAGAATGGAAGAGATTGGGGAAGAATTCGGGGGCGGCTTTATATATAGAGACCTTTAGTCCCGGTTGGTGGCTCCAACCGGGACTAAAGACACCCTTTAGTCCCGGTTGGAGCCAATTGGAGCCACCAACCGGGACTAAAGGTCTCATTTTCGGTGGCCCAAATTCCGCGCGGGAAGGGACCTATAGTCCCGGTTGGAGCCACCAAGAGGGGACTAAAGGTCTATTTTCTCTTTTTTGGTTATTTTTGTTTTTCTAAACACCACAGTTTCTGTTTTTAGATTTGGTATAACTGTTAGACTATTTATAGTTTTTGAATGGATATTTTTGGTTTAGGTCAAAAAAAAATACAAAATTTCTGTTAGTGCGAGTAGTTTTCAAATTTACATAGTTTAAATTTGAATTCTTTTGAAATTTATGTGAATCACTAGTTTGTGAATAACTTTATATAGTCATTCTTTTTCCTGATGTTTAATATTAGTGTGTTTTATTATTATATTAAGTTTGGTAATTTTTAGGTTATTTAAAAAATGAAATGCCTTTTGTAAGAGATGAGTATTCGTCCGAAGAGTATGTACATTTAGTATGTAGTATTTATATATTGTATGTAGTATTTATCAATCCAAAGAGCATGTACATTTAGTATGTAGTACATAAGGATGTTTATGTACTACATATTCTACTTTTTAGGTGGTTTGTATCATATTTTGAGTATGCTCTTTTCTACGTACAAATGTGTATATATTTTACAATTATATTAAAAGTAGGGGCCAACTTGAAATTTTTATTTGAAATATTCATTTTTATGAGCTTGATGCTTTCTATGCTTATGTAGAGGTTCATTTGAAAATATCTCCCTTTGATGAACATGATGCCCTTTGGTTGTAGGAATAGAATCATATTTCCATGTATGATAGGAATCAATCCTTTGTATTTCATATGAAAAATAACATTAGCCTTTACTCAATGGAAAAATTATTCTAGGAATCAAATAACATATCTTTCCCTATAGGATTTGAGATGCATGTCATCTCACTTTTTTTCTATTCCTATGACATTTCTATCCTATGAACTAGAAGCTTGAAACTTTGTTTCGTGTCAGCAACTTTAATTTCATAGCAAAATCCCAATGAACACGAGCACGGGTTGATTTTAACAAAACGCAAGATTCTCGCTGTAAACATGTCAGCATCCTATCAGTAACTTTTCTTTCAAAAGCAGTGGGAGCACGGGTGAATCCAGTGCACATATACCGCGTTCTTGCACGATGCATGCCCTCCTTGGTGACAAATGATTTGGCCTATCCGGCCGGTAGCAGTCCAACAGTCCATAGCGTGACCCGATAGATGGATTGGAACCCTTTACAAGGGCCTATATGTAGCGAACACATATTCATCCATCGATGCATGCAATGCATGATGCATACCACCGGCTGCCCCACGTACGCGCGCTGACACGCTCCAGTGGAGTGAGCAGTGCAACGTACACGGCTGAACAGTGAACAGTGGCGGCGGACATGGATGGGATAAGCCAGTGTCAGCCACAGTGACGGCCTGCCTGCCTTCCTCGGGAACAGCGCGTCCAAAGCGGAGCCGGCCATGGCTGACCGCCGGCCGCTGCAGGCCGCAGCAGCTGCCGATCGATCGATAGGTCGATGGAGACACGGCGAGCACTGTGCGTGGTCGATATAAATGGACTTGTTTTTAAGGATGGAGACTGTACGTACACCTGCTACCGCCACCAGCTCCATGCGCGCACGAGAGCTCTGTAGATGGCGGCAGCAGGTGATCGTCTGGAGGGATAGATGGATAGAGGATGGGATTGGGCAGCGGCAGCATGCAGGTGATCGTCTGGCCGGCTGGCTCAGCTCATCTCTCAGGTCGCCGTCGTCGTCGTCGTGGTGGCGCGCGGCGGCAACTTTTCTCCTCGCCCGGCCGGGCTGTCGCCCGCTGACACCACGCACGCGCGCACACGGCACACGCCGCCGGTGGCTCCATATCCCCATGCATGCAGCCAGCTGCGTACGTCCATGGATAGAGCTAGATGCCGCCGCTGGCTGCACGAATTCATCCTTCACGTGCTCTTGCCGCCGCAGATAGATAGATTTCGTGGAGGACGCCTCGGCGCTGTAGCAGCCCGGCCATGCATGTCCAGCGAGCTGTGCGCTGCTCTCTGGGTGTGGGCATGTGGATGGTCTCCTGGACACCAAATTAAGGGCGAGGCACAGTGCACTGGCAGCTGGGTCGTACAAATTGTGGCGGCCAAATCTCATGTGTTTCTCGACACAGGCAGGCTTAAATGGAGCAACAGTCCGAAGGAAGTTTGGTCGGGCTGTTATTACTCACACGCACAGCGCCACAGCATAGTTTGTACGTACGTACGTACGTTGGAACGTACCAAACCTAGCTACGTGTGGCAGCTTCTTTTTGAAGAGAGTACAATCGAAGTCGCTCACATACACGAGCATACACTCACCCTATCCCTATAAGCATCTTCGATCATCTTCGCTCACATACGCTGACGCCTTCATTATCAACGGGAACGTCTCCTCCCACTGAAAGCACATCGTCGGAAGACCTGGAATAAATTCAGAAAAATGCAAGCACAACGTCAAGTCTGGGACTTGAACTCTAATAGACAGGGGATACCACAGTCCTCCTAACCATCCAACCACGGGTTGGTTGGCAGCTAGCTTAACAAGGCAAACAGTAATCAGGACCAGCAGCAGGAATGGTACCGTACGCGTAGCGTATCAATCCAGGTGCCGGTGTACGTACGTGTGGCTGCCGTGGCTGCCACGACGACCACGTAATGAGGCACGTACGGCATGTGGAAATCTATGATAATGGTACTGGGCCAACAAGCTGGAGATCCTGGTGCCGGAGAGCTTTGGCAGCAAGCACGCACACGCACGCACGTACCATATCTTGTTTCGTCGTTTTGAGCCCTTGTCGTCCGTGCGATCTCTATCTATACCACGTCTTTATATGGAATATGTACTTATATGCATGAGTGTCGTTTTACTTCGAGCTTTTGGCCAGCATGAGGTTTTAATTACGTAACTTTGAAATCATCATTTTGTACGTCAACCTCTTAGAACATCTTCAACACGCGCGACATGCTAAATTATTTTTACAATGTTAAAATAGCTTTTTTTAACTCGTAACAGGGCATTGCTCCAGTGGACGCTGTAAAATATGACGTGACGCTATAAATTCAATAGCTGCGTCAAAGTTACAGCGCGCGTGTCCGACACAAATAACATTTTCCGGGCGGGAATAAGCGCAAGAAATACATGGTGCGTGGGAGCGGGCGTAAAAAATACACGTGTGATGTCGTTTTTCTTCGTGCGTTGGACCAAATTTATCACGTGCGTAATTATTGTGCGGCTGCTGAAACACCCGTTTTTTTAACACGCGACGAAGATAATGCGCCTCTTGGAGATGTTCTTATGCCACATCCCCTTGTCACTAAACCAATAGTACTACAAGCTACTCCCTCTGTTCCTAAATATAAGTCTTTTGAAATATTTTAATAAAAGACTACATATGAAACAAAATAAATAAATTTACACTTTAAAGTATGTCTATATACATCCGTATGTAGTTCTTTAGTGAAAGCTTTAAAACACTTATATTTAGTCTAGAGAGATGAATTGTAATGCGATGATCTCATTAGGGGTGCTGGTGCACGTATATATAATACAAGGGAAGGCCTCTACCTCAACTATACAAGACTAGGAGCTGGGCCACAATGTAATACACGTGCAACACAATTACATATTCAAACCCCCCCCCCCCCCCCCCCGGCAGTCGAAGCGTCACTGGAGACACATAGACTGGACCGAAACTCCTCGAAGACTTGAGCGTGTTCTGGTAAGGAATACATCCCACGTAATTAGCTCCATATGGTTGCGTTCTAATTAATGAAGCCAAATTTCTAAATGGTTCATTCCTTCCGGAGGACACTGAAAGCAGTAGCGCGGGGTCGTCTCAGAGCTCCCATTGGGACACTAATTTAAATAGGGCGTTTAACATAATGAAAAACAAGGATAAGTCCAGTAAGCCGTCGTCAGCTGGTCGTGTGGCCGGCAAAGGCTTGTCCACGAAATGGTCGTCATACTATAACGTTGGTGGGCGAAAGGAGAGAAATACCAACTTGGAAAGCCAGTCGCACGAGGTTGAAGAACTCAAGGCAAAAGTGGCGCGGATTACGGAGATGGTCCAAGAGCTAGTGCAACACCAAGTGGGAGGGGTGATCACTGCCATTGTGCCTACCTTGATTGAGGGGCTGCAGGCGTGGATTGCGGGCGGCCAACAGGGGCCGCCCCCGATTCCCAGCTTCATGGCCAGCAACTCGCACAACGCGCAGGCGACGCCATTGGTGTCTCCGGCGCCGGCCGGCACCTCGGCAGCAAGCGGCCCCTCCGTCACTTGCACGCCCGCCGTTGGCGGTGCCTCGACATTAGCCGAGATCGACGCCATCACGGTAGTTAAGCCTCTCTCGGCCGATGACTTCATCTCCTTGCCTTTGACTGGGCATCCCCTGACGCCCTACATGTTTTCGCAGGGCGCCGGCGCCGACGTTCCATGCACTCTCCTGCACTTCATGGGTGGCGAGTTGATCGATGTCGCCAAGGGCAAAATCGTTCAACCGGGCAACCCCATGTTCCACGGTAAACCGATGCCACCCACCACGTATAGGGTTCAACTGGTTCGGGTGTTGCCAGGCTGCGACGACTTGTTACCTCCGTTCTACCCCGCTGGGGCCGACAAAGATGATGTGATGACCCTCAGCGCCTGCTTAAGCTGGCCCTTGCTTTGGCCGAAGAGCCAGATTCGTTTGGGGCGGGGGACACCACCCCACAGACAACACCGCCAGTCGTGCCGGCGCCAAGCCATGGCAAGACCGCTGCAACGCTACCAGACATGCATATGGCACAGGATCCGGACATGCATATGGCACAGGTTCCGGACGACGACGATGACGACGATGATACATTTACCAAGGTCGATAAGTACTTTGCCGAACATGGGTACGGTGAGGAATTCTTGGGGCCTCCTTCTCAAGAACCCAACCCTGCAAAAGACGACCGTGATCTAGCTGGTACCGCGGAGAAACCCAATTGCAACAGGCGTTGTCTGGCGTTTAGTTTTGAGGAGACGCCTCGCGCTGCCGCCTTGACCGAGCCTCAGATAGCCAAGGTGCAAAATATTATCAGCCCCAACACACTCAAGAAGGTGGTCTCTGAGTAGATGAACTCGATCCCATTACATTAGCAGAAGAAGGGACGGAAAAGAAAGACTAACAAGGGTGCGAGCCAGCCGGCACTGAGTACGATCCGTGCTCTGGACGGGCCACCTTCACCTAAGGATATCTCGAGGAGGGTGCATGTGGCGGGTAGGCCGATGCTACCGACTAATCTGCTCAATGCTGCAACCAGTGTTATGCGGAGTCTGCATGACAGTGTTCCTTGTTTGGAGAAGCGGCATCTCTCCGAGAATAATGTGGCATACCCGGTTTTCGTGGCCAATGTGCCAGAGGGCAAGGGCTTTGTCAATAGCGCCATCGGGGGTATGTGTTGGAATTATGCCCTAGAGGCAATAATAAATATAGTTATTATTATAATTCCTGTATCAAGATAATCGTTTATTATCCATGCTATAATTGTATTGAATGAAGACTCATTTACATGTGTGGATACATAGACAAAACACCGTCCCTAGCAAGCCTCTAGTTGGCTAGCCAATTGATCAAAGATAGTCAGTGTCTTTTGATTATGAACAAAGTGTTGTTGCTTGATAACTAGATCACGTTATTAGGAGAATCACGTGATGGACTAGACCCAAACTAATAGACGTAGCATATTGATCGTGTCATTTTGTTGCTACTGTTTTCTGCGTGTCAAGTATTTATTCCTATGACCATGAGATCATATAACTCACTGACACCGGAGGAATGCTTTGTGTGTATCAAACGTCGCAACGTAACTGGGTGACTATAAAGATGCTCTACAGGTATCTCCGAAGGTGTTAGTTGAGTTAGTATGGATCAAGACTAGGATTTGTCACTCCGTGTGACGGAGAGGTATCTCGGGGCCCACTCAGTAATACAACATCACACACAAGCCTTGCAAGCAATGTGACTTAGTGAAAGTTGCGGGATCTTGTATTACGGAACGAGTAAAGAGACTTGCCGGTGAACGAGATTGAAATAGGTATGCGGATACTGACGATCGAATCTCGGGCAAGTAACATACCGAAGGACAAAGGAAATGACATACGAGACTATATGAATCCTTGGCACTGAGGTTCAAACGATAAGATCTTCGTAGAATATGTAGGATCCAATATAGGCATCCAGGTCCCGCTATTGGATATTGACCGAGGAGTCTCTCGGGTCATGTCTACATAGTTCTCGAACCCGCAGGGTCTGCACACTTAAGGTTCGAGGTTGTTTTGTGCGTATTTGAGTTATATGGTTGGTTACCGAATGTTGTTCGGAGTCCCGGATGAGATCACGGACGTCACGAGGGTTTCCGGAATGGTCCGGAAATGAAGATTGATATATAGGATGACCTCATTTGATTACCGGAAGGTTTTCGGAGTTACCGGGAATGTACCGGGAATGACGAATGGGTTCCGGGAGTTCACCGGGGGGGCAACCCACCCCGGGGAAGCCCATAGGCCTTGAGGGTGGCACACCAGCCCTTAGTGGGCTGGTGGGACAGCCCAAAAGGGCCCTATGCGCCTAGGAAAGAAAATCAAAGAGAAAAAAAAAGAGGAGGTCGGAAGGGAAGGAAGGACTCCCACCCACCAAACCAAGTCCAACTCAGTTTGGGGGGGAGCCTTCCCCCTTGGACTCGGCCGACCCCCTTGGGGCTCCTTGAGCCCCGAGGCAAGGTCCCCTCCCTCCCACCTATATATACGGAGGTTTTAGGGCTGATTTGAGACGACTTTTCCACGGCAGCCCGACCACATACCTCCACGGTTTTTCCTCTAGATCGCGTTTCTGCGGATCTCGGGCGGAGCCCTGCTGAGACAAGGTCATCACCAACCTCCGGAGCGCCGTCACGCTGCCGGAGAACTCTTCTACCTCTCCGTCTCTCTTGCTGGATCAAGAAGGCCGAGATCATCGTCGGGCTGTACGTGTGCTGAACGCGGAGGTGCCGTCCGTTCGGTACTAAATCGTGGGACTGATCGCGGGATTGTTCGCGGGGCGGATCGAGGGACGTGAGGACGTTCCACTACATCAACCGCGTTCATTAACGCTTCTGCTGTATGATCTACAAGGGTACGTAGATCACTCATCCCCTCTCGTAGATGGACATCACCATGATAGGTCTTCGTGCGCGTAAGAAAATTTTTGTTTCCCATGCGACGTTCCCCAACAGTATGATCGTTCTGCGGTTTGCTGACATCTTCGCTATGTTTAACCTTCATCCGCTGCACTACACCTTCGTTCGGCTATTTTCGCTGAGTATGGAGATGCGGATCATTAGAGACAAGCCCCCGGACCTAGTGATAGTCGACCCCTTCTATATGCGTGCCAAGATCTTGGGCAGCGCTGGGGACCGGCAAGTCGCGAGTTCATACCTCGAAGGCGTCATTCTAGCAAACTCGGAAAAGGATAACTTCCTCGTGCCTTACTTTCCTTGGTAAGTTACCCCTCACCGCCACGTAACATATGATTTCTTAGATTTTGATCGTCCTTTTTTTCTAACATTCCATGTTTTGTGCAGTGACACACGTTGCACACTCATCCTCTTAAGCCTGAAATATTCCACGGCCACGTATTTCGACTCGGACCGTTAGTCAAAAAAAGACTACACAAATATCTAGAAAGTTCTTGATGAAGCTTTTCCCGGCTACGCCATATCTGGAGGCACCTTCAGCAGGACAAGTCTCAGGCACGGCAAGCACGTGTTCACCCACAATACGACGTTCGCCTGCGTCAAGCAGCTGCCTGGCAGTCAGAAGGATGCCTACTACTCCCTCCATCACATGCGGGCGATCATACGGGACAGTAATCACCTTCAGCTACCAAATAATCTCAAAGATTGGGCCGCACGCTTGTCGGCAATCCAGGATGCGGACATCAGACAAGAATTCTTTCGCATCCAGTCGGAGTTTGCGGAAATCATCCATCAAGATGTCCTTCGTACCTCGGGGTAGTTCTACCTCAGATCTCCGCTGTCCAATAGTGAGATAGATACAATGCTACAAATGCAGGCTGACAACGACCGCAATTTCATGACCATCACGAAAGACGGCGGCTTCATCCACGTTCCCGTGAATCGCTACTAATTCATGTTGCAATATTAAAATTTAATGAACTGGTATGTCTCTTTGGTTTGGACAGTCGTTCAACTTATATATAATCGATGCTATTTATTAGTAGGACCATGAATCGTGCTGTTATAGTTGTAATATTAAATTTTAATGAACTTGTATGTCTCTGTGAATTGCTACTAACGTTTTGTTTGGCTAGTGCATAGAGATGCCGTCGTATGTCGTGTACAAGGGTAAGGTTCCCGGAGTCTACGACGACTTGGAGGAGTGTCGAAGATAGGTTCACCGATTCAGCGGTAACGGTTACAAAGGGTACACCACAAGGGCGGAGGCGGAAGTTAGATACGCGCGCTATCTAGCGGGAGAGAGGAGGGAGCGTTGGAGGAACCGGATGAAGACCAGTTTCATTGCGATTATGCTCATCGTGATGACCGCAGCTCTCTTCTATGCGATGGTAGTTTAGATGGTCGATATATCGACTTGTAATGTGAAGACAAACTCGCTACTCGCGGTCTCGAGACTTGTAATGTTCTAACTTTGTTCGGTATTTTAAATTCGGAGACTAATATGATGAATTGTATTCGGAGACTAATCTTCTATTGTATTCGATAAATCTGTTGTTTATAATTTGTGCTATCTATATTCTGTGCAATAATATATTTTGTAATCTGTGCAAATATCAGAAAAAATAAAATAAATACATAATATTCATACTAGTGGCGCATCACTCAGCACACTAGTGGCGCATCACTCAGCACACTAGTGAGCCACTAGTAAGCCAGAGCATATGGGTAAATATGGCCCTGGGAGGCATACTAATGGCGCACCAGGATCTATACTAATGGCGCACCGGGATCTATACTAATGGCGCACCAGGATCTATACTAATGATGCACTACTTGGTGCGCCATTAGTATACGAGATACTAATGGCGCACCGTGAGCAATACTAATGGCGCACTACCTGGTGCGTCATTAGTATACCAGATACTAATGGCGTACTACCTGGTGCGCCATTAGTATACCAGATACTAATGGCGCACTTGTGGTGCGCCATTAGTAAAAAAATCTAATGGCGTGATGCTAGTGGCGCACCTATAGTGCGCCATTAGTAGCAAAAATAGGTGCGCCATTAGCAAGCCTTTTCCTAGTAGTGTTTGTGTGGCATGGTGGCGGCGGTGCTAGGATAACAGAGACACCCAAATATGCGGAGACCGTCATAGGATGGTGGTGTACCGAAGAGAAGGTGGTGAGGAGCATAGTTCCATCGGGGACGACATGGACGAATGTTGATTAAGAGAGAGGCGGTGGCAAGAGCATCAGGCCAGAACCGAGCGGGGACGTTGGCATGGAAAAGCAACGTGCGGACGCAATCGTTGAGAGTGCGAAGGATGCGCTCGGCGCGGCCGTTCTGTTGTGATGTGTAAGGACAAGTGAGGCGGAAGATAGTGCCATGAGAGGCGAGAAGTGAGCGAAAAGCGACAATGTCAAACTCTTTGTCGTTGTCGGTTTGCAGTGCAAGTATGGGGCGAGCGAACTGGGCGGTGACGTAGGCATAAAAGGCGGTGAGTGTGGATAAAGCATCGGATTTACGACGAAGAGGAAAAGTCCACACAAAATGAGAATAATCATCTAAGATCACCAAATAGTATAGATAGCCCGTGTTACTCGCAACAGGAGACGTCCAAACATCACTGTGAACCAACTGAAACGGAAAGGTAGAAACTGAAGTAGACACGCTAAAGGGAAGAAGCATGTGCTTGCCTAAGCGACAAGCCTCACAAGTATGTTTATCGAGCTTATTACATGAGAAAGATAAACTCCTAAGGATCTGATGCAAGACGACAGGGTTGGGGTGGCCCAAGCGAGCGTGCCGAAGGTCGACGCCGGCGGAGAGAGCGACGGGTGTGGAAGTGGAAGCGCCGGCGTGCACGGGATAAAGATCGTCAGGGCTATCACATCGGTGCAGCACCATCCGGGTACGGGCGTCCTTCATAGAAAAACCAACACCGTCAAACTCAACAGTAAGTGGATTCTCACGAGTAAGGCATTTAATGGAAACTAGGCTAGTGACTAAATTAGGAGAGACAAGAACATTAGACATAATGATAGGTGTGGAACTGGAGGGAAAACTGGTGGTACCGACGTGGGTAATAGGTAAAGAATAACCGTTGCCAATGGTGATATGAGCGGGTGTGTGAACGGGAGTGGAAAAGGAAAGGTTACCGGGATGAGCTGTCATGTGCGCGGTAGCACCCGAGTCCATGTACCAGTCGCCTCCACCATCATAGGAGGGTCGGGTCCCATGGTGCAGGTGTCGGGGGCGGCAGCAGGCCTCCGTAAGGTGGTGCCTGGGTGGGCGCGCCGTAACCGCCGAGGGGTGGCAGCGCGAGCGGGGCTCCGTAGGGCTGGTAGGGGGCGGCGAGGAGCGCCTGGTGAACCGCGGGACGGGGGCCAAGGAGGCCCGGGGCAGGAGGCCGCGGGACGGGCATGTGGTAGGCGTGGACGACGCCCGTCCACGGGTTCTGCCCGGCGGTCCACGGAGGAGGCGGCGGCTGGAATGGTGGTGCACCCCCTGTGCCCAGCGCCTGTTGTTGCGGTGGCTGCTGCTGGCGGCGGCCCCCACCTCCCCGCCGGTTGCGGCGGCCCCCGCCACCTTGCGGCTGCTGGGGAGGCACGGGTGGAGCGGGCGGCGGCAGGTAGTAGCCAGCGGGTGCGAGCGGCGCGGACTGTCGGGGGGCGGCCGGAGGAGAAGGGCCGCCGCGGGTGGTGCCGACGGCGAGAGCGGTGTGCGGAACCCGCTGCTTCAGCTTCGTCATCCGGCGCTCCTCAAGTTTGAGGTATGCGACGACGCGCTGGAAGGTGGGTTGCGGCATCAGGGTGAGCTTGGATGCTGCGTTGCCGAAGTCCTCGTTAAGACCGGCGGTGAGGGTGCTCAGCATGAGGTCGTCGGAGACCTTGGCGCCGATGTCGCGAAGCTCGTCGTCAAGCATCTTAAGCCTCATGCAGTAGTCTTCGATGGTGGCGTTGTCCTGGTGACAGCCGAAAAACTCTTGCTGCAAGAAAACAAGGCGCTGGAGTTTGTTGTCGGTGAAGAGCGCGTTGATCTTGGCCCACGCGGTGCAGGCAGCGTCGTCCTCGACGACAACCGTGTGGAAGATGTCCTTCGAGACTGTCCGGTAGAACCAAGGTATGATCGTTGCCTCAACGGCGGACCACTCCGGGTCGCCGCGCATATACCCGGTGTCCACAGAACCGTCGATGTGCTCTGTGAGGTAGTACTCGCGGAAGACAAGGTAGAAGTAGGTCTTCCACGCGTAATAGGACGTGCTAGAGCTGTCGAGACGGATGGGGACCCGGGCCTCAATGTTGAGGTCACGGATGGCGGCGGCGGAGGGTTCGGGACCGGCGAACGGGTTGGAGGAGTGGGTGGTGGAGGAACCGATGGAGTGAGGTGACGACATGGCAGCAGCGTGTGGGAAAGCGGCTAGGGTATAGGGGTGGAGAGGAGGTCGGGGGAGTAGTGAGGCGCGGCTGCAGCGGGGAACCGGCGCGGCGCGAGCGTGGCGTGCGATCAGGCAGGCGAGCGGGCGGGCACGGCGCGAGCGTGGCGCCGATCGGGCAGGCTGGCGGGCGGGCGTGACTGCAGAGAAGGGGCGTGCGCGAGGGAGGGCGGAAGCGATACAGTGGCTGCGGCGCGGGGAAGGAGGAGTAGGGGCGCGGCTGCGGCGGTGATTAGATGAGGAGGTGGGGCGCGGCGGCGGCGGCTACCCTAGGGTTGGAACGAAAGAACTGATACCATCTAGAGAGATGAATTGTAATGCGATGATCTCATTAGGGGTGCTGGTGCACGTATATATAATACAAGGGAAGACCTCTACGTCAACTATACAAGACTAGGAGGTGGGCCACAACTGTAATACACGTGCAGCACAAAATACATATTCAACATTTAGTAACGGCGGGAGTAGGTGTTTGATCTAGTGCCGATCCTTGTATCGGAGGGCTGAGAACGTCGGCCGAACAGTCGTTAAGTACGCACGGCGGCCCACGGGAACAGTACTCCTGCGATTGGACACGCAGAATGGACCGACCTTATGTCAATCCAATATCCATGGATCCATCCATCAGCAAGCAGGTGAGACTAGCCAGGCCTGAGAGAGTGATGGGGCGAGGTTTGACCAGTTTGTCACGCAGGTACAACCTGGTGGGGCCGCACCTGTCAGCCATTGTTTCAAAAAGCAAGCTAGTGCAAGTTGGCTCAGCTCGATCAGCGGCTGCTGCTTTGACTAGACTGACGCAGCACACCACACCACACCACACCATACCCAGCTGGAGTGGAGTACTTGACTGCGCCTTCTTGTCCCACTCGGTCTCACCCATTATACTTACATTACATCAAGCTAGGGCTAGCTGAGGCTCAGCTAGCTAGATTCACCACATATTCGTCGACTGTTTGCACATGATGGGTGCAGCTAATCAGAGGAGTAGTCTCTAGTGGTGCTTCGTATCATGTGGTGCAGCTAGTTAGGGTGTGTTTGCAAACAGTACCTATCCTATGCTAGTTGTTCCCATTTAAGACATATTGAGTATAAACATGCTCAGTACATGCAACTGCAGTTGTTTGGTACCAGTATATGTATTGACGCATGTTGAACTGAGATTGTGTTTGGTAGGCTGCATCAAACGACGGGAGGGTGGAGGCGCCAGCGGGACGGCGGGGAGGGGCCTTCTGGCGGCTAGGTCGGGAGGGGGAGGGGGGAGGAGGACGAGCGAGGGAACGAGGGTCGGGGGGAGCGTAGCTGAGCCCAGCTCGGCTGTATGGGCGAGCTCCCTTCAGCATAGCTCTGGGTCTTTTTTGCATCGATGGAGCTATGCTGGGAAGAGCCCATACACCCTGTCAAACACCTAAAAATGGGTTGAAGAGGAAATATTTGGCCTTATGCACCCTCCGTACAGGCTACCAAACACACCCTTAGAGGGATGCGCATGATGCATGCGTGGAACTGCACAAGGAAAGACGCATGAGTACTCCTTTAATTACACTAATGAAGTATGATCGACTATCATCCTTGCATTCCTAAATATAAGTCTTTGTAAAAAATTTAATATGAATCACATACTAAACAAAACGAGTAAATCCACATCCTAAAATATGTTTATATACATTCATATGTATTCAATATTAAAATCTCTAAAAAACTTATATTTGAGAATGAAAGAAGTAGAGTCTATTATCCATGCACTTATGCACTTCTTTATACTCCCTCCGTTTTTAAATATAAGTTTTTTTTTAAATTTACTAGAGGACTATATACGAAACAACACAAGTGAATCTACACTTTTAAGGTATGTTTATATACATTTTTTGTAATTTCCTAATGAAACTTCTAAAACAATATATTTAGAAATGAAGGGAGTATGTGGGAACTGCATATACATGCATAGAGTGCTTACTCTAGTCCAGGTCACTATCGGCTTGTGCATCAAAAATATGTACTTCCTCCTTCCGAAATTACTTGTTGCAAAAATGGATAGAAACAGATGTATCTAAAACTAAAATACATCTAGATACATCCATTTCTCGGACAAGTATTACCGTACGGAGGGAGTACATAAACTACTTCATCCGTTCGTAAATATAAGTCATTTAAGATATTTTACTAGGAGTCTACATACGAAGCAAAATGAGTGAATCTATACTTTAAAGTATGTCTATATACATCCGTATGTAATTCATTAATGAAACCTTTTTAAAAACTTATATTTAGGAACGAGGGAGTATCATACATGTCCAAGAAATATGCACATAAACTATCATGCATGCAGGTCACTATCGGTTTGTGCACCGACGATTACACTTGTTTTTCCAATAGATCAACAACGTGACCTCGAATGCACAACAAGCAACAAACCAATCAAGCATCGTATTACTACATGCTGAACAAGCTACGATGGTCAGCATCTCCTCCATTTTTATACCAGTCCGTACTCGGCGTGCCAGGGAGAACGGCCGGATTGTGACGTACGGCCGACTAGAACAACTCATTATCTAACCACACATCGATCCATCTTTTCATCTCTCATCTCTGGACATGCATGCATGCATGGACGGACCACACAACCCACTCGCACATACACACACTCAACTCGATCGATACGTATATATCGATCCCGAACCGGCGCTAGTTTACGAGCTAATGATGCGGTGGGCAGCGCATGCAAAGCGTAGTTTAAGCCTTTGTTAATGGGTGGTTCGAGGCGATCTTTCAGCGTGAGATTGGCTCGGCTTGCTTTGATGTGTTGTTTTTTTAGCCAGTTTCCGTTTGCTTTGCATGCATGCGCATCCAGCCTGCTTCGATCGATCTCGCTTATGAACCACGTACGCCCACTGGTTTATAAAAGATTATACGAGCGTGCTACCTACGGCCGGGTTGCATCCATAGGTGCTAAGCGGAATCTAAAGACCAGAGGAATTAGTTGACACAAATTTAACAAGAGAGGTTTGGCCTCCACCGCAGCCTTAGCACCTAATGCTAAGCTGATATTACATTGTATATATACATACTATATTAGTGGCGAATCTTGGAAGAAAATGAAGGGGGCTCGATGTTAACGATGTGAAGAAGAAAAAAAACACTAATTTCAGTTTTTTAGTTCAGATAATGTTAAATTTTTTATAATGAATACTAATAAATTTTGTTTTTTTAATTTTTGAAAGGGGGGGCTCAAGCATGCATGTTGAAGCATCCCCCTGGTTCGCCCTACAGTGGTTACTTTCAATTACTAAGTTTTGCATACGACATGGGCATAGTATCGGTCTTATATGATGTTGTTTGCGAATGATCTCATATGGCTTATTTATGTGCCACCATGTCCTCCTTTTTTTACTATGTCAAACAGTTAGTTTTTGTTGCGTGCAGGGTGCCGCTCATTGTGCTTTGTTTCTGTTTGTTAATACAAAATTAATAAACGTGTCCATTACCAAAAATAAAAGCGAGAGAGAGAGAGAGAGAAATTAGTGTGTGATTTAAGAGTGCTAGAAAACCTTTAGACATATGAATTTTTCATAGGTCGTTTGATTTGTAGGATTGAATCCTATATGATTGTTTCCTAAGGAATTATTTGTATTGCATCTCATAGGAAATCTTGCATCTACTCCAACCTCTTGGGGGGGGGGGGGAATCTTTTTTTCTATGATGCAATCAAAAAAACTCGAATCTTGTATGATTTGAATTGAAATGACATTCCAATTTTGTGTTATTCATATTCCTACATTTTTTAAAGAGTCTTATACAGTGTTTCCACATTTCCCTCCAATATTGTTACATCATGTCATGTTTAATCCTATTTAACATTTGCCCTGATTTTTATTGATTGGATAGTTAATTGTCATAAAATGTGACAAAATGTAAGAATTAAGCGGTGAAGTGTGGCTACAAATTTTTCTTGGGGAAATGCTATCGAAAATGTGCAGATGTGTGGTAAAAGTGGATCTCTAATATAATATAGTTAGGCAAAATACTAAATGCTAGATGGGTTTATTTCATAACTAATTCCCTCTTTCAATGATACATATTTATCAAAGAATTCGATAAACAATTACAAGTCGTTACCTCCATGTCTTCAAACACAAGCTTGCGTGCCACTAAAACTAGTAAGGTGTACCAATGAGTGTCCATTGATTAGTCCACCCTTCATAACAAAACGCTAATAATGGTCTCACTGGATAGGTACACTGATCTAGCTTTATGGTCAGGTTAAATTAGTAAATGCCCAAAGAAAGGTGCTCACCTTTAGTGTACTACAAAAGCAGTAGGTAAATCAAAAGGCATAATAGCAAAAAATGCTACATATGGAGATACTGCCTACTTGCCTAGCCATGTGTCCATTCATGTATTGCCCACTCAGTGCTCATCCTCTCGCGTCTAGAAACGTGTCCACTCCAAAGTGAACTTGCCTTTGCAATTAGTCTAATATATGCATCTATCACGCAGCTGCATAGTTTGCATACAGATACTTGGAGCTCTCATGTCATGATCGTACGGCTATCCTTCTCAAAAGGCCCAAAAGGGAATCACCCATGCCATTGGATGACAAGGGTATCTTGTAGCCTTGATCAGGGGTTAAAGGTTGTGGGATTGTGGAGATTAGAAATAGCTAGACCAAATTGGAATAACCTAGTTAATTAGTAATTAACTAGCTGCTAGGTCTTCTTTTTAGGCTGATTCCTACAAGGAAAAGTAGTCGCGGCAGATGAAATATGGTGCAGTCGTCCAGATGCATCATGCATGGATCCACATGAGATAAAATCGATCAAATTCTGTTGAGAAGTTTGATTCTATATATGTACTACCTCTGTTAATTACATACTGGATGTCCTTTTAGAAAATCCGTGATCGAACTAATTTATCTTTGCTTTTGCAGGGCATTGGCTGAGCTTGGTTAGCCGCAAATGGTACCAATTAATATGGCTGTCTATAGAAGCGTTCCACGTTTTCTTATACAAAATGTTACTTGCACATTTGTAAAAAGAAATGGTCTCCCCTGCAAAAAAAAATGGACTAAGCCTGTTGAGACATCAAGAACCCCATCTATTTCAAAAGAAGTACTCCCTCCGTCTCAAAACTCTTGTAGATATGAAAGTATCTAGTCATATTTTAGTATTTAAATGCATTTATTTCTAGATAAATTTAAGACAAGAATTTTGGGACGGAGGGGGTATATGATTTGTTGCGAATGTGATGCAGCCAATCCCCTTGTGTTTTAGACATTCAAGTAATATGTGTACATATACACTCCAATAGACCATTTAACGTTGTCAAAAAAGAAGGGAGTAATAATACCTTAGTCTTGGCTGCTAGTGAGTGGGAAGCTATTTATAAATACTGATAATCTGAGAATTTGTTTCCATCAAAGCCACGGGGTAATCATTTAAGATGCATAAACACATTATGCATAAGTTCTTCGAAGTTTGAAGTTTCATGAATACATACTAGCTAAACTGTATCAAACTTTTTAGCTATATAGCTAGCCATCTCCTTTGTAGGCATGCATGCCTTGCATGTGATGACGGATGCTTAGGGGCCGGATAACATTTCCACTGCACAACCTTGAAAGGATAAGGACATAGTACATGTTAGTTAGTTAGTACATATAAACTATTGTCACTAAGTACGTACTTTCGTGGCATGCTTAATTAGGACATGATTTGGTGCAATGATGCATGTCAGAGTTGTGTATAATTAAGAATGACAGGAAAAATCTTGCTGGTGTGCCCGTCTCTGGTGCCCCTGGACATGCACATGCATGATGGATCAGACAAAATGAGAGTCTAGCTAGAGGATAAGGCACAAGTGTTTAGGCATGTTTCCAGACTTGGATATATGACGTCAGTAGATGCATATACAAAAGGCAATGCTGGAGGGAGAATGGTTCTATTTTTAGCAGGAAGAATGGATTAGTATGTTCTGGAATTTAGCAAATGCACTATGCCATGAACTTTATAAAAGAATACACTCAAGTGCCTTGGCCTACTGGGAAAATAAACGATTCTTTTAACAGTAAATTAATGGGTACCCTAAACTAATTCCTAGCGACTTTATACATGAGAAAGGACTTCCCTCTTTCACCATGGGCTATATAGTGTATAAAAGTGCATGTACATGGCATGAGATGGGGGCCAATATCCAGTGGTTCTAAGTCAAGCCAGCTTCTCCAACTTCTGCTGTTTTGATTCATAGCCATATGTTGCCAGGATGAAGAAACCGGTCGCCAAAACTGTGACAGGATTTGGCAAAACTAACATTCTTGATAGGTAGAGCAAGCTGCTAAAACATATAGCACGCTATAGCTACTCCAACATATATGCTACACAAACATTGCACCTACAAACTGCTGCCAGATTTGTGGCAAAGTTTTTTCTTAGAGGAAAAAATGCTAAACCGAAAATTAGCTTTTCTAAAAAAACAAATACTAATTTGCAGTTCAGCATTTTTTTTCCTTCCTAAAACAAATAGCTGATGATGAGCCCGGGCAGGCCCAACCAAAATTAGGAGTGGAGGTATCACACAGGATCCAGCGAAAGGGTCGGCCCACTTTGGTGATCAGGACATGAACGATTCCATTTTGGTCTTCCAATTTTCTCCCAAATAACCATCTGCATATGTTTCAGGATTAAAAACAAATAATATTGAATTATAAAATGCATATAAAAATAAAAAAGTTTGAAACAAATTTTAAAAAGGAAAAAAAAATACAATTATTCCCCATACTAAAAAATGCCTTGTATGTTTGAAGACGTTCTGGATTTCTAAACATCTTCATAAAATTATTTATTCCTCAACGTTCATGTAATTTAACAATGTTCGCATTTTTTAAATGCTCATATATTTCAAAAACATTTCATGAACGAAAATTCTCAAAATGGTGACCATTATTTGAAGGAAGAGAAAGAAAAAGAAGACAAAATAGAGAATTAAAGTGAAAGGCAAAAAATGGACTAAAACTGGTTGACGGAAAAATGGACTAAAACTGGTTGACGGAAAAAATGAGCGACACAAACGAACCAAAACAAAACTGTTAAACTCACTATCAAAGCTGAGGAATGGTCGCTGTTGCTCCTAGCCTCCTTATTGCGCTAGGCACAGTATCACGGTTATGTGCTTTTGGGCGTCATCTTGATGAAGAAGCGATAAATAGGGTGTACCAGCAACAGAAAATGCAAACGGAGCTCCAGCAAGACCTCGTTTTCTAAATATAAGTTTTCATAATGCGTTTGTCACGCTTTTGTGGACACACATATATATGTATACTACATCTGTGTAAAATTTCACAACATTATAGTTACTCCAAGTATTGTACAGAAAAAAAGATAAATATGTATTTCCAAAATGGGCTCTTTTCAGTTTTTTGGGTTTTTTCTCTCGTACAGCCTACAAATCACAATATTTTCAAGCACACTTTCACACGCTCGTGTGGAACACATATAAGTTTCAATGGAATGTTTATTGGATTTTTCTAAAACTTTAAGTATGTTTTTTGATTTTATGTAAATTACCGAGCTCCACTCTTCACCAAAAATCTGCAGCAATTCTTATTTGACGTATTTGCATCAAATAGGTGTCTGCTGCCACAGACGAGCAACGGCAGAGCTTCGGATGGGCAGGCCTATTTTAGCCAACATAGTGCAAGGTTTCCATGTCTGGTTGTCTATGGTTTTATGAACATTTTGAAAGCTTCTATTTGTTTGTTTTTCTTTTTATCTTCTTTTTTCAGTATTCTTGTTTTTGCGTATTTTATTCAATGGTTTTTCTTTTACCTTTTTCAAAAAAAGGTTAATTAGTTTCAAAGGTTTTCTGGATTTTCAAAACAAAACGTTTTTATATTAAAAAAAAAAATTTACAACTTTTGTTTGTGTTTTTATAAAGATGTTTAAAATTTCAAAAAACAGTATTTTAAAACTTTCTAAAAATAAAATCGGCATGTTTATGAAATTTCAGGAAATATTCAAAAATTGTTTGCCTTAACGAAAATTGTTCAGAAAATATTAGAAATATCAAAATTATTATGTTTTTAAAAAATATTCCGAATTTAAAAAAATATTCATGCTTTGAAAATTGTGTGTGATACAAAACATATTGTCATTTTTCTAATAAAATGTTTGACACGATAACCTGGTTCACCACGGTGCACCTCTTCACTATCGGTTTACTACATTGTGTTGTCAAGAAGTCTTTTTTGCTTTCGCTATAGTATAATGTGAATGAGCTTACCTATTCATGTGTTTCGCCTCCAATTAGAGACTACTAGTGTCAAATAGGAGGTCCTCAAAATACATATATGATTGAACTATGGACCTTGACGATCGACCACTACGCCGCCCCCATTGGGCGACTCGAGGGAGATCTAGCCCACAGTCGTCGATTCCCCCGTTAGGTGCACTCCTCTATGCCGCTGCCACTAGCTACGTCATGGAGGTGGCGACCCCATCTCTAAAGGTGGCAGGGGGGGGGGGGCGGTGACCGCAGGTGACGGCATTAGTTGGGGAGGTGGCCCAAGAGGGTGGCGGCAGAGGCGCTGCCTCGCGGTGGACAAGGTGAGGTCATCTTGCGCTGGTGGCCACGGTTCGGTCGACGGTTCGGCTTTGCCTGGATCGGACGTCCATGAGGAATGGCGACTTGCAGGATGGTGGCCCCAGTTGCGATGATGTGGTATCGGGATGTGCATTGGTCGACGAGCATGCATGCGGGGGAGTGGTTCCTTGATACGTCTCCATCGTATCTATTTTTCCAAACTCTTTTGCCCTTGTTTTGGACTCTAATTTGCATGATTTGAATGGAGCTAACCCGGACTAACGTTGTTTTCAGCAGAATTGCCATGGTGTTGTTTTTGCGCAGAAATAAAAGTTCTCGGAATGACCTGGAAATTTACGAGGATTTTTTGTGGAATATATAAAAAATACTGGCGCAAGAATCAACCGGAGACGTGGAGCGAGGAGCCCACAAGCCCAGGAGGCGCGGGCCCCCCCTCGCCGCGCCTAGCAGGCTTGTGGGGCCCTCGGGGCTCCGCCGCCTCCAACTCCAGCTCTATTTAGTCCCTTTTGCCTGGAAAAAAATCAAGGAGAAGAGTTCATCGCGTTTTACGATACGGAGGCGCCGCCACCACCTGTTCTTCCTCTGGAGGGCAGATCCGGAGTTCGTTCTGGGCTCCAGAGAGGAGAGATCGTCACCGTCGTCATCACCAACCTTTCTTCATCACCAATTCCAAGATGCTCTTCATCGTTCGTGAGTAATCTCATCATAGGCTTGCTGGACGGTGATGGGTTGGATGAGATCTATCATGTAATCGAGTTAGTTTTGATGGGGATTGATCCCTAGTATCCACTATGTTCTAAGATTGATGTTGCTACTACTTTGCCATGCTTAATGCTTGTCACTAGGGCCCGAGTGCCGTGATTTCATATCTAAACCTATTATGTTCTCGCCAATATATTCGTGTTCTTGATCCTATCTTGCAAGTTGTAGTCACTTACTATGTGTTATGACCCGACAACCCCGGAGTGACAATAGCCGGTACCACTCCCGAAGATGACCATAGTATGAGGAGTTCATGTATTCACTAAGTGCTAATGCTTTGTTCTGGTTCTCTATTAAAAGTAGAACCTTAATATCCCGTAGTTTCCACTAGGACCCCGCTGCCACGGGAGGGATGGACAATAGATGTCAAGGAAGTTCTTTTCATAAGCACGTATGAAATACATGCCTACATTACATTGACGAACTGGAGCTAGTTACTTATCTCCCCATGTTATAACTGTTGCATGACGAATGTCATCCGACATAATTATCCATCACCAATCAAATGCCTACGAGTTTTTCCTACTGGTCCTTGCTACGTTACTTTGCCACTACTGTTGTCACTTCTGCTACTGTTACCGTTTCTACTGTTGCTATCACACTACTTTGCTACCGAAACTTTGCTGCAGATACTAACTCTTTCACGTGTGGTTGAATTGACAACTCAACTGCTAATATTCGAGAATATTCTTTGGCTTCCCCTTGTGTGGAATCAACAAATTTGGGTTGAATACTCTACCCTCAAAAACTGTTGTGATCCCCTATACTTGTGGGTTATCAAGACTATTTTCTGGCGCCGTTGTCGGGGAGGCATAGCACTATTCTCTGAGTCACTTGGGATTTACGTCTGTTGATCACTATGAGGAATCCGAGAGATCCAAAAACTAAAGTCTTGCCCTCAACTATGAGGACATGTAAGGAACTGCCATCTAGCTCTGCACTTGATTCACCTTCAGTTATGAGTAAGTTTGCGACACCACCACCTGCTAGAAATTCTGAAATGTCGCCTGTGCTTGATGATGCTACTTCTGCTATCCATGATGCTTGTGATGATGCTTTGCTTGATACTACTTTGCCACTAGGTGCATTCCTTGATGCACAAATTGCTAGAGTTGCTGCTGAATGTCATGATACTTCTGAAACTGCTGAGATTATTGAAGTAGAACCTTCTATTTCACCTGTTAGAACTAGCTCTCCTAGATATGAATTGCCTGATATACCTAAGGGTTATGTTATGGAGGGAGAGATAGCTGAGGACTTTCTTGCTTGTAAGGATAGCTATGATCTTTAGAAATTACTACGCAAGTGGAAAGAAAAATCTCTGAACGCTAGGATGAAATACGATCCTAAGTTTGCTACTTCGCCTATCTTTATGACCGATAAGGATTATGAATTCTCTGTCGATCCTGAGTTAATCACTTTGGTTGAATCTGATCATTTTCATGGTTATGAGTCTGAAACGGTTGTAGCACATCTTACTAAGCTGCACGATATAGCCACCCTATTCACGAGTGAGGAAAAGATCCGCCACTACTATATCCTTAAGTTGTTTCCTTTCTCGCTAAAGGATGATGCTAAGACTTGGTTCACTTCTCTTTCTCCTGGTTGTGTGTGTAGTCCCCAGGATATGATATACTACTTCTCTGAGAAATATTTTCCTGCCCATAAGAAACAAGCTGCCTTGTAGGAAATATATAACATTATGCAAGTTGGAGAAGAGAGTCTCCCACAAGCTTGGGGGAGGCTTGTCCAGCTACTGAATGCTTTGCCTGATCACCCTCTTAAGAAGAATGAAATACTTGATATCTTCTATAATGGACTAACAGATGCTTCTAGGGACCATCTAGATAGTTGTGCTCGTTGTGTTTTCAGGGAACGAACTGTGGAACAAGCTGACATTCTATTGAATAATATCTTGTGCAATGAGAATGCTTGGACTATTCCTGAACCACCTCCGAAGCCAACTCCGAAGAAAAGAGGTATCCTATTCCTCAGTCCTGAAGATATGCAAGAAGCTAAGAAATCTATGCAAGAGAAAGGCAATAAATCTGAAGATGTCAAGAATCTACCACCTATCGAAGAGATCCATGGTCTTGATAACCCGACACAGGTAGTAGAGGTAAATTCTCTTCGTAGATTCAATGAGAGTGATATTCCTTTTGATAAACCTGCTAGCTTATGCTTAGATGAATTTGATAACTTTGTTGCCAAACAACAAAGTTTCAATGATTATGTTAGCAGACAATTGGAACAGAATGCTCGTATGCTTAGTCATTTAAGTGCTTGTGTGGATAGAAATGTCAATGATCTTAAGCTTTTTAGTAAACATGCCTCTATGGTCACTACTCAGGTAGAACAAGTACTTAAGGCTCAAAATGACTTGCTCAATGAGTTGAATGACAATTCTGTTAGAGTCGTCACTAGAGGTGGTAGAATGACCCAGGAACCTTTGTATCCCGAGGGTCATCCTAAGAGAATTGAACAAGATTCTCAAGGAGTTAGCACTGATGCACCTAATTATCCTGGTATTAGGAAGAAAAATAAAGATGATAGGAACTTGCATGCTAGCAAACCTGAGGCTGTTGCACCTGAGAATCCAAACGATGTCGATGTTTCTGATGCCGAAACACAATCTGGTGATGAACATGAGCCTAGTGATAATATCGATAGTGGTGTTCATGATGATGCTCAACCTAGTAATGATAAGGATGTGGAGGTTGAACCTGCTGATCTTGATAACCCACAACCTAAGAATAGGAGATATGATAAGAATGACTTCATTGCTAGGAAGCATGGTAAAGGAAGGGAACCATGGGTCCAGAAACCCATGCCCTTTCCTCCCAAACCATCCAAGAAAAAGGATGATGAGGATTTTGAGCGCTTTGTTGAAATGATTAGACCTGTCTTTCTGCAAATGCGTCTGACAGATATGCTCAAAATGTCTCCGTATGCTAAGTACATGAAATATATTGTGATCAATAAAAGGAAGATACCTGAGGTTGAGATTTCCACCAAGCTTGCCAACTACACCTTCAAGGGTAGAACTCCTAAGAAACTAGGTGATCCCGGAGTGCCCACTATACCTTGCTCCATTAAAGGCACTGCTTTATGCGATCTTGGAGCTGGTGTTAGTGTTATGCCTCTCTCTCTTTATCGTAGACTTGGATTGGAGAAGTTGACACCCACTGAAATCTCCTTGCAAATGGCCGACAAATCAACTGCTTTTCCTATCGGCATTTGCGAGGATGTGCCTATTGTGGTTGCTAACGTTACTATCTTAACGGACTTTGTTATTCTGGATATTCCCGAGGACGATGCCATGGCGGTCATCCTTGGAAGACCCTTTTTAAACACTGCAGGGGCTGTTATTGATTGCAACAAAGGCAATGTCACTTTCCATGTCAATGGTAATGAGCATACGGTGCACTTTCCGAAGAAACAATATAGAGTACATTGCATGAATGCTATTGAAAAAACTTCATCGATTCTTATTGGGAGCTTTGAATGCCCTATACCTATTGTTAAGATGAAGTATGATTTGCTTGTTGGGGATATTCATGAACCTCGTCCACGGGACTTGGAGGCTTTCTTTGATACTATTGCTGTAGGAGAGGATAGAGGAGTATCTTGCGCTAGAGTTGCTAGCATACATTTTCCCGTGCTTCGGTATTTCTCATTATTCGTGGGAAAATGTTTGATTGGCCGTGGGAAAGCTGGAGCCCTTAGCTCCCCAGATCTCGCGGTCTTGCGCGAAGCTCTTTATAATGATAAAACTTATAGCTTGGGCGCTATAGTGGCTCAACGGTTGAGCACGAACCGTACTAAAGGTGTTGTTTATGGAGGTATCTATGCTACCCGTCTTACTAGACATTTTGAGATACCTATTAGGCTGCACGAGGAAGAAGAGATGCTTCTTCCTGAGAGATATCTAGATTATGATAGCATGGTTCGCCATGACTTTCTTGATAAAGATATAAATAAGAGGATGATTTATAACTTGGTATTTAGTTAGGGTACTCGTGAGACTATTACCTTGCCTGCTCCTTCTTTGTTCAATCTTCATCTAGGCAGGTACATTATTATGCCCTCGGACATCTACGCATATTGGGGCATAGCGCCACCACAGGCACCCGTGCCCGAGCTACCAGTTGAGTACCAGACGCCAGTTTATCAGTGGGAGCCAGAGGAGCTCACCCAGCAGTGGCACCCTCAGTCCACTCCGGAGTACCCCGAAGATGCTTATTTCCCTCCTTGGGAGTATACCAACTTAGGCAAAAAGCCTAAGCTTGGGGGAGTACATGTTTCTCACCGACTTTATATTCATGCTCACGCTTTCACTTTGTTAGTCGGTGTTCACACCTTGCCACCGTATCATCCATGCTAGTTTATTTCTTTTTCTTGCTTTCTTTTCATGTGTTTGTTTAGATTGAGAAAAACAAAAAAAAAAAGTTGTAAGTTTACTTTCCAGCTTGCTTAGTGGTGTTTAAAAAGAAAACCCAAAAAGATTTCCCGTTCTTCTTTTGCTTGTTGGGAGCTTTCCCGTGTAAATAGTTTTCTTTTTCTTTGGGTCAAGGTAGAATACCATGGTTACAATGTTTAGTGGCTCTCGCATGCATATCTATTTATCTGTCAAAGAGCCATATTACTTTGTCTTCTCCTTTGTGTTTGCTTGCAGATTCCAACTTAGTCCAATGCACGAACACTCTTATTATTGTTCACATCATTCGGTCATGCAAGTGAAAGGCAATAATGACGATATATGATGAAGTGACTGAGCCTGGAAAAACTGATATGAACTCGATCTATTTTGTTTTTGTAAATATGACTAGTTCATCGTTCCTAATTCAGCTTTGTTATGAGAGAAACATGTTTGCAATGACAACTTAGATATCATAGTTTCTGATGCCATGCTTAATTAGCTAGGAGTTTATAATGGTTTGTCTTGGATGCCAACTTGAATTTCAAGATGATTATGATGTAGTATGATAGGATGGTATCCTCCTTTGAATGATTCAAGTGGCTTGACTTGGCGCATGTTTACACATGTAGTTGAAACAAAATGAACATAGCCTCTATGATATTCATGTTCATGGTGATTTATATTCTACTCATGCTTGCACTCAACGTTGGTTAATTTCAATGAATTTTGATGACTGTTGTCGCTCTCTAGTTGGTCGCTTCCCAGTCTTTTGCTAGCCTTCACTTGTACTAAGCGGGAATACTGCTTGTGCATCCACTTCCATAAACCCAAAGTTGTTATGCTTTGCTATTAATTGTTATTGAGTATGTCTATGACTGGCTCTTCTTTGCCATGAGTTACAATGTTCAGTCAGCCCTTGGTCTTTGAAGGTGCTCTGCATTTATGTTTTGCGGTCTCAGAAAGAGCTAGCGAGATACCATCTGTTCATATTGCTTCATGATTGTTTTGATTGAAGTGTTGACTTTTGAAACTCATTATTATTGCTCGCTAGTTGATTATGCCATTGATATGAGTTTACCATGAGACCTAAATGCCATTGCTTATGTGGTTAGCTTATGATCTTGCTGAAAATATGAATATGAGTTAGACATAATTGCAACAAGAAGATCAAACAGAGTTCGTAAAAGTTTTTCTTTTGTCTCTTTCAGTTTGTCAACTGAATTGCTTGAGGACAAGCAAGGCTTTAAGCTTGGGGGAGTTGATACGTCTCCATCGTATCTACTTTTCCAAACTCTTTTGCTCTTGTTTTGAACTCTAATTTGCATTATTTGAATGGAACTAACCCGGACTAACGCCGTTTTCAGCAGAATTGCCATGGTGTTGTTTTTGCGCAGAAATAAAAGTTCTCGGAATGACCTGGAAATTTACGAGAATTTTTTGTGGAATATATAAAAAATACTGGCGCAAGAATCAACCGGCGACGTGGAGCGAGGAGCCCACAAGCCCAGGAGGCGCGGGCCCCCCCTCGCCGCGCCTAGCAGGCTTGTGGGGCCCTCGGGGCTCCGCCGCCTCCAACTCCAACTCTATTTAGTCCCTTTTGCCTGGAAAAAAATCAAGGAGAAGAGTTCATCGCGTTTTACGATACGGAGGCGCCGCCACCACCTGTTCTTCCTCTGGAGGGCAGATCCGGAGTCCGTTCTGGGCTCCAGAGAGGAGAGATCGTCACCGTCGTCATCACCAACCTTTCTTCATCACCAATTCCAAGATGCTCTTCATCGTTCGTGAGTAATCTCATCATAGGCTTGCTGGACGGTGATGGGTTGGATGAGATCTATCATGTAATCGAGTTAGTTTTGATGGGGATTGATCCCTAGTATCCACTATGTTCTGAGATTGATGTTGCTACTACTTTGCCATGCTTAATGCTTGTCACTAGGGCCCGAGTGCCGTGATTTCAGATCTGAACCTATTATGTTCTCGCCAATATATGTGTGTTCTTGATCCTATCTTTCAAGTTGTAGTCACCTACTATGTGTTATGACTCGGCAACCCCGGAGTGACAATAGCTGGTACCACTCCCGGAGATGACCATAGTATGAGGAGTTCATGTATTCACTAAGTGCTAATGCTTTGTTCCGGTTCTCTATTAAAAGGAGAACCTTAATATCCCGTAGTTTCCATTAGGACCCCGCTGCCACGGGAGGGATGGACAATAGATGTCATGCAAGTTCTTTTCATAAGCACGTATGACTATATACAGAATACATGCCTACATTACATTGACGAACTGGAGCTAGTTACTTATCTTCCCATGTTATAATGTTGCATGATGAATGTCATCCGACATAATTATCCATCACTGAGCCAATGCCTACGAGTTTTTCCTACTGGTCCTTGCTATGTTACTTTGCCGCTACTATTGTCAGTGCTCCTACTGTTACCGTTCTACTGTTGCTATCACACTACTTTGCTACTGAAACTTTGCTGCAGATACTAAGTCTTTCAGGTGTGGTTGAATTGACAACTCAACTACTAATACTCGAGAATATTCTTTGGCTTCCCCTTGTGTCGAATCAACAAATTTGGGTTGAATACTCTACCCTCGAAAACTGTTGCAATCCCCTATACTTGTGGGTTATCATTCCTCTCGCTGCAGTAATCGTTGCTTGGTCTGCGGTGTTAGATACTCCTGGATCTGGCCTTCCGGAGTGGTTGTGGCTTGGCTTAATCTGCAACGCATGGTCTCCACTTGAGGTCGTGGGAGGTTGGGTGGTTGCGTCGGCACCCGGTGGTCGACAGCGGCTATGCCTTGGGATTTATGGGGACTGCCTGCTACCTCTATCGTTGTCGGTGCTTGTGATGGCTGGTGGTGTCTGTCGTGCACACACGCGAGAAGGTGGTTGCAAGTGGTGATAGTGGTTGTAATTGTTGATGGTGGTTTTGGGATGTGGTTGGTGGTGGCTTCTTCATCCAGCGATGCTGGATCGGTCCTCCTTTATGGACGGCAGTGAACACAGTCTACATTGGCTCCTCTTTGTCTGGGTTCATTGGGCGTGGTAGCTCCCTACTAGGTGATTGGTTGTGCGCGGACGGAGAGAAACCTAAGTCAGTTAATCTGTCTTCGAGAGGTTGTCCACTCAACTGTTATGAAAGCCTTGCTTCATCGGGAGCCAACGACGGTGGCACCCGTGGGCGTCGCTAATCTTCGTGGATGCATCGTTTTTGTGTTTTTAGCCCTCCTCATCGACAGACTCGGGAAAAACTCTAGTCCAAGTCTTGTTGGTACGTATGATGGCGGCGCAATGATGACCCACAAGTATAGGGGATCAATCGTAGTCCTTTCGATAAGTAAGAGTGTCGAACCCAACGAGGAGCAGAAGGCTGTGATAAACAGTTTTCTGCAAGGTAATAAGTGCAAGCACTGAAAGTAGCGGTAACAAGTGATGGTGTACTGAGGTGAAACGTAGCAAGTGAAAAGTAACAAGTAACAACTAGTAGCAACGGTGCAGCAAAGTGGCCCAATTCCTTTTGTAGCAAGGGACAAGCCTAAACAAAGTCTTATAGGAGGAAAAACGCTCTCGAGGACACACGGGAATTTCTGTCATGCTAGTTTCATCATGTTCATGTGATTCGCGTTCGTTACTTTGATAGTTTGATATGTGGGTGGACCGACGCTTGGGTACTGCCCTTACTTGGAAAGGCATCTCACTTATGATTAACCCCTCTCGCAAGCATCCGCAACTACGAAAGAATAATTAAGATAACGTCTAACCATAGCATTAAACTAGTGGATCCAAATCAGCCCCTTACGAAGCAACGCATAGACTGGGGTTTAAGCTTCTGTCACTCTAGCAACCCATCATCTACTTACTACTCCCCAATGCCTTCCTCTAGGCCCAAATATGGTGAAGTGTTATGTAGTCGACGTTCACATAACACCACTAGAGGAAAAGACAACATACAGCATATCAAAATACCGAACGAATACCAAATTCACATGACTATTATCAGCATGACTTATCCCATGTCCTCAGGAACAAAAGTAACTACTCACAAAGCATAATCATAATCATGATCAGAGGTGTAATGAGTAGCATCAAGGATCTGAACATAAACTCTTCCACCAAGTAATCCAACTAGCATCAACTACAAAGAGTAATCGGCACTACTAGCAACCTTACAAGTACCAATCGGAGTCGCGAGGCGGAGATTGGTTACAAGAGATGAACTAGGGTTTGGAGAGGAGATGGTGCTGATGAAGATGTTAATGGAGATGACTCCCCTCCGACGAGAGGAGTGTTGGTGATGACGATGGCGACGATTTCCCCCTCCGGGAGGGAAGTTTCCCCAGCAGGATCATCCTGCCAGAGCTCTAGATTGGTTCTGCTCAAGTTCCGCCTCGTGGCGGCGGAGAATCCACGAAAAAGCTGCACCCTGATTTTTTCCTAGACAAAACCCTTCATATAGCAAAAGAGGGGGGCCAGTGGGCCCCCAGGGTGCCCACAAGCCCTGTAGCCGCTGCCAGGGGGGGTAGGTGGCGGCTACCAGGCTTGTGGGCCCCTGGTAGCTCCCCTCTGGCACTTCTTTCACCCAGTATTTTTTATATATTCCCAAAAAATTCCACGTTGATTTTCAGGGCATTTGGAGTTGCGCAGAATAGAGGACTCAGACTTGCTCCTTTTTTAGTCGAGAATTCCAACTGCCGGTATTCTCCCTCTTCAAATAAACCTTGCAAAATAAGAGAGAAAAGGCATAAGTATAGTACCACAAAGTAATATAACAGCCCATAAAGCAATAAATATCAACATGAAAGCATGATGCAAAATGGATGTATCAACTCCCCAAGCTTAGACCTCGCTTGTCCTCAAGCGAAAACCAAGATCCATAAACATGTCCACATGTTTAGGGATGAAGGTGTCGATAAAACATAATACAGACATGAGGGCATCATGATCACACATAGAACAACAATACATCATAAATATTCTTATGGGAAAGTAACAATTCCTTCACAAAGCAAAGTATGAAGCAAAAAACCTTACCGAGAAGTAGCCAACATCCGTCCATAGTCATTGATGCAGTTGCAATTTATCATAACATCAGAAAGAGTCAAATAAGAGCTTGTAAAGCAAACCCACATACTCAATCATCTCTTTTGTTTTCCACAATTGTTACAACCTACGTGGTACTCATGGTATCAAAGTTTCAGCTGGACACAGAGAAAGATAGGGGCTTATAGTTTTGCCTCCCAACTATTTACCTCAAGGGTAAAGTCAACAATAATAAAGCATAAGTACTCATCTCCAAGTTGATATATGAATATAGATCTTTCCCTGGCTTGTGACGGTAGCCAAGATAAAGGCAAAATAAGGAATTGGTGAAGATCACCATGACTCTTTCAAGGGCAAAAGTAAAGGTACAAGATAGGCCCTTCGCAGAGGGAAGCAGAGGTTGTCATGCGCTTTTGAGGTTTGGATGCGTGTCCTCTTAGTGCGGAGGAACGTCACTTTATATTGCCTCCTGTGATAAAGAACTTTATTATGCAGTCTGTCGCTTTTATGTCTTCCTCATCACAGGTTCGTACAAAGCTTATTTTCCACGCACTAATAGATCATACATATTAGAGAGCATTTTTTATTCCTTGCACCGATGACAACTTACTTGAGGGGTCTTATTCAATCCATAGGTAGGTATGGTGGACTCTCATGGCAAAACTAGGTTGAAGGTTTATGGATGCACAAGTAGTATCTCTACTTGGTGCGGGAGTTTTGGCTAAAATGAGGTGGAAGCAATCGTCACATGCTAAGGGATCTCTAGACATATAACATTGTTTGGAACCGAGCAAACACAATTCATTATGTTGTCTTCCTTGTCCAACATCTACTTCTAAGCATGTAATAGTTTGGTGAGTGCTCACAATTATAGAAAGTGTCTAAGCTGATATATTTATATGTGAACCTCTCTTTCCTTATTACTTCTTATTAATTGCAACAATGACTGGGGTCTATGTTGTTCTATTCTCAACAAGTTTCAATCATCATACTTGTTATATGTGAAGCTATCACTTTCCATAAGATCATCTCATGATCTTTCATGCTATTGTTCTTTTAATACTTTTGATCACGGCACAAAACAAAGCCCTTGACTAAGATACTCTTTATTATATAGCTCGCAAGCTCGAATACATCGGGGGAGACACAAAGCAAAAGACTCAGACTAAACACTAAAGACTTATTCCACTAAGAGAAGATATAAAAACTGAAAAGGAAAGAACTAAAATAAAGGTAAAAGCAAAAGATATAAAGGTGATACGATACCAAGGCAACTCCCCCAAGCTTGGCAAAAGCCAAGGGGATTGCCCATACCAATGCTTAGTTGTCTTCCTTTGGTGGTGATGGTGGTGGTGTTGTTGAAGTAGTCTGATCCTCCGTCTTCCAAGGCATAGGTGCTCCATCATGGCAGGATGAACGAGTCGCCGGAATCCTCAAATCTGCAGCCAACCGTATTGATTTAAATCTATACTCATACTCACAGTTTTGGTTCTGCAGGTCATAGATCTGGCCCTGAAGTTGATCAACCCTGTCATAGAGCCTGGAGAGGTGCTTCCCAATGTCAATGGCATCCATCTTGTGATTGTTGGTGAACTCCGTGATCATCATGTGGTTGGCGTTGAGTCCACGCTCCACCATCCCTTGGCACTTGAAGACTTCTTGCTACATTGCTTCGAGCCTCGTCTCCACGCTTCCGGTCTTCTTAGGCCCCTCAACATCACGGATGTGCAACATCCCCTCACTCATCTTGATAGATTGAGGGTGTTTCAGCACTTCCGTGAGGTAGGGATTGATGACCTTCTCGAAGATCTTGTCCTTAGGAGCTTTTGGGGAAGTCATGACGATCTAGATCTGCGACAGAAACATGCTCGAAATGAAAACAGAGGAAAATTGCGTGATACGGCGATCAAAACCCTCGGGCGTATATATAATGATTTTTTCTGGACCAGAAGGAGTGCTCCTCAAGAAAATGGAGTCCGGGAGGCACACGAGGTGCCCACAAGCCCTGTAGCCGCCGCCAGGGGGCAGGTGGCGGCTACCAAGCTTGTGGCCGCCTCGTGCGCTCTCCGGACTGCTTTTTATTTTTCTAATTTTTCATAAATTCCAAAACGGAGAAAATTTCCTATTGGAAAAGTTTCGGAGTCCAATTACTTACCGAAACACATACCTCTTCGTTTTTAGGGTCTGAAACAGGTTGATAAACATCCCTTATGTACTCCTCTGGAGTTATGATATTGATGATATTGGTCTCAACATTTATGGGAGTACTAGAGATATAATGCTTGATTCTTTGCCCATTTACCACTCTAGGAAAATTAGCTTCCGTGTTATTGATTTTGATGGCACCGGAACGATATACTTCCTCGACAACGTAAGGACCTTCCCATTTAGAGAGAAGCTTGCCTGCGAAGAATCTTAAGCGAGAATTGTATAGCAGGACATAATCACCTACATTGAACTTTCGTTTTTGTATTCTTTTATCGTGCCATCTCTTAACCTTTTCCTTGAACAACTTGGCATTCTCATATGCCTGGGCCCTCCATTCATCTAATGAGCTAATATCAAACAACCGCTTCTCACCGGCAAGTTTGAAATCGAAGTTGAGCTCTTTGATTGCCTAATAAGCTTTTGTTCCAGCTCAAGAGGTAAATGACAGGCCTTACCGTAAACCATTTTATACGGCGACATGCCCATGGGATTCTTATAAGCAGTCCTATAAGCCCATAGTGCATCGTCAAGTTTGCTAGACCAATTCTTTCGAGATCTATTGGTAGTCTTTTGTAAGATCAATTTGATCTCCCTATTACTCAACTCCACTTGACCACTAGACTGAGGATGATAAGGAGATGCAACTCTATGGTTGACATCATACTTAGCAAGCATCTTGCGGAAAACACCATGAATGAAGTGTGAACCGCCATCAGTCATCAAATATCTAGGGACTCCAAATCTTGGGAAAATGACTTCTTTAAGCATCTTAATAGAGGTGTGATGATTAGCATTTCTAGTGGGGATAGCTTCTACCCACTTAGTGACATAATCAACAGCGACTAAGATGTGAGTATACCCATTGGAACTCGGGAAGGGTCCCATATAATCAAAGCCCCAGACATCAAACGGTTCAATGACAAGTGAATAGTTCATAGGCATTTCCTGATGCTTACTGATTTTCCCTATTCTTTGGCATTCGTCACAAGACAAGACAAACTTATGGGCATCCTTGAAGAGAGTGGGCCAATAGAAACCTGATTGCAATACCTTATGAGCAGTTCTATCTCCAGCATGGTGTCCTCCGTAGGCTTCGGAATGACACTTCTGCAAGATCTGTCCCTGTTCATGTTCAGGCACACAACGTCTAATAACACCATCTACTCCTTCCTTATAAAGGTGAGGATAATCCCAAAAGTAGTGTCTCAAGTCAAAGAAGAATTTCTTCTTTTGCTGATAGGTGAAACTGGGTGGTATGTATTTGGCTACAATATAGTTTGCGTAATCAGCATACCACGATGCACTATGTGAAGTACGGATGACATTTAGTTGCTCATAAGGAAAGCTGTCATCAATAGGTTGTGGGTCATCAAGCACATTCTCTAGCCTGGACAAGTTATCTGCTACAGGGATATCAGCACCCTTTCGGTCAACAACGTGCAAATCAAATTCCTGTAGCAGGAGAGCCCATCTGATTAGCCTAGGCTTAGCGTCCTTCTTCTCCATAAGGTACTTAATAGCAGCATGATCAGAGTGAATAGTGACTTTGGAGTCAACTATATAAGATCTGAACTTTTCACATGCAAACATGACTGCTAAAAACTCCTTCTCCGTAGTGGCATAGTTTCTTTGGGCACTGTCTATAGTTTTACTAGCGTAGTGAATGACATTCAACTTCTTGTCAACTCTTTGTCCTAGAACAGCACCAACAGTGTAATCACTAGCATCGCACATGATTTCAAAAGGCAAGTTCCAATCAGGTGGTTGAACAATAGGTGCGGTTATCAAGGCCTTCTTAAGTATTTCGAAAGCTTCCTCACAATCCTCATCAAAAACAAAAGGAACATCCTTCTGCAAGAGGTTGGTAAGAGGCCTAGAAATCTTAGAGAAGTCTTTAATGAACCTTCTATAGAAACGAGCATGACCTAGGAAACTTCGTATACCTCTGATATCTGTGGGGCAAGGCATTTTCTCAATTGCATCAACCTTAGCCTTATCAACTTCAATGCCTTTATCAGAGATTTTGTGTCCTAAGACGATGCCTTCATTAACCATGAAGTGGCACTTCTCCTAGTTCAAGAAGAGGTTGGTATCTTTGCATCTCTGTAAGACTCGATCAAGGTTGATGAGGCAATCGTCAAAGGAAGAACCGTAAACGAAGAAATCATCCATGAAAACCTCAACAATCTTTTCACAAAACTCCGAGAATATAGCCATCATACATCTTTGAAAGGTGGCGGGTGCATTGCATAAGCCAAAAGGCATACGTCTATAAGCAAAGGTACCGAAGGGGCACGTGAAAGTGGTTTTCTCCTGATAAGATTGTGCAACAGGTATTTGCGAGAAACCTGAATAACCGTCTAGAAAGCAGAAGTGTGTGTGTTTAGATAGCCTTTCTAGCATTTGGTCGATAAACGACAAAGGATAATGGTCTTTCCTGGTTGCATTGTTCAGTTTCCGGAAGTCTATCACCATCCTATAGCCAGTAATAATCCTCTGTGGGATTAGTTCATTCTTATCATTAGGAACGACGGTGATACCTAACTTCTTAGGTACGCAATGTACTGGACTTACCCAATCACTATGAGCAACAGGATAAATGATTCCTGCTTCCAGAAGCTTTAATATTTCTTTTCTCACGACCTCTTTCATCTTAGGATTTAATCTCCTTTGATGATCATCAACTGTTTTAGAATCAGGATCAGTTTTAATCTTGTGCTGACATAGAGTGGGACTAATACCCTTAAGATCATCAAGAGTATATCCAATAGCCGCACGGTGCTTCCTCAAAGTTTTTAATAACTTCTTCTCTTCGTGATTCGAGAGGTGAGCACTAATAATAACAGGATATATCTCCTTCTCATCAAGGTAGGCATACTTAAGAGTATCTGGTAACTGTTTTAGCTGGAACACAGGATCACCCTTTGGTGGGGGAGGATCCCCAAGCAATTCAACAGGCAGATTATTCTTGAGAATAGGATATTGTTCTAAAACAATTTTATCTATCTCATCTCTTTCATCCATATACATATCATTTTCATGCTCAAGCAGATATTTCTCTAAAGGATCTGTAGGAGGTACGGCAATAGAGGCAAGAGCAATGATTTCATCCCTACCAGACGACTCTTTTTCATGGGGTTGTCTTTCAAACTTGGAGAAGTTAAATTCATGAGACACACCCTCGAAACTAACAGTGACAGTCTATTTAATGCAATCAATATGAGCATTGACAGTGTTGAGAAAGGGTCTATCAAATATGATGGGACAAAAGCTATCTTGTGCAGTAGCAAGGACAAGGAAATCAGTAGGATACTTCGTCTTAACGCACAGGACTTCTACGTCTCTCACAATTCCCAGAGGGCAGATAGTGTCTCTATTAGCTAGCGTAATAGTGACATCAATGGGTTCTAACTCAGCAGGTGCGATCTCATCTTTGATTTCATCGTATAGGGACCGGAGTATTGCACTAACACTAGCACCCATATCACATAAACCATGATAACAACGATCTCCTATCTTGACAGAAACAACGGGCAGGCCAACTACAGGTCCGTATTTGTCTTTCGCGTGAGGTTTAGCAATTCTAGCGGAGTTCTCACAGAATTTGATAACATGCCCGTCTATGTCTTCGGCTAAGAGATCTTTGATAATAGCAACACTAAGTTCAACTCTAATTTCCTCAGGGGGTGCAAGTGGTCTAATGTAACCCCTACGTATCACAGTTGGAGCTTTAGAATAATCCTTTTTCCTAGAAGGTAAGGTGGTTTCTCAGCGTAGGCACAAGGAACAATAGGATCACTAAAGGCAATGACTTTCTCTTCAGCTAGATTGGGTTTAACTATGTTGACTTCTACAGGAGGATGATACTTAAACCACTTCTCTTTGGAAAGATCAACATGAGCAGCAAAAAATTCACATAGAGAAGCTACTATCTCAGAGTCAAGTCCATACTTAGCGCTAAAATCTCTAGAAGTGTTTGTTTCAACAAAAGATTTAATGCAGTCAAACTGGGAATTCATACCTGACTCCTTACCTTCTTCAAGCTCCCAATCTTCAGAGTTACGTTTGATTATTTCCAATAAATTCCGCTTGTGGTCAATATCCTTCTTCATAAAAGAACCGGTACAAGAAGTGTCAAGCATGGTACGACCATCTTGAGAAATCCGAGCATAAATGTTTTGAGTGATAATTTCTCACGAGAGCTCATGATTGGGGCATGAATATAGCATTGATTTAAGCCTTCCCCAAGCTTGAGCTATGCTTTCCCTGTCACGAGGCCAAAAGTTATAAATATAATTCCGATCACGATGTACTAAATGCATAGGATAAAACTTTTGATGAAATTCCAATTCAACCGATTGTAGTCCCATGATCCAGTATCATCACATAGCCTATACCATGTCAACGCCTTATCCTTCAAAGATAAAGGAAAGACTTTCTTCTTTACCTCATCCTCGGGCAAACCTGCAAGCTTAAATAAACCACAAACTTCATCTACATAGATTAGATGCAAGTCTGGATGTGATGATCCATCTCATGTAAAAGGATTAGCCAGCAGTTTCTCAAGCATACCCGAAGGAATTTCATAAAAGATATTTTCAGTAGGTACCTCAGGTTGAGGAGCAACTCCTCACGCTTCCGTTCGTGGTGAAGATACCCCGAACAAATTCCTCAAAGGAACACTTTCCATAGTGACAAGTGACAATAAATTTCAGCACAATATATAAATGTTTCCTTACCAAAGGTGCTTCGTTCCCTGGCAATGGCGCCAAAAAAGAGTCTTGATGACCCACAAGTATAGGGGATCAATCGTAGTCCTTTCAATAAGTAAGAGTGTCGAACCCAACGAGGAGCAGAAGGCTCTCATAAACAGTTTTCAGCAAGGTAATAACTGCAAGCACTGAAAGTAGCGGTAACAAGTAATGGTGTAGTGAGGTGAAACGTAGCAAGTGAAAAGTAACAAGTAACAAGTAGTAGAAACGGTGCAGCAAAGTTGCCCAATACCTTTTGTAGCGAGGGACAACCTGAACAAAGTCTTATAGGAGGAAAAACGCCCCCGAGGACACACGGGAATTTCTGTCATGCTAGTTTCATCATGTTCATGTGATTCGCGTTCGTTACTTTGATAGTTTGATATGTGGGTGGACCGGCGCTTGGGTACTACCCTTACTTGGACAAGCATCCCACTTATGATTAACCCCTCTCGCAAGCATCCGCAACTACGAAAGAAGAATTAAGACAACGTCTAACCATAGCATTAAACTAGTGATCCAAATCAGCCCCTTACAAAGCAACACATAGACTGGGGTTTAAGCTTCTGTCACTCTAGCAACCCATCATCTACTTACTACTCCCCAATGCCTTCCTCTAGGCCCAAATATGGTGAAGTGTTATGTAGTCGACGTTCACATAACACCACTAGAGGAAAAGACAACATACAGCATATCAAAATACCGAACGAATACCAAATTCACATGACTATTATCAGCATGACTTATCCCATGTCCTCAGGAACAAAAGTAACTACTCACAAAGCATAATCATAATCATGATCAGAGGTGTAATGAGTAGCATCAAGGATCTAAACATAAGCTCTTCCACCAAGTAATCCAACTAGCATCAACTTCAAAGAGTAATCAACACTACTAGCAACCTTACAAGTACCAATCGGAGTCGCGAGGCGGAGATTGGTTACAAGAGATGAAGTAGGGTTTGGAGAGGAGATGGTGCTGATGAAGATGTTAATGGAGATGACTCCCCTCCGACGAGAGGAGTGTTGGTGATGACGATGGCGACGATTTCCCCCTCCGGGAGGGAAGTTTCCTCGGCAGGATTGTCCTGCCGGAGCTCTAGATTGGTTCTGCTCAAGTTCCGCCTCGTGGCGGCGGAGAATCCACGAAAAAGCTCCACCTTGATTTTTTTTCTGGACGAAACCCTTCATATAGCAAAAGAGGGGACCAGTGGGCCGCCAGGGTGCCCACAAGCCCTGTAGCCGCCGCCAGGGGGTAGGTGGCGGCCACCAGGCTTGTGGGCCCCTGGTAGCTCCCCTCTGGCACTTCTTTCGCCCAGTATTTTTTATATATTCCCAAAAAATTCCACGTTGATTTTCAGGGCATTTGGAGTTGCGCAGAATAGAGGACTCAGACTTGCTCCTTTTCTAGTCCAGAATTCCAGCTGCCGGTATTCTCCCTCTTCAAATAAACCTTGCAAAATAAGAGAGAAAAGGCATAAGTATAGTACCACAAAGTAATATAACAGCCCATAAAGCGATAAATATCAACATGAAAGCATGATGCAAAATGGACGTATCACGCAACCGGCATCGTGACCCTTCTTCAGGGCTTCATCTTAGGGGGATGCATGGTCGATGAGTTTATGTTGCTCACATGGTGATGTTGCTGTGATCACTAGGATCGATGGTGCTTGTTTGGTGGTGTTCTATGGGGTTCGGTGGTGGTTCCTTTGTTGTCACACGTGAAATGATCGGTATGGTCGACTAGACGAGGTGATTAGGCGACTAACAAACTTTAACAATATTTGCAAAGTTTAGGTTAATGAAGTAGGTTGTCTAGATATACAACTAGGTGTACAACCTATATGACAACCTCAACGAACAATAAGTACATGCAAAGGTAAACACAATATAAAAGTTTGCACAAAGTAAAGAAACGAGATAACCACAAGTGAAGACAATGAAGACGAGGATGTGTTTTTGAACTTCCCTCCTTTGAGGAGATACATCCGTGTTGGAGGGGTGTGGAGGCACAATGCTCCCGAAGAATCCCAACGACTCACCCTAATGTCCTCATGCCCTCGCACAATGCAAGGGATCGCAAACCCACCAGCGGTGCCCTTGAAGGCGGCAACCAGAATCTTTACAAACAAGGTTTGGGATCTCTCCACAACTTAATTGGAGGCTTCCAACACCACCATGGAGCTTCACCACAATCTAATGTGGCTCTCATGTGACATTTTCCATCTAGGGTTCTCAAGCACTCAAGGGTAACATGATCCATAAGAAATGTACGGAGAAATTAAATTTTCTTTGGTGGAAATATAAATCTAGGTGTCCTCCCTAAATCCCTAGCAAATTGGTAAGTATGGTTGGCTAGAGAAACAGGCCGAGCAAGATGAAGCTTAGGGCCCTAATGGAGGAGAGAGGGAGGCAAAAGGCAGGTGGGAGGAGGAAGAACCCCTTGTTTCATAGTCCAACCTGAAATCCAATTGTTACATAGAAAAATACGTTGGAGTGGTACAACCGAGTGACACATATGCTCTAGGTAGCACAACATGGATGTGGCGACCATGGTGGTATAACCGCGCTGCTCACCGGTTGTACCCGCTATATGTAATAGACAAAACTATTGTGTTGTCACCACCATTGTACCACACCACTACCCTAGGGTATCACCCCTTTGGCGTTGGTTGGGCGGTACTTGGGCATGTTCAACCGCCCTAAACGCGCCTTGGGGTGGCTGCAAAGTCCTGCACAATACAATCGCTTGGGACTCCGGTTGTATCGGTTGTTATGACAATAGCTAGAACAACCCTCAAGTGGTGGTTGGGTCGTTGCTAGACCGATGGAATCAATCCCACTAGCAATTGCTTTAATAATTTTTGACCGTCTTGGCCATGTCTACATTGCCCACTCCACAAGGGAGTGGTAAGACCGCGGGCGCCAGTAATACAACCTCTTAGATACATTTTTCAACATAGTTTAAAATTGAGGTTCTCTCCAAGAAACGGAAGGTAGATATAAGTGGGTGCAATACGTATTTGTGTACATGATTTGATTCCATCCACACCTTCTAATGCGAACCCCCTCTTAATAGTATGGATTTCCTACTATCAAAGAAATAAATGCATGCAAAATGTCGTCTTCGCTCTTTTCCTTCCAGAGGGGTGCCTAAGCTTCTAGTTCCATATAAATATGCAAGTGTAGCTTATGCACATGGTTAGTCCAAAATTTGCGTTGTAATCAACACCGAAACACCTAAGGCGGAAAATGCCCTTTCCACATGGGCGACCATATGTTTTCCCTCGTGAAGGTGTCTTGTCCTTGTTGATATGCATGCTAAAGGCCCTCCGATGGTTGTCATTGTGTTAAGTGAGCTTTGTGCTCTTGGTGATGTCTTGGTTCATCTTTTCTCATTTATGCCACGAGATTCCTCCCTAACTTGCTAGTCGTTCCAGATTTTCGTGGCGGAGATCCCAGTCAAGGTTCATGTCTAGTTATACTCGTTGACTGTGGATGCTCCTGAGTTGCATCGTGGGACTTGTTGCACACACTAGAGTAGTGTGTTAAGTTGCATGCAAATCATGATATTGTGATCCCTCGTTGACACCCCACATCTAATTGTGTCTTTGTGGTGATGGTCCTTTTGTTTGCTAGCAAGGCGTGCCTTGTCTTGGGCGTTCTTTTTTCTTTCTTCTTCCTTTACACTTGTTACTTTATTACTTGTATGGTTTTCAGTATGATTTCCCTCATGGGGCCAACTTGTTCAGGTTTTCAATTTGGTTTTCCATATGGACTGGATCAACCAAATCCTAAGGGATCGCTCTTGACTTTGGTTAATCTTGAGGAATATATTCAGGTGGGAGAACTCTCCGCTTGGTGATTCCTCGAAAAAACACTATCGACCTTGCGTACTAGGCTCCTACAGGCTGAACATGACCTAGTGATTGATGTGTTCGGTCTTTTCTCCTAATGAAAAACAAACACGTAGATGTGGGCGTGGTTGTAAAACCCTACTTGCCACATTCTACGACAAGTTGTCGACGTATCGCACACCTTGGATGATACATGGGTTGGCCCAGTTAGTTTTTTTTTTCTTGTGCGAGCATTTCCGATTGTTGGAATCTTCTAGATGGTGCGTGGATGCTTTTGGAAACATTCCTGAACCAGTTTTTCATTTTTTCCTTCTTCTTTATTTTCATTTTTTGTTATTTTTGTTTCCTTCCCATTTTGTGTTATTTATTCATTTTTCAATTTCTTCCATTTTTACAAAAATTCATAAATTATATACTATTTCCATCTTCAAAACAAGTATGTCTCCAAACTGTGTTCAGATTTTCAAAAATTGTTCGAAGTTTCAAAAATAGTTCAAAACTTTCAAAATTGTTCAGGTATTCATATTTTGTTCACGTATTCAAAAAATGTTTGTGTTTCCAAATTTGTTCTTAAAATTCAAAAAATGTTCATTCTTTCAAAAAGTGTGCATATTTCAAATTTTCTACCCTAATTCAGAACAATATTATCGTTTTTGAAGAAAAAAAGCATGGGAATAATTGTTCACAATTTCACAAAATGTTCAAAAAACTTCAAAAATTTTGGGTTTGTCAACAACCGATCAATTTTTGAAAAAGTTTGTTACTACTAATTGTTCTTTAAATGTTGTGTTGCATACGTGCCGCTAGAGCTCTCTGATTCTTTCAGGGAGCTAGAGCACTTTGGTCGTAGTTTCAAGCAGCGCGCGTCATTTCCTATTTGACGCCTTTAACACTCGTTAACATGCAAACGCTGCAGGCGTCTTGCCTGGACCGCCCACCTATGGGCGCAAAGGGAAGACCTGTTCCATGCCATTTTTTTCCTTTTGGTTTTTCCTATGTCGGCCTTCTTTTGTTTTTTCTTATTCTATATTCTATTTTTTTTATTTTCCTTTATTCTGTATTCTTTTTTTTTCAATATGAACGACTTTTTCCAAATTGGAATGAAACATTGTTAAAAATAGACGAACTTATATTCGAAATCGGTGAACTTTTATTAAAGTTTACGAATTTTTTTCAAATGATGTGATATTTTTCTAAAGTAGATGAACTATTTTTAAGGATTTTTGAACTTTTTTACTTTCAAAATTGATGAACTTTTTGAAAATATATGCTATTTTTCAAAATTGATGAACTTTTTGCAAATCAGTGTATTTTTTTTCAAAATCAATGAATTCTTTTTCAAAATCTATCAACCTTTCTAAAATACTTGAAGTTTGTTTTAAAATTTGTGATTTTGTGCAAATACGTGAAACTTTTTCCATACTTGTGAAAAAAAATTAAAGTCGTGAATTATTTTAAATTGATGAAATTGTTTGGTTGTCCTTTCAAATGCATGAACTTTTCTGAATTTGAGATTTGTTTTTAATTTTTTTGCCTTTTTTGGGATTTTGTGATTTTTGTTTTCAAGCAAGGGACCAATGTTTCAACAGTAGCAACCGTTTGGTGTTATATTTTTGGAGCGAGTCAGAGCTCTAGTGAGCCAGCCCATGCAAGTAGCTGTTCTTAGCGCCAGTTCATTAGCTGGCCCGGAAGGAAAATCCTATTTGCCGCTCTGTGTGAAATGGTGTCGAGGCTTCGGACAGAGCGGACGGAGGATTGGGCTAACCCAGGTAGCAAGGGAGCCTTGCCCAGTTTTGGGAACCTTCTATTTCCAACCGGTTATTTTCGGTTTTGGAAAACTTCTAGAAGGTTCCCTAAACCAGTTTTTTTTCATTTTTCTGTTTTTTTCACTTTCTGTTTTTGTTTCTTTTTTTTCTATTTCTGTTTCAAAATTGTTCTGAATTTTGAAAAAATGTTCTGGAATTTGCAAAAAATTGTTTCAGAGTTAAAAAAATGTTCAAGATTTTTAAAAAATGTTCCGGAATTTATAAATATGTTCCGTATTTGAAAAAAAATTGGAATTTCAAAAAAATGTTCAAGATTTTGAAAACATGTTTCGGATTTGGAAAAAATGTTCCAGAATTTGAAAAAATGTTTCGGAAACTAAAAAATATTCCGGAAATTAAAATATGTTCCGGAATTTTAAACTGTGCAAGATTTTTAAAAAATGTTTCCGAATTTGTTAAAATGTTCCGCAATTTGAAAAAATGTTCCGGAATTTAAAAAATTCTCCAGAATTTATAAATGTTCCAGAAATCAAAAAAATATTTTGTACTTTTCAAAATTGTTAGTCAAATTCGGAAAATGTTTTGGCTTTGAGAAAAATGTTCTTGATTTTCAAAAAATTATTCTGGAGTTTCAGAAAAAAAGCAAAAGAAGAAAAAAAACTACAGTCGTTGTGCATTTACTGGAACGGCCCAGTCCGAGGTCGCCCTGTGCGAAGCCTCGACTGGTTGCCGCTCTGAGCGGCGAATAGGAGGTCCCGGCGCGGGAAGCCTAATTAGGTGATCCCTGCTCTGTCCTTTTGTGCAATGGGCCGGCCCAAGTGGGCTACGGATTTCTCATAGAGCGACATATGGGACGGCCCGACGTGGTCCACTAAAAACTGCCACTATGCTCTCAAAGAAAAATCTATACCTAATATTCAAAAACTTGTATTCCACCGCCTAATGACGCCCAACGCATCAGCCGCCTCCTCGTCCAACCATGTGTCGTGTGGGAACGCATGCCGCATACTCTCTTATTTCTTGTGCGGCTATGTGCACGCGCTGGCCAAAGCAAAACATGACGTTGCCCATTGCTAATCAGCTACGCTACTCCATGTGTGTGTCTTTTTTCTCTGGGAGGGATGCGGTGGTACTGCTGCCGCTACCGCCGATGGTCGGCGCCTGGTGGGCAGTCGTGCCTGCACTGACCTCCTCTGTATCGTCCATGTTATAAATGTTTTTCGCAACACAATTATTGTTACAAAATTTTCTACAATAATATCAGTGTTGCAAATATTGTTGCTGAAAATATGATCTTTGTTGTAGAAAATATTTTATAACAAATTTCGTTGTAAATAAAATTTTATAAATGTTTTCGCAACCCGATCTTTATTGCAAAAAAATTATGTTATGAACTTTGTTGCAAAAAATCTACAGACATTTTTGCAACATGTTTTGTGTTGTAGAAAATTCTATAACAAACATGCCTCTTGTTGTCGTGGGAACGAGCGCAGAACTCTACGTTTGTTGAAACATAAATATTTTCTGAAATTAGCAAAATTTTCTAAAATTTATGAACAAAATGTAAAAAGATTGACATTTTTAGAAATTCAAACTTTCTGGAGTTTTCACAAACATTTTAAATTGCTGAACACTCGTTCAAAAAGAAAAATAAACATTGAGTGAGAAAATTTGGCTAGCTCGTACTTATGTCTATTACATGCATCCATTATTATTAAGCCATGTGGAACGAGTGCATCCGTTATTTTTGGATCGTTCGAGAAAGACAATTGATTTAATCTCTCCAATAGATCATTACATAGCACCAGTCAATGTATGCAATGGGTTTTCTTTCCTCCAAGTGGTGCATTGAATGCGGGCCCAATTAACCCACATAACAGCCAAAATATATATTTTACGTAGGAACTACTTCTTCATGCGGTCACTGGCTATAGTTAGATGTATTTAATTTCATGTGAGGTTGTCTCTTGGACGTAGAGTTTTGCCCTCAAGTCCTTTAAATCCGGACGAGATGGTTTCTTTACTTATAAAGTTAAATATTCGCTTCTCTTTTTCTACATTAAATTCCATTAGTTTATATACATTTGTAAGTTGTATGGAGAATCAATAAACTGCTCCAGGAATAGATAGAGAGTGAAGAGTGGGTCCCGATTATCCCGACAGAAACAAGCACACCATTGTTTTGCTACATATGAGCGAGAATTATTTAACTCCGCATTTCTCACAAATAAGAAATTAACTCCCAATACATTGGATGCTTTGTACGCGGGATTATGAGTGAACATGAGATATGCGGTATATTATGAGACTACTAAGTATGATATAACTTAATATATAATTGCAATCGGAAAATGTTCAACTTGGCCGTTTTGTTGGTCCATGGAGTGCACTTTCACAAGCTGGATTTAGGATTGATACATATAATTATAACTTCATATATAATACTGCTCTTAGAGTAATTGAGTGTGTGAGTTAAACTATTTAATTAGTTGATAGGTTGTGCTCGCACATCCCATGTTGCCTAAATTGAAGTATACATAAATTTTCTTTCCCATTACAACGTACGGGCATATTTGCTAGTTAATGATAAAATAATCCACTATGTCCGAAGCTGGTAGCTGATCTTGTTCGCTAAACAAGTGAGGGGTCTCTACTTAGACGAGATGGGACATGAACAATGTGTTAGTGTCATTAGTTTATCAGCCAGGGGCCTTTTTTTTGGAAGTGCATCAGCCAGGGGCCTGTTTGGTTGCCTGACCAAAATGTTCATGTTTTTCAGCAAAAATCAGCACTTTTACGGTCATATTTGTGGCCCAAGAACTTATGGCCCAAGAACTTGTGGCGGGCAAATATCATGCATTCTGGTACATTGGCTCAACTGGAGTAACAGCCGAAAGGAAGTTTGGTCGGTTTTCAAAGAAAGTATATGGTGCTACCGATTCACCAGACGCTAATGATACGTTGTAAGGGTTTTCAAAAAATCTAAAAAGAAATCAGAACATAAACATGACATGAATATAGATTACACCAAAATTCAAAACATGGCTCCAAAAATTATATATTGTTGTCAATACTGATAATGGGGCAAACTTTATAGCCCAACTTACATTAGGTACTATTCAGTGTGAAGATTGCTCATTTTATTTCCTGACTTCCGTTACAAATGTCGATCTGAATATTTTAGGACAGGTTAGATGTTTTTTTTATAACGACAGGTTAGATGTTTGTGTTAGCTATGTCATATGTTTTTTATATTATTTTTTGAAACATTTAGACTCATCAATTGGTGTTGGGTGCATCGATAGCACCATAAGGGTTGGTACACCGGATACTTTCCCTGGTTTTTCAATATTCACTTGGACAGTACTTATCTCCACGACTCAATATTCACTTGGACAGTACTTATCTCCACGACCCTGCTTTGGCATCTCAAGGCAAACAGTAATGAGGTGGACTTACGTGGAACAATAGTCGTACTCCCCTCCTTTATTTTACTTCACATATTAGATTCGTCTTAAATCAAACTTTTTAAAGTTTGATGAAATTTACAACAAATATCATCCGTATCCATAATACCAAATCTATATCATGGCATTCATCATGGAATATATTTTAAAAAATTGTACTTATTTGAAATATAAGAGGTTACTATCTTTTATATAAAAGTGATCAAACTTAACAAAGTTTGACTTAAGACAAAACCTAATATGCAAACAATTGTAGCCAATGTAGAATCGTGCATATAAGTCGGGGTTGGGGGGGGGGGGGCATTGCCCCCTAGCCTGCGAAAAAACAAATGAATCTTTTTTAGGGGCTTGGGTGACTAAAATAGATCTATCCCTGGGTTCGTCCTGCCCACAAGTTCACCTTTGGCACCTTTGTCACCATTGAGAGCGTCGATGGCCACACTGCCCACAAGTCCACCCGTGGCACCTTTGTCATCATTGAGAGCGTCGATGGCCACACGTGACCGGCGTGGCGGTGACATGATATATATCTAAAACAAGATGAAATACTACGTTCCATGCGACTAGGAGCGCTCGCGAGAGGGGTAATTTGGCGTGGAAACCGAGGCCTCTCGTCCACCTAAAAAACTTTTATGAAAGGGTCGAGGCCAAAATGCCAGCAGAATATTCACGAGCAAAGCTAGAAAAGAGCCATCTTCATCCCTCCCCATCAACCATAGCCGCCATAATTTCCCATCTCCCTAGCCGCCATCACCATCATAGTTCATCCTTCATTAGTTTACACTTGTAATCGTGCATCACACACATCATCCATTTTAAGATATATTATCAATCAATCAATATCCATGGTATTTTCTTCAATGTGTTCTTCGTGTGATATGATCTCCATGTGTGAGTAGTTCGGTAAGGTATGGGTTGACATGAGATCCTTACAACTCTGTGTATTTGTTGTGGAGATCAATGGAAGTGCTTTGAATCAGTGTCTCGTATGTGTGAAATAAAATTGAACATAGATGTCTTTTGTCTCATCTACATTCTTCATCCCTGGAGGTATCTAGGATCATGGGAAGCGAGCCATGAAGAGGCTAAGGGAAGGGAGGTCGTTAAGTGTTATCCCAAACATGAGTGACAAAAAGGTTTAGTACAGTAACATGGATCCCATGTCTTCTCCGCGGACTCAAAAATTGTAGTCATAAAATGTACAAAGCTCTTGTGTGGTTGTTATAATCTTAATTATCAAGGCAACCCCATGACACTGATAGGGCCTTCAGCTTCAGTTGGACAACTGATTCTTGATGCATGACGTGTGCTGGTCGAGATGCAATTTGGACACATCCCCATTTCGATTGGAAACAAGCACATCTCGATGGATGCCTTCCAGCGTACAAATTAATTAAGACCATAGTTTGGTCCAAACACAAATACATGGTTGTATCCAGTGGTGGAGCTTAGTGCAAGCAAAACTAGGTTGTGGCCCGCCTAACTTTGTTACAAACCAATGGGCCTCAAGGGGCAAAATGAAGCATGGATGGAACAAACATTGTGCTTTCTCTAAGCTCGCCCGCCCAATCATTTCATACTAGCTCTGCCATTGGTTGTATGCATTAAGACCTCATACCCGTACCTTTTTGTATTATAAGTTCTCAACTCAAGGTTGTTCATTTAGATCCGGTCAAAAGTTGAAATTGTTTCTTTATCAAAAGCTTCCTAGAGACTCTAGCTTCAAGGGACTCCTACTGCGTCAATAGACCTTCCCTGACAACGGCGCGAGAAATCCTTCTGCTACGGGCTATGCTTATAGGGACTTCCTTAACAAATATGCAAAGGATTTCCCCGCGGCCTTGGAGCCTTGCATTGGTATTCCCTTGAAGAGGAAAGGGTGATGTAGCACAGCGGCGGTAAGTATTTCCCTCAGTTTAAGAACCAAGGTATCGATCCAGTAGAAAGATCGCGTCAAGTCACAAGTACCTGCACAAACACAAAGAGTTTGCACTCAACGCTATGAAGGGGTTGTCAATCCCTTATAGATTGTTTGCAAAGTGAGAACTGAAAGCAAAAAGTAAACAAAGAAAAGTAAAATTGAAAGTGGAGACGATAGTTGTGAACAGACCCGGGGGCCGTAGTGTTCACTAGTGGCTTCTCTCATGAAAGCAAGTAGACGGTGGGTAAACCAATTACTGTCGGGCAATTGATAGAACCGCGCAAAGTCATGACGTTATCTATGGCAATGATTATATCTATAGGCATCACGTTCAAAACAAGTAGATCGATACTTTCTGCATCTACTACTATTACTCCACACGTCGACCGCTATCCAGCATGCATCTAGTGTATTAAGTTCATAAGAATAGAGTAACGCCTTAAGCAAGATGACATGATGTAGATGGACACAATCTCAAATCTATGATGAAAGCCCATCTTGTTACCCTTGATGGCAACAACACGATGCGTGCCTTGCTGCCCTTCTGTCACTGAGAAAGGTCACCTGCACGGTATGAACCCAAAACCAAGCACTTCTCCCATTACAAGAATCATAGATCTAGTTGACCAAACAAAACCGAAGACTCGGAAAGACTTATAAAGATATCAAATCATGCATATAAGAAATCAACAAAGACTCTAATATAATTCATAGATAATCTGATCACAAATCCACAATTCATCGGATCTCGACAAACACACCGTCAAAGAGGATTACATCAGATAGATCTTCGTGGAGGCAGGTCCCACCACCTCGTCACCGTTCTATCACGGCTGAAAAGGAAATGCCAGGCAAGCCCCAGCCGCCTCGCCTGGTGGCGGCAGGTGACACGCGTCGCCTGGCGCCACCTCGCCTCCTGCCGTGGAGGCAGGTCCCACCACCTCGTCACTGTTCCGTCCGCGCCTCGTCACCGTTCAGCCGCGCGAAACGGGAATGCCAGGCTGGCCGCCTCGCGCCGTGGCGGCACGCCCCAGCCACCTCGCCTGCCGTCACGGTGGGTGAGGGTCTTTCCGTGGTCCTTTCCGACAAATTGGGGACAAACTGACTCGGCTAGGGGTCCTTTTAAACAAAAATTCTGGCCGTCAAGGTGAGCCAGCAGCTGAGCTCCATCGGGACTCAGCTGTCCTGCTCCTACTACTGGTTGCCCTTCTGCCGCCCCGCCGCCATCGGGGGGAGGTGCTCAGTACTCACTTACTACTACTTTCTGAACATGTTACACTCCCAACATTTCTATTGGAATTGTGTGAATCTGTGACTGGGTTTGCAGTTCGAGAAGAGGAAGCCCATCCTGTGTCAGATCGTCTGCAGGATCGTGCTCATCCAGGAGGGAGCCAACGTCGTCGAGAAGATCGACGACGACTAACGAATCAACATGTGAGACAGGTTCTTGCAAGGTCAAATGCAGGAAAGTTCAGAGGTCGGGCACACAGTTCACTAATGGATTGATTGGTGTCGATCTTCTTCATCCTCACCTCCGTCCGGCTGCACCAGTTGTACTACATCTTGGGGTGCTCTGCTACTTCCAGCTGTGCGGCGAGGGCTACCGGTGGTGGTGGAGGTCGTACCTGACGGCAGGCTCGTCGGCGCTCTACCTCTTCCTCTACGCCACCTTCTACTTCTTCACCAAGCTGGATATGACCATTGACCAAGGTGGTCTCCGGCGCGCTCTACTTCGGGTACATGCTCATCGCCTCCTACATCTTCGTCGGCTTCTGCGCCTGCTTCTGCTTCACCAGGCTCATCTACTCCTCCGTCCAAATCAAAATCGAATATACGAACTTCTGAACTAGGCAACTAGCATGTCATGGTTGGTTTACAGATGAACAGAGTAGTAGCAGGCAAGCAGGATCTGTTTCTTCAGGCGTTATCTTGAGCGATCCTACAGTTTGATGATTCAGTAGATGCGTGTATCCTTCCTTACAGTAAAGGACATACAACTCTCTGCATTCGTTCGGTACTAAAGTTCAGAAAATCAACCAAGAAGAGACCATGCCCGGTAAAATCTCTCCATGTTCCACTGATAAAAAGAGTACAGAAACAGAGCACACACACGATTTACACACCGTACGCAGCAGGAGGGAGGGGGGTTTTATTATTACTATGCCGCGGTTACCGGTAAGCTACGGCAAAGGACTCCGGCGACGACGACGACGGCTCGTCAGGTGCGGTGAGCCAGGCGCTCGTTGTGCCTGTCGTCCTTGCCCATGAGCATGAAGTAGCCGACGGTGCCGACGGCGAGGAGGCCGCCGACCGCCATGGTGGTGGGGCTGACGCGGCGCATGGGGCTGGACGGGCTCGTCGCCGACGACGACGCACGCTTCAGCGGGTCGTCGGCCATGGAGGCCCACGCCTTCATCTCCGGCCACATGGTCGACGACGCTCTCCTCCTCTTCTCGCTGCTCTAGCTGCCAACTGCGGCCAAGCTTTCTCGTTTACTGGTTTGCCACTGCCGAGATGTGCCCTCGGAGAGAAGGACGAGAGGGGCCTTAAGTGGCCACGTTAAGCGGCCACCTGAACGCGTGGGAGGACGCGTGGCGCGGTGTCACTGCCACGTAGTGCGGCATACCCTCCAGCTGGTGACTCAGCGTCAGCATACCCTCCAGCTGGTAGTACTCTGGTTGTCTAGGGGATGAACTAGAGCTTACGTACCGATCAACTAGCCGGAGCACAAATTACATAAGCTACAGCTAGTGAAAATAGTTTTTTTTAGAAGAAGTAAAAATAGTTTTACCATATGGAATTGGGTGAAGTCATATACCCAACATACTCTGTTAAAATTACCGATGAACAAGAGCTTGCGTCAGATTTTTAAGCATGACAATTACAACAACAACAATCAAGTCTTTCAGTCCCAAACAAGTTGAGGTAGGCTAGAGTTGAAACCCATAAAATCTCGAAGTCAAGTCATGGCTCTGGAACGTGCATAGCTAACTTCCACGCACCCCTGTCCATGGCTAAGTCTTTGTCGATATTCCAAATCTTCAGGTCTCTCTTAACGGACTCCTCCCATGTCAAGTTTGGTCTACCACGACCCCTCTTAACATTCTCAGCACGTTTTATCCGTCCGCTATGCACCGGCGCTTCCGGTGGCCTCCGTTGAATATATTCAAACCATCTGAGACGATGTTGGACCAGCTTCTCTTCAATCAGTGCTACCCCAAGTCTCTCTCGTATATCGTCATTCCGTACCCGATCCTTCCTTGTGTGGCCACATATCCATCTCAACATGCGCATCTCTGCTACACCTAACTGTTGGATATGTCGTCTCTTGGTTGGCCAACACTCCGCGCCATACAACATCGCAGGTCGGATAGCTGTCCTATAAAACCTGCCTTTTAGCTTTTGTTGCACTCTCTTGTCAGAGAGTATGCCAGAAGCTTGGCGCCACTTCATCCACCCAGCCTTGATTCGGTGGCCCACGTCTTCATCGATATCGCCATCCTTCTGCAACATGGACCCCAAATATCGAAACGTGTCTCTCTCCGGTACCACCTGCCCACCAAGGCTAACCTCTCCATCCTCGTGCCTAGTAGCACTAAAACTGCACCTCATGTATTCAGTTTTAGTTCTACTAAGCCTAAAACCTTTCGATTCTAGAGTCCGCCTCCATAACTCTAACTTTCTGTTAACCCCCGTTCGGCTATCATCGACTAGCACCACATCATCCGCAAAGAGCATACACCATGGGATATCTCCTTGTATATCCCTTGTGACCTCATCCATCACCAAATCAAAAAGATAAGGGCTCAAAGCTGACCCTTGGTGTAGCCCTATTCTAATCGGAAAGTCATCGGTGTCGCCACCACTTATTCGAACACTTGTCACAACATTATCATACATATCCTTGATGAGGGTAATGTACTTTATTGGGACTTTGTGTTTCTCCAAGGCCCACAACATGACATTCCGAGGTATCTTATCATAGGCCTTCTCCAAATCAATAAACAACATATGAAGGTCCTTCTTTTGCTCCCTGTATCTCTCCATCGGCTGTCGTACCAAGAAGATGGCTTCCATGGTAGACCTCCCAGGCATGAAACCAAATTGGTTTTTGGTCACGCTTGTCAACCTTCTTAAGCGGTGTTCAATGACTATCTCCCATAGCTTCATAGTATGGCTCATCAGCTTGATTCCGCGGTAATTAGTACAACTTTGAACATCCCCCTTGTTCTTAAAGATTGGTACTAAAATACTCCGCCTCCATTCTTTGGGCATCTTGTTTGACCGAAAAATGAGGTCGAAAAGCTTAGTTAGCCATATTATCGCTATGTCTCCAAGGCCTCTCCACACTTCGATGGGGATACCATCAGGACCCATCACCTTGCCTACTTTCATCCTTTTTAACGCCTCCTTAACCTCACACTCCTGGATACGTCGCACAAAGTACATGTGGTATCATCAAAGGAGTCGTCTAGCTCAATGGTAGAGCTGTCAACCTCTCCGTTGTAAAGGTTGTCAAAGTACTCCCGCCATCTACGCTTGATCGCCTCATCCTTCACAAGAAGCTGATCATCTCCGTCCTTGATGCATTTGACTTCGTCGACATCCCTCGTCTTCCTCTCCCTAATCTTGGTCATCTTATAGATGTCCCTTTCGCCTTCCTTAGTGTTTAAATGTTGGTAGAGGTCCTCATACGCCCGACCTCTCGCTTCACTCACCGCCCGCTTTGCAGCCTTCTTCGCCACCTTATACTTCTCCATGTTAGCTGCACTCCTGTCCAGATACAGGCATATGAAACAGTCCTTCTTCTCCCTAATAACCTTCTGGACCTCATCGTTCCACCACCAGGTGTCCTTAGCTTCCCTTCTACTTCCCTTGGTCACCACAAACTCCTCTACAGCGACCTTCCGCAAGAAGGTCGCCATACTCGTCCATATCAAGTTTGCATCGCCTCCTTCCTCCCAAGGGCCCTCCTTAATGACCCTCTCCCTGAAAGCCTGGGATGCCTCCCCCTTGAGCTTCCACCACTTCGTTCTAGCGGCTTTGGCGCGCTGATCCCGTTGGACACGAATCCTAAAGCGGAAGTCAGCAACCACAAGCTTATGTTGAGGGACAACACTCTCTCCAGGTATCGCTTTACAATCAATGCAAGCGCGTCTGTCTTCTCTTCTAGAGAGGACAAAATCAATCTGGCTAGAGTGTAGACCACTACTGAACGTCACTAGATGGGATTCTCTCTTCCTAAAGAGGGTGTTAGCTACAACCATGTCGTAGGCTAGAGCGAAGCTCAGGACATCTTCTCCTTCTTGGTTCCTGATGCCATAGCCAAAGCCCCCATGCACCCTTTCAAAACCTGTGTTAGATGTACCCACATGGCCACTGAGGTCTCCTCCTATGAAGAGCTTCTCACCAATAGGTACCCTCCTAACCAAGTCCTCCAGGCCTTCCCAGAACTCCCTCTTGGTGCTCTCATTGTGGCCTACTTGCGGGGCATACGCGCTGATAACATTGAGGACTAAGTCCCCAACTACCAGCTTGACAAGGATCATCCGGTCCCCTTGCCTCTTAACGTCCACAACTCCATCCCTAAGGCTCTTGTTGACCAAGATGCCTACTCCATTCTTGTTTGAAGTTGTCCCCGTGTACCACAACTTGAAGCCGGTATCCTCCACCTCCTTCGCCTTTTGTCTCTTCCATTTGGTCTCTTGGACACATAGGACATCAACACGCCTCCTCACCGCCGTATCAACTAGCTCCTGTAACTTACCCGTCAGGGACCCTACGTTCCAGCTACGTTCCAACTAGCTCCTAGGCTCGGCTAACTTCCTTACCCTCCGCACTCGTCGAGTCAAATGCGAAGACCCTTGCTCATTTTTCACTACACCAGGGCGTCGGTGCAGCGCGCCACTAAGGATGCGGCGACCCGACCCTTGCTCACTTATCACCGTATCCAGATCAAGATACGACGCGCCACCAAGGGGGTCACGGCCCGGCCCTTGCCCATTTGACACCATACCCGGGTTTCGATGTGGCGCGTCGCTAAAAGGGTTACGCCCCAACGAGTTTCCTTTGGGTTTCAGCTCCATAAGAGTGGCTGGGTTTTTCACATTGGCTCGCCACGCCTATCACAACCCTCCTCCTTTACCCGGGCTTGGGACCGGCTATGCTGAGACAACATAGGCGGAGTTTTTTTTACAGCAACTTAGCTTGTGTATTTTAAGCATGACAACTCGAACATTTTTTATAGCAACTTCGGTTGGCGTGACAATGGCAAGTTTAGTTGACGAGCACGGCAATTTCCAGGGAAAGAAAATGAACTGAGATAGATTTGTCATGCTTGCAAACTAAACTTGCCATCCTCGACAAACACAAGTTGCCATTGAAAAACGTTCGATTTGTCACGATCAAGAATCTAAAGTCAGATTTGTAGTAGGGTCCTAAAGATTATGCTCATACAAGAATTATATATCTATAACCACCCCAAAACAATATACACGTTTTATAAATAGGCAAAATGTTTGGTAGGATGGAAGGTTAAGACTTGAGAACTATTTCTAAAATAACCCATTTACAGCAGAGTAAGGAAAAAGAAATATATTTCATTTGACTTTGTAGTAGGTACACATCAAGCCCTGAAAGAATGTTGATTTACATGGATTCAGGGTTTTTTGATCGAGTACCTTAACACAGAATAGAAGGTTGAGTCCGCATAATGAGGGGAGCTTATATCTACAGGGGCATCAGTCTCTTGTGCTTGAAGAACCAGACGAAGAAGCAGAAGATGAAAGCGCCAACCACTCCAGTGATGATCAGTACCCACTGGAATGCATTCTGAATGCTGAAAACGTCGGTCTCGAAGTTCATCCCAAATACCCCCGCGACCACTCCGAAAATAGCGACGACGAATGTTGCGGTTGTTAGCAGAAGCTCAAACTGGATCAGCTGATTCCGAACGTTGTCCTGGGAACAGGAGATTCAGATTAGCTTAATTAGAATAGAGACCATCACGCAGCAGTATGTGGAAGGCATAGATCCAACGTGCATTCTCCAGGGAAAAGGAGAGTCAAAGATAATTTAGTTAGTTCAGAATAACAGGCATCGGTATGTGAAACGCATTAGATCCTACTACATGCAGATAACTTGATTAAGATGAGCACAAGATATGCTGATGTACCAGCTGAATGTTGATAAAATCTTCGGTGTCATCAATATACTCCTTCAGCTGAAAGAAGAAAAAAACCAATCAGACACCCTTCAACTCCGAGGTATCCAACAATAATAACAAGATATCTTGGAATTTTGAAGAAAGCCGACTCATTACCGACGTCAGCTTGTTAAGAGTGCTGTCGATGACTACAAAATATGCTTCCAGTAACATCTCAAGCTCCTCGATATGTTCAGTCACACTGTTATCTGAGCTCTTTACACTATCATGTCTACTTCTACACAAGCTGTAGGTTTTCTCCAACTTCCGTGATTCTGTGGGTGACGATACTGGAGACACGGGAGCTGAAACAGAAGTCCCAGCGGCTGCCGGGTTGAAGGTCGCCAATGACTGATCACCAAACACAGATGATGATTCCATCCTCATCTTTTTCTCGGTGAGATACATCTCAGCCATATCTCCGTCATCATCCATCAGTTGTTCTATTTCATCCCTGACCTATTGCAAGATATAATTGGCAATTATATAGCAGGTCAATACTTATAAACAGATTATCTGAAGAAAAAAAGAAGAAGGATTCCAATTAGAATGCAAACTTACCTTCTGGACTCTTCTGGTCAGTGCAACTAGTCTACTTTTTAGCCGCCGAACACGTTCCAGATTTAGAGTACTAATTTTTGATGTTAGCTCATCCAGTAAGGGATATGCTTCAATTTCCAATTCTGCTGCCTGAGAAAGGCAGAAATGCAGATTCAGACATGCTCCAGTTTGAACTGATATCAAGGAGATCATCATGGTTTGGTACAATAAATATTATTTCCAATGAACTTGATGGGGTAAGAGGCTGCCGACCTTTAGTGATACAAATTTTATTTTCATAGCTAAATGGTAAAGATTAATAGCATACAAGCTAGCATGAACTATCTATGAAGTATCTCAAAGAGCATGGACTGTGCAACGTGTAACCTTTGTCACTTTCTGCAACAAGGAAAGCTAGAGAGTGCAGCATTGCTTATAAGGCGTCCTGCTTTACACGCTTAAGCATCGCTTAAGAAATATGCCCGCTTTAGATTTAGGCGCTTAAGCGTCAGAGCGGGTGGTGCTCGCCTTAGGTCGCTTTACCACCTTACAAATAATGCAGTGCAGACATTGGCACATAATCATGTTCAGGTGATGGTTCTTGTATGAAGTCTATACAAGATATTTTCTGTCAATAATTAAAGCTTTCAATGTCCTGGTTAGCAGCTTTGTGAATCAACTACGATCAAGCTATTCTTGCATCCATTCACTAATTATTGACTACTATTTTTCAAACTACAGTGGGAGCAAAATACATCCCAAACTACAGTGGGAGCACAACAGTACACAGGTAATCTCTGCTTAGGATTGTTGTGCACTGGCGCTACACTGTCAAATCATGTACTCCCTCCGTTCCAAAATAAGTGACTCAAAATGACTCAAATTTACATTAACTTTAGTACAAAGTTGAGTCATTTTTTAGTCACTTATTTTGGGATGGAGGGAGTAGTTATGAAGAATATTTACCAACTCTAGTAAAGCAATCGCTGTTATATTCCCAACAGATAGTTGTCAACTGGTCTATATACTAGAAAAACACTACGTTCAAAGTGCTATTAAGAAAACAGCTATGTCAAGCAAAGCATAAACCTACTCCAGTTCTCTTGCAGCTAGGTAATGTCAGCTTACTCAATATGAAGATTAAATAATACTCCCTCCGTTCCTAAATATAAGTCTTTAAAGAGATTTCATTAGTGGACTACATACGGATGTATATAGACATATTTTAGAGTGTAGATTCACTCATTTTACTTCGTATGTAGACTCCTAGTGAAATATCTTAAAAGACTTATATTTAGGAACGGAGGGAGTAAATTGCATATTTTTGTAACATAAGAACCTCATTAACTGGTCTAGCAAAAGAGGAGTCAAATAGTAATGTTCGTGCTAAATATTTCTGTATAACCTCGTTTCACAGTTCAAACAGTTTTTTTTTTCATTACAGAAGGTGTCTCCAAATCCCTCCCCAGACCCCACCTTGTGTGGGAGCTTCTATGCACTGGGTCTGTCCTTTGCAGAAGGTGTCTCCAACTATTTGTTGTTGACTTGTAGTTGTACAGAAGGTGTCTCCGGTCCCATATAGTGCCTCATAACAACTTCCAAATCGAAGTATGGAATAATAACTACAACCAAACGACAAAAATCTCGCACAAGAATACTACTCCCTCCGTCCCAAAATAAGTGACTCACCTTTGCACTAGCTTTAGTACAAAGTTGAGTCATTTTTGAGTCACTTGTTTTGGGACGGAGGGAGTACATTGGAGAGGGTTGAGGTATAAGCATATGATATACTCCCTCCAATTACAGAACAAATATTGCTGGTAATCATAGAATCAATTAAGCTACTGGAGATTGATAATGCAGTATCAAGATTTTAACACAGAAAGAATCATTCTACTGGTTATAAAGAGGGAAAGGCATCAAAGAGAACACCTGCAGAAGGAAAGAATAAGCACATAGGAAGGCAGTGACTTCTTAAACAAGAAACCATCACCTCTAAACACCTACATAGTGAGCCTTTTCCATTCAAAGATCTATGTTGGTATAACTTTTCTTCTTAGGCCTATATTTCTTATTCCAATTTTAAATCAGCTTAGACTTTCATCCCCTTCCTAAAGCATAATGCACCACCGATATTGAAATTTCAAAAAGAAAAGAAATGCCACGGCCTGAACCTCTAATTACAGATGTAGCAGACTGCCGCTAACTATTCATTAAATTCTTTAGTACACCTCCAAAGGGAGGCAGGAGACAAAAATGCAAAAATCAGTGATAATTTTGATCCATCTGACTCCGAGGAGCAAACCTATAATCCATTGTTTTGTTAGGAGGCAAGGGAGTTGAGGAGGGAAGGGGGCAGGGAATTAAGGAGGCCAATTCTCGCATACCACTTCCTTGGTCCCCTGTTAATTCAAGTGGGATAGAACTTCCTCTCAAATCCCAACACACACACCAATCATGGGTTTGGGACGAATAACCGATTTCCCGAAGAATAGTACCCCAATAAGCTCCCACCTGTCCCTTTCCCCAAAGTAGCCAAACACGCATTGTTTCTTGGGGATTGAAGGCACTGACACCAAATTTAGTGTTTGCCCACCATGACATCACTTAGTATCTAGTACTACTAGACATTCGGATGAACTTAGCCCAGTCCAATTCTATGATGATCAAACTAAACCACAGTACTGCATAAAATTTATACCCGTACAATAATTATGGGATCATCGTACCATGAGTAGGTAATCATAAGAGATTTCAGAGGGGAGGTAACGCAACGCAAGGGTGTGGAGCGCGTGGTGTGGTACCTGGGCGTCGAGGAAGGAGCAGGCGGCCTCGAGGGCGAGCTCGAGGGCGCGGAACTCGAAGGGGAGCTCGTCGCCCTCGGCGCGCTGGAGGAGGCGGCGCTGCAGCTCGGCGGCGTACTGGAAGACGTAGCTGTCGAGGGAGTTGAGGAGGAGCACCTCGTCGGCGGTGATGACGCAGCGGATCTGCTCGAGGTTGACGACGATGGCGCGCTCGCGGCCGAGGACGGTGGAGGGGTAGACGAAGAGCGGGTCGAGGAGGCGGAGGTCGCGGGCGGGGAGCTCGCAGCGGCGCATCATGGTGGCCTTGTCGACCTCGAGCGTCTGCACGGAGGCCGTGGCGGCCTCGACGCGGATCCAGCTGCGCGTGCCGCCGCCGCGCTTCTTGAGGTTGGGCACGTCGAGGCCGCCCGGGAAGCGGCGGCTCCCCGCGAAGGAGGAGGCGGCCCCGGCCCGGGCCCCGGCCCCCGGGGTGCCGCCGGCGTGGGGCACGGAGGGGAGCGCGGGGGAGGAGGCCGACGCGGCATGCGACGGGTACGCCCGGTGGTGGAGGAGCGGCTGCTTGACGGCGTCTGCCATGGCCGCCGGCGCCGCCCGCCGCCGAGGGGCGTGATTGGTTTTTGGTCACGGCGATGCGATGCGATGGGCTCCTCCTCCCGGCAGTGGGGTCTTTTCGCGGATGGGCCCCTGGGGAATCCGGGATTTGGAGGGCGGTTCGTGCTGCCTTGCGTTGCGTTGCGCCACGCGCAGCACGCGCTGGCGGTTGGCTTGTGTGGAGTTCAATGCGCTCGCGTGCCCGCTGGATCCTCTTCGTCAGAGAATCTCTTGATTTTTCGAGAGACATTTCTTTTTAAGATAATAATTGAGAGAATCCCAACCAAAAACAAACACAAGCAAAGCTTCTTGCTCCCTACAATCCATATCAATTTTGGAAAAATCTAAGTAACCGCGCCGCACCATCGACTTCTCGTGCGGCCGCCTCTCGCGCGTGTCCGATCTCATGTAGACGCAGGTGATTAAGTGTGATGATTTTTCTTCTTATTACCGAACGGTGTAGGATTGTGCAGCCTGTACATGTGTTATTTGCTACAATGACCGTGTAATGATGGGTTGGGAGATTCGCAGACTTTTTGTACCGAGACATGCTAAAGCAGTAATGTATCAGAATTCAAAAACTTTTATCTCTTAAACGTTAATCCGACTGATGATCCGTTTTCGTCGTTGACTTTGTTTCGACCAAATCTTCAAAACTAGATCCCATGTCGACATGTTTCGACGAACTTTTTTCTCGTACTTACCACATTTGTTGCACTTACTTGTCATATTAGTAAGTACTTACTTGTTTGATAAAAATAACTTAATCGCCCTATTTTTGGCAATTCCGTATAAATATAACATCTCGACATAATCAATCTAACAAGTACAAACAACTTTTTTAGGCCATTACGCGCAAAAATATGACAACTCAACATATTTAAAACCGATGACCACAAAAAATTTGTTTTGGTCATCGTTTGTAAATATGACAACTCAGCATAGTTAAACTAACAAGCACACAAAATAGTTTTCTGGCAAAATTGTATGTAAATATGATAAGTTGGCATATTTTCAAATTGGCAAACACAATCAATGACATGATTTTATATCATGTATAATAAAAACTGTTACAAGGCTTTGTATGAAACAACATTAAAAAGTATCAATCAAGTTATTTTTTTCAAGCAAGTAAGTGGTTAATAATATGACAACTGGGCCAAAAATATGGTAAGTATGAACGGAAAAAAATAGTTGATGAAATATGTCGATATGGGATCTAGTTTCGAAGAACTCGTCGCGAGAAAGTGAATGATAAAAGCGGATCATCGATTGAATTAACGGTTTTGTAGATAAAACTTTTTAAATTTCAAATATAAAAGGGAATCTTGCGTGTGGCGTTGTATGTTTTTTCTTGTGCTCCCAGCCTACCACTGCATGTTGACATGACATGACAGGGAATAACAGGTTGTCGTAGTTTTTAATCGACTGCACCGTGATGACCCACAAGTATAGGGGATCAATCGTAGTCCTTTCGATAAGTAAGAGTGTCGAACCCAACGAGGAGCAGAAGGATCTGACAAGTGGTTTTCAGCAAGGTAAAATCTGCAAGAGCTGAAATTATCGGTAGAAGCGATTGTGTGGTGAGATGATTCGTAGCAAGCAACAAGTAACAAAAGTAGCAACGGTGCAGCAAAGTGGCCCAATCCCTTTTGTAGCAAGGGACAAGCCTGGACAAAGTCTTATAGGAGAAAAAACGCTCCCGAGGACACATGGGAATTTCTGTCATGCTAGTTTTCATCGTGTTCATATGATTCGCGTTCGTTACTATGATAGTTTGATATGTGGGTGGACCGGCGCTTGGGTACTGCCCTTACTTGGACAAGCATCTCACTTATGATTAACCCCTCTCTCAAGCATCCGCAACTACGAAAGAAGAATTAAGACAAAGTCTAACCATAATATTAAACTAGTGGATCCAAATCAGCCCCTTACGAAGCAACACATAAACTAGGATTTAAGCTTCTGTCACTCTAGCAACCCATCATCTACTTACTACTTTCCAATGCCTTCCTCTAGGCCCAAATAATGGTGAAGTGTTATGTAGTCGACGTCACATAACACCACTAGAGGAAAAACAACATACAACACATCAAATTACCGAACGAATACCAAATTCACATGACTACTATTAGCATGACTTATCCCATGTCCTCAGGAACAAAAGTAACTAATCACAAAGCATAATCATATTCATGACCAGAGAGGTAATGAGTAGCATCAAGGATCTGAACATAAACTCTTCCACCAAGTAATCCAACTAGCATCAACTACAAAGAGTAATCAACACTACTAGCAACCTTACAAGTACCGATCGGAGTCGCGAGACGGAGATTGGTTACAAGAGATGAACTAGGGTTTCGAGATGAGATGGTGCTGATGAAGATGTTGATGGTGACGAGTCCCCTCCGATGAGAGGAGTGTTGGTGATGACGATGGCGACGATTTCCCCCTTCGGGGGGGAAGTTTCCCCGGCAGGATCGTCCTACCGGAGCTCTAGATTGGTTCTGCTCAAGTTTCGCCTCGTGGCGGCGGCGAATCCACAAAAAAGCTCCTCCTTTTTTTCCTGGACAAAACCCTTCATATAGCAGAAGAGGGGGGCCAGTGGGCCAGCAGGCCGCCCACAAGCCCCCTAGGCGCGGCCAGGGGGGTGGCCGCGCCTAGCAGGCTTGTGGCCACCTGCTGGCGCCCCTCGGGCGCTTTTTCGGCCCAGTATTTTTTATAAATCCGGAAAAAAAATCCTCGTTGATTTTTACGGTGTTTGGAGTTGCGCAGAATAGGTATCTCAAACTTGCTCCACTTTCAGGCCAGAAGTCCAGCCGTCGGCATTCTCCCTCTTCATGTAAACCTTGCAAAATAAGAGAGAAAAGGCATAAGTATTGTACCGTGAAGTGAAATAATAGCCCAAGAAGCGATAAATATCAACATGAAAATATGATGCAAAATGGACGTATCAACTCCCCCAAGCTTAGACCTCGCTTGTCCTCAAGTGAAAGCCTAGCTCAATAAATATGTCCACATGTTTAGGGAGAGAGGTGTCGCCAAAACAACATACGAACATGCAGGCATCATGATCATGATCAGAACAACAATACCAACATATAATCTCTCATACTAAAGTGACAATTCCTTCACAAAGTAAAGCATGGATCAAGAACCTTACCGAGAAGTAACAACCGATAGCCTTTAGTCATTGAAGCAATTGCAACTTATCACAACATCAGAAAGAGTCAAATAAGAGCTTGTAAAGCAAATCCACATACTCAATCATTCTTTCATTCTCTACAATTGCTACAACTCACATGGTACTCATGAGATCAAAGTTTCAGCTGGACACAGAGAAAGATAGGGGCTTATAGTTTTGCCTCCCAACTGCTTACCTCAAGGGTAATGTCAACAATAATAATTCATGAATACTTACTTCCAAGTTGACATATGAATATAGATCTTTCCCAAGCATATGACGTTAGCCAATATAAAGGCGGAATAAGGAATTGGTGAAGATCACCATGACTCTTTCAGGGGCAAAAAGTAAAGGTACAAGATAGGCCCTTCGCAGAGGGAAGCAGAGGTTGTCATGCGCTTTTGAGGTTTGGATGTGTGTCCTCTTAGTGCGGAGGAACGTTACTTTATATTGCCTCCTGTGATAAAGAACTTTATTATGCAGTCTGTCGCTTTTATGTCTTCCTCATCACAGGTTCGTACAAAGCTTATTTTCCACACACTAATAGATCATACATATTAGAGAGCAATTTTTATTGCTTGCACCAATGACAACTTACTTGAGGGATCTTATTCAATCCATTGGTAGGTATGGTGGACTTTCATGGCAAAACTGGGTTGAAGGTTTGTGGATGCACAAGTAGTATCTCTACTTGATGCGGGAGTTTTGGCTAATATGAGGTGGAAGCAATCGTCACATGCTAAGGGATCTCTAGTCATATAACATTGTTCGGAACCAAGCAAACACAATTCATTATGTTGTCTTCCTTGTCCAACATCTACTTCTAGGCATGCAATAGTTTAGTGAGTGTTCACAATCATAGATGGGGTTAGAGATGATATATTTATATGTGAACCTCTCCTTCTTTATCACTTCCTATTAATTGCAACCATGACCAAGGTCTACGTTTGCCTACCCTCAACAAGTTTCAATCATCATTCTTCTTATATGTGAAGCCATCACTTTCCATAAGATCATTACATGATCTTTCATGCTTTTGTTCTTTTCTCAATCTATTGATCATGGCAAGAGGCAAAGCCCTTCAACTAAGACACTCTTTATTATATGGCTCACGAGCTCGAATACATCGGGGGTGACACAAAGCAAAACTCAAGACTAAAACACTAAGACTTTTAATCTACTAGAGAAAGAGAAAACTGAAAAGGAAAACTAAAACAAAGGTAAAGGCAAAAGATGTGATGGTGATATGATACCGGGGCAACTCCCCCAAGCTTGGCACAAGCCAAGGGGATTGCCCATACCCATGTTTAGTTGTCTTCCTTTGGTGGCGATGGTGGAGGAGTTGTTGCAATATTTGACTCCAAGAGGGCCATTAATCTTTGATTTATACCTTGGAGATATGCGATATGTTTTTCCAGCAAAACAACTTCACGAGTGAGACAAGTATATCGAGCACGAGTTGTTTCACAAAACCTCAAGAGTTCAATCAAGGATGGAGATAGTAGGTGAAGGTAGGGTTGGAGAAAATCCACTTCTCCAACTTCTTCCCTGTTGAGCACAGATTGCACTTCGTCCCACACCCGATTCTTCTCCTTGGGTTTGCCCTTGGTTTCTTTAGGTAGCCTTTCCTTAGCCTCCATTCTTTTCAGATCAGCATTTACTTCTCCATAGGCTCGAGGGAGATTGTTCTCCCCCTACAGATTCCTGGAACGACATCTTGCTCTAAATCTGCGACAGAAAACACGCTCAAAACAAAAAACAGAGGAAATCTGCGTGATACGAGGGTCAGACCAAACGGGAGAATATATATTGTTTTTTTCCAGACCAGAAGGAGTACTCCGCACAAAAATGGAGTCCGGGAGGCACACGAGGTGGCCACAAGCCCCCCAGGCGTGGCCAGGGGGTGGGCCCGCGCCTGGCAGGCTTGTCGCCTCCTCGCGCGCTTTCCGAACTACTTCCAATTTTTTTATTTTTTCAAATATTCCAAAACGGAGAAAATTTCCTACTGGAAAAGTTTTGGAGACTGTTTTCTTACCGAATCACATACCTCTTCGTTTTTGGAGTCTGAAACAGGCTGATAAATATCCCTTAGGTATTCTTCCGGAGTTATGGTATTGATAATATTGCTTTCAACATTTATGGGAGTACCTGAGATATAATGCTTGTTTCTGTGCCCATTTACAACTCTCGGACAATTACCTTCCGTGTTGTTGATCTTGATAGCACCGGGACGATATACTTCCTCAACAACATAGGGACCTTCCCATTTAGAGAGAAGCTTGCCTGCAAAGAATCTTAAACGAGAGTTATATAGCAAGACATAATCACCTACATTGAACTCACACTTTTGTATCCTCTTATCATGCCACCTCTTAACCTTTTCTTTGAACAACTTGGCATTCTCATATGCCTGAGTTCTCCATTCATCAAGCGAGCTAATATCAAATAACCTTTTCTCACCAGCAAGTTTGAAATCAAAGTTGAGCTCTTTGATTGCCCAATAAGCTTTATGCTCTAGCTCAAGAGGTAAATGACATGTTTTACCGTGCGCCATTTTGTACGGAGACATGCCCATGGGATTCTTATAGGCAGTTCTATAAGCCCACAGTGCATCATCGAGCTTCTTAGACCAATTCTTTCTAGACCTGTTGACAGTCTTTTGCAGAATTAGTTTAATCTCTCTATTGCTTAGCTCTACTTGACCACTGGACTGAGGGTGATAGGGAGACGCAATTCTATGGTTGACATCGTACTTAGCAAGCGTTTTACAGAAAGCACCATGAATGAAATGTGAACCACCGTCGGTCATTAGATATCTAGGGACTCCAAATCTAGGGAAAATAACTTCTTTAAGCATCCTGATAGAAGTGTTGTGATCAACACTACTAGTGGGGATAGCTTCTACCCACTTAGTGACGTAATCAACAACAACTAGGATATGAGTATACCCGTTGGATTTTGGAAAAGGTCCCATATAATCAAAGCCCTAGACATCAAATAGTTCATTGACAAGTGAATAGTTCATAGGCATTTCCTGACGTTTACCGATATTACCTATTCTTTGACATTTGTCACAAGACAAGACAAACTTACGGGCATCCTTGAAGGGAGTGGGCCAATAGAAACCTGATTGCAATACCTTGTGTGCAGTTCTATCTCCCGCATGGTGTCCTCCGTAGGCCTCGGAGTGACACTTCTGTAGGATCTGTCCCTGTTCATGTTCAGGTACACAACGTCTAATAACACCATCTACTCCTTCCTTATAAAGGTGAGGATCATCCCAGAAGTAATGTCTCAAGTCAAAGAAGAATTTCTTCTTTTGCTGGTATGTGAAACTAGGTGGTATATATTTGGCAACGATATAGTTTGGATAATCAGCATACCACGGTGCACTACGTGAAGCATTGATGACATTCAATTGCTCATCAGGAAAGCTATCATCAATAGGTTGTGGGTCATCAAGAACGTTCTCCAACCTAGACAAGTTATCTGCTACTGGGTTATCAGCACCCTTCCTGTCGACAACGTGCAAATCAAATTCTTGTAGCAAGAGAACCCATCTGATAAGTCTACGTTTAGCGTATTTCTTCTCCATGAGGTACTTAATAGCAGCATGATCAGTGTGAATAGTGACTTTGGAATCAACTATGTAAGACCTGAACTTTTCACATGCAAACATGACTGCTAAAAATTCCTTTTCCGTAGTAGCATAGTTTCTCTGGGCACTGTCTAGAGTTTTACTAGCATAGTGAATAATTTTCAACTTCTTATCAACTCTTTGCCCTAGAACAGCACCAACAGCGTAATCGCTAGCATCACACATGATTTCAAAAGGTAAGTTCCAATCAGGTGGTTGAACAATAGGTGCAGTTATCAAAGCCTTCTTAAGTATTTCAAAGGCTTCCTCACAATCATCGTCAAAAACAAAAGGAATATCCTTTTGCAAGATATTGGTAAGAGGCCTAGAAATCTTAGAGAAGTCTTTAATGAACCTTCTATAGAAACCAGCATGACCAAGGAAACCTCTTATACCTTTGATATCTGTGGGGTATGGCATTTTCTCGATTGCATCAATCATGTCCCACAAGCATATGGGATCGCAACAGTTTTCGAGGGTAGAGTATTCAACCCAAATTTATTGATTCGCCAACACAGGAGGCGAAAGAATATTCTCAAGTATTAGCAGCTGAATATGTCAGATTCAACCACACCTGAAAGATTAGTGTCTGCAAGCAAAGTATGAGTAGCAAGGTAGTATGATAGCAACGGTGCGAGAAACAATCTGTTGACACAAGTCTTGCAAGGTAGTATGATAGCAAGGTAGTATGATCCAACAAAGTCTTGCAACAAGTAACAGCGGAGTAGCAAGGAATAGCAGTAGCAGCAGCAGCAAAGTAACAAGTAACAGCAGTAGTGACATGATGCCAGCTATGCTAATGCACAAAAGTCCTTCCAATGGCGCCAGAAACAGGTGTGTCGACGGCACCAGGAATCCTTAAGCTCCGGCTATGATACGTCTCCAACGTATCTACTTTTCCAAACTCTTTTGCCCTTGTTTTGGACTATATTTTGCATGATTTGAATGGAACTAACCTGGACTGACGCTGTTTTCAGCAAAATTGCCTTGGTGTTATATTTGTGCAGAAATCAAAGTTCTCCAAACGTCGTGAAAATTTACGGGGAGCAGTTTTGGAAAATATCAAAAATACGTGCGCCAGGATCCACCTGAGGGGGTGGTCCAGTGGGCCACAAGCCCCTGCTCCGCCACCACCCCCTGGTGGCGGTGGGTAGGCTTGTGGGGCCCATAGGCACCTGCCGCCCCCAATTCCAGCTCTATAAGTTGTCTTTCGTCCCAGAAAAAATAAAAAGAGAAGTTTTCGTCGCGTTTTCGATACGGAGGCGCCGCCACCACCTGTTCTTCATCTGGAGGGCAGATCTAGAGTCCGTCTTGGGCTCCGGAGAGGGGAAATCGTCGCCATCGACATCATCAACCTTCTTCCCTCTCCAATTCCATGAAGCTCTTCGTCGTTCGTGAGTAATCTATTCATAGGCTCGCTGGACGGTGATGAATAGGATGAGATCTATCATGTAATCGAGTTAGTTTTGATGGGGATTGATCCCTAGTATCCACTATGTTATGAGATTTGATGTTGCTACTGCTTTGCCATGCTTAATGCTTGTCACTAGGGCCCGAGTGCCATGATTTCAGATCTGAAATTATTATGTTGTCACCAATATATGTGTGTTTTAGATCCGATCTTGCAAGTTGTAGTTACCTACTATGTGTTATGATCCGGCAATCCCGGAGTGACAATAACCGGAACCACTCCCGGTGATGACCATAGTTTGAGGAGTTCATGTGTTCACCAAGTGCTAATGCGTTGGTCCGGTTCTTTATTAAAAGGAGAACCTTAATATACCGTAGTTTCCTTTTGGACCCCGCTACCACGGGAGGGATGGACAATAGATGCCATGCAAGTTCTTTTCCCTAAGCACGTATGACGACACACGGAATGCATGCCTACATCACATTGACGAACGGGAGCTAGCCACATATCTCTCCGTGTTATAGTTGTTGCATGATGAATATCATCCAAACAAATCACCGACCCAATGCCTACGAGTTTGTACTACTGTTGCTACTGCTGTTACTTGTCTTGCTCTGCTGCTACTACTGTTGCTACTGTTGTTACTTGTCTTGCTCTGCTGCTACTACTGTTGCTACTGTCATTACTTGTCTTGCTCTGCTGCTACTACTGTTGCTACTGCTGTTACTTGTCTTGCTCTGCTGCTGCTACTATTGTTGCTACTGCTGTTACTTGCTTCGCTCTGCTGCTACTGTTGGTACTACTGTCGCTTGCTACTGTTGCTACTTGCTACTGCTGTCACTACTGTTGTTCCTTGCCACTGCTATTGCTCGTTACACTACCGATACCCGCTACTTCGCTGTTACTATTGTACTTGCAGATACTAATCTTTCATGTGTGGTTGAATCTGACAAATTCAGCTGCTAATACTTGAGAGTATACTCTCACCTCCTCACTGGCGTACCTACAAATTGGGTTGAATACTCTACCCTCGAAAACTGATGCGAACCCACGCGCTGGTGGGCCATCAACAACATTCTTCCAGTTTCATTGCCGGGGAGTGCTATCAGCATTCTTCTGGTGCCATTGCAGGAGAAGGTTAGTTGTTATAAGCATTCGTCTAGCTAACACCAGAGATTGCAGGATCAACACTTTTCTGGAGCCATTGCCAGAGAAGCACAACTGGCGTCAGCATTTTTCTGGCGCCGTTGCCGGGGAGGTATTGCTATATTCTCTGAGTCACTTGGGATTTATATCTGCTAATCACTATGAAGAATCTGAAGGATCCGAAGACCAAAGTCTTGCCCTCAACTACGAGGGGAGGTAAGGAATTTCCATCTAGCTCTGCACTTGATTCACCTTCAATTATGAGTAAGGTTGCAACATCACCTCCTGCTAGAAATCTTGATATGTCGCCTGTGCTTGATGATGGTTGTGATACTACTGCTAGAGATGCTATGCTTGATACTATGCCTGATGATACTATGCTTGATACTATGCATGATGATGCTATGCTTGATACTGCTAGAGATGTTATGCTTGATACTGCTAGAGATGCTATGCTTGATACTGCTTTGCCTGATGATGCTAGAGACGCTACTATGCCTGATGATGCTATGCTTGATACTGCTAGAGATACTCCTTTGCATGATGTTCCACTAGGAGTGTTCCTTGATGCTCATATTGCTAGAGTTACTGCCAATGCTCGTGATGCTTCTGAAATTGCCGATGCTATAGAAATAGAACCTGCTTTTGCTCCTGCTAGATCTAGCTCTCCTAGATATGAATTGCCTGATATACCTGAGGGTTACATTATGGAGGGAGAGATAGCTGAGGATTTTCTTGCGTGTAAGGATGCCTATGACACTAGGAAATTAATTCTCAAGTGGAAGGAAAAATCTCGGGAAGTTAGGATGAAAAATGATCCGAAGTTTGCCACTTTGCCTATCTTTTGTCACCGATAAGGATTATGAATTCTCTGTCGACCCTGAGATAATCTCTTTGGTCGAATCTGATCCTTTTCACGGTTATGAGTCTGAGACGGTCATAGCCCATCTTGCCAAACTATTCGAAATAGCCAACCTTTTCACTAATGAGGAGAAGATCTGCCACTACTATATCCTTAAGTTGTTTCCTTTCTCTCTAAAGGATGATGCTAAAGCCTGGTTCACCTCTCTTGCTCCTGGATGTGTGCGTAGTCCCCAGGAGATGGTCTATTACTTCTGTGAGAAATATTTCCCTACCCGTAAGAAGCAAGCTGCCTTGCAGGAAATATACAACTTTGCTCAACTCCAAGAAGAGAGTCTTCCACAAGCTTGGGGGAGGCTCGTCCAGCTACAGAATGCTTTGCCTGATCACCCTCTTAAGAAGAACGAGATACTTGATATCCTCTATAACAGACTTACCGATGCCTCTAGAGACTACCTAGATAGTTGTGCCGATTGTGTTTTTAGGGAACGAACTATAGAACAACCTGAGACCCTACTGAATAACCTCTTGATCAATGATAATGCTTGGACTATTCCCGAACCACCTCCTAAGCCAACTCCTAAGAAAAGAGGTATTCTATTCCTCAGTCCCAAAGATATGCAAGAAGCCAAGAAATCTATGCGAGAGAAAGGCATTAGAGCTGAAGATGTCAAAAATCTACCACGTATCGAAGATATCCATGGTCTCGACAACCCGATACAGGTAGTAGAAGTGAATTCTCTGCGTAGGTTTGATGAGAGTGATATTCCTTTTGATAAACCTGCTAGCCTATGCTTTGATGAATTTGACAACTTTGTTGCCAAACAACAGAGTTTCAATGATTATGTTAGCAGACATTTGGAACAAAGTACTCGTATGCTTAGCCATCTAAGTGCTTGTGTAGACAGAAATGTCAATGCTCTAAAGCTTCTGAGTAAACATGTCTCTATGATTACTACTCAGGTAGAACAAGTACTTAAAGCTCAGAATGACTTGCTGAATGAATTAAATGACAACTCTGTCAGAGTCATTACTAGAGGAGGCAAAATGACTCAGGAACCTTTGTATCCTGAAGGTCATCCTAAGAGAATTGATCAAGATTCTCAAGGAATCAATGCTGATACACCTAGTCATCCTAAGGAGAAGAAGAAGGATGATAGAAACCTGCACGCCAGTTCACCAAATACTGTCACACCAGAAGAACCTAATGATATTTCTGCGTCTGATGTAGAAACACAATCAGGTGATGAACATGAACCTGGTGACAATGTGGACAGTGATGTTCATAATAATGCTTGACCTAGCCATGATGAGGATGTGGAGATTGAACCTATGGTTAATCCTGAAAATCCACAACCTAAGAGATACGACAAGAATGACTTTACTTCTAGGAAGCATGGTAAAGAAAGAGAGCCATGGGTTCAGAGACCTATGCCCTTTCCTCCTAAGCCATCCAAGAAAAAGGATGATGAGGATTTTGAGCGCTTCGTTGAGATGATAAGACCCGTCTTTCTGCAGATGCGGTTAACTGATATGCTCAAGATGTCTCCGTATGCCAAGTACATGAAAGACATCGTGACTAATAAACGGAAGATACGAGATCTTGAGATCTCCACCATGCTTGCCAACTACACTTTTAAAGGTGGAACTCCTAAGAAACTTGGTGATCCCGGAGTGCTCACTATACCTTGCTCCGTTAAAGGAAACTACGTAAGAACTGCCTTAGGTGACCTTGGAGCCGGTGTTAGTGTTATGCCACTCTCTCTTTATCGTAGACTTGAATTGGATAAGTTGACACCCATTGAAATTTCTCTGCAAATGGCCGACAAATCAACTGCTTTCCTTATCGGCGTTTGCGAGGATGTGCCTGTTGTGGTTGCTAATACCACTATCTTAACAGACTTTGTTATCTTGGATATTCCCGAGGACGATGCCATGGATATCATCCTCGGAAGACCCTTTTTAAACACCGCAGGGGCTGTTATAGATTGCAACAAAGGCAATGTCACTTTCCATGTCAATGGTAATGAGCACACAGTGCACTTTCTGAGGAAACAATATCTAGTACATTGCATCAATGCTATCGAAAAGACTTCATCGATTCTCATTGGGAACTTTGAATGCCCTATTCCTCGTGTCAAGATGAAGTATGATTTTCTTGTTGGGGAGATCCATATCCCCATTGAGGTGACTTAGTGGCTATTCGAAAATTCTCCGTTCTCTCTTGCGATTCGAGAAGGTTTTGTCATAAGGACTTGATCAACCCCATTGACGAATTTCTTCCGATGACCATGAAACGGATGAATCAGAGAGTCACATACCTTTGTTTTGAGTCTTCATTTTCTGTTGCTTAGAAGAAAAATGATGGAATTAGTTTAGCCTTTCCTGTTTTTTGTTTTAGCGTCCCGGAGAAAAATACGTCGAAAATAAAAGTTCTCCGACGATGGTCCTGAAAATTTAGTATGATTTTTTCTGGAATTTTTGAAAATTTCTGGGCCTGAGAGCTGGTCAGGGGGACTGACCAGTGGGCCACAAGCCCCCCCCCACCACCTACCCCCCTGGTGGCGGGGTGCAATCTTGTGGGGCCCACATGCATCCCCTCCACTCATTCCAGCTCCCATCCTCTTCTTCCACCTCCAGAAAAAATTGTTTCGCGGCTCAAACCCGTGTTCTTGCTCATTTGGCTGTGATTTCCGATCTCCTTGCTCAAAGCACCATTCTCCGAACCGTTTTGGGTAAATTACTCCTTGGTAAGTGACTCCTCCATTGGTCCAATTAGTTTTTGCTCTAGTGCTTTATCCTTCGCGAATTCTTGCTACCTTGGTGACCCTGTTCTTGAGCTTGAAAAGTTTATTTTAGCTGGTCCCAAGTAGTTTTAGCGCGTGATACGATCTCTAGGCACTAGTAGGAGTAGTTGCTACAAGTTGGGTTAACCCTTATTCACTTTTCTTTCGAAGTCTCTAAAAATTTCATAATTTTTCAAAGCTAGAAAAAGGAAGAGATGAGGAGGTTCTTGAGAGGCTCTTCAAGCCGTAACCACAAGGAGGATGAGAAGAATCACCCCAAGTAAGTAGTCCCTCGAGTCACAGAAGTTCGAGCGTGCGAGTGGCCAAGTGATGATTTTTTGCGCGCCGCCGGACTCTATGAAGACTTTTATTACTTGGTGGAGAACGCAGGTCTTACTGCGTTCGTTGAAGTTAAGTGCCCACAATATCTCCTCCTCACCAATATTTTCGTTCAAAGCTTCAACTTTTATCCGAGGAAGAATCCTCCCATGGTTGAGTTCATGATTTACGATATCCCCCAGTGCATAACGCTACAGGACTTTTGCAATGTATGCAAATTACCTTATGTTGGGGATATCCGTGACCCTCGTCCACGGGACTTGGAGGATTTCATTGGTTCTATTGCTATTGGAGAGGAGAGAGGAGTGTCTCGCGCTAGAATTGCTAGCATACATTTTCCTGTGCTTCGGTACTTCTCACTATTTGTGGAAAAATGTTTGATTGGCCGTGGGGAGGCTGGATCACTTAGTTCTCCAGACCTTGCGGTTTTGCGCGAAGGCCTTTTTAACGATAAGACTTATAGCTTGGGCGCTATAGTAGCTCAACGGTTGAACCTGAACCATTCTAAAGGTGTTGTCTATGGAGGTATCTATGCAACCCGTCTGGCCAGACACTTCGAGATACCCATTAGACTAGGAAAGGAAGGAGAGATGCTCCTCCCTGAGAGATATCTGGATTATGATAGCATGGTTTGCCATGATTTTCTGGATAGAGATGCTAGTAGACGGATGATTTATAACCTGGTGTTTAGTCAGGGTACTCGAGAGACTATTACTTTGCCTGCTCCTTCTTTGTTTGATCTTCATGCACGTAGGTACACTATTATGCCCGCGGACATCTACGCATATTGGGGCTTGGCCCAACCACAGGCGCCCGCGCCCGAGCCGCCAGTCGAGTACCAGACGCGAGTTTATCAGTGGGAGCCAGAGGAGCTCACACAGTAGTGGCATCCACAGTCTGCTCCGGAGTATCCTGGAGCCGGTTATTTGCCACCTTGGGAGTATACCAAGCTAGGCCAAAAGCCTAAGCTTGGGGGAGTACGTGTTCTCACCGACTTTACATTCATGCTTATGCTTTCACTTTGTTAGCCGGTGTTTACACTTTGCCACTGTATTTTCCATGCTAGTTTCTTTTCGTTTTCTTGTTTTCTTGTTTTGTGTCCTTTTGAGAAAACCCCAAAAGATTTTTCTTTCTTCTTTTGCTTGTTGGGAGCTTTCCCGTGTAAATAGTTTTCTTTTTCTTTGTGTCAAGGTAGAAGATATTGGTTACAATGCTTAGTGGTTCTTACATGCTTACCTGTTTAGCTTTCAAAGAGCCATATTATTTTGTCTTCTCCTTTGTGTTTGCCTGCAGATTCAGCTTTGTCCAATGCGCTTATTATCGTTTTCATCGTTCGATCGTGCAAATGAAAGGCAACAATGGTGATATATGATGAAGTGACTGGGACTGAAAAGCTGGTATGAACTCTACCTATTTTGTTTTTGTAAATATGACTAGCTTGTCGACCCAGATTTAGCTTTGTTGTGAGAGAACCATATTTTGCAATGACAACTTAGAGATCATAGTTTCTGATGCCATGCTTATTTAGCTGAGAGCTTATAATGGTTTGTCTTGATTGCCAACATAGATTTTGAGATGACTATGATGTAGTATGATAGGATGGTATTCTCCTTTGAATGTTTCAAGTGGCTTGACTTGGCTCATGTTTATGCATGTAGTTGAAACAAAATCAACATAGCCTCTATGATGTTCGTGTTCATGGTGATTTATATCATGCTCATGCTTGCATTCAATGTTAGTCAAACTCATTGCATCTTGATGACCATTGTCGCTCTCTAGTTGGTCGCTTCCCAGTCTTTTGCTAGCCTTCACTTGTACTAAGCGGGAATGTTGCTTGTGCATCCACTTCCATAAACCCAAAAGTTTTTCCATGAGAGTCCACCATACCTACCTATTTGTGGTATCTACCTGCCGTTCCAAGTAAATTTGCATGTGCCATTCTCTAAACCTTCAAGAAATAAATCTATTTTGCATGCCCGAACCGCTCATGTGGTGACAGAGGGCTATTGGTATCTTCCATGCTAGGAGTGTTATCCTTGACATGTGTTTATTCACAGTCATTCACGAGAAAGGGGCCGGTATTTGGGATGCCCAGTTCCATGCTTAAATCGAAAACATAACTGTAAAACAAGACTCCCCCCGGATTGATGTTAGTATGGACGGTACCCGAGGATTCGGCTAGCCGTGGAGTGTGATTGATTGGTGGTGGGGGAGTTAAAACTTTACTTTTCTGTTTGGGAACCACCTATAGCATGAGTAGCATGGAAGATATTGAGAACTCTTGGTCATTGCGTTGACAATGAAAGCATGCCACCCAAAATTATTATCTCTGTTTTCAAAGCTTGAGCTCTGGCACCTCTGCAAATCAATGCTTCCCTCTGCGAAGGGCCTGTCTATTTATTTTCCTGTCGAGTCATCCTCCTCTTTTATAAGCACCAATTAGAGAGCACCTCTGTCATTTTTATGCTTTTCTTTTGATTGATATTGAGTATGACTATGACTGGATCTTCGTTGCTATGAATTACAATGTTTAGTCAGCCCTTGATCTTTGAAAGTGCTCTGCATTTATGTTTTGTGGTTTCAGAAAGAGCTAGCGAGATACCACCTATTCATATTGCTTCATGCTTGTTTTGATTGAAGTGTTGGTATTTGAAACTCATTATTATTTGCTCGTTAGCTGATTATGCAATTGATATTAGTTTATCGTGAGACCTTTGTGTCATTTGCTTATGTGGTTAACTTGTGATCTTGCTGAAATTCTGGTTATGGGTTAGACATAATTGCAACAACAAGATCAAACAGAGTTTGTCAAAGTTTTTCTTTCTCTCTCAGTTTGTCAACTGAGTTGCTTGAGGACAAGCAAGGTTTTAAGCCTGGGGGAGTTGATACGTCTCCAACGTATCTACTTTTCCAAACTCTTTTGCCCTTGTTTTGGACTATATTTTGCATGATTTGAATGGAACTAACCTGGACTGACGCTGTTTTCATCAGAATTGCCTTGGTGTTATTTTTGTGCAGAAATCAAAGTTCTCCAAACGTCCTGAAAATTTATGGGGAGCAGTTTTGGAAAATATCAAAAATACCTGCGCCAGGATCCACCTGAGGGGGTGGGCGAGTGGGCCACAAGCCCCTGCTCTGCCACCACCCCCCTCATGGTGGTGGGCAGGCTTGTGGGGCCCACAGGCACCTGCCGCCCCCAATTCCAGCTCTATAAGTTGTCTTTCATCCCAGAAAAAAATTAAAAGAGAAGTTTTCGTTGCGTTTTCGATACGGAGGCGCCGCCACCACCTGTTCTTCATCTGGAGGGCAGATCTGGAGTCCGTCTTGGGCTCCGGAGAGGGGAAATCGTCGCCATCGTCATCATCAACCTTCTTCCCTCTCCAATTCCATGAAGCTCTTCGTCGTTCGTGAGTAATCTATTCATAGGCTCGCTGGACGGTGATGAGTAGGATGAGATCTATCATGTAATCGAGTTAGTTTTGATGGGGATTGATCCCTAGTATCCACTATGTTCTGAGATTTGATGTTGCTACTGCTTTGCCATGCTTAATGCTTGTCACTAGGGCCCGAGTGCCATGATTTCAGATCTGAAATTATTATGTTGTCACCAATATATGTGTGTTTTAGATCCGATCTTGCAAGTTGTAGTTACCTACTATGTGTTATGATTCCGCAACCCCGGAGTGACAATAACCGGAACCACTCCCAGTGATGACCATAGTTTGAGGAGTTCATGTGTTCACCAAGTGCTAATGCCTTGGTCCGGTTCTTTATTAAAAGGAGAACCTTAATATCCCGTAGTTTCCTTTTGGACCCCGCTGCCACGGGAGGAATGGACAATATATGTCATGCAAGTTCTTTTCCCTAAGCACGTATGACGACACACGGAATGCATGCCTACATTACATTGACGAATGGGACCTAGCCACATATCTCTCCGTGTTATAGCTGTTGCATGATGAATATCATCCAAACAAATCACCGACCCAATGCCTACGAGTTTGTACTACTTTTGCTACTGTCGTTACTTGTCTTGCTCTGCTGCTACTACTTTTGCTATTGTTGTTACTTGTCTTGCTCTGCTGCTACTACTTTTGCTACTGCCGTTACTTGTCTTGCTCTGCTGCTACTACTGTTGGTACTGTTGTTACTTGTGTTGCTCTGCTGCAGCTACTGCTGTTACTTGCTTTGCTTTGCTGCTACTGTTGGTACTACTGTCGCTTGCTACTGTTGCTACTTGCTACTGCTGTCACTACTGCTGTTCCTTGCCACTGCTATTGCTCGTTACACTGCCGATACCCACTACTTCATTGTTACTACTTCGCTGTTACTATTGTGCTTGCAGATACTAATCTTTCAGGTGTGGTTGAATCTGACAAATTCAGCTGCTAATACTTGAGAGTATACTCTCACCTCCTGACTGGCGTACCTACAAATTGGGTCGAATACTCTACCCTCGAAAACTGCTGCGAACACACGCGCTGGTGGGCCATCAACAACATTCTTCCAGTTTCATTGCCGGGGAGTGCTATCAGCATTCTTCTGGTGCCGTTGCAGGAGAAAGTTAGTTGTTATAAGCATTCGTCTAGCTAACACTAGAGATTGCAGGATCAACACTTTTCTGGAGCCATTGCCAGAGAAGCACAACTGACGTCACGCTACGCCTTAAGGGACTTCCTAGGAAAGTATGCAAAGGATTTCCCCCGTGGCCCTGGAGCCTTGCATTGGTGTTCCCTTGAAGCGGAAAGGGCGATGTAGCACAGTGACGGCAAGTATTTCCCTCACTTTGAGAATCAAGGTATCAATCCGGTAGAGGAGTATCACATGATCCTGCACAAACACAAAAGCTTGCTCCCAACGCTATGAAGGGGCTGTCAATCCCTTATAGATTGTTTGCGAAGTGAGAACTGAAAGAAACAAAGTAACAAAGCAAAGTAAAAGCGGAGGTGTAAACGATGGATGTGAATAGACCCGGGGGCCATAGTGTTTACTAGTGGCTTCTCTCATGAAAGCAAGTAGACGGTGGGTGAACAAATTACTGTCGAGCAATTGATAGAATCGCGCAAAGTCGTGACTATACCTATGCAATGATTATATCTATAGGCATCACGTCCAAAACAAGTAGAACGATACTTTCTGCATCTACTACTATTACTCCACACGTCGACCGCTATCCAGCATGCATCTAGTGTATTCAGTCCATAAGAACAGAGTAACGCCTTAAGCAAGATGACATGATGTAGAGGGATAATCTCAAACCAATGATAAAAACCCCATCTTTTTACCCTTGATGGCAACTACTTTATGTGTGCCTTGCTGCCCCTACTGTCATAGGGAAAAGTCACCACATGGTAGAACCCAAAACCAAGCACTTCTCCCATTGCAAGAATCATAGATCTAGTTGGCCAAACAAAACACAAGACTCGGAGAGACTTACAAGGATATCAAATCATGCATATAAGAAATCAACAAAGACTCAAATATATATCATAGATAATCTGATCACAAATCCACAATTCATCGGATCTCGACAAACACACCGCCAAAGAAGATTACATTGGATAGATCTCCATGAAGATCATGGAGAACTTTGTATTGAAGATCCAAGAGAGAGAAGAAGTCATCTAGCTACTAACTACGGACCCGTAGGTCTGAAGTGAACTACTCACGAATCATTGGAGGGGCGATGATGATGATGAAGAAGCCCTCCAACTCCAAAGTCCCCTCCGGCAGGGCACCGGGAAGGGTCTCCAGATGAGATCTCGCGGAAATGGAAGCTTGCGGCGGCGGAAAAGTATTTTCGAGGCTCCCCTGATTTTTTGCGAAATATTTGGGAATTTATAGGCCAAAGATCTAGGTCAGGGGACGGCCAGGGAGGCCACAAGCCTGCCCACCGCCGCCTCCCCCTGGTAGCGGAGTGGGGGTTGTGGGCTCCCTGGAGCCCACCTGGCCTGGCCCAAAGGCCCCCCGATCTTCTTCTGTTTGGGAAAAAATCATTTCGGGGTTTTTCTTCCGTTTGGACTCCGTTCCAAAATCAGATCTGAAAAGAGTCAAAAACACGGAAAAAACAGGAACTGGCACTTGGCACTGAATAAATAAGTTAGTCCCAAAAAAGATATAAAAGGTACATAAAACAACCAAAGAAGACAAGATAACAGCGTGAAACCATTAAAAATTATAGATACGTTTGAGACATATCAAGCATCCCCAAGCTTAACTCCTGCTCGTCCTCGAGTAGGGAAGTGATAAAGAATGAATTTTTGATGCTTTCATGCTACCTAGCATAGGTGTCCTTTGTAATTCCTCTTATGTGACGTGAATGTTCAGATCCATTAGATTCAAAACAATAGTTTGCTATTGACGTGGAAACAATAATAATTCAACCAAACTAGCAAGGTAATCATGAACTTTCAAAATAACAAGGCCAAAAGAAAGGTATCCCTACAAAAGCATATAGTCTGACTGTGCTCTATCATCATTGCATACTTAGAGTAACGATGACTCTATATGGAATGCCTTCGGTAGTGTACCGTGGCAATGATCTAGCATGGCATAGACATCAATGGGAACATCATGCTAGCTATCTTACGATCATGCAACAGCAATGTAGACGTGGTGGCATGTCATGGTGGTAGTTGCATGGCAATATATCTCGGAATGACTTTGAAAAAGCCATAGTAGGTAGGTATGGTGGCTGTTTTGAGGGAGGCTAATGGTGGGTTTTGTGCACTGGCGAAAGTTGCACGACACTAAGAAGATAGTGATGGTGGAAGGTGAAAGTGCATCTAAACCATGGACTCAACATTAGTCATGAAGAACTCATATACTTGTTGCAAAAGTATTATTAGTAATCGAAACAAATCATTCAACGCATACTCCTAGGGGAAGGGTTGGTAGGTATAAATCATCGCGCGATCCTGACCGCCACGCAAAGGATGACAATCAATAGACTAATCATGCTCAGATTTCATCACATAGCGGTTCACCATACATGCATGCTATGGGAATCACTAACTTCAACACAAGTATTTCTAGATCCACAACACCTTACTAGCATGACTTCAATATTACCATAACCACTACTCAAAACTAATTGAGATGAATCAAACTTCTCTAACTATTCAATGCACATGAAGGTGGAAGTTTTCGTATCCCTTTGGATAACTACCCCTTTTGGGACTTCTTTCAAAGCATAGATCAACTACCAAGCCACGCACCGCTTTGCTCTAAAAGATATAAGTGAAGCACATATAGCAAAAGTATCTAGCTCAAAAGATATAAGTGAAGCACATGTGAGCTGAATTGTCTACCAAAGGATATAAGTGAAGCTCGACAAAATCACGGTGTGTGCATGTATCTCTCTCTAGGTGTGTATCAAGGATGATTGTGACACAACAAAAATAAAAGACTCCTACGATACAAGACGCTCCAAGCAAAAACACATAACATGTGGTGAATAAAAATATAGCCCCAAGTAACGTTACCGATGGATTGAAGACGAGAGAGGGGATGCCTTCCCGGGGCAACCCCAAGCTTAGGCTTTTACGGAATCCTTGAATCTCTTGGGGTGCCTTGGGCATCCCCAAGCTTGAGCTCTTGCCACTCTTTATCTCTTTGTCCATAAGAACTTCACCCAAAACTTGAAAACTTCACAACAAGAAACTTAAACAGAAACTCGTGATAACATTAGTACAAGAAAGCAAACCACCACTTCCTTAAGTACTGTAGCAAACTTAAATTCTACTTGTGCTGATGTTGGGTTACCGTACTTTCAATCTTCCATGGCTAATACCCCCCGATACTATCCATAGTTTCATCAAAATAAGCAACCAACACAACAAAAACAGAATCTGTTAACACCAGACCAGTCTGTAGCAATCTGTATTTTTAGTATACCTCTGTTACTTCAAAAATTCTGAAAAATTACGAAAGTCTGCAGAATTTGCGTAGCAAGAAGCAGCAAAAAGAATAAACTCAAAAGCTCTTACATAAAAAAATAAAATTCTTTTCGTGAGCAGAAAGTTTCTGTCTTTTCCAGCATGACCAAACGATCATCCCCAAGACTAATCATAACGGTTTTGCTTGGCACAAACGCAAAAAGAAACACAAAAAACACAATCATAACAGAATTATGAAAGTGTGGGAAACACAAAACAGAAAGAAAAAGGATAGATTCGTTGGGTTGCCTCCCAACAAGCGCTTTTGTTTAACGCCCTTAGCTAGGCGAAAGGTGATGAAATCACGTATAGTCATCTTTGGTGCTCAAACCATAGGTAGCCCTCATCATAGATTCATAAGGCAATATTATTTTATTTCTAGGAAAGTGCTCCATGCCCTTCTTTAAAGGAAATTGAAATCTAATATTCCCTTCCTTCATATCGATGATAGCACCAATAGTCCTTAGGAAAGGTCTACCAAGAATAATGGGACATGAAGGATTGCAATCTATGCCAAGTACAATGAAATCCACGGGTACATAGTTCTTATTTGCAACAATAAGAACATCATGGATCCTCCCCATGGGTTTCTTGATAGTAGAATCGGCAAGATGCAAATTAAGAGAACACTCTTCAATCTCATGAAAACCAAGAATATCACATAAAGACTTTGGAATCGCGGAAACACTAGCACCCAAATCACACAAAGCATTGCATTCATAGTTTTTGATCTTGATTTTGATAGTAGGTTCCCACTCATCATGAAGTTTTCTAGGTATAGAGACTTCTAGTTCGAGCTTCTCTTCAAGAGATTTCATCATAGCATCTACGATATGCGCGGTAAAAGCTTTGCTTTGGCTATAAGCATGTGGAGAGTTTGCAATGGATTGCATCCAAGAAATGCATTCAAACAAGGAGCAATTATCATAATTGAATTCCTTGAAATCCAAAGTGGGAGTTTCATTACTACCCAAAATTTTGACTTCTTCTACTCCACTCTCCACACCTTTATCATCAAGATAGGTGGACTCCGAATCATTGGGGTGTTTTTCAACCAAAGTGGATTCATATCCAGCCCCTCCATAAGTAGGTTTGACACGCGAAAACAAAGATTCAAGAGGAGACACGCCAAGCACTTTAAGATATTCGTGATTTGCATCATTAGAACGCACCCTTTTAAACCATTCATGTCTAGCGCGAATTTGGGCGGTTCTTTATTTGCTCTCATTCATGGAGATACGCATAGCTTTCAAAGTTTCATCCAAGTTGACCTTGGGAGGAGCGCATCTAACTTTCAAAGCATCAATATCACAAGACATCCTATCAACGCTCTTAGCCAAATCATCATATTTGAGTAGTTTTTCCTCTATGGACGCATTGAAAATCTTTTGAGAGTTGATGAACTCTTTGATATTACTCTCTAAATCAGAGGGTAATTTGTTGTGATTTCCATAAGTGTTGTTGTAGGAATTGCCATAATTGTTACATGAGTTACTAGGAAAAGGCCTAGGAACATAGTTTCCTCTAAAAGCATTGTTGTTGCCAAAATTGTCCCTACCAACAAAATTCACGTCCAAACTAGCGTGGCTACTCTCAATCAAAGAGGATAGTGGCATGTCATTAGGATCTACGGTAGCGTTTCTACTAGCAACCAAATTCGTCAACTCGTCCATCTTAGCACTAAGCGAGTTAATCTCTTCTATAGCATGCACCTTTTTGCTAGCAGGCGACCTTTCAGTGTGCCACTGAGAGTAGTTGGTCATAATATTGTCTAGGAGTTTTGTAGCGTCTCCTAACGTGATTTCCATGAACGTTCCACCTGAGGCGGAGTCCAAGATATTGCGAGAAGCGAAATTCAAGCCAGCATAAAAGATTTGTATAATCATCCACAAACTCAAGCCATGAGCGGGACAATTTCTGATCATAAGCTTCATCCTCTCCCAAGATTGTGCAACGTGTTCATGATCAAGTTGCTTGAAATTCATGATATCGTTACGTAAGGGGATGATCTTAGCCGGCGGAAAATAGTTGGATATGTAAGCATCTTTGCACTTATCCCAAGAATCGATACTATTTTTAGGCAAAGAAGAAAACCAAGTTTTGCGCGATCTCGCAACGAGAAAGGAAAAAGTTTCAACTTAATCATGTCATTATCCACATCTCTTTTCTTTTGCATATCACAAAGCTCAATGAAGGTATTGAGATGGGATGCGACATCTTCACTAGGAAGGCCAGAGAATTTCTCTTTCATAACAAGATTCAACAAAGCTGCGTTGATTTCATACGATTCCGCACTAGTGGCGGGAGCAATCGGAGTACTAATAAAGTCATTATTATTAGTGCTCGAGAAGTCGCAAAGTTTGGTGTTTTCAGCCATGATGACTTCAACAAACAAACAAGCACACAAGCAAGCAAGAGAACCGGCATAGGAAAACGGCGAAGGAGAAAGGCAAATGAAAACGACAAATGTGAAGTGGGGGAGAGGAAAACGAGAGGCAACTGGCAACAAAAGTAAATGCAAGAGAAGAGTTTGTGAGACCTACTTGGATAGATCTTGATTTCTCCTCCCCGGCAACGGCGCCAGAAATGCTTCTGATGCCAGCTATGCTAATGCACAAAAGTCCTTCCAATGGCGCCAGAAACAGGTGTGTCGACGGCACCAGGAATCCTTCAGCTGCGGCTACGCCTTAAGGGACTTCCTAGGCAAGTATGCAAAGGGTTTCCTCCGTGGCCTTCGAGCCTTGCGTTGGTGTTCCCTTGAAGCGGAAAGGGTGATGTAGCACAGTGACGGTAAGTATTTCCCTCACTTTGAGAACCAAGGTATCAATCCGATGGAGGAGTATCACAAGATCCTGCACAAACACAAAAGCTTTCTCCCAACGCTATGAAGGGGTTGTCAATCCCTTATAGATTGTTTGCCAAGTGAGAACTGAAAGACACAAAGTAACAAAGCAAAGTAAAAGCAGAGGTGTAAATGATGGATGTGAATAGATCCGGGGGCCGTAGTGTTTACTAGTGGCTTCTCTCATGAAAGAAAGTAGACGGTGGGTGAACAAATTACTGTCGAGCAATTGATAGAACCGCGCAAAGTCGTGATGATATCTATCCAATGATTATATCTATAGGCATCACGTCCAAAACAAGTAGACCGATACTTTCTGCATCTACTACTATTACTCCACACGTCGACCGCTATCTAGCATGCATCTAGTGTATTAAGTCCATAAGAACAGAGTAATGCCTTAAGCAAGATGACATGATGTAGAGGGATAATCTCAAACCAATGATAAAACCCCATCTTTTTACCCTTGATGGCAACTACTTGATGTGTGCCTTGCTGCCCCTACTGTCACTCGGAAAGGTTACCACATGGTAGAACCCAAAACCAAGCACTTCTCCCATTGCAAGAATCATAGATCTAGTTGGCCAAACAAAACCCAAGACTCGGAGAGACTTACAAGGATATCAAATCATGCATATAAGAAATCAGCAAAGACTCAAATATATATCATAGATAATCTGATCACAAATCCACAATTCATCGGATCTCGACAAACACACCGCCAAAGAAGATTACATTAGATAGATCTCCATGAAGATCATGGAGAACTTTGTATTGAAGATCCAAGAGAGAGAAGAAGCCATCTAGCTACTAACTACGAACCCGTAGGTCTGAAGTGAACTACTCACGAATCATTGGAGGGGCGATGATGATGATGAAGAAGCACTCCAACTCCAAAGTCCCCTCCGGCAGGGCGCCGGGAAGGGTCTCCAGATGGGATCTCGCGGAAACGGAAGCTTGCGGTGGCGGAAAAGTATTTTCGAGGCTCCCCTGATTTTTTGCGGAATATTTAGGAATTTATAGGCCAAAGATCTAGGTCAGGGAGGCCACAAGCCTGCCCACCGCCGCCTCCCCTGGTGGCGGAGTGGGGGCTTGTGGGCTCCCTGGAGCCCACCTGGCCTGGCCCAAAGGCCCCTTGATCTTCTTCCGTTCGGGAAAAAAATCATTTCGGGGTTTTTCTTCCGTTTGGACTGTGTTCCAAAATCAGATCTGAAAAGAGTAAAAAACACGGAAAAAACAGTAGCTGGCACTTGGCACTGAATTAATAAGTTAGTCCCAAAAAAGATATAAAAGGTACATAAAACAACCAAAGAAGACAAGATAACAGCGTGAAACCATCAAAAATTATAGATACGTTTGAGACGTATCATGACAGCAGCAACAAAGTGGCCCAATCCCTTTGGTAGCAAGGGACAAGCCTAGGCAAAGTAACGTAGCGAGAACCAGTAGTAAAAGACTCGTAGGCAGTGGATCGGTGATGGATGAGTATTACGGATGTGATTCATCATGTAACAGCTATAACACGGAGAGATATGTAACTAGCTCCCGTTCGTCAATCTAATGTAGGCATGTATTCCGTATGTAGTCATACGTACTTAGGGAAAAGAACTTGCATGCCATGTATTGTCCATCCCTCCCGTGGCAGCGGGGTCCTAATGGAAACTACGAGATATTAAGGTTCTCCTTTTAATAAAGAACCGGACCAACGCATTACCACGCGGTGAATACATGAACTCCACATACTATGGTCATCTCCGGGAGTGGTTCCGGCTATTGTCACTCCGGGGTTGCCGGATCATAACACATAGTAGGTGATTACAACTTGCAAGATAGGATCTAAAACACACATATATTGGCGACAACATAATAGGTTCAGATCTGAAATCATGGCACTCGGGCCCTAGTGACAAGCATTAAGCATAGCCAAGTAGTAGCAACATCAATCTAGAACATAGTGGATACTAGGGATCAATCCCCGTCAAGAACTAACTCGATGACATGATAGATCTCATCCAACTCATCATCGTCCAGCAAGCCTACGATGAGGTTACTCACAAACGATGAAGAGCATCATGGAATTGTCGATGGAGAAAGGTTGATGATGACGATGGCGACGATTTCCCCTCTCCGGAGCCCGAAACGGACTCCAGATCTGCCCTCCAGATGAAGAACAGGATGTGGCGGCGCCTCCGTATCACAAAACGCGAAGAAACCTTCTCTCTGATTTTTTTCCAGGCGAAACAGAAGATATAGAGCTGAGATTGGGGGCGGTGGTGCCACGTGGGCCCCACAAGCCTGCATGGCGCGGCCATAGGGGGTGGCCGCGGCCTGTGGGCTTGTGGCTCACTGGCACGCCCCCTCCGGTGGATCTTTGCGCAGGTATTTTTCTTATATTCCAGAAAAAATCTCCGTAAATTTTCAGGACATTCCAAGAACTTTTATTTCTGCACAAAAACAACACCATGGCAATTCTGCTGAAATTAGCGTCAGTCCGGGTTAGTTCCATTCAAATCATGCAAATTAGAGTCCAAAACAAGGGCAAAAGAGTTCGGAAAAGTAGATACGACGGAGACGTATCAACTCCCCCAAGCTTAAAGCCTTGCTTGTCCTCAAGCAACTCAGTTGACAAACTGAGAGAGACAAAAGAAAAACTTTGACGAACTCTGTTTGATCTTGTTGTTGCAACTATGTGTAACTCACAACCAGAATTTCAGCAAGATCACAATCAAACCACATAAGCAAATGACATCTAGGTCTCACGGTAAACTCATATCAATGGCATAATCAACTAGCGAGCAAATAATAATAAGTCTCAAATGTCAACACTTCAATCAAAACAACATGAAGTAGTACAAATAGATGGTATCTCGCTAGCTCTTTCTGACACCGCAAAACATAAATGCAGAGCACCTTAAAAGACCAAGAACTGACTAAACATTGTAATTCATGGCAATGAAGATCCAGTCATAGTCATACTCAACACAGTTAAAAGCAAAGCATAAAATGACAAAGGTGCTCTCTAATTGGTGCTTTTGTAAGAGGAGGATGACTCAACAGGAAAATAAATATACATGCCCTTTGCAGAGGGAAGCATTGATTTGCAGCGGTGCTAGAGCTCAAGCTTTGAAAACAGAGATAATAATTTTGGGTGGCATGCTTTCATTGTCAATGCAATGACTAAGAATTCTCAACATCTTCCACGCTACACATGCTGTAGGCGGTTCCCAAACAGAAAAGTAAAATTTTGACTCTCCCACCACCAATCAATCACACTCCACGGCTAGTCAAATCCTCGGGTACCGTCCAAACCAACATCAATCCTGGGGGAGTTTTGTTTGCAATTATCTTTTCGATTTGAGCATGGAACTGGGAATTCCAATTACCGGCCCCTTTCTCGTGAATGATAGTGAATAAACACATATCGAGGATAACACACCTAGCATGGAAGATACCAATAGCCCCCTGTCACCACATGAGCGGTTCGGGCATGCAAAACAGATTATTTCTTGAAGGTTTAGAGAGTGGCACATGCAAATTTACTTGGAACGGCAGGTAGATACCGCACATAGGTAGGTATGGTGGACTCATATGGCACAACTTTTGGTTTATGGAAGTGGATGCACAAGCAGTATTCCCGCTTAGTACAAGTGAAGGCTAGCAAAAGACTGGGAAGCGACCAACTAGAGAGCGACAACAGTCATCAAAATGCATTGAGATTAACTAGCATTGAGTGCAAGCATGAGTAGGACATAAATCACCATGAACATGAACATGAACATCATAGAGGCTATGTTGATTTTGTTTCAACTACATGCGTGAACATGCGCCAAGTCAAGCCACTTGAAACATTCAAAGGAGGATACCATCCTATCATACTACGTCACAGTCATCTCAACATTCATGTGGGCATCCAAGACAAACTATTATAAGCTCCTAGCTAAGTAAGCATGGCATAACCAACTATGATATCTAAGTTGTCATTGCAAACATGTTTCTCTGACAACAAAGCTGAATCAGGCATTATGAGCTAGTCATATTTACAAAAACAAAATAGATCGAGTTCATACCAGCTTTTGTAGGCCCAGTCACTTCATCATATATCGTCATTATTGCCTTTCACTTGCACGACTAAACGTTGTGAACAATAATAAGAGTGCTCGTGCATTGGACTAAAGCTGGAATCTGCAGGCAAACACAAAGGAGAAGACAAAGTAATATGGCTCTTTGAAAGCTAAACAGGTATGCATGCAAGAGCCACTAAACATTGTAACCAATATCTTCTACACTAGTGGAAAACGGGCCTTTGGCCGGGACCCTTTAGTCCCGGCCTGCCTCTGGGCCTGGACTAAAGGCCCGGCCACGTTGCCCCAATTCTCAATGCCTCCCTCGAGGCTTTAGTCCCAGCCCGTAAGGAGCCTTTAGTCCCGGTTCGTGTCCCAAACCGGGACTAAAGGGCTACGCGGTGGGCAGCCCGCATGTGCGCCACCTTTAGTCCTGGTTTGTGTCTCAAACCGGGACTAAAGTCCTGTGCCTATATATACCACAGCCCCCCTCTCCCCTCTTCCTTGCATTTTTCTTGGATGGAGGATTGTGGGTGGGTGCTTGCTCTCCACTTTTTTTTATGCACTAGAGGTGTTTGTTGAAATGTGTGTTAGAGCGATGCCGCTTCAGTTCACCGAACACAACTACGATATGAGATGCCTGAGCCACCTTAAACCTCTTCCTATTTATTTCTACTTATTATAAAAGGTTAGCAACTATATTTCCTCGTTTAGACCGTGCGGTACTAATTTTTAGGATCGTGATTGTATTTGATATACTGTCGTATAACACAGATGAGCCATCTATGGATGTACGGTGATCGATGCACAGCCGCTTACAGAGAAGGCGTGCATTCTTTTTGAGATGCAGCCGATGCGAACAAGCATGGTGGTGGCTATATGTTTTGTCAATGTGTTGAATGTCGGAATGAGAAGGATTACACTTCCTCAAGAGTCATTCAAAGCCACCTGCTTCGGTCCGGTTTTATGTCGGGCTATAATGTTTGGACCAAGCACGGAGAAAGAGGGGTTATGATGGAAGACGACGATGAAGAAGAAGAGAACGATGATGACAACTATCGATCTATGTTCCCTAAGTATGCTGATACCGCAATGGAAGACAATGAAGAAGAAGATCAGGATGAAGAACGGGAACCAGATGAGCCCGCTGATGATCTTGTCCGGGTCATTTCTGATGCACGGCGAGGTTGCGACACAGAAAAGTAGAGGTTGAAGTTCGAGCAGATGTTACAGGACCACAACAAATTGTTGTACCCAACTTGTGAAGATGGCCAGAAGAAGCTGGGTAGCACACTGGAATTGCTGAAGTGGAAGGCAGAGACCGGTGTGACTGACTCGTCATTCGAAAAGTTGCTGGTACTGATGAAGAAGATGCTTCCAAGAAAGAACGAATTGCCCGCGAGCACGTACGAAGAAAAGAAGCTTGTCTGCCCTCTAGGATTAGACGTGCAGAAGATACATGCATGCCCTAATGACTGCATCCTCTACCGCGGTGAGAAGTACGAGAATATGGATAAATGCCCGGTATGCACTGCATTGCGGTATAAGATCAGAAAAGATGACCCTGGTGATATTGAGGGCGAGCCACCCAGGAAGAGGGTTCCTGCCAAGGTGATGTGGTATGCTCCTATAATACCACGGTTGAAACGTCTGTTCAGAAATAAAGATCATGCGAAGTTGTTGTGATGGCACATGGAAGATCGTATGAAAGACGATAAGTTGAGGCACACCGCTGATGGTCGGCAGTGGAGAAAAATCAAGAGAGAGTTCCCGAGATTTGCAGCTGACGCAAGGAACTTATGGTTAGGTCTGAGTACAGATGGCATGAATCCTTTTGGGGAGCAGAGTTGCAGTCACAGCACCTGGCCCGTTACTATGTGTATCTACAACCTTCCTCCTTGGTTGTGCATGAAGCGGAAGTTCATTATGATGCCAGTGCTTATACAAGGTCCAAAGCAACCCGGCAACGATATTGATGTGTACCTAAGGCCATTAGTTGATGAACTTTTACAGCTGTGGGCCGAACCAGGTGTACGTGTGTGGGACGAGCACAAACAAGAGGAATTTGACCTTCGAGCGTTGCTTTTCGTAACCATCAATGATTGGCCTGCTCTTAGTAACATTTCAGGACAGTCAAATAAGGGATACAATGCATGCACGCACTGTTTGGATCAGACAGAAAGTATATATCTCGACAACTGTAGGAAGAATGTGTATCTGTACGATCGTCGTTTTCTTCCGCCCAAGCATCCCTTAAAGAAAAAAGGCAAGCATTTCAATGGCAAGGCAGAACCCCGGGGGAAGCCTGTCATCCGTACTGGTGCTGAAGTATTTGATATGGTCAAAGATTTAAAAGTAATCTTTGGAAAGGGTCCTGGCAGCCAACCTGTTCCTAACGGCCCTGATAAGCGCGTACCCATGTGGAAGAAAAAATCTATATTTTGGGAGCTACCCTACTGGGAAGTCCATGAGGTCCGCTCGGCAATCGACGTGATGCACCTCACGAAGAATCTCTGCGTGAATATTCTAGGCTTCCTGGGCTTGTATGGGAAGTCAAAAGATACACCGGAAGCACGGGAGGACCAGGAACGTCATAAAGGAAGAGATGGCATGCATCCAGGACAGTTTCAAGGGCGTGCCAGCTACGCTCTTACTAAGGAAGAGAAGGAAATCTTCTTTGAAGTCCTTTTCAGTATCAAGGTCCCGACTGGCTTCTCGTCAAATATAAAGGGAATCGTAAATATGAAAGACAAAAAATTCCAAAACCTAAAGTCTCATGACTGCCACGTGCTTATGACGCAATTGCTTCCGGTTGCATTGAGGGGAATTCTACCGGAAAATGTTCGCCTGGCAATTGTGAAGGTATGTGCATTTCTCAATGCAATTTCTCAGAAGGTAATCGATCGAGAAAGTCTATCAGGGTTACAGATTGATGTGGTCCAATGTCTGGTCAGCTTTGAGTTGTTGTTCCCGCCATCCTTCTTCAATATAATGACACACCTCCTAGTTCACCTAGTCGAAGAGATTAGAATTCTCAGTCTTAAAGAAATATGTTCGTAACCGTGCTAGGCCAGAAGGAAGCATCTCCAAGGGCTATGGAACAGAGGAGGTCATTGAGTTTTGTGTGGACTTTCTTCCTGACCTTAAGCCGATTCGTGTTCCTGAATCTCGGTATGAGGGTAGGCTGACAGGAAAAGGCACACTAGGAAGGAAAGCAAAAGTATGTATGGACGGGCATTCTTTCTCTCAAGCACACTACACAGTTCTACACAATTCCACGGTGGTGGCTCCGTATATCGTGAGACACAAGAATATTCTATGCTCCGAAAACCCGGGGAAGGCTGACTCTTGGATTAAAGGGGAACACGAGAAGACTTTCGGCAGTTGGTTGCAGACACATCTCATGAATGACGACACCGTTGGAGATGAGCTGTACTGTTTGGCCAGGCCACCATCTTCGACTATATGTACTTTCCAAGGGTATGAGATAAATGGGAATACATTTTACACGGTTGCCCAAGATAAAAAGAGCACCAACCAAAATAGTGGTGTCTGCTTTGATGCAACAAACGAGAATGGGCACTGTTTGGAAACATATTACGGGTACATAGAGGAGATATGGGAACTTGACTATGGACCTACTTTTAAGATCCCTTTATTTCAGTGCAAATGGGTGAAGCTGACAGGAGGCGGGGTAGTTGTAGACCAAAAGTACGGCATGACAACAATGGATCTCAACAATCTTGCATACATGGACGAACCATTTGTCCCAGCCAATGATGTCGCTCAGGTTTTCTATGTGAAGGACATGTCTACATTAACGAGAAAAAGAAATCAGCAAAAGAAGATATCGTCCGATGAGCCAAAACGCCACATAGTTCTTTCAGGGAAAAGAAACATCGTGGGAGTAGATGACAAGACAGACGTGTCAGAAGATTATAATAAGTTTCATGAAATTCCGCCCTTCAAAGTGAAAACTGACCCAAGCATCCTACTAAATGATGAAGATTCTCCATGGCTACGACCCAGAAGAAAACAGAAATAATAGATAGGAATATTGGTGCAATAATGTAATAATGTATTAAACCTTTTATGTAATGCATGTATGGAATGTACTAAATTTCAAACACTTTTCATTTTCATAGTATCCATGTAAGAGATGAGTTCTCGTTCGAAACCCTGATACTTCGAGAGAGATTGTCCGTTTTGTACACGAAGTGCATCCAGTTTTTGTCGTAGCCCTATCAACTTTTTAACACATGCTATGTGGGTGAAATGATGATAGCATGCCAACTTTCAACATTTTCAGAGTTCATTTGTAGTGCTTTTCAATTTCAGGGTGAACTAGCTCAAAAAAATAAGTAAATGCACGAAATATACCAAATGAAGTCAGAAACTGTTGAAATTTTGTTATGTGCCTTTGAATGGTGCATTTTGCACACACAAAAAGTATGGAGTTCAAATAAGTTCAAAAAAATGAAATCCCTTTGTAAGAGATGAGTTCTCGTTCGAAACCCTGATACTTCGAGAGAGATTGTCCGTTTTGTACACGAAGTGCATCCAGTTTTTGTCGTAGCCCTCTCAACTTTTTAACACATGCTATGTGGGTGAAATGATGATAGCATGCCAAATTTCAACATTTTCAGAGTTCATTTGTAGTGCTTTTCAATTTCAGGGTCAACTAGCTCAAAAAAATAAGTAAATGCACGAAATATACCAAATGAAGTCAGAAATTGTTGAAATTTTGTGATGTGCCTTTGAATGGTGCATTTTGCACACACAAAAAGTATGGAGTTCAAATAAGTTCAAAAAAATGAAATCCCTTTGTAAGAGATGAGTTCTCGTTCGAAACCCTCATACTTCGAGAGAGATTGTCCGTTTTGTACACGAAGTGCATCCAGTTTTTGTCGTAGCCCTCTCAACTTTTTAACACATGCTATGTGGGTGAAATGATGATAGCATGCCAACTTTCAACATTTTCAGAGTTCATTTGTAGTGCTTTTCAATTTCAGGGTCAACTAGCTCAAACAAAATAAGTAAATGCACGAAATATACCAAATGAAGTCAGAAATTGTTGAAATTTTGTGATGTGCCTTTGAATGGTGCATTTTGCACACACAAAAAGTATGGAGTTCAAATAAGTTCAAAAAAATGAAATCCCTTTGTAAGAGATGAGTTCTCGTTCGAAACCATGATACTTCGAGAGAGATTGTCCGTTTTGTACACAAAGTGCATCCAGTTTTTGTCGTAGCCCTCTCAACTTTTTAACACATGCTATGTGGATGAAATGATGATAGCATGCCAACTTTCAACATTTTCAGAGTTCATTTGTAGTGCTTTTCAATTTCAGGGTCAACTAGCTCAAAAAAATAAGTAAATGCACGAAATATACCAAATGAAGTCAGAAATTGTTGAAATTTTGTGATGTGCCTTTGAATGGTGCATTTTGCACACACGAAAAGTATGGAGTTCAAATAAGTTCAAAAAAATGAAATCCCTTTGTAAGAGATGAGTTCTCGTTCGAAACCCTCATACTTCGAGAGAGATTGTCCGTTTTGTACACGAAGTGCATCCAGTTTTTGTCGTAGCCCTCTCAACTTTTTAACACATGCTATGTGGGTGAAATGATGATAGCATGCCAACTTTCAACATTTTCAGAGTTCATTTGTAGTGCTTTTCAATTTCAGGGTCAACTAGCTCAAAAAAATAAGTAAATGCACGAAATATACCAAATGAAGTCAGAAATTGTTGAAATTTTATGATGTGCCTTTGAATGGTGCATTTTGCACACACAAAAAGTATGGAGTTCAAATAAGTTTAAAAAAAATGAAATCCCTTTGTAAGAGATGAGTTCTCGTTCGAAACCATGATACTTCGAGAGAGATTGTCCGTTTTGTACACGAAGTGCATCTAGTTTTTGTCGTAGCCCTCTCAACTTTTTAACACATGCTATGTGGATGAAATGATGATAGCATGCCAACTTTCAACATTTTCAGAGTTCATTTGTAGTGCTTTTCAATTTCAGGGTCAACTAGCTCAAAAAAATAAGTAAATGCACGAAATATACCAAATGAAGTCAGAAATTGTTGAAATTTTGTGATGTGCCTTTGAATGGTGCATTTTGCACACACAAAAAGTATGGAGTTCAAATAAGTTCAAAAAAATGAAATCTCTTTGTAAGAGATGAGTTCTCGTTCGAAACCCTCATACTTCGAGAGAGATTGTCCGTTTTGTACACGAAGTGCATCCAGTTTTTGTCGTAGCCCTCTCAACTTTTTAACACATGCTATGTGGGTGAAATGATGATAGCATGCCAACTTTCAACATTTTCAGAGTTCATTTGTAGTGCTCTTCAATTTCGGGGTCAACTAGCTCAAAAAAATAAGTAAATGCACGAAATATACCAAATGAAGTCAGAAATTGTTGAACACACAAAAAGTATGGAGTTCAAAAAACCATATTATGAAATTAAATATTATCATTGGCGATTCATCTCTATTATGAAATTAAATATATCAAAAAACCATTGCAGAACATATGACCAAATTAATACAAGTTCATCATCACATTAAAGCCAAAGAACAGTAATGATCAAATGTTATTATTGCAAAAAATAAATACATAAAGTTCTCTCATAAAACAACATACAACTATGTAAAACATTTAAATGCAACAACAAACGCGATCAAAATCGCAACTAAGGTAACAATTGACCCAACAGCATAATGATACCAAGCCTCTTTATCAATGGCATATTTTCTAATATACCTAATCTTCAAGCGCATTTCATCCATCTTCAAGCGCATTGCATCCATCTTCAACCGCATCGCATCGATCTTCATCTTGCGAACATCGATGACATCGGCGACATGCAACTCCAGTTCCATATTCTTATCCTCAATTATTTTCAATTTTTTCTTCAAGTATTTGTTTTCTTTTTCAACCAAATTTAACTTCCTGGCAAGAATTTTTATGTGGGTTGGAATTTCTGGATTAAAAAAATATATGTCACATTGGTCATCATAATTGTCATAAACACTAAATAAAACAAATAGTTATAAAAGATAATATATACCACATCCGAATCATAGACAGGACGAGGGCCGACGGAGGCGGATACCAAAACCATCGCACTATATAATAACAAAAAATAATGAAAGTGAGTAATTTATACAAGTATGTATCTAAATCATACAAGTAAGATTTTGTTGATTTTAAAAAGAAGATAAGAACAAGAGGCTCACCACGGTGGTGCTCGCAGTTGGTGCACGGCCAAACCTAGACAAATATTAAGGAAAATGGAGCTTGGAGGTCGAGCTTGGAGAGGAGAAAGCTTAAGTAGAGTGGCTCGGGCATTTCATCGAACACGTCATGTGCATGAACTAGAGTGGCAAGAGCATGGCATGGTCACACTTCAACAACCAAAAAACAGGGGAAACGGGCGCCCCTCCCAAAGGTACGTCATGCTAATCTTCCTATCAAACCTTATGACTTACACCATAAGCCTGATGACTATACACGCACATTGCAGAAGGAAGTGAAAAAGAGCAGATCACGTGCAAGTGCAAGTGGGAGCAAATCAAGTTCAACTACAAGCAAGAAAAAATCAGACGTTCCTCATCTTGGGCAACAGGCCAAACAGTCGATCCCACCCCTCAAGGTGTTAACCGAGAATGTTCCCCCTCCGGTGCAGGGGCTAGCTTTAGAAAGAGCAAAGGAGTTGGCGGCTGCATGTGGTGTCTCGGTTGAAGAATTGCTGTCTTCCCAAGACGACAAGATACCCAAGGCTGTGGTAGCCCCTAAGCCACAGTTTGTGATGGGTGAGCCTTTGGTCAGCAAAGATGATCTCCCAACAAATATGCGTTACTTGCATCAATGGTACTTAAGTGAATCAAAGAATGGGAGAACGATGATCGTGCTGAGTGTCCCACAGGAGTACTACGGCCGCCCCGAACAAATCCATATCGACTTTGATGAACTCTTCCAGATGTACAATGGCGACGCCCTCGACAAATCGCTTATGAGTTGCTATTGTCTGTAAGTTTTTCAATTCATTGTCTGCATATAACTTGTTTAGTTATTTCAATTCATTGTCTATATATAACTTGTACTCTATTATGCAGAATGAAGATTCTGGATTGTAAAAGTAAGAGCATCCTAAATATTGGGTTTATTGACCCAGATAAAATACATATAGCGACGCTAACTAATTATCCCAAGGAGACGGAGGAAAACCTTCTAAGGTTTCTACCAGATCAAAATTTATGTTACCACATACTGTTTCCATACAACTTCAGGTGAGGGTCTTTACTCTGCTGTGTCCATTCACTTATAAGTGTAATTGATAAGTTACTGAGACACACACATATATATACATGTGCAACTTTCATTGGATTCTGTTGGACATTCAAATTGATAAGGGAAGAGTTGATGCCTTTGACCCATTATCGAGACCCTTGGAACAGTTCCAAAGCCTGCAGGACATGCTCCAAGGGTAATTTCAATCATTCTTGCGCTCTATTGGTCTCTTTCGATGATTTTCTGATATATCAATTAATGAAAAACTTAGCAAATCATTATCCTTGTCGGGCAGGGTTTGGAAGCGGTTCAAGTGCGTGACTCCCGGTATCGAGCATGAGAAGTTGACCTTTAGAGCGGCTCAGGTAAGTAGTAGTATGATATACTTCTATTTTCAATATATTTATGATGCTAGATTATTATTTTGATTATATATATTCTATTCTCGTAAAGTGCGACCAGCAGCCATGGGGAAAGCATCTATGCGGATACTATGTTTGCGAGACCATTCGCACGTTTACCTCTGAGCACAAGGATCACAGATTCGACGTAAGCAATGAACATTCACACCTCTATTTTTACCCGTCATTCTTTGTTATCATGATTGATATTCATATTCATCTCCTCTTCTTATATAGCACACGGCCATGACGACGAAGGTCCTACCAGAGCAACGCGCGATTGCTGTTGCAGAGGAGCTTGCGACCTTTCTGAGGACGGAAGCTATAGATGACAAAGGACGATTTAGTGTAGCTAGGGACCATTACTGATGTTCGTCCATGTAATCAAATAGACGGGCTCTAGTCCCGATAATTCAGATCTCCATATAATTGTATATATTTGCTCGCTTGTAAGATAAGTTAACCTTATATATATATACATAATTATTTCTATTTAAATTATATGAAAACTAATTCCCGAACGCCAAACGAGGCATCACGTTAATCTCCCGAACACCTAAACCCTAAAACCCTAAAACCCAAAAATAATTTCATTAAAAAAACCCCCGAAAATAAGCAAAATCTGAAAATCTTTAGTCCCAGCCCGTGTAACGAACCGGGACTAAAGGTCCTGCCCGTGGGGCGCTACGAGGCGCCCACATGGAGCACCTTTAGTCCCGGCTTGTAAGAGGGCCGGGACGAAAGGTTAGGCCTTTAGTCCCGCCACTTTAGTCCCGGTTGGTGAACCGGGACTAAAGCCCCTTACGGGCCGGGGCTAAAGGCCCCGTCCCCACTAGTGCTACCTTGACCCAAAGCAAAAGAAAACTATCTACACGGGAAAGCTCCTAACAAGCAAAAGAAGAAAAATAAAATCTTTTTGGGTTTTCTCAAACTAGATAGACACACGAAAAGAAAATGAGAAAAAGAAAATAAACTAGCATGGATGATACAGTGGCAAAGTGTGAACACCGGCTAACAAAGTGAAAACATAAGCAGGAATATAAAGTCGGTGAGAACACATACTCCCCCAAGCTTAGGCTTTTGGCCTAACTTGGTCTACTCCCAAGGAGGGAAATAACCAGCTCTCGGGTACTCCGGAGTGGACTGAGGATGCCACCGCTGTGTAAGCTCCTCTGGCTCCCACTGATAAACTGGCGTCTGGTACTCGACTGGCGGCTCGGGCACGGGCACGTGTGGTTGGGCCAAGCCCCAATATGCGTAGATGTCCGAGGGCATAATAATGTACCTGCCTGCATGAAGATTGAACAAAGAAGGAGCAGGCAAAGTAATAGTCTCACGAGTACCCTGACTAAATACCAGGTTATAAATCATCCTTCCACCTATATCTCTATCAAGAAAGTCATGGCGAACCATGCTATCGTAATCTAGATATCTCTCGGGAAGAAGAATCTCTTCTTCTTCCTCCAGTCTAATGGGTATCTCAAAGTGTGTGGCAAGACGGGTAGCATAGATACATCCATAGACAACACCTTTAGAACGGTTAAGGTTCAACCGTTGAGCTACTATAGCACCCAACCTATAAGTTTTATCGTTATAAAGGGCTTCACGCAATACCGCAAGATCTGGGGAGCTAAGTGACCCAGCTTTCCCACGGCCAATCAAACATTTCCCCACAAATAGTGAGAAGTACCGAAGCACGGGAAAATGAATGCTAGCAGCTCTAGCGCAAGACACTCCTCTCTCCTCTCCTACAACAATGTACCGATAAAAGCTTCCAAGTCCCGTGGATGAGGTTCATGAATATCCCCAACATAAGGTAATTTGCAAACATTGCAAAAATCCTGGAGTGACATGCGCTGGGGGACATCATAAAGTTTAAACTCAACCATAGGAGGATTCTTCCTCGGATAGAAGCTAAAGCTTTGTACGAAGATATTAGTGAGGAGGAGGTATTGCAAACACTTATCTTCAACGAAGGCGGTAAGGCATGCGTTCTCCACCAAGTGATAAAAGTCCTCATAAATTCCAGCGGCGCGTAAGAACACGTCACTTGGCCACTCGCACGCTTGAACTTCCGTGACTCGAGGGACCGGATACTTGGGCTTCTTCTCACTCCCATCATCCTTGGGGTCACGGCTTGACGAGCCTCTCAAGAACCTCCTTATCTTTTCCCTTTTCTATCTCTGAAAATTTCTGAAATTTTTAGTGATTCTAAGGAAAAGTGAACAAGGCTTAACAAAACTCGTAGCAACTACTCCAACAAGTGGCTAGAGGCCATATTACGCATCAAAACTACTTGGGACCAGCTAGAATCAGCATACAAAGCTCAAGAACATGGTCACCAAGGCAGCAAAAATACGCGGAGTATAAGGCACTAGAGCAAAAACTAATTGGACCAATGAAGGAGTCACTTACTGATACGTCTCAAACGTATCTATAATTTTTGATGGTTTCACGTTGTTATCTTGTCTTCTTTGGTTGTTTTATGTACCTTTTATATCTTTTTTGGGACTAACTTATTAATTCAGTGCCAAGTGTGAGTTCCAGTTTTTTCCGTGTTTTTGACTCTTTTCAGATCTGATTTTGGAATGGAGTCCAAACGGAAGAAAAACCCCGAAATGATTTTTCCCGAACGGAAGAAGACCAGGGGGCTTTTGGGCCAAGCCAGGTGGGCTCCAGGGAGCCCACAGGCCCCCACTCCGCCACCAGGGGGGAGGCGGTGGTGGGCAGGCTTGTGGCCTCCCTAGCTGCCTCCTACCTAGGTCTTTGGCCTATAAATTCCCAAATATTCCGCAAAAAATGGGGGGAGCCTCGAAATACTTTTCCGCCGCCGCAAGCTTCCGTTTCCGTGAGATCTCATCTTGAGACCCTTCCCGGCACCCTGCCGGAGGGGACTTTGGAGTTGGAGGGCTTCATCATCATCATCATTGCCCCTCCAATGACTCGTGAGTAGTTCACTTCAGACCTATGGGTCCGTAGTTAGTAGCTAGATGGCTTCTTCTCTCTCTTGGATCTTGAATACAAAGTTCTCCATGATCTTCATGGAGATCTATCCTATGTAATCTTCTTAGGCGGTGTGTTTGTCGAGATCCGTTGAATTGTGGATTTGTGATCAGATTATCTATGATATATATTTGAGTCTTTGCTGATTTCTTATATGCATGATTTGATATCCTTGTAAGTCTCTCCGAGTCTTGGGTTTTGTTTGGTCAACTAGATCTATGATTCTTGCAATGGGAGAAGTGCTTGGTTTTGGGTTCTACGATGTGGTGACCTTTCCCAGTGACAGTAGGGGCAGCAATGCACACATCAAGTAGTTGCCATCAAGGGTAAAAAGATGGGTTTTTTATCATTGGTTTGAGATTATCCCTCTACATCATGTCATCTTGCTTAAAGCGTTACTCTGTTCTTAAGGACTTAATACACTAGATGCATGCTCGATAGCGGTCGACGTGTGGAGTAATAGTAGTAGATGCAGAAAGTATCGGTCTACTTGTTTCAGACATGATGCCTATAGAAAGAAATCATTGCGTAGATATCGTTACGACTTTGCGTGGTTCTATCAATTGCTCGACAGTAATTTGTTCACCCACCGTCTACTTGCTTTCATGAGAGAAGCCACTAGTAAACACTACGGCCCCCGGGTCTATTCACATCCATCGTTTACACCTCCGCTTTTACTTTGCTTTGTTACTTTGTTGCTTTCAGTTCTCACTTGGCAAACAATCTATAAGGGATTGACAACCCCTTCATAGCGTTGGGTGCAAGCTTTTGTGTTTGTGCAGGATCTTGAGATACTCTTCCACCGGATTGATACCTTGGTTCTCAAACTGAGGGAAGTACTTACCACCGCTACGCTACATCACCCTTTCCGCTTTGAGGGAACACCAACGCAAGGCTCGAAGGAAGTCCCTTAAGGCGTAGCCGCAGCAGAAAGGTCAAGCCAAGTATTCTCCCATCGACGTGCCTATTTTTGGCGCCGTTGGAAGGTCTTTTGTTGCAGTAGCAGAAGTATTTCTGGCGCCGTTGCCAGGGATACACAGCTGATATCAGAAGTTTTTCTGGCGCCGTTGCCGGGGAGGAGAACTCAAGATCTATCCAAGTAGGTCTCACAAACTCTTCTCTTGCATTTACTTTTGTTGCCAGTTGCATCTCGTTTTCCTCTCCCCCACTTCACATTTGCCGTTTTCATTCGCCTTTCTCCTTCGCCGTTTTCTTTTGCCCATTTCATTCTCTCTTCCATCTCGTTTGTGCGTGAGATAGTCCATCAATGGCTAGACCCACCACTCCAAACGACACCCATGAAAATGGAGTTCTCAATTTCAGGCAGAATGAGGAAGAAAATTTGAAGGACGCTTGGTACAGGATTTGCAATGCTCAAAGTAGATCTACTCGTAAGCAATCCACTACCGTCCTCCTTCGCAGTTTCTATGTTGGAATTTCTCCTTGGAATAGGTATATCCTTGATACCATTGTAGGCGGGAACTTTTTGGGGAGCCATACTATTGACTCCTATAGAGCTATCATTAATTTGGTAGGCTCACCCCCGCTCATGGTTAATGGAACTATCTTGACCTTGGAACACGTGATGCAAAGGCTTGACGCTATTAAAAACAAAATTGCCACACTTGAACTTATTGAGGGTTTGGATAGAAAGATCCACAATCAAATTACTCAGTACGGATCCAAAGTGGGAAACTTTTTGAAAAAAATTAAAGGAGAAGGAACTTATAGTTAATGATTCTTCTAGAATTGGCAAATTAGAAGATGTCATAACCAACTTGGGTTCCGCTTTTGCCGTTGGGCAAAATACTCCAAATCTTACTCTCAAAAAGATCGTCAAGCCTGTTTTTGTTCCTAAAGCTAGTGGTGAGTCATTTAATAAACATGAAAATCTTAAGATGATAAATGATCACGCTACCTATGGTTTGAGCACCAAATATGACTATACGTGATTCCATCACTTTCGCCTAGCTAAGGGCGTTAAACAAAAGCACTTGTTGGGAGGCAACCCAACGAATCCATCCTTTTTCTTTCTGTTTTGTGTTTTCCACACTTTCATAATTCTGTTATGATTGTGTTTTTTGTGTTTCTTTTTGCGTTTGTGCCAAGCAAAACCGTTATGATTAGTCTTGGAGATGATCGTTTGGTCATGCTGGAAAAGAGAGAAACTTTCTGCTCACGAAAAGAATTTCCATTTTTTATGTAAGAGCTTTTGAGTTTATTCTTTTTGCTGCTGATTGCTATGCAAATTCTTCAGGCTGTCGTAATTGTTCAGAATTTTTGAAGTAACAGAGGTATACGAAATATACAGATTCTTACAGACTGGTGTGCTGTTAACAGATTCTGTTTTTGTTGTGTTGGTTGCTTATTTTGATGAAACTATGGATAGTATCGGGGGTATTAGCCATGGAAGATTGAAAGTACAATAACCCAACATCAGCGCAAGTAGAATTTAAGTTTGCTATAGTACCTAAGGAAGTGGTGGTTTGCTTTCTTGTACTAATGTTATCACGAGTTTCTGTTTAAGTTTCGTGTTGTGAAGTTTTCAAGTCTTGGGTGAAGTTCTTATGGACAAAGAGATAAAGAGTGGCAAGAGCTCAAGCTTGGGGATGCCCAAGGCACCCCAAGAGATTCAAGGATGCCGTAAAATCCTAAGCTTGGGGGTGCCCAAGGCACCCCAAGAGATTCAAGGATGTCGTAAAAGCCTAAGCTTGGGGATGCCCCGGGAAGGCATCCCCTCTTTCGTCTTCAATCCATCGGTAACGTTACTTGGGGCTATATTTTTATTCACCACATGTTATGTGTTTTTTGCTTGGAGCGTCTTGTATCGTAGGAGTCTTTTATTTTTGTTGTGTCAAATCATCCTTGCTGCACACCTAGAGAGAGATACATGCACACACCGTGATTTTGTCGAGCTTCACTTATATCTTTTGGTAGACAATTCAGCTCACATGTGCTTCTCTTATATCTTTTGAGCTAGATACTTTTGCTATGTGTGCTTCACTTATATCTTTTAGAGCGCAGCGGTGCGTGGCTTGGTAGTTGATCTATGCTTTGAAAGTAGTCTCAAAAGGGGTAGTTATCCAAAGGGATACGAAAACTTCTACCTTCATGTGCATTGAATAGTTAGAGAAGTTTGATTCATCTCAATTAGTTTTGAGTTGTGGTTATGGTAATATTTAAGTCATGCTAGTAAGGTGTTGTGGATCTAGAAATACTTGTGTTGAAGTTAGTGATTCCCGTAGCATGCACGTATGGTGAACCGCTATGTGATGAAATCTGAGCATGATTAGTATATTGATTGGCATCCTTTGCGTGGCGGTAGGGATCACGCGATGGTTTATACCTACCAACCCTTCCCCTAGGAGTATGCGTTGAATGCTTTGTTTCGATTACTAATAAAACTTTTGCAACAAGTATATGTGTTCTTCATGACTAATGTTGAGTCCATGGTTTAGATGCACTTTCACCTTCCACCATCACTATCTTCTAAATGCCGTGCAGCTTTCGCCGGTGCACAAAACCCACCATTAGCCTCCCTCAAAACAGCCACCATACCTACCTACTATGGCTTTTTCGAAGTCATTCCGAGATATATTGCCATGCAACTACCACCATGACATGTGCCACCACGTCTACATTGTCATTGCATGATAGTAAGATAGCTAGCATGATGTTTCCATTGATGTCTATGCCATGCTAGATCATTGCCACGGTACACTACCGAAGGCATTCCATATAGAGTCATAGTTGCTCTAATTTTTGAGTTGAAAGTGTGATGATCATCATTAATGGAGCATTGTCCCATGTGAGGAAATAAAAGAGGCCAAATAAACCCATAAAAAAGAGGCCAAAGAGCCCACCAAAAAAAATATGAGAGAAAAAGAGAGAAGGGACAATGCTACCACTTTTTCCACACTTGTGCATATTAAAGCACCACGATCTTCATGACTGAGAGTCTCTCGTTTTGTCACCACCATATAGCTAGTGGGAAATTTTCATTATATAACTTGGCTTGTATATTCCAATGATAGGCTTCCTCAAAATTGCCTTAGGTCTTCGTGAGCAAGCAAGTTAGATGCACACCCACTAGTTTTCTTTAAGAGCTTTCACATACTCATAGCTCTAGTGCATCATTTGTATGGCAATCCCTACTCATTCACATTGATATCTATTGATGAGCATCTCCACAGCTCATTGATATGCCTAGTTAATCTGACTATCTTCTCCTTTTTTGTCTTGCAACCTCCACCACATTCCACACCATCTATAGTGCTATAACCATGGCTCATGCTCATGTATTGCGTGAGAGTTAAGGTTTGAGAAAGTAAAGGTGTGAAACAATTACTTGGCCAATACCAGGGTTGTGCATGATTTATATTCGTTGTGCAATGATGATAGAGCATAGCCAGACTATATGCTTTTGTAGGGATAACTTTCTTTTGGCCTTGTTATTTTGAAAGTTCATGATTACCTTGCTAGTTTGCTTGAATTATTATTGTTTCCGCGTCAATAGCAAACTATTGTTTTGAATCTAATGGATCTGAACATTCACGTCACATAAGAGGAATTACAAAGGACACCTATGCTACGTAGCATGAAAGCATCAAAAATTCATTCTTATCACTTCCCTACTCGAGGACGAGCAGGAGTTGAGCTTGGGGATGCTTGATACGTCTCAAACGTATCTATAATTTTTGATGGTTTCACGCTGTTATCTTGTATTCTTTGGTTGTTTTATGTACCTTTTATATCTTTTTTGGGACTAACTTATTAATTCAGTGCTAGTTCCTGTTTTTTCTGTGTTTTTGACTCTTTTCAGATCTGATTTTGGAATGGAGTCCAAACGGAAGAAAAACCCCGAAATGATTGTGCCCGAACGAAAGAAGACCAGGGGGCTTTTGGGCCAAGCCAGGAGGGCTCCAGGGAGCTCACAAGCCCCCACTCCGCCAGCAGGGAGAGGCGGCGGTGGGCAGGCTTGTGGCCTCCCTGGACGCCCCCTCACCTAGGTCTTTGGCCTATAAATTCCCAAATATTCCGCAAAAAATCGGGGGAGCCTCGAAAATACTTTTCCGCCACCGCAAGATTCCGTTTCCGCGAGATCTCATCTGGAGACCCTTCCCGGCACCCTGCCGGAGGGGACTTTGGAGTTGGAGGGCTTCTTCATCATCATCATCGCCCCTCCAATGACTCGTGAGTAGTTCACTTCAGACCTACGGGTCCGTAGTTAGTAGCTAGATGGCTTCTTCTCTCTCTTGGATCTTCAATACAAAGTTCTCCATGATCTTCATGGAGATCTATCCGATGTAATCTTCTTTGGCGGTGTGTTTGTCGAGATCCGATGAACTGTGGATTTGTGATCACATTATCTATGATATATATTTGAGTCTTTGCTGATTTCTTATATGCATGATTTGATATCCTTGTAAGTCTCTCCGAGTCTTGGGTTTTGTTTGGCCAACTAGATCTATGATTCTTGCAATGGGAGAAGTTCTTGGTTTTGGGTTCTACCATGTGGTGACCTTTCCCAGTGAAAGTAGGGGCAGCAAGGCACACATCAAGTAGTTGCCATCAAGGGTAAAAAGATGGGGTTTTTATCATTGGTTTGAGATTATCCCTCTACATCATGTCATCTTGCTTAAGGCGTTACTCTGTTCTTATGGACTTAATACACTAGATGCATGCTAGATAGCGGTCGACATGTGGAGTAATAGTAGTAGATGCAGAAAGTATCGGTCTACTTGTTTCGGACGTGATGGCTATAGAAACAATCATTGCATAGATATCGTCACGACTTTGCGCGGTTCTATCAATTGCTCGACAGTAATTTGTTCACCCACCGTCTACTTGCTTTCATGAGAGAAGCCACTAGTAAACACTATGGCCCCCGGGTCTATTCACATCCACCGTTTACACCTCCGCTTTTACTTTGATTTGTTACTTTGTTGCTTTCAGTTCTCACTTGGCAAACAATCTATAAGGGATTGACAACCCCTTCATAGCGTTGGGAGCAAGCTTTTGTGTTTGTGCAAGATCTTGAGATACTCTTCCGCCGGACTGATACCTTGGTTCTCAAACTGAGGGAAGTACTTACCACTGCTATGCTACATCACCCTTTCCGCTTCGAGGGAACACCAACACAAGGCTCGAAGGCCACGGGGAAATCCTTTGCATACTTGCCTAGGAAGCCCCTTAAGGCATAGCCGCAGCAGAAAGGTCAAGCCAAGTATTCTCCCGTCGACGTGCCTATTTCTGGCGCCGTTGGAAGGTCTTTTGTTGCAGTAGCAGAAGTATTTCTGGCACCGTTGCTGGGGATACACAGCTGATATCACTTACCAAGGAGTAATTTCCCCAAAACAGTTCGAAGAACGGTGATTTGAGAAAAGAGATCGAAAATCCCAGCAAGAGGAGCAAGAACACGGGTTTGAGCTGCGAAACATTTTTTTCTGGAGGTAGGAGAAGCGGAGGAGAGCAAGAATGAGTGGAGGGGGTGCCTATGGGCCCCACAAGCTTGGGTGGAGCGGCCAGTGGGGTGCCCGCGCCCCTAGGGCTTGTGGCCCACTGGTGTGGCCCCCAAACAAACTCTTTGTCCCATTATTTTTCAAATAATCCAGAAAAAATCATACTAGATTTTCACAGCGTTCAGAGAACTTTTATTTTCGGGGTATTTTTCTACCGTACGCTAAAACAGAAAACAGGGAAAACTAAACTAAATCTATCATTTTTCTTCTAAGCAACCTAAAGTGAAAGCTTCAAACAGAGGTTTGTGACTCCTCGATTCATCCATCTCATGGTCATCGAAAGAAATCCGTCAATGGGGTTGATCAAATCCCCTCGATAAAACTTTTCGAATCGCAAAAGAGAATGGAGAATTTTTGAATAGTCACTAGGTCACCTCAATGGGGATGTGTATCTCCCCAACAAGCAAATCATACTTCATCTTGACACGAGGAATAGGGCATTCAGAGCTCCCGATAAGAATCGATGAAGTTTTTTCGATAGCATTGATGCAATGTACTCGATATTGTTTCTTCGGAAAGTGCACCGTATGCTCATTACCATTGACATGGAAAGTGACATTGCCTTTGTTGCAATCTATAACAGCCCCTGCAGTGTTTAAAAAGGGTCTTCCGAGGATGACCGCCATGGCATCTTCCTCAGGAATATCCAAGATAACAAAGTCTGTTAAGATAGTGGTGTTAGCAACCACAACAAGCACATCCTCGCAAATGCCGATGGGGAAAGCAGTTGATTTGTCGGCCATTTGCAGAGAGATTTCAGTGGGTGTCAACTTATCCAGTTCAAGTCTACGATAAATATAGAGAGGCATAACACTAACACCGGCTCCAAGGTCGCACAACGCACTTCTAACGTAGTTGCCTTTAATGGAGCAGAGTATAGTGGGCACACCGGGATCACCTAGTTTCTTAGGAGTTCCACCCTTGAAGGTATAATTGGCAAGCATGGCGGAGATCTCAAGATCAGGTATCCTCCTCATATTAGTCACAATATCTTTCATGTACTTAGCATACGGAGACATTTTGAGCATATCTGTCAAACGCATCTGCAGAAAGACAGGTCTGATCATTTCAACGAAGTGCTCAAAATCCTCATCATCCTTTTTCTTGGATGGTTTGGGAGGAAAGGGCATAGGTTTCTGAACCCATGGCTCCCTTTCTTTACCATGCTTCCTAGCAGCAAAGTCATTCTTATCGTATCTCTTATTCTTAGGCTGTGGGTTATCAAGATCAATAGGTTGAATCTCCACATCCTTATCGTTGCTAGGCAGAGCATCTTCATGAACATCACTGTCGATATTATCATTAGGCTCGTGTTCATCACCAGATTGTGTTTCGGCATCCGAGATAGAGGCATCGTCTGGACTCTCAGGGTTAGCAGCAACAGGGTTGCTAGCGTGCAAGTTCCTATCATCTTTCTTCTTCTTTCTAGGATGACTAGGTGCATCAGTGCTAACTCCTTGAGAATCTTGTTCAATTCTCTTCGGATGACCCTCGGGATACAAAGGTTCCTGGGTCATTCTACCGCCTATAGTAACGACTCTGGCAGAATTGTCATTCAACTCATTGAGCAAGTCATTTTGAGCTTTAAGTACTTGTTCTACCTGAGTAGTAACCATAGAGGCATGCTTACTCAGAAGTTTAAGATCATTGACATTTTTGTCCACACAAGCACTTAAATGACTAAGCATACGAGCATTCTTTTCCAATTGTCTGCTAACATAATCATTGAAACTCTGTTGTTTGGCAACAAAGTTTCAAATTCATCCATGCATAAGCTAGCAGGTTTATCAAAAGGAATATCACTCTCATCAAACCTACGTAGAGAATTTACTTCTACTACCTATATCGGGTTATCGAGACCATGGATCTCTTCGATAGGTGGTAGATTTTTGACATCTTCAGATTTAATGCCCTTCTCTCGCATAGATTTCTTGGCTTCTTGCATATCTTCAGGACTGAGGAATGGAATACCTCTTTTCTTTGGAGTTGGCTTAGGAGGTGGTTCGGGAATAGTCCAAGCATTCTCATTGCACAAGATGTTATTCAGTAGAATCTGAGCTTGTTCTACGGTTCGTTCCCTAAAAACACTACCGGCACAACTATCTAAATGGTCTTTGGAAGCATCGGCAAGTCCATTATAGAAGATATCAAGTATCTCATTCTTCTCAAGAGGGTGATCAGGCAAAGCATTCAGTAGCTGGATAAGCCTCCCCCAAGCTTGTGGGAGACTCTCTTCTTCAACTTGAGCAAAGTTGTATATTTCCTGCAAGGCAGCTTGCTTCTTATGGGCAGGGAAATATTTTTTAGAGAAGTAGTAGACCATATCCTGAGGGCTACGCATAGATCAAGGAGCAAGAGAATTGAACCAGGTCTTAGCATCATCCTTTAGAGAGAAAGGAAACAGCTTGAGCATATAGTAGTGGCGGATCTTTTCCTCACTAGTTAATAGGGTGGCTATATTGTGCAGTTTGGTAGGATGGGCTACAATCGTTTCAGACTCATAACCGTGAAAGGGATCAGACTCGACCAGAGTGATTAACTCAGGGTCGACAGATAATTCATAATCCTTATCGGTCACAAAGATAGGAGAAGTGGCAAACTTCGGGTCGTATTTCATCCTAGCGTTTAGAGATTTTTTTTCCACTTGCGCACAAGTTTCTAAACATCATAGCTATCCTTACACACAAGAAAGTCCTCAGCTATCTCTCCCTCCATAACATAGCGTGTATCATGCAGAACAGGCAATTCAGGCATAGTAGCAGGTTCTACTTCAATAGTATCAGCAGTTTCAGAAGCATCATCACATCTAGCAGCAACTCTAGCAATATGTGCATCAAGGAATGCACCAAGTGGCAAAGCATTATCAGGCATAGCAGACATAGTATCAAGCATAGCATCATCAGGCATAGTACCAAGCATAGCATCATAAGCATCATGGACAGCAGAAGTAGCATCATCAAGCACAGGCGACATATCAAGATTTCTAGCAGGAGGCGAAGTCGCAAACTTACTCAAAACTGAAGGTGAATCAAGTGAAGAGCTAGATGGTAGTTCCTTACCTCTCCTCGTAGTGGAAGGTAGGATTTTAGTTCTTGGATCTTTCGAATTCCTCATAGTGATCAGCAGACGTCAATCCCAAGTGACTCAGAGAATATAGCTATGCCTCCCCGGCAACGGCGTCAGAAAAAGCCTTGATGTCCCACAAGCGTATGGGATCGCAACAGTTTTCAAGGGTAGAGTATTCAACCCAAATTTATTGATTCGCCAAGACGGGAGGCGAAAGAATATTCTCAAGTATTAGCAGCTGAATGTGTCAGATTCAACCACACCTGAAAGATTAGTGTGTGCAAGCAAAGTATGAGTAGCAAGGTAGTATGATAGCAACGGTGGCAGAAACAATCTGTTGACACGGCAGACTATTCCTAACTGTTGTATCAATGGCGCAAGCACGTTGACGGGGGATTATTCTTGAGAAGAACGCTTCCCCGACTATGGCTCCAACAAAGTCTTGCAACAAGTAATAGTGAAGTAGCAAGAAACAGCAGTAGCAGCAGTAGTAAAGTAACAAGTAACAGTAGTAGTGACAGCAGCAGCAAAGTGGCCCAATCCCTTTGGTAGCAAGGGACAAGCCTAGGCAAAGTAACGTAGCGAGAACTAGTAGTAAAAGACTCGTAGGCAGTGGATCGGTGATGGATGAGTATTACGGATGTGATTCATCATGTAACAGCTATAACACGGAGAGATATGTAACTAGCTCCTGTTTGTCAATCTAATGTAGGCATGTATTCCGTATGTAGTCATACGTGCTTAGGGAAAAGAACTTGCATGACATCTATTGTCCATCCCTCCCGTGGCAGCGGGGTCCTAATGGAAACTACGGGATATTAAGGTTCTCCTTTTAATAAAGAACCGGACCAACGCACTAACACGCGGTGAATACATGAACTCCTCATACTATGGTCATCTCCGGGAGTGGTTCCGGCTATTGTCACTCCGGGGTTGCCGGATCATAACACATAGTAGGTGACTACAACTTGCAAGATAGGATCTAAAACACACATATATTGGCAACAACATAATAGGTTCAGATCTGAAATCGTGGCACTCGAGCCCTACTGACAAGCATTAAGCATAGCCAAGTAGTAGCAACATCAATCTAGAACATACTGGATACTAGGGATCAATCCCCGTCAAGAACTAACTCGATTACATGATAGATCTCATCCAAATCATCACCGTCCAGCAAGCCTAGATGAGATTACTCACCAACGATGAAGATCATCATGGAATTGTCGATGGAGAAAGGTTGATGATGACGATGGCGACGATTTCCCCTCTCCGGAGCCTGAAACGGACTCCAGATCTGCCCTCCAGATGAAGAACAGGATGTGGCGGCGTCTCCGTATCGCAAAACGCGATGAAACCTTCTCTCTGATTTTTTTTCCATGCGAAACGGAAAATATAGAGCTGAGATTGGGGGCGGTGGTGCTACGTGGGCCCTACAAGCCTGCATGGCGCCGCCATAGGGGGTGGCCGCGGCCTGTGGGCTTGTGGCCCATTGACACGCCCGCTCCGGTGGATCTTTGCACAGGTATTTTTCTGTTATTCCAGAAAAAATCTCCGTAAATTTTCAGGATGTTTCGAGAACTTTTATTTCTGCACAAAAACAACACCATGGCAATTCTGCTGAAAACAGCGTCAGTCCGGGTTAGTTCCATTCAAATCATGCAAATTAGAGTCAAATACAAGGGCAAAAGAGTTCGGAAAAGTAGATACGACGGAGACGTATCAATCAACCTTAGCCTTATCGACTTCAATACCTCTTTCAGAAATTTTATGTCCTAAGACGATGCCTTCATTAACCATAAAGTGGCACTTCTCCCAATTCAAGACAAGATTGGTGACTTTACATCTCTGTAAGACTCGATCAAGGTTGGTGAGGCAATCATCAAAGGAAGACCCGTAAATGGAGAAGTCATCCATGAAAATCTCGACAATCTTTTCACAAAAGTTAGAGAATATAGCCATCATACATCTTTGAAAGGTGGCAGGTGCATAACATAAGCCAAAAGGCATACGTCTATAAGCAAAGGTACCGAAAGGGCAGGTGAAAGCGGTTTTCTCTTGATCAGATTGTGCAACTGGTATTTGGAAGAAACGAGAATAACCGTCTAGAAAGCAGAAGTCTGTGTATTTAGACAGTCTTTCTAGTGTTTGGTCGATAAAAGGCAAAGGGTAATGATCTTTCCTAGTGGCTTTATTCAATTTCCTAAAATCGATCACCATCCTATAGCCAGTAATAATCCTCTGTGGGATCAATTCATCCTTATCATTAGGGACAACGGTAATGCCTCCCTTCTTAGGAACGCAATGCACCAGACTCACCCAATCGCTATGAGCAACAGGATAGATAATACCCGCTTCCAGGATCTTTAGTATTTTGTTTCTTACTACTTCTTTCATCTTAGGATTTAATCTCCTTTGGTGATCAGCAACTGGTTTGAAGTCAGGATCAGTTTTAATCATGTGGTGGCATAGAGTGGGACTAATGCCCTTAAGATCATCAAGAGTATATCCAATAGCAGCACGGTGCTTCCTCAGAGTTTTTAGTAACTTCTTTTCTTCATGCTCTGAGAGGCTAGCACTAATAATAACAGGATATATCTCTTTTTCATCAAGATAAGCATACTTAAGAGTATCAGGCAACTGTTTAAGCTCAAACACAGGATCACCCTTTGGTGGGGGTGGATCCCCAAGCAGTTCAACAGGCAGATTATTCTTAAGGATAGGATATTGTTCTAAGACAACTCTATCTATTTCATCTCTTTCATCCATATGCATATCATTTTCATGCTCAAGCAAGTATTGCTCTAATGGATCAGTAGGAGGCACGACAATAGAAGCTAAGGCAATAGTTTCATCCCTACTAGGCAACTCCTTTTCATGAGGTTGTCTACCAAACTTGGAGAAATTGAACTCATGTGACACACCTTCAAAGCCAACAGTGACAGTTTGCTTCTCACAGTCAATATGAGCATTGACGGTATTGAGGAAGGGTCTGCCAAATATGATGGGACAAAAGCTATCTTGTGCGGTAGCAAGAACGAGGAAATCAGCAGGATACTTCATTTTACCACACAAGACTTCAACATCCCTAACAATTCCCACAGGGCAGATAGTATCTCTATTGGCAAGCTGAATAGTGACATCAATAGGTTCTATCTCAACAGGTGCAATCTCGTCTTTGATTTCATCATATAAGGATTGAGGTATTGCACTAACACTAGCACCCACGTCACATAAACCATGATAACAATGATCTCCTATCTTAACAGAAACAACAGGCGTGCCAACAACAGACCTATGTTTGTCTCTAGTGTGAGGTTTAGCAATTCTAGCAGCATCTTCACATAAGTTAATATTATGTCCCTCAACATCGTGTGACAGGAGATCTTTGATAATAGCAACGCTAGGTTCAACTCTAATTTGCTCAGGGGTTGTAGGTGTTCTAATGTAGCCTCTACGTATCACAGTTGAAGCTTTAGAATGATCCTTTATCCTAACAGGGAAAGGTGGTTTCTCAATGTAAGCACCGGTAACAATAGGATCATCATAGGCAATGACTCTCTCTTCAACTGGATTGGGTTTAAGTACATTGAATTCTAAAGGAGGATGATATTTAAACCACTTCTCTTTGGGGAGATCAATATGAGCAGCAAATGATTCACACAATGAAGCTACTATCTCAGAATCAAATCCATACTTAGCGCTAAAGTCACAAAAAGTATTTGTTTCAACAAAGGATTTAACGCAATCAAACGTGAAATTCATACCTGACTCCTTACCTTCTTCAAGCTCCCAATCTTCAGAGTTGCGTTTAATTCTCTCCAATAAATTCCATTTGAAGTCAATATCTCTCTTCATAAAAGAACCGGTACAAGAAGTGTCAAGCATGGTGCGATCATCATGAGAAAGCCGAGCATAGAAGTTCTGAATGATAATTTGTCTCGAGAGCTCATGGTTGGGGCATGAATATAGCATTGATTTAAGCCTCCCCCAAGCTTGAGCGATGCTTTCTCTGTCACGAGGCCAAAAATTATAAATATAATTCCGATCACGATGTACTAAATGCATAGGATAAAACTTTTGATGAAATTCCAATTTCAACCGATTGTAGTCCCATGATCCAGTATCATCACATAGCCTATACCATGTCAACGCCTTATCCTTAAAAGATAAAGGAAAGACCTTCTTCTTCACCTCATCCTCGGGCAAACCTGCAAGCTTAAATAAACCACAAACTTCATTTACATAGATTAGATGCAAGTCTGGATGTGATGTTCCATCTCCTGTAAAAGGATTAGCCAGCAGTTTCTCAAGCATACCCAAGGGAAATTCAAAGCAAATATTTTCAGTAGGTGCAACAGGTTGAGGAGCAACTCTTTGTGCTTCCGTTCTAGGTGAAGATACCCCGAACAAGCCCCTCAAAGGATTAGTATCCATAGTGACAAGTGACAATAAATTTTAACACACGATATGAATGTTTCCTTACCAAGTTCCACTTACCAAAGGCGCTTCACTCCCCGGCAACAGCGCCAGAAAAGAGTCTTGATGACCCACAAGTATAGGGGATCAATCGTAGTCCTTTCGATAAGTAAGAGTGTCGAACCCAACGAGGAGCAGAAGGATGTGACAAGTGGTTTTTAGCAAGGTAAAATCTGCAAGCACTGAAATTATCGGTAACAAGTGATTGTATGGTGAGATGATTTGTAGCAAGCAACAGGTAGAAAAAGTAGCAACGGTGCAGCAAAGTGACCCAATCCCTTTTGTAGCAAGGGACAAGCCTGGACAAAGTCTTATAGGAGGAAAAACGCTCTCGAGGACACACGGGAATTTCTGTGATGCTAGTTTTCATCATGTTCATATGATTCGCGTTCGTTACTTTGATAGTTTGATAAGTGGCTGGACCGGCGCTTGGGTACTGCCCTTACTTGGACAAGCATCTCACTTATGATTAACCCCTCTCTCAAGCATCCGCAACTACGAAAGAAGAATTAAGACAAAGTCTAACCATAATATTAAACTAGTGGATCCAAATCAGCCCCTTACGAAGCAACACATAAACTAGGATTTAAGCTTCTGTCACTCTAGCAACCCATCATCTACTTACTACTTCCCAATGCCTTCCTCTAGGCCCAAATAATGGTGAAGTGTTATGTAGTCGACGTCACATAACACCACTAGAGGAAAAACAACATACAACACATCAAATTACCGAACGAATACCAAATTCACATGACTACTATTAGCATGACTTATCCCATGTCCTCAGGAACAAAAGTAACTAATCACAAAGCATAATCATATTCATGACCAGAGAGGTAATGAGTAGCATCAAGGATCTGAACATAAACTCTTCCACCAAGTAATCCAACTAGCATCAACTACAAAGAGTAATCAACACTACTAGCAACCTTACAAGTACCGATCGGAGTCGCGAGACGGAGATTGGTTACAAGAGATGAACTAGGGTTTCGAGATGAGATGGTGCTGATGAAGATGTTGATGGTGACGAGTCCCCTCCGATGAGAGGAGTGTTGGTGATGACGATGGCGACGATTTCCCCCTTCGGGGGGGGGGGGGGAAGTTTCCCCGGCAGGATCGTCCTACCGGAGCTCTAGATTGGTTCTGCTCAAGTTCCGCCTCGTGGCGGCGGCGAATCCACAAAAAAGCTCCTCCTTTTTTTTCCTGGACAAAACCCTTCATATAGCAGAAGAGGGGGGCCAGTGGGCCAGCAGGCCGCCCACAAGCCCCCTAGGCGCGGCCAGGGGGGTGGCCGCGCCTAGCAGGCTTGTGGCCACCTGCTGGCGCCCCTCGGGCGCTTTTTCGGCCCAGTATTTTTTATAAATCCGGAAAAAAATCCTCGTTGATTTTTACGGTGTTTGGAGTTGCGCAGAATAGGTATCTCAAACTTGCTCCACTTTCAGGCCAGAAGTCCAGCCGTCGGCATTCTCCCTCTTCATGTAAACCTTGCAAAATAAGAGAGAAAAGGCATAAGTATTGTACCGTGAAGTGAAATAATAGCCCAAGAAGCGATAAATATCAACATGAAAACATGATGCAAAATGGACGTGTCACGCCGCATGGGAGAGCGCGTATACGGCGCCGCTATGTAGTCGAGTCCATTATTTTTTATCATAATATTAATTATTGGTTGTGACACAAAGCAATCCAACCCTAACATTTTTTATAACTAAAATTACCATTCAAAGAAATCAAAATAGAATTTAAAACTTGCCATCCAAGCAGAAATTTGTCATTCTCGCGTCATTAAAGTTTCCATCCTTGCGTCAATAAATTTGTTATAATAAACGTTTAGAGTTGTCATGTATTCGTGCCACACGGCTAACACTTAGAGCATCTACATCCAGACGCTTCATACATGTCTCAAACGCCCGGACAGGTCGCCCGGTCAGTGACCGGTCACACAAACGCGGCCCAACCGGAGCTCTTAAACCCGCCTCAAACGTCGAAGCTGACCGGCACCCCTCATTTCCAGCCCACATATAGGGCGGATATGGTGCGGCCCGGTCACGCCCGGGCGCGTCCGCTTGACAAGCCCGACCCACCATTGACCCCACCGTTCTCCCACCAAATCCCCACTCCGTGCATCTTGTTCCGAACCCTAGCTCACTCTCTCTCGCTCCATCCCCTCCTCTCCCTCTTCGAGCCTGATCCCATTGAGTCCAATGTCGAGCTTCGGCATCCGCTCCGGCTCCGATGGCTCAAGCCTCGACTCCGAGGAGGTGGCCCTTCACATCGCCTTGGAGCGGTCCAAGGTGGAGACCCGCGGTAGCTCCGGATCTGGTGCTCAACCGCAGCTCTCACACTCGCAGAGCTATGACGCGAGAGCTAGACCCTCCCGACCTGCGCGTAGCTCCGCCAGGACTGCCTAGTCCACAACTTCCCCGCACGTTGTCCTTCCCCCGTCGAACGATCCTTCACGCGGGCAGCCTTGGGTCCTAGTGCTCTCGCCGTTGGCCCACATGCACGCTCCAGAATCGGAGGCACGTGTCGCCCGCCGTGAGATGCAGCGAGCAAGGGAGAGGGAAGCAAAGCAATCCGCGCACCACCGTCGCGGCATGTCGAGGGAGCCCGACGAGGACGAACGCCTCCTCGCATGGATGTACCGTCGGTCCCTCACGACGACGGAGACGGATGCTCGACGCCTCCGAAGGAAGAACGCCGGGGCGCTTCGGCTTGCTATTGAGCAGTCGGAGCGCGAGGCAAATGAGCTAGCGAAGGAGAAGGCCCGGCTCGTGAAGATGAAGCGGGAGAAGGACATGGTCGTCCATCGGATGAATAGCCTCATCGTCCTTTCGGACTCCGACTCCGATGATGGCGACAACGGAACCTCGTCCTCTGACGACCAAGACCCGGCAGCCGCGGACGGCTACAGCTGTGCCGATGACCCAAAGGGCAAAGGGTCGGCGAGGAAGTGGTCATTTGACCCCGCCCATCTACGCATTGTTTATATAGTTTTTAGTTGTAGTAATTTAAGAATTATGTCTGATGAACTTGAGATGATCTTTTGGCTAATGTTTGATGTTCGTTTGAAGCCGGTCTTGTGTTTGTGTGCTTCCAATTTTATTGTTTGATGTTTGATCACGTAGAGTAACTCAATGTTGCATGGATACTATAGATATAGGGTGCATTTTTTGTTTGATGTTTGATCACGTAGAGTAAGTCAATGTTGCATGGATAGTATGGATATAGGGTGCCAGATATGAGATACATAGATTTGGAGAGGGAAATATGAGGTGCGACCGGTCAATGCCTGCGGATGCGTCCGCGGGCGTTTGAGGGGGGGGGGGTCGGATTTGCAAGTTTCGACTGTAAATGCTCTTATCATGGTCTTTTCTAATATCCTAAAACTTTGTTCAAACTTGATAAATTCAGATCCAAATAACTAAAAAGTATAATTAAATAGTTTTCTTATTTATCTCCACGAACCCAAACTCGTTATCAACCTTTTGTGTAAAATTAACACGCAGCTACAACTTCCTAGAGCTTTGTTTTTCTTGCTTATCATTTCACATTTTTATACTCACTATACCGAATCACTATGTATGTAGGACAATTTTTACTCCTAAAATTTTGTATAATATATATAAGTTAAATATGTCTCTTGATTGAAAATAAGGACATATGGTTTGTTAAGGAAATTTTGTTTTTATTGTGTTTTCCTTAAAAAAGAATTCTATTTTTTTGTGAGTATAACTTCTAATTTATTCATCAACACCAAAAGTAAATAAAAATATCTAGGTCCGTAGACCACATAGCAATGACTACTAGCATTGGAGCAAGCCGAAGGCGCGTTGCCATCTTCGCCCCTCTTCATTGAAGTTGGACAAACTTTGTTGTAATAGACAACCGGGAAGTCATTGTGTTAAGGCCACATAGAACTAGCGCACCGGAACAACAACCTTCGTCGATGAAGAGAAGCCTAGATCGAAAGGATCTAAACTGTAGACACATTAACACAGGACGAAGACTGGATCAACGTTGTCCCACAAACACAAATGCAAACAAACCCTGCAAGATTCGTCGGAGACAAACCTCCACACACCCTCCGTTGGTGCAAGAAACACCACCGGGACGACGACTAGACGGGAAGAACCTTATTCCGTCTCCAGAGAGCCGATGTCACAAACCTCTTCAAGAAGGACTCAAACCCTAACAAAATTTAAAAGTGCATGAAAAACGAAGCTCTCCCGTTGTTAAAGGGTCACCACACCTACATGGCCATAAGACCATAAGAGACGAGGTAGACCAACGGCGGCACTGATGGTAGGCATGAGAAATCCTAGCCAAAGGGTCCTCTTTCTTCCACGGGAAGAAAGAAAACGTGACGACATTTTTTTATAAATCTAGTTACATTCCTTGCAAAATATGAAATAAAATGTATTTACTTTTTCCTGGGTGAAATAACAGTGAAAGAAAAGAAGTAGCACATCGGATAATAGCGAACTGAGCTTAGCTTAGATGGTTAGGTTCCTTGTGATGAAACAAGACCACTACTAGGGTTCAAATCCTAAATTTAACACAGATACTCGCATTTTTTGGATTTCTTGCACGCTTTTCAACGAAGCTAGTTCAAGGAGAGAATAGCCATATGCATTTTACTATGTTAAACAAAAGTATGGTGTATAGTATGTGTACGTCTAAAACGACATCTATTGTTTTTCTATGACTAGTAAATGTGTACGTGCACGCACGTATATCCATATAACAATGTCTGTCTATGTTTCTCGGTTCGTGAAAAAAAATCTCACTTAAGAAAGTAGACCTCACATGTCCAACTAAAACAAAGAAAGATAAAAGCAAACATATGTCCGGTTGTATCAAGATCTGCATTAAAACCCAATATTTGGAATAGAATATTGATGAGATAATCACCATAAAAACAGGCCTATACTATAACACATCTGCCTTAACAGTGATACAGAACTAACATTACCAGACCATTCATTGCTTTTGGTGAAGTCAGTGCCAAGAATTAGATTTGATGATTCACGCCCAACTTGTCCCAATGCGGCGATGACCTGATATCCTGAATTTATGCATAACAACGGGTCTATACTGATTTCCAATGCCCCTCACCAGATTGTCTCTTGTACGGTACAAATAAAAACAAACATCTCTCCGTCTTTGATTTTTCACTCTCACATCTTCGCAAAGCCCACGAAGAAGTAACTATTTTCTCCTCCACTTCTATATATGTTGTAAGTATATAATTTGACCGTATGTTTATTGACGTCATCACATTTTATAAAGCAGCTGAAAAGATCAGACCAGATAGTGTTCATGGAAGTGAATGCGGACCTCCTTGTCGATTGTTTGGCAGTTATCCCTTTTGCGTTCAAAGATAATATTGTGATTGTGATCCAAATAGTCTCGTGCAGCAACGACGCCAAACACTTCCAGCGGCCAGCGCAATCCATCTTGTAATCCTGCAACTTTGACTGAAAAGACCTGCAGAGTTCTTATGGGATGGGCTGTACCACCTGACGACTTCTTGTCCGTGTAAAGCATGGATGGGATACGCGCTGCATATCGATAACAAATTTGGTCAACCAATCAACATGCTTACAGCAGCAATGGAGATCATCCAGTAAGGGAGAGGGGATTTGGCTTTGGCTTATTACTTGTCTGCTCGAATTCACCGAAGGATTTGGGCCAGAGGAATTCCCAGAACTCGCGGAACTTCATGGCCTCGAAGGCATGCCAGTCGGAGGTATCCTCGTCGGGATCCATGTCCCTGAGCCACAAGGCCTCCATGTCTTCCAGGATCCACTCCTTGCGGCACTCAACGGCCTGGGGGTCTCCCGTGGCGATTCATTTCCTCAGGTCGATGGACTGCTCCGGCCGGTCATGGTTCCTGCGCGCTTCCTCCGCCTTGGCCCTGTAGACGGCCGGCGTCGCGACGTCAGCGAGGGAGGGCGCGAGGACCGGCGGCGACTGGTGCGGGGCCGGCGTCCGAGCGAGGGACCGACAGCCAACGCCGAGGCGGTGGCGGGGGGTCGGGTGGGAGACGCTGCGCACAGGTGGGAGATGCTCGAGTCGTGCGTGGGAGATGGCAGAGTTTCGTCCGCTCACGTAAATTGCTAAGCATACACAGTGGGGGTTATTTTTCATGTAAACGGTTAGATCTAATTAGGTGGGCCGGATCGTGTGGTGGTATTTTATCTAGAATGTCTTGTGTACGTGTTTTCGGGTGAGTTTAGGGAAGAATATGTTCGCTTGTTTATTAGTAGTATAGATGAATGGGGTGTGTTGTCTTTTATTTCTGGGCGACGTTAACCATGACAGCAACGGTTAGCAACCGTTTTTTCGCCCAAAAAAATGTTAGCAACCGGTTGTCACGATATTTAACAAAATCATCCTTGTTCTTTCTCCTAAAAAATCGGTATAAGAGCAAAAAAAAAAAGGGCCAGCCAAATCGTTATGGTTTGAAAAAATAATGTGCAAAGTGTCACGGTTTACTGAGAAAGTTGACGCGTGACAGTCTGCACATGTTAGCTAGCTGCCATTCACGGTTGGTTGTCAACTTTCTGAAGACTGTTGCGAATAGACTGTTGAGAGCTGTTCATGCCGGCTACAGGTTACTTTAATTAGCAGGGAAACATGGGGCGGAGAAGATGACAGGTTAGGCAGGAGCGCAGACGGCCGTGCTCAAGATGATGATTAAACAAAAGAAACTAGGTTTACGTCAAGGTCCAGAAATTATACTCCCTCCGTTTCAAAATATAAGACCTTTTAGAGATTCCATAAGAAGACTACGGAGTAAAATGAGTGAATTTATACTTTAAAATATGTCTATGCACATCCGAATGTAGTTCATAATGCAATCTTTAAAAGGTCTTATATTTAAAAACGAAGGGAGTATTATGGTAGTCAGGAGACGTGACGAATCCTTGAATGACACAAGCAAGCAGGCACCGTCAGAGAGCGAGTGACAACTTGTTTAATCCGGCACCGGTAGAAAACAGAGAGGAGTAGCTTCATTCGGAGTCCTGTGGGCGTGGAGGGTCTTTGCCACCGACCACTTGAGTGTGAAAGCCTCTGATAGAAAAGATAGAGGCACTGCTGAGCGGCAATTCTAGATTATTTCTCCTCCGGTAATTTATACTCCCGAAATTACTTGTCGTAAAAATGATAAAAATGAATGTATTGTAGAATTAAAATACATTCATTTTTCGAACAAGTATTTTCGAACGAGGGAGTATTATTGTAGTTAGAGCACCCGTATAAGTGGTCAAAACCGTACTTTTTTTACGTTTTACAGTTTTGATCGAAAAAAGTGTCCAGAACACAAATCGTAAAAGTCGTTCAACCCGTAAATTTTTTAAGGGACACGGAAAAGTCACACCCGAAATCCTTATTTTTGAAGGTTGGAAGGCCGGACCCAGGGGGGCCCGTATACCGGTCAAACCTCGTCGGAGCAAACACGCCGCCGCGGAGTTTGCCGGAATCCGTCCTAAACTTGCCGGAATTCATCATGGCACGCCGGAAAAGGCTGCTGGACGCCGCAATCGATCGCCGCCGGTTTGAATTGGACGAGCTCGACCTCACTGTCACCTCCCATGACCTTAGCTGGTTATCGGAATCCTCTCAACACGGTTGGAAAAGGGGCACGACTCGATCGGCGCTGCTGGCAACGGAGCAGGACAGTGTCAGCGGACGACGGGGCATGGCCGGCGGGCGACAAGGCGTGGTCGACGAGGCTGGGCGCGACCGGCAAGGTGATGGGGCGCGGCCGACGGGGACGGGGCGCGCCCGACGGGCGACGGGGCATGGCCGGCGGGCGACAAGGCGTGGTCAACGAGGCTAGGCGCGACCGTCGTGGTGATGGGGCGCGGCCGACGGGGACGGGGCGCGTCCGACGAGGTAGAACGCGGCCGGCGTGGCCGGCACGACCGGCCAGAGGAAGGGTCGGCGGCCGCCGAACCGAAGGAAGTAGCTTTTTATCCCAATTTTACAGTTTTTTTTACAGTTCGGTTTGGACGTAGCTAAAATGAACCCTTAAAATACCTTTTTTTATCCGTATTTCAGTTTGCTAAAGATGCTCCAAGAACCCTAGAATTTTTGCATCTGATCCGCTTCCGTTCTGTTTCTTTTCTCCGCTGTTTCGACTGGATTGAGCTTTTTTTTTTTGCTGCTGCAAAAGAAGAAAGCTTCCATGTTATGTGTTTTTTAGGACTGGAGCTTTCACCTCAAGTTTTGAGGAGAATATGTGTTTTCCAACTTTCACCACTCAACAATTGACTAAGTACATGTTATAAAAAATCAACTCCAAACTAGACGGTCTACTACTTTATTCGGTTATTGAGGAGGTATGAGACGAGAATGACGTTTTGGAGGCCGAGCTCCATGAAGGCCTTTATTTTTGAAAATTTCAAATTCAAATTTTTATGGTTCAAAAAATTCTGAAAAAAATATGCATGTATGTAAGGATGTAACCGACATGTGTGTAAAATTTCAGGTAAAAATACTTTAAAACGTGATCTGTACAAAAAAAGACAAATTCATGGTCTGAAATGATGAATAGTAACATATGTTAAACAATCTCAGATTTGTCATTTTTGCACAGCCCTCATTTCAACGTATTGTATTCTGAAAATTTACACACTTGTGTATTATACCTTCATTTATCTATGTTTTTTTTAGAATTTTTTGAAACATTAAAATACAAATTTTCACTGAATTTGAAGTTTGAATTTAAAGGCCTCCAGTGAGCTCGGGAGCCAAAAGCAATATTCGGTATGAGACGTCTTTTGTCTTTATTCCGTTATTGAGGAGGGCCAAGGAAACTCTGGAAGCCCATAAGGTTTCGGCATATCTAATCATGTGGTTACGATTTAACCAAGAATGCACCCATAGCCTCAAGGTCCAAGCTAATCGAATCCTTGTCCAAGGATAGTTAAGTTGTGCATGAACGCCAGTTCGGTGTTACCGTTCACAAACATCACAAACTAGAATTCTAGATGTGAATCAATATATCTGTGGTTGTATGATTAGATGGACTGTGGTATTCTTAGTTTATTTGGGTTCAAATTCTGATGCTCACATTTATTTTTGAATTTATTTTAGGGTTTTTGACGATGCACATTGAGTGGAAGGAGACGTTTACGTCGATGATGAGGTGTTGATGATGACTTCGTAAATTTTAAGATGACATGTCGGCTCAGTCTCTCGAAGGTGTTCATAGGGGTAGGATGTGTGTATACTTCCTAGGAGTGAGTGTATCCATGCGTATATGAACACTTGGGTATGCACTATGTTAAAAAAAAGTCAGAATTCTGATCAAATGCAATAATAAAAGGATTCACATTCCAATATTGTGAGCCCTTGGCTTTACAACTGAAAAAAGATTTGTCTTCAAAAATGTTGGCTTTACAACACAGGCCCACGTGTTTTATTGAACGATCACCGGGGGGGAAGGGGTGAGGTTCCCCACCTGAATATATTGCTCAAAAGTTGTCAAAGCCAAGAGTCACCCCTTGAGCTTTGGCTGATCCCGTTTATAAAGAAAACCGGATCAAAAAACTAAACAAGTTGACCCCATTTATGAGGGAAACTGGATCCAAAAACCGTACAGATAACAAGGTCACAGAAGATGAGAAAAGATTACCACCCAGGAAAAGGCATGACCTAGATAGCAGGCAAAAAGACCCACCAGGAGAGACACAAGTAGATGTGGAGTATTGTCGAAAGATCACAATATATACCAAGACTGTGCAAACAACCTAACGCACCGCACCGACGTGCATATCGAGCCCCACGACGGAACAAAGGATCAACCATAACCAACGAGTGTCGAACTAAACACGAACCTTGACTGGGAGATCCACCACGGGAGGTCGAAATGAGTAGCAGGTTGGGGAGGCATCATTGCTTCGCCATTGAGCAAAGTTGAACCAAGACCACACCAAGAGCCCGAAGCTCGCTGCAGCACAACAGCAACCATGGTAGCGTCTTGAGCAAGCACGAGAGTCACCCAAAGGGCAGTCGAAGAGAAAGACATGAAGAATAACACAACCAGCACAACCAACACAAAGGGGGCCTCAAGAGGGTGATAAAATGATGCCCACAAGAGGGGAACGACACAATGCGTCGCCATCATCCGATCTGAGAGAGCACAGATCTAAGGTTTCCCCCGGAGCAGGAGATCGTAAGGGAGAGGAGCACATCACCACAGCAGCGCCTTCAAGAAGGCAACGACGACCGCAGACCAAACCAGCTAGCCCCACCATACTTTCGCCTGGCATCCTCCTCCACTCCATAGACCAAACCAGCTGGCCCCACCATCAGCCGCGTGACCGAACCACCGCCACCAACCGCCTGCCGTGTTCCACACATAGCCATGCCCCCCGAGACGAGCAGCCACCATGTCATCGAGCATGAGCCACCCTAACGCCGCCAAACCAAAAGGGACGCAGATCTACCGACTCATAGCCTGGACGCATTCCACCACCAGAACCTCCGGACGGCGAGAACCAAAGCCAGCAGCAGCCGCACCACACAGAAATCCAAATTGGTCGTCGAGCAGAGCAGCCACGCACCTCCATCCTTCCCCGTGTCGAGCCAGCGGCATGCGCGGAGGACCCCCGCCACTGAGCACCTCCGAGCACCCCCGCCACCAAGCACCGAAACCTTGCCACTCACAAAGTCGAGCAGCACCACCGCCACACAGCCTGTGGCCCGCATAGGCACGCCATAAGAAGCCAGCGAGCAGTGGACGGGGGCTGCCACCCCACCCCAACGAGATCGGACAGTACAGAAAACCGAGGCAACGAGGCCACTAGATCCACCCATCGTGCCTAGATCCGCCGCCGAAGAAGCCACCCACCGGATCTGGCCCCCTGGCCATCGGATCCATGCCACCACATGCGTGAAGACGCCGCCAGAGGAGCCACCCACCAGATCCGCGCCCTGGCCACCGGATCACGCCGCCGGACTGGGCGTGGAAGTGCTCTCCCGTGACGGGACGCGACGCCGAACACGGAGTGGAAGTGTCCTCCCGTGACAGGATGCGCCGAGCAGTCGTGCCTGCACAGCTTTGCCGCACCGCGTCAGGACCATGGCTGACGCGAGCGCCCGAGGATGCGACCCGCCTCCACCACGCTCCCCTGGCCAAAGCCGGCTGAGGCGAGCCGCAGCTCCAAACACCCGTCGAAGAAGTGCCCTGTTGCCGCCATCCCCGGATCCAGCCGAGCTTCGCTGGTCGGAACATCTGGCGGCGGCGAGACGAAGGAAGGGAGTGGTTGGGTGAGTGGCGGCGCTAGGGTTCGCCCCCGAGTCGCTAGGGAGAGCGGCGCGGGAGGGGGGGTGTGGATTGGATTTCCTTGTACAAACTTTTGATCACATGCCCACATGTTATCGTCACCTAGGGAGATTTTCTAGATCCATTTAGTAACTAGAGCTAAGTTCATTTTCTTAGAGTTGATGATGCCCAAAGCTCCCTAGTTTTCCGGTTTACATATGTCGGCCCATCTAACGATCTGGTAATTATGTTTCACCGAATCCGCCTCCGTGAAGAAACAAGTCCTAATTTTGTCGATTGCACATGAACACCGTATCCCAAAATGAGAAGGCACATTGTGAAGGTAGGAATCACTAATAAGTAGTCATTGGTAAGAGTCAACCTAGCAACGGTGGACATCAACTTTCCTTGACAAGTGTCAACTTCGCTGATCATGGGATCTCAATCTGATGCCAACACCTGTTTATCCGAACAAGGAGTGCTAAGATAGGAAATGGGAAACTCCAATGTCTTACAATTAGGGAGATTAGCTAGCTGACTACTATCGTGGACCTCCATGCCCATAATGAATACTTCACTTTTGTCAAAATTGATCTTCATCCCAGACATAGCTTCAAAACAGATAAGGATGGTTTTTGTTAAGTGCTCTGATACCATATTAAGCTTCAAAACAGATAAGGATGGTTTTTGTTAAGTGTATACGTGGGTTGCCTAGCTTTTTTTATCAGTTCAGATTTTTGGTTGCGTTGACCAGTGCATGAAGCTTAATATGGTATCAGAGCCTAAGGTCTTCAGTTCAAGTCCTGGCTTTTGCATTTTATCAAAAATTGTTGCCGCCCCCTACGTGTCCATGTATAGGCCTCTTGACATGCCTTTGAGTCTGTCCACGTGTTGGCTTTTCGCGTCACACGTGAGAGGGGGTGTTGAAGTGTATATGTGGATTGCCTAACCCTTTTCATTAGTTTGGACTTTGGTTGCGTTGGCTAGTGCATGAAGCTTAACAGTTTTGATGGTAGCTAGGCTACGGAAATCCTGCTCGGAGAGTAGCATGGCACCGTCGACATATTGGAGGTGAGTCACTCCATCAGCGATGAGGTGGGCACCACCCCTTTGAGGTGTTCAACCCTACTTGCTTTAGAAAGCATGGTGAATAGGGGATCGACCATGATGACAAAGAGAAGGGGTGAAATGATATCACCTTGATGCATCCCTTGTGTGCGCATCTAAGACAAGCAGCAACACCTTATGGATAAAACCTACATGGAACCCTTTCCTATGTAGCACTTCATGCAGAAAAGGACCTGTATTAACACGGCCGTCGGCCTTCTCGAAACCCAGTTAAAGGAAGATTGTAGGAAGTTTCGTATGTTTGAGTTCGTGGGTAATCTCGTGAAGGCTGAGAACTACTTCCAAAATGAAACGTCTTTTAATAAAAGTAGTTTGCACGCAATCAACTATCATAGCCGTGATAGACAGAATCTCATCACAGAAACATTAAACACAAATTTGAAAATGACGTTGATCGGGGCGATAGGAGGTCATCCCCTGGTACCTTAGGAATGAGAGCTAGGACATCAAAACTAATGCCTCTTAAAAACTGGCGCACACTGGCCGGTAGACTGCCAGGATCCTCTGACATACTGCTGCACCCCTGACGTGTGAGCCCATCGATTCAGCTTTGGCGGCTCGGCTCAGCTGGTGCTTGATCTGAGACCACAAAACCCCTGGATATGGATAGAGGTGATCATAGCATTTTGGGAATCACCATAGTTATGTAAAACTGAGAAGTCAGGAAATAGATTATGGAAGCATATCAAGGAAATACTGAATTATAGAAGCTGATGAATAGCCTTGTGTATCAGGACAGACAAATAAAGGAATAAACACACACACACACACACACACACACACACGTAGAGCTGACGAAAAACATGATCTTTCTTATAACACACTCTGGGCAGAAATCAACTTTTAGAGAACACCAGCAGAAGCATATATATATAACAGCTTTTTCAAGCATAGATAAACCATTAAACCACATTGATTCAGACATATTCAGCCAGGCGAATCCATGCAGGCCACAATTTACATGAACAAACGTCGACGGCCAAGCCACGCTAGCACATTACTACCTAGTTACAGTCAGAAGCATCCATATATGCTGCTCTTACATGCTCCATGGGAGCAGCACCTGCCATTCAAAGTGTCTAAATTCTGCAGATTAGGCCGGTTCTCCTGCTTTCGCCTTGCATCAGCCCCTTCTCTGTCACAACGAGAGAAGGATGGTTAAGTTAACATTTGCAACAAGGTTGGCATTCATCATAAGCATTTTCCAAAAGTTAATCTTCAAACTCCTGTCAATTCCACCGTTTAACAAATGTTATGATACGTTTGTGTTCTTAACCAAGGAAGTGTAAATTCTAGATTATATCCATTTGACCAAAAGCATGAGAGCAGTCACAATAGTATGAACTTACTGACTATTAATAGAGATTTCGCTACTAATATATACCAACTTTAAAGATGGCAAAGGAAGACCGAACAAGAAAAACACAAGCTGTTAAGTGGCTTCACTTACATCCCGTCTAGTTGGCCGGGACCTGCACCGAGTCACTCAGAGTCAGAGATATATCCGTAGCAGGGGCTCCTTGGGTGCCTAGTTCCTGTGGCTGCCGGATCTGGCAACGCAGCTCTGGGAGCAGGTGGATCGATGAGCAGGGGTTGCACTTCCTCTGTCAGCTCAACTGCCAGCACAGCCTCAGATGGTGGTACAATCATGGCAATGGGAAGGAACTCTTCTAATTCTAACGGTTCATCCATCATTGCTGCTTCTTGCTGCTGCATTACCAACCAAAGCCCCATGTAAGAATTGGACAGTATGCATAAGCTTTGTTGCTGGAGGGAATAAGAAACCACAACTAGGCATTCTTAACAAGGTCTTGGTTTAGAGGTAAATCTAATTTGTCACAAGTGACAGCAGTTTGTGCACCATAAATGTTTCCTTATTGCAAAAGTACCGATGGCCAACATGTTGAAGTTGTATTACAAAACCAAATGAGAAGATACTACATAGTGCGATGCTAAAATGTACGATGCCAATTCACCAGTCAACTATTGTCAGCTTAAAGGAATGATGGAAGACATCAACCATACCACTTCTTTCAGCTGGCATTGTTGTCGTTTTATGAATAAACAAGCTTTTAGGTGAAAAACTGACACAGGAAAGTAAATGTAAAGGGAGCTTACCGAAGCCTCCTCTTCCATCTCCTCCTGCTGCGACTCCTGCAAATATTTCATAAATAATGAAAATAAAAACTCTGTGGAAACACAAACTAAAGCATGTTAAGAATAATATAACATGGGCATGCTTCATGTAAGGGAGAGTCTCAATCCTAGGATGGCCGTTCCATCAACTTACTCCTCATTTTCTATTCATATTTTAGTCATTTGAAATAGTATAATGCTGAGGCAACTCAGTTACATTCATAGAAACAAGATGTGGAACTATAACAGTGGAAATTACCTGGTAATATTATCATCCATGTACTAGGACCAACCTTTTTCTCAAACTAAATGCCTTAAAGCAAGCAAGATGAGGAATTAGTGCTTGAATATATTGGTCTGTAGGTAACAGAGTGGTATAAATTGGTACCAATGGCACACACAGCAATTAACATGGATAAGCACAAGAGAGTATGTGGAGAGCACCCTCACCAGATGAGCTTCCTCCCCCTCATCATCACCATCCTCATCCTCATTCTTCTTCTTCTTCTTCTGCTGCTGCTGCTGCTGCTGCTGCAACTTCTCCTGCTCCTCCATCTCAAAGAGCGCTTCTTGCACTACATGGTAACAACTGTCCTCCAGCAACGGCCAGCCGTCCTTCCCGTACACATCCTAAACAGACGAGGCCGAATTAATTAGGACCATGGTTTTCAATTTCAGTGAAATTCCGGAAATTTCATTATTTTCAGCAAGTACTGGAATATAGCATTTTGGTTAAATTATTTCAACGATTTCGGCCTCCAAAGTCATTTCCCTCCAGGGCCACCTTTGGCGGCAAAAAATCAGGCCAAAGCCCAAAACTAGCTCCCCCATGGCTCGTGAGTGGCTAATGTGACTCTCCCGTGCCCTCAAATCCATACCTAAATCGCCAAATCCTGGAAGATCCCCTTTCGTGCCGGTGGCGACACTAGAGGCTCGGGCTCCAATTGCTACTTGATGCAAAATCTGACACTGCCAGAAATAGAATCCTTTTGATTATTTGGCAGTCTCATGGCACCTGAGAAACAATGTTATACATGATGATGGAAAGGACACGGTTTTGGGTGCTATGCATTTCTTAGTCAGGTAAGAGGAGGGCGTAAATGATTCGCTGTACAGTGATGCGACTGGGAAAGATAAATGTCGCTGGCCTCTTTATACCCATAGGCCCAGCAATCCGACAGTGCCTGCTAGCGATCATTGGTCTGCACCAGCAAAAGGGATGATTAAAACTAAACACAGATGCATCTTACATTCCCGAGACAGGGGAAAGCTGGATTGGTGCAGTTGCTAGACACCACTGTGGCCAAGTCTTTGTTGCAGTGTGCCAGAAATTAAATAAATTCTCGTCTGTAGAAGAAGCAGAAGTGGAGGCGGCATTAATTGGTCTGAAGGAATTGGCCAAACTGTATAGGGGGGCGGTCACTTTGGAAATCGACTGCAGTACTGTCGGCAAGGAACTGCATTGTAAAGCACAGAACCAAGCAAAGTGTTTCTCTCTGGTGGCAGACATTAATCAAGCCATGTCTGCCTTCGCTGCTCACTGCGTCATGGTGGTTAGAAGAACATGCAATGCTCTTGCACATGAATTGGCGGCCACGGCAAGAAGTGCCGGAAGACCAAATCATAGTAGCAACCGTCCCAGAACATCAATTGTTAGCTGAATGTAATCACACCATTGAGTAACTATAACGCGTGGTCCTCAAAAAAATAAAAGATTGTCATGTATTTACATTACCTATGATGAAACATCTAAGATGGTCTGTGCAGAGAAGTCTTGTGATTCTTTTGTAGTTTTGTGTATTTACATTACCTATGCCACTGATCTGGCTTGTGTTTTTTGTTGTTTTCTATGGTCAATTGTTAACCTGATCACGTTCCAAGCCTTTGCGGTGTTGTATGCTAGCATGTGGTTTATGCCGTGCACATTATTGTGGAGCACAAGCGTATGTTGATCATGCAAGACATTATATATTCTTTCTGATAAACGAACATGCTATCTTTTGTAAAATGTGAAATTCGTGCAATGGCTCAATTGACCGATGTGATGAAAATGCAGGGTATATTTTCACTGGAGATATTACTGATCCCTGGAGCCATGCTACGAATTACGGAAGGCAAGGATTTTCATGCCACTATTGCGGTCTCAAGAGACAGGGTGGAGGCTCAGCCCGCCTAAAGGAACATCTTGGTGGGTTGGGAGGATCAGTGGTTGCCTGCTATAATGTGCCCTCCGAGGTACAAGCTGCAATGAGGACGAATCGGCTAGTTTACATACAGAGAACGTCAAAGGTACCGCAAACTAAGATTGGAACTTGAGCTTCTAGAGGAAATGGGTGGAAGTCCAGTAATTGACCTTGATCCTGCTAGTGATGAAGAAGACCATGTAAGGCTGGAAAGGGAGAAATCACTAAGAGGTATTAAACATTTAAACTTCGACATGGAGTTAAGAGTACGGGTAGAAGATTTGAGGTCGGGTCCAGGAGTGGCAGCGGCAACGGCGAGTCTAGTCCTACAACTCGTGCCACTGGAAAGATAACTCAATATCTTCAGCATAAGAGCTCTCTTAGTCCTGCAGATGGTAGTACTAGGACTCCTGCTAGGTGGAAAGAAAACCAAGGGATGCCAGCCAAGGATTGACTTCTCAAATCAAAAGCTAAATGCAGCAAAACTTGGTCAACCTTGGTCCAAATGGTTCCACGCTAATGATATTCCTGGACGGACAATCAATTGTCCTTCATTTCGAGCAGCGTTGATGTTGAGTCAAGAGCTACATGCAGTAAAGCACTTACCTACAGCATATGAAGTTGATGGGATATATTTGGATGCCAACTATATGGAAATGAGGGGTTTTGTTGAGAATATGAAACAAGATTGAGATCGTTTTGGTGTGACTATCATGAGCGACTCATGGAAGGACCTACCTGCATGAGCATCATCAACTTCATGGTTTATTGCAATGGGGTCATGTTCTTTCACAAGACTGTCTATGCAACTGGTCGAATCCAGAATTCAGGTAATGAAAATGCTTCGTGTTGCGGTCATATTTATGCTCTATTCCTTATCATGCAATACTTAACATCAGTGTTCATGCAGAATTCATATTCAAGGAAATTAAGAAGGTCGTTGTCGATGAAATTGGCCAGAAGGTGATTGTCAAAATTGTCACGGACAATGGTTCGAACTACAAAAAGGCATGCAAATACCTCGTCAAAGAGTACCCTCAGATATATTGGAAGCCTTGTGCAGCTCATGCAATCAACCTTATGTTAAAGGACATTGGCAAAATTTCATGAGGTTGCTCCAGTTGTCAAAAGTGTGAAAAAGATTAGTAGGTTCTTCTACAATCATAACCGGCTGCATGCTGAGATGAGGGACAAGATTGGTGGAGAGTTGATCCATCCTAATGCCACCCGCTTTGGAACTGTTTTATTTTCCTCCAAACTAGAGATGATAAGACAAGTTTCGGCAATGGATGATGTCAGATGAGCGGGAAAATGGTGATTGGAAAACTGAGGAAGAATTTGACTATATAGAAGCATGTCTGACAAGTAGTGAATGGTGGAACGACCTCAAAAGGGTCCTAGATACAGTGCAGCCATATATAGTGTATTACGGTATGCTGATCAACAGAAGGATGTGACTGTTTCTGATTTTGAAGCAAGGATGATGACCGCTGTTCAGGAATTGACAGCTCAACTCGGTGAGGATACATATGAATTTGAAAATTGCATGAGTAAGGTGGGCCTGAGGATTCAGCATGTGTACAACGACATGTTGATGCTTGCAGGTACCACCTTTGTGCTGAAACTCTTAGTTGACGAATATGTAGCTCATGTCCTTCATTTATCATGTACTCCCTCCGTCCCATAATATAAGAGCGTTTTTCACACACTTCTATTCCAATATGTACTTTTTTGCATTTGTAGCTGCTGTCCTTGATCCCGAATCACACTATTCATTTGCATTTGACAAAGATCCCGCCTATATCGATAAACTCGTAGATGTAATAGCAAAGATGGAGGCTACACCACAGTCCAGAGCAAAGGCTATGGATGAACTTGTGTTTTATAATGCCAATAAAGGGAAGTTCGGCGGAGTGATGGCACAGCTCACAGCACGCACATCTAGCCCAGGTAAGTGAGCTACAGAATTTAGGGGAGTTGGAATGTAGTATCTTCTCTTTTGCTGACTTATGGTGTTTCTATCTTGCAGCCACTTGGTGGTGTCAATATGGTGGAGAAATGCCCATGCTGCTGAAGCATGTGATGAGCATTGTGTCTCATTGTGTGTCAGCGAGTGGGTGTGGGCGCAATTGGAGTAATTTTGCGTTGATCCATAGCAAAGTGAGAAATATGCAAAGTTACATTAAGCTGACAAAGCTGGTGTACACATGCCTTCAGCAAAATGAGACTTACCGAGAAGATACGGAGGTCGATCCATGTTTTCTCATGATGAATCTTGCTCAATATGATGAAACAAACCCAATCATGGATTGGATGAACAACTCGAGGAGTGAATCAGAACCACTTCTAGATGAGGGAGGTCGCCCATCTCAGTTTATTTGTGACATAGTTCGCGATGTGCGCTCAAAGAGGCAGATGGTCAAGGTTTCAAGTCTTGTGAGGAGGAAAAGGGTGAATGAAGGGAAGATGGCTGATCTGGATGAAAAGGGGGAGGCTTCAGAAAGTGGCGATGATGCGTAAGAAGACGAAGAAAGTGGTGATGAAGAGGAGGAAATAGGTGAGATGCCTTCACCTGAAAGACGCATTCAAGGGGTTGAATCAGGAGAAGAGGCTGACTGAAGAAGCCAGGGAGACCCGGAAGTCAAAACAATCAGCTGGGAAGGACATAGATACTATCTACTATTAGCAATGGTCAGTTCTTCTGCTGAAGTTATTTGCTAAATTACAAAGCTTCAGTTTGCAATTTGATTGGTTTAAACCTGATTCTAGCTTTACTTCTATTTTACCAATGGCATCTGTATAGTGTAGATGACTTGCTGAACATGCTAAATATGTGGGTATGTGCCTCTGCCACAGTTCTAAATTACTAATTCCACATTTACATAATTACTGAGAGGTGGCCTTGTCTTTCAGCGAACTAACTTGCTGAAATTTGATGTAACCACAACAGTTGTCACTACCTATCAAATAAATGTTAAATTGGCATGTTCTGGAAAATTCTCTCATGCATCCTTGGACTACTTTGTGTTTTTTGACGTCTCTAACATTTGTGCAGATGTATTCCTCGAGGTGTGAGAACAAACATTGCTGCGACAAAACCAAGCCCGAGATGAACATAACAGAGAGATATTCATTTGCGCTAATCCACCAACTTGACTATCATTGTTCAGATTGGTGATGGGCAGGTTCCATAGATTTCCAAGGAAAAAATGGAATATAGAGTTATCAAGCAGATCACTTTTGTTGTGAAACCATATTTCTAATATCTGAGGGTACATGCAGGTTAAGTGTAAGGTCATCAGAATCACGATTCTGTTGTACGATTCTACGACTTTACGATCCGAACAAACTCCTCTGATTCTACGATTTTGGTTCATAGAATCTATGTTTTTACGATCCTGATAGTGAAGATTCTACGATTTGCAATCCTGCCATCAGAGCTCCGATCCGGTTCAGAATCACGATTCTCACAACCTTGGTTGAGTGGGTAGTTGCAAACATGAGTGTGGGCAAAGTTCTCGAAGACATGATGCAAAGTGGCTGAGCTGTAAATATTTTATATTACTGTTTGAGTTGTAGTGTTCACTTCAGCCGTAATCAAAACGGCTAGTTTATAACAGAAGGAACATGATTCCTGTGCGACTTCCGTGTCATGACCCGGCGGCGAGCTTGAGCTTGCGAGTCGAAGCTGTGGCTGAATTTGAACCAGGGAAAAAGAGAGAGACTGAGACAAGATAAGAGTGAGCGAGAGAGAAGCAAACAGAGTGAAGCAAAGAATATTCTTGATCGATGCCGACCAGGGCGTGGCTCGCCCGCTTATAAGCGAGTTCCCCTACACTATTACAAGGCCCACGGCCCGCTCCTGGCTACTGGCGCAACGGCCCATCTACACACTTTGAAACACCCTGCTCCCGCCAGCTCTTGGTCGCTATCCTTCGCTCATCGTCGATATCCTTCGCTCATCGGGTGCCGCTTTGGTAGACAGAGGCCCATCTTAAGCACCTCGGTGCTTACAGTACGTATCGTTATTTACAAGAAAAGAAAAGAAACATCTATACAATTGTATTTCAGGTAACCTTGCATATGTTAGCTTGCTGACAAAAAATGTATGTTCACTACTGTACTTTATTTGTCCATTGATGAAGTTAAACCAGTACTTACGAAATAATACTGTGGCAGCATTCTTGACCAATTTGGAGGAAGGGGAACTGGGTTTGGGGAACCAAATGAGAATGTGGAGAGGGGATCTGGCCTGGATTGGGATTTTTATTTTTTTTGCCATATAGGGAATCAATCCAATCCCTGGGCGGTTTAACAAGGGGATTGGAGCCCCTGCAACCAAACAAGGCCGGAATAATCGCGAGAATCAGCATCTGACTCACGAATCGGCTGATAAAATTAACCGCGGGGAAAAGGCGCCACCTCTGCTCTGCAACATTCGCACACGAGCGCCCCAGCAAAGCGTCGATCTTTGACAGAATTGGCGGGGAGGGGGGGGGGGGGGGGGGCACAAACCTTGAGGAGCTTGTTGACGACGCGTTTGACATCGGCGCTGCGGTACCCCATAGTGTGGAAGTGGCTGATCGCGGCGTCCATCCGCTTCTCCCCGGCCCTCGGCAGCCGGCGCAGGCGGGCCATTGCTGGACCACGATCGAGGGGACGGGCGGAGGAGGCCGCGCCGCTCGTGCGGGGTGGGGCGGGGGGGAGCGGCCGCCGCCGCAGCCGGAGGTAGGGCTTTTGCCTCGCTCGATTGGGGAGCTGGGGTTAAGGGGAGTGACGGCGTTTGGGTCCGTCCGTGACGGTGAGGTGAGGTCAGATAATTGATGCTGCACAGCCGTCCTCCCTTTTTTTTTAAAATAATACATTTATTTTCACAATTTTAAAAAATAGTGCACATGTTAAAAGTTTGGGAAATGATTACCATCGGCAGGCTGATCATGCAAAATTTGTCCGCCGCCTTGCATGACCGACACGTGCCTCTGGAGATGCACAGCCGTGCTTTTTCATCTCTCTTGCATAACTCCTTTCCCCGCTATAGATCCACTGCACATACCTGACGCGTCTGCATGGCTGCCGTCGGCGGGCAAGCTGAAGGCCGCCATGGATCCCTCGTCAGGTCCGTCCACCGCGCCACCGGTGTGAAAGGGGCCAACTTCTGCAGCCCGACCACCGTTCACCATGACGCTGCAAGCATCGTCGTCGCCGCCTCACTCAAGCTGCAAGTCGCCCGTTGAGATGCAAGTCATTCTCTCGTAACTCTCCTCTTCGATTGCTCCTCTCCTCGCCTCCCTATGCCCCGGTTGCAGCCATGATCGCCGCTCGAGCGGGCACGCCCCATCTCTACTCTAGCCTCCCCTATCGCCACCATCGTCGTTTTGGCCGGCGATGTTATTTGGGAATTTGATACTTTTCTGCAACAAAGGCTTTGTTGCAAAAATCCACCTGCAAGTTATATGTGTTGCATAAATTATCAGTTCACACTGCGCACTACATCATCTATTTCAATGATCCCGCAACATTATTCATGTTGCAAAAGTCCTTCCACAACATCATCTATGTTGCAAAAAATAAAGACAAAAAAATGACCTTTGTTGCAAAAAAAATTTCCACAAAAGTACCTATGTTACAAAAAAGACGAAGAAAAAAAAATCTGCAACAAGCAAATTGTTTCTGGAACTCGACTGTTGTTTCAGAAATTAACGGGTCAAAGTTTATTTCTTGCAACAAAGGAAAAGTTTTTGCAACTCGGCCATCGTTTCAGGAATTATGAGGTGCCCAACTGGAGCGGATCGGACGGTCGCGTGTAGATTCAGCGTGCTTGTTTCTGCAACTGGAGCGTTGTTTCAGGATTTTTTGTGGTGGACGGAGGCGACCGAATTGGCGATCGGATGGTGCACACGTATACATCGGACGGCTACAAGGGTGGTGGATGGTTACTACAAATCCACCGATGAATGCCTAGCAGTCCCCTAAAAGTTCTTTAAAAATAGAATTCAGTCGACTTCGACGAAGTCAATAGGTTTCGGTACCAATCGGCTTTGGGGAAGTTAGGGAGAGGGCCGGTGACGGAAAATTAGGAGGAGGGTGGTAGAAAAGTAGACATAAAATTACGATGTAAAATATGTGACATGTATTAATTGGTTTCGACAAAGCCAACTGATACATATTGGTTTCACCAAAGCCGGCTGAAACCTGTCAGCTTCGTCGAAGCCAACTGAAATCTATTGGCTCCCCAGCGACTTGCGGTCGGCGGGTAGGGAGCAGAAGGCAGCGGCGCGGCAGGTGCTGCGGCAGGCTCGGGCTGCAGCTCCTGCCCTAGAAGAGGAGGGCGAGCTCGCGGCGGCTCGCTCGATCTGGGCCCGGGGCGGGTCGAATCTGGGTCTGCGGGCCCGCGCGACTGGAGGTGGAAGGTGGGGGCGGTTGAGTGGTGGGAGGTGGCGGCGGCGCGGATTTCGAGGCAGGGGGTCTAGGGCTCCAAATTGGACGGGGGTGGTTCTTAAATAGGAAAACTGGGCTAGGGTTAGGGATTTTAGTCCATTTTTCGGGTCGTTCGATTGAGATCGGACGGTCCGGAAGCGGAGGTGGGCTAGGTGGGGATGAGAGGGAGGTTTGCGACCCGACGACACGAGTTTTAAAATACCGAAACAACTGAGAAATAAACTGATGACCGCATTGCTAAAGTCGTCCGTTGAGGTACCAAACTTTCTCCGATTGCAACGAAAATTGGCAGGCGGGCTACCTACATAAAAATAAGACCGCAGGCCAAGTTTGAATCCAATCTGAGAAAGTTTCATACACACCTTTAAAAACAAAAAATTAACGATGCCGCGGGTACGTGCGTGTGTGGTTGGTCTCAAAACGATCAACGACGAACATGAAGAGAACCGAGAACTAATAGCGGATGAAGGTTTTGAAAACTGACAACAACGGAGCGCCGATGCAATGCAGATGATGCGCATGATGCAATGATGAATGCAACTACCAAATAAATCACACGACGACAACGGAATAAAATTAGAATCTTTTGGAGTTTGGGCTGTCAAAGTACACCCATGTAACATAACACATCATGGATAGTTAAACGCTAAACTCTATTCCTCCTTATTTAATTGATGAGTCAAATCTTACGACTTCGTTTCTAAAAATACAAACTCTTAAAAAGCAAATTTTCTGTACCAGATTTGTGGCCCATAGAACACAAAGTGGGTAGATAAGATAACAGCTGTTGCAGAGGAAGATGCAAGCAGGGCCAAACATCCAGTGGTAGCATTTCATTTTCACCTGCAAGAACTGGGAATGGATGGCATTTTACAGCAAAGGACTGAATCCATTTCAGCTGCAAGCATCCGCTTGCCAATGCCAGTGTGCCACTATCACTGAGAACGAAAGAGGCGTCCCTTCCTTGGAAATCCAAGGGGAAGAGGAAATTGGAAATGAGCCAATTACATTTGTTAGATCAATTCCTGCTACGTTTTATTGTATTGACAGGGAGGTTGAAAATGTTCCAATTACAGTTAGTTAGAACCCTGAATTTCTTTCTACGTCCATTCCCTCCACAGTAAAACAGGGGAGAGAAGCAGAGAGCGACATTTCACGAATTATTTACAGTGCTGCTGCCGCTGCCATGGCAGAGGAATCGCGGCGGCCCTTGAAGATCTCAGAAGTCGGCGAACCAGTCGTCCTCGTCGCCGTCATTGAGGTAGTGGCGGTAGCGGTCGAGGTCCTCGTCGGCGAGGCCGTAGCGTCGGCGCCAGTACTCGAGCGTCGCCTCCGCCTCCCGCATGTTGCGCATCACCGTATGGTACGCCGCGTTGATCCGCTCGAACTCCACCATGCCGCTTTCTTGGCCGTCGTCGCCGCCGCCCTGCCGCCGCACGACGTCCGGGTGGTACTGCAGCGCGAGGCGGTGGAAGGCCTTCTTGACGTCGCCCCTGGAGGCGCCCGGCTCCAGCCTCAGAACCCGGTAGTGGTCCTCCTCCAGCGCCCCGTACGGGGCCGCCGCCGGCCACCTTTCCCGCGTGGCCCCGCACCTCACCGACGGCGACGACGACGTCCTACGCAGCCGCCCCGCCGCCGGCGACGCCGACGCCGACGGGCCGCGCAGGCTCAGCACCACCCCTCCTCCGGCGACAGCCATGGATGTGCTGTGCTGTGCGCGCACGCGCGGCAAGGAAGAAACGGAGTCGATGGCAAGGTCGATGGATCGGGACGAGGCGCGACGGAGGTGAAGGTGAGGGTGTGAGGAAGATTTGGATCGGGATGTGTGCTGTTGACCGCGTGGTGTGGTGGAGGTGGAATGGTGTGTGGCTGCAAACTTGGAAGAGAATGGATGAGGCTGCCGCGTGGTGGCGCGCCGGCCTTATATAGGGAGGGACGAGGAGGCGGTTGCGGTTGGTTCCGGCTCGCCGGAAGGAGCGGCACGTTTGGGCTTGCCGGCGTTTCCCACGTTGCCATTGCTACCACGTTTCGATTACAGACAAGAACACCGCGGCGTCCTATTCCTTCCATCCATCCCCCGTTTTGACTGGATTTGTTACCAGAGGAGCTGTTTTTGCTGTTCTGGGAAAGAAAAAAAAGGAAAATTTTCTCGTGGTGCAAAAGATGTGTTTTTCATTTTTCCGCACTCAACGTTTTTTCCAAAGAAAAAATGTGTTAGGTCCGAGGTGATTATTTCTTAGAATGTGAAGGTTATGAACCAATGCTGTGTAGAAATGGGAATACTTTCTTGCAAGCCAAACGATTCCAAAGAAAAAATGTATAAAAGGTTCTAAGTAATTTCTGTACACCAAAGGAGGCCTTAGAGCGTATATTTGCTTTGACACAATCATGAGAGCAGGATTACCCAGTTGTATGTTAATCTCTTTTTAAGATAGATATACCATCTTATATGGGAAACCGAACCAAAAACTATTAATCCAGTTTACGTAAACCAGATCGAAAACTTGAACAAATTATAAGACTATATTATTGCCGTCATGTCTTGAAATTCCTTAACCGCAACGCTATAGTTGTGTATTACCCATTTAGGTGATGTATTCCCTTTGTCAGTACAACTATCGTCGTAGCACCATTTAAGTGATTTAGTATGTACTATATAAAACCTGAACAAATCATAAGAGTTTATATTGCCGCCATGTCATGAAATTCCCTAACCACAACGTTATAGTTGTGTACTACCCATTCATGTGATGTATTCCCTTGGCACATCTATCGTCGTAGCTTCATTTAACTGATTTATTTTATGTATAAACTGATAGCAAAATAACTGTATGTTTCCACTCGATGCGTAAAAACTTTGAGTCATTCTTCTTTTTCATATGGCTTTCTAGCTTCACAATAGGTATAGTAGTTTTATAATAGTAGTAGTCACTCTGTTTTATAATGTATTCCATCCATTTCTAAATATAGGTACTTTTAGATATCTTAATAAAAACTATATACATGTATATAAACATATTTTGGAGGGTAGATTCATTTTGCTCCTTATACAGTCTATGTTGGAATCTCTAGAAAGACTTATATTTAGAAACGGAAGGATTAATATGTATATATATATTCGTTAAAAAAATACATTTTTAATTAAATTTGGAAAACATTGCGTCGATGAAATATTTTTGGAAAATAATACAGCGTCGGCCTAGTCAAAGCCGACATGATCCAGTCGGTTTCTACGTAGCCGATTAGTCCCTGTCGGCTTTAGCTAGGCCGAAAGAACACTCGGCTGCCTAATGCAACTCTAGTCGGCTTAGGCATGGATAATTAGTATTAATTGGCTTAGCCGTGATCAATTAGTTTCTATCGAGTTTGGCAAATTTGATACATGCATGCATTCATATATCTTTATTGTAACTACAATTTTTGTCACCAGAATGACAAAATAGCCTGTCATTATTTTTCGTTTCTAACTTCCCGTAGTTTTCCACTTCTTAGTTTCCGTCGATATCTCCCGCCATAATTTCCCGCTTTTGACATGCAACCATAATTTTCCGCTTCTGAGTTCCCATCGATATCTCCCGCCATAGTTTCTCGCCTCTGAGTTCCCGTCTATTCTTCTCTTCTGAACCTATAAAACCCCCTCCACACTCTGGTGGGTAAGCAGTCCAGTGTAGTAAGTTTCGCCAAGATGTCCCATTATCCTTTTGATCGTAGTTTTTTCTATGGTATGTCCAATGTCTTCTGCGTTTAGTCAACAATTCCAAGATAGATGATAGAATAGTTTAATGGGACGAACTCATCAATAGTGACACCCTACTGAATCAGCTGGCTCACATATTATCTAGGAGTGGGTGGCCTCCGAGGACCTTTGAGGAGATACGAAAAGAACTTCTCAGGTTGCATGGAAGATGGAAAAAGAAAGGCCAACACCTACACTATGGAGTAGAACAACCTTTTTTAGGATGGCCGACATCAAGGATGAAGACAATATCTTCACGACGAGTACCAAGGCCAAAAGTACCGCATCATCGAAGTGCTAGAGCTCCGCATCGACGAAGGGCAAGACTCTGCATTGACGAAGGGTAAGTGCTTGTTGGGGAACGTCGCATGGGAAACAAAAATCTTCCTACGCGCACGAAGACCTATCATGGTGATGTCCATCTACGAGAGGGGATTTCCGATCTACGTACCCTTGTAGATCGCACAGCAGAAGCGTTAAGAAACGCGGTTGATGTAGTGGAACGTCCTCATGTCCCTCGATCCGCCCTGCGAACCGTCCCACGAACCGTCCCGCGATCCGTCCCACGATCCGCTCCGACCTAGTGCTGAACGGACGGCACCTCCGCGTTCAACACACGTACAGCTCGACGATGATCTCAGCCTTCTTGATCCAGCAAGAGAGACGGAGAGGTAGATGAGTTCTCCGGCAGCGTGACGGCGCTCCGGAGGTTGGTGGTGATCTAATCTCAGCAGGGCTCCGCCCGAGCTCCGCAGAAACGCGATCTAGAGGAAAAACCGTGGAGGTATGTGGTCGGGCTGTCGTGGCTAAAGTTGTCTCAAATCAACCCTAATAGCTCCATATATATAGGAGGAGGGGATGGGAGGCTTGCCTTGAGGCTCAAGGAGCCCCAAGGGCTGCGCCACCAAAGGGAGGAGGAGTCCTCCTCCAATCCTAGTCCAACTAGGATTGGAAGGTGGAGTCCTTCTCTTCCTTCCCACCTCCTTTTTTTTTTCTTTTCTCTTTGATTTTCTATCTATGGCGCATAGGGCCTTCTTGGGCTGTCCCACCAGCCCACCAAGGGTTGGTGCGCCACCCCCAAGGCCTATGGGCTTCTCCGGGGTGGGCTGCCCCCCCCCCCCGGTGAACATCCGGAACCCATTCGTCATTCCCGGTAACTCCGAAAACCTTACGGTAATCAAATGAGGTCATCCTATATATCAATCTTGGTTTCCGGACCATTCCGGAAACCCTCGTGACATCCGTGATCTCATCCAGGACTCCGAACAACATTTTGTCTATGTATCCACACATGCACTGTGTTTCCAATCAATACAATTAAAGCATGGATAATAAACGATTATCCTGAACAAAGAAATATAATAATAACTAATTTATTATTGCCTCTAGGGCATATTTCCAACAGTGCTCTGCATCAAGGAAGGGCAAGTGCTATGTATCGACGAAGGATGACGATGATGAATCGTCGGAATCATCGGCAATATCACTATCTCTATCTTCATCCTCCATTTGGTTTTGCATGTGCCCATCTATCTTGTTAGCATCCACCTCGCCACTAATAGGATCATCAGCATTTCCTCCTTCTGTGTGACTGCTCTGCCCTGATTTGTAAACATCATCTCCAGGATGGGACGCATAATTTGACATTGAATCACGCATGCCTTCACTACTCTGGCCATAATCTTAACCACCTTCAGTTTCAGGTGCACTAACTCGCTTCACAACGGGGAGCACTAAGGCGACATGAATACATCCCCTGCTCTCGCAAGCTTGTAACCAGCACACCCACTGAGAGTCCCGCTCTATTTGCTTCAAATAACAGAGAATATTTGAACTGGACTCGGTCTATAATGCATTAACATCGACGGTGTGTGTGTTTCAGTATTAAACCCTAAACATCCGGCCAGCCATTCTGTCAACTGATTAACATATCATGTTTCAGGGGCAATCTCTGGCACCTTAATGTACTGAAATTCACTCACATCAGCTTCATTTTGATTTGTTTGAAGAGTACCGATGACGTAGTAAAAACCTAACTTCACTACATCTGACATCTTTGCAGACCTAAAAACTTATTCAATATGGATAGATATTAAGCAGAAGGAAAAATTAAAAATATTACCGAATCAACCTCACTACAACTATATATTACCATAAGCTATCGGAGAAACTAAAAATATTCAAACACCTAAATATTTGACATCTACATATATTATGAAAGCAACTACAAATATTCCACAACTAAATACTACAAAAACGGATGTTGAATCTTACCCTTGAAGCGTGTGAAGAAATGACGAACAAGGGGGGAAGAACGACGAACACCGTGGGAAGAACGACAAACGCAGGAGCCTCCACCAGCTCCACCACCACCTCCTTCACCAGCACCTCCATCTACACCACCACCACCTCAACCACCTCCACAATCACCACCAGGATCTACCCATCACCAGATCGAGGGTTCCCTTGTCTCCCCTAACCCTCTAGAACCCAACTGCGGTGCAAAAAGGGGAAGAAATCGGCTCAAATTTCATAGGAAAAATGAAGGCATTTTAGTGTCGAGCAAGAAGGGATGAGGGAAAGAAGAGGAAGAGAGGAAGAAGATGGGGGCGTGGCGCGGCCCGTGGCTGTATTGCCACCGTCCGGACTTGCCGTGGCCGACTGGCCCAGTTGGCTTCGCCGTAGCCAACTGGAGGCTGTCCAAGCCGAGTGACGTGCTCCGGCCAGTCGTCGGCTGCCACGTGGCCGCTTATCGGCCACGTGAGGCCGAGTAGATCCTGTCGGCTTTGGTAGGGCCGATTGGATCTAGTCGGCTTTCCAGAGGCCGACGGTGCATTATTTTCAAATATTATAGAACCAACGTATTATTTTCTAAATTTAATAAAGAAATGTATTATTTAAAAAAAATTAGAGTCAAATTTCATTAACTTTGACCAAATTTACAAAAATAATATCTACATATGATATGTGTTACTTCGTTCAATCCATAATAATTGATTTAGTATAAAGTTGTGCTTCTGTACTAATAAAATAATCTTTTTTTAACATTTTACGGACGCAAGCGCTCATATAAACGCGCATACACTCATTCATATGAACAAACACACGCACATCATATCCATATATATATGATCACCTTCGAAAGACTAAACCAAGATATTATATTGAGATTTACGAAGCCATCGTAGACGGTTCATCATCAACAGAAATGTCTCCTCTCAATAAAAGCACGTCGCCGAAAATCCTGAAACAAATTTAAAAATAATGCAAGTACCAAGACTTGAATCTTATAAATTTCGTACGAAATTTGATGGTAGGTATAACAGCCCTTCTTCTCTTGTACTACTATATAAACCAGCGTTCATATCCCTTGAGGACGCCATATATGCATCTTGAATCCTCAGCATTCCCTGGTTCGGGGAACAATCAGACATCGACGGCAGGATAAGAATTCTGGTGCCTATCCTGCGCAAGGACCTCGATCGGTACGAGCTGGCCGGACACGAGTCCATCCAACCCGTCGCCGTCCTTACAAATGTGCGGGAGCGGGAAGCTTCCGTTCCGGCCTCTATCGATCACCCACCCACCCGGCCGGCCGGCTGGAGACGAAGCACTGTACCGACGACCGGCGCTGGCTAGTCCAACTGTCCCCAAGGCGACAGGAACAGGAGCGACCCATGGCTTGTCCGCCAGCGGCTCGGTCGGTCGGCATACATCCTCCCTAACCCTGTTCCGACCGACGGACGGCTGCTCCACGTGTTTTCTACCTACGCAGGGTTGCCTCTCGTACGTACACACACTTGGCAAGTAATCATTTTTTTAAGGATTTGCAAGCTTCTTTTTGGGAGGATTTGCAAGTAAGGTCAACGGGCCATGGGTTTGCCGGCCCATGAATCTTGGGGGCTTCCGTCGTGCCGGCCTGGCCCTGCGTGCCCGATCGATTTATTTTTTTTAGCTTTAACACACCGACCCAAACCGTACCAAGGTTGTGAAATCGCGCGCTTCAGCGGACGCGGGAAGCTAGCGCGTATTGTAAACTATTGCACGCGCGCGGAAGAAAGCGGGCGGTCACGCGTCAGATTTGACGCACCGGTTGCAGTGCGCTTATAAAATGTGACGCTCACCACGCGGCTGCCCATAGCCACGCGCCCTCTGTCGCTCGCTCTGCTGTTCCCTCGCCGCCGCTCCCTCTGTCACCATGTCGCCGCACCGCTGTGGATCCTCGGGCTACCGCGGCGTCCGCGAGCGCCGCTCCGGCGTCTACTACGCCAAGATCACGTCCGGCGACGTCCGTTTCGGCCTCGGCATGTTCGAGCCCGCGCAAGAGGCCGCCCGCGCGTACGACGCGACGGCGTGGCGTCTAGGAAGGCCTCGTGCGTAGATGAACTTTCAGAATGTCTAGACGCGCGAGTAGGCGCAGGACCTCGCCCCTCCACCTCGTCTGATACCAGAATAGGACCGTCAGGACCACCGTCGGCAGCAGTGTCGACTCCTCGTCGCTGAGGAGGACGAGCAAGCCATGGCGGAGTGGCGCCGGCGCCACCCGGAGGACGTCGCCGCCGAGAACGCCTTCTGGGCGGAGAGGACGGCAAGGCGCCGCGAGGAGCGGCATGACACGCGTCGGCGCGAGTTACTCGTTATATCACAGTGCGTGGCCGTCAATAACGGTGGGACGTCCATCTTAACTTGTGACGATGAACGGGAGGACGCATGGCTATCTACCTCGGACAACACCCAGAGCGATGACTCGGAGTAGTTTTATCTATATATGATAGTTTTTATCATCGTGTTGGACTAGTTTTATTATCTATATTATCGTGTTGGACTAGTTTATTATCTAGATAAATGAATTATGTATTAAATATATGCATATATTTTTAGCGTGTTGGACAAGTTTTGCGTTTTAATTTGCAACGTTTGCTGTAGCGCCGCGCGCGCGCTAAAATATGCCGCGGCCGCTGGAGCCGGCGCTCGTCGGCGCGCTAAAAAAAGCTAGCCGCGCGCTGTAAATCCGTTTTTTGGACGCCGGTCGAAGCGCGCCTGTTGAAGATGCTTTTATAGGAACTTCAATGGACGCGTTATTTTGATGGCGCGTTAAAACAATATCATTTTTTGGTCGCGGGTATCCACGCTCAAACATATGCGTTAAAATCGTGTGGCGCGTGCGGAGCGAAACGGCATCCCGTGCTAATTGTTTCCGGCGCCCGTTCCCGCACGCTAAACAACAACCATTTGCGCGTGAGACATACTGCCTCTCCAGCCACCCCGCGCCGCCACCGGCGAACTCGACCGATGGAACGCTCCGGCAACATGCCCCAACCACTCCCTACATTCGTGACCCCTCTGCCGTTGCGGCGGCGCAAACTCTAGCACGGGGTTGAGCTGTGACTTCTCCGCCGGCGCCCCTTCTCCTAGTAGCGGCCTTGTGCGCGGCTTGTTCATGGCGACACGGACGACAGCGCTAGAAGGCGTCGCACCGCCGCCCGCCGTGAAGCCCCGGCCCCGTCTCCAAGCCGCAGAATGCGGCGACAGCGACGACGTCTCGAAAGAAGAAGGCAACGAACGTCGCTACTAGGTGGTCGAAGAAGAAACTTGCAGGGCGTTCGGCCCGTGTCCACCGATCGAAGCACCGGAGAGCTCGTCATTTGTTTCGCCGTCTCCCGCACAGACAAGGTGTTTGATGAAATGCTCACAATGTATGATTTCATCCCTTTTTTTGTTTTTTTAACATAAATGGATACATATGGATAACTAAGTTTTCTTGTACATACTTTTTAGTTTTGGTAATGACATATATATATATATATATATATATATATATATATATATATATATATATATATATATATATCAATTATGGGTGTTGGCTCCAACAATTCTCATTGGTCTCAAACCAATGATTTGTGTGGAGATGATCATGACTATGAGGTGGATGAGGATGGTGAGGGGTGTCAACTATGGGCGTTGGGTGATTTTGAACTATGCCATACAATTGAACTAAGCTATGTTGCTCGAATACAAAAAAAATTATGTTTGAAAAAATCATAGTGTCCTGCGGTTCACGCACGCCCGCAGACAAGCGTGTGGCTGCTCACTCGTGCTGCTTTTTTGCACCGCCTCCTGGAGCGATTTTGCCGCTTCCTTTTTTTGTAGCGCCTGCTGGAGCAGGCGCCATACCACACGCTAAAAAAACAATTTCAGCATTGTAAAAGTATTTTAGCGTGTCGTGCCATTGCGCGTCTGTTGGGATTGCTCTTATCTAGGCGATGGTCCTTCATCGACGCCGCAATATCCGCACTGTCCATGATGGGCTGCATCTCCGAGCCTGGGTCCAAGACATGCATAGTGCCCTAGGCCCTTCAGCCATGGTTCAGTACATCACCCCAGCCAAGCGTGGCCTTGAAAATCAGGAAGGAAGTGGTTAGTTATAAAAAAAGAATCCTAGTCAACGTGTAATCTTATGTAACTTTTTGTATGTCTAGCATTTTTGGTTAAGCGTGTCTGCGGTTGGACTAGTTCCGGAGTCTACACTGCCGCCTCCTGCTACCCCATCACGTTCGCTAGCTCGCTGCCAAATCCACATTGGCAGCTCACTTGGAAAACTTGGACGCCTCTTCGTATGAAGATCTTCATGTGGTTGGCCTCCCAAGAATGATGTTGGTCTACTCGCGCGCCGTGGATAGATGCCCCTGTGCGACGAAGAACCGGAGAGCATATATACGTCACCTCTTGATCGGCTGCTCCTTCTACCAACTTTGACACGAGGTGCTCGCGTGGTGCCGTTCAAAGGCTGCTCCGCCCCACCCTAAATCCCCCTTCCTGAGTGGTGGCGAGATACCCTAGCCATGCCAAAAGCACCCGCTCGCGCCCAAAGACAAAGTTCGTCCTTCCTGAGCGGTGGCAGAGAGCGAGGGATCGTAATATTATAGATGGGGACCGAAACAATGCATATCTTCATGCACTGGCTAATCATAGACATCGTAAGAATCATCTTTCGGTGCTGGTTGGAGATAATGGCCCAGTTTATTCTACTGAAGGGATGTTAGATGTAGCGACCTCTTTCTATAAAAAGCTTTTTAGCTTCGAACCGAAGCGTAACATTAATCTGGGGGCTTCCTTTTGGGAGGAGGAAGATCTGGTCACTGAGGAGGAAAATGCTTCACTCCAAAAAGACTTTTCTGAAGAAGAGATTAGAACTGCCATTTTTGGCAATTATGCCAACGGTGCCCCCGGCCCAGATGGGCTTTCTTTTCTGTTTTATCAGACCTTCTGGGAGGTGATTAAACAAGATTTTATGGAGTTAGTTAAAGATTTTGAGAGGGGTGATCTGGACATTCGTAGGCTTAATTTTTCTTTGGTTGTCCTCATCCCCAAAGAGCAAGATGCTCGGGATATGAAAAAGTTTAGACCTATTAGTCTAAGTAATTGCTGTGTTAAGATTTTCTCTAAAGCTATGACCAATAGATTGACCCCTATTGGACATAGACTTATCTCTTCCAATCAAACTGCGTTTATCAAAAGGAGATATATTTTGGAGAGTGTGGTGATGGCCCATGAAGTGATCCATGAAGTTAAGAAATCTGGGTCTCAGGGCCTGGTTCTTAAGCTGGATTATGAAAAAGCTTATATATGATAGAGTTAATTGGGAGTTTCTTTTTGATATGCTGCAATCCAGGGGCTTTGGGAATAGGTGGATTTCTTGGATCAAAAGCATTATGACCAATAGCACTTTTAGTGTTAAAATTAATGATACTGTGGGTCCCCATTTCCTGGGGGGAAAGGGCTTAAGCAGGGGGATCCCTCCTCCCCAATGCTTTTTAATCTAGTGGCTGATGTTTTTACCAAGATGTTACAAAAAGTTGCTGATCAAAATTTAATTGCGGGGTTTCTACCTCATATTATACCTAGGGGGTGATTAGTTTACAATATACACACGATACTATTCTCTTTTTAGAGAATTCTGCAAGTAAAGCTAGACACTTTAAATGGCTGCTGGCTTGCTTTGAGAACCTTTCAGGCCTAAAAATCAACTTCCACAAGAGTGATGTTATGACCATTGATGTGGAAGAAACCCTTGCTAAGGATTTTGCTCACATTTTTTGTTGCAAGCTTGGGAAATTTCCCATTAAATATCTTGGAGTTCCTCTTCATTATGATAATCTTAGGAGGGAGGATATCCAACCTATTATTGATAGGATCATTAAAAACCTATCTGGTTGGATGGGGAGGTTTCTCACCTACACAGGGAAAATTGTTTTGTTGTGTGCCTGCATTATTAGCTTCCTGCTTATCTCATGTCTATGATTAAATTTCCTCAATGGGCTATTAATTCCATTAATGCCCAGATGGCTCATTTTTTCTGGGGGGATCTTGAGGATCAACACAAGTATCATTTAGCTAAGTGGGGACAAATTACTAGGAAGAAAGAATATGGGGGTTTAGGTATTCCTAGTATGAAAGAGTTCAACATGACACTTTCAGCCTCTTGGGGGAAACGTTTTCTTGATGATTCTGAAAGAGATTGGAAAAAGATTATCAAACATAAATATATGCAAAATTCCAACAACATCTTGTGGCGTGGTAATAATAATGGTTCTTCTTTCTGGAAGAGTATTACCTGGGCCCTTAGTGGAGCAAAAATGTTTTATAGGTGGAATTTAGGGAATGGTGAATCTATTAAATTTTGAGGAGATCTGTGGGCTGGGGAATGTTCCCTTAGAACACAATTTTGGCCCCTGTATGATATCTGTAATCAGATTGACTGTACAGTTGCCCATGTTTGGGATGGTCATACACTTAGGTTGTCATTCAGACGTTGTGTTGATCAGGCATGACTATCTGTCTGGAACCAGCTGTTAGTAGTGGTTAAGCAGGAGAGGTTGTCTGATAACCCTGATGAGCCTATTTGGAGACTTGAACCAAAAGGCGCATACACAGTTAAGTCTTTTTATCACCAGATTAACTTTGAGGGTGTGGTTTCTACCACAGGGATGAGCTTGTGGAAAGTGATTTGCCCTAAGAAAATTCATGTTTTTCTGTGGCTATGTGTTCAGAATAAGGTTTTAACGAGAGACAATTTGGAAAAACGTAGACCTGTTGAAAATACTTCTTGCCTTTTCTGTAGCTGTAAAGAAACTGTGCAGCATCTTTTATTTGATTGTATTGTTGCTAGACAGGTGTGGGGTTTCCTTATGGAGACGCTTAATATCAAAGATATCCTAGGTTTTGATGATGTTGTTGTACTGTGGAAGGATCCTAAAAATAATTGTGTGCTTAACATGATTATTGTTGCCTCCCTTTGGAGTGTTTGGAAACTTAGAAATGAAATGTGCTTTCAGGGGCGAATTTGGAGAAATGTCAATTGCATTCTTGCAAAGCTGGGGGTTCATCTCGATCAATGAAAGATCTTGCTCTCTGGTGCTCAGGCGGAGCTACTCCAAGGCTTCATCAGGCAGTTGGACAAGCGGCGCGGGGAGCTCCTTCGTATTGCTTGGAGATGAACTTGGAGGGGCAGGATTAGGATTTTATCTAGCCTTTTTCAAGAGGAGTATTTTTAAAATCCGGAATTGTTGGTCATTTTTGCCTGTAATAATTTCTAGCGTACTTTTGTTGCTTTCAGATGTTTTAGGCTGCTGGTAGTTTGATCTCCTTTTGTTTTTGTTCCGGATCTATGCTTGCTTCATTTCTAATAAAATGGGGCTGGGAGGAAACCCCTTTCGTTTAAAAAAATACAATAACGTCTTCATCGTCTCCTGTAATCTGCTTGGCGGTGAACGGATAAGGAGGACACCAATAAAGACTGCCCTGGTGATGTACTGGTGGCAAACCGGGCAGCACCTGCAGTAAATCCCATTCCATGGAATCCGAGAAGACTGTTGGCATTCTGACTCTGATGGGCCTCGGCTTGTCAGATCCAACCGTGAGGACGTATAAACTGGATTCAAAAAAGTTGTTTGAGACCCAGAGCACCCTGTATTCTTTCGTTGGACAGTGCATGTAGAAACCAACTACTCCCTCTGTTCCTAAATATAAGTCTTTTAAGAGATTTCACTAGTCGTCTACATACGAAACGAAATAAGTGAATATACACATTAAAATATGTCTATATATATCCGTATGTAGTCCATTAGTTGAATTTCTAGAAAGACATATATTTAGGAACGAAGAGAGTACGTAGCTATGGATGAGTGCCCCGCCTGGGGGCTGCGGTAGCAGAGCATGCTGGCGAATGACTGGGTTGCAGATGTAGAATTCACGTACCAATCTCCTGTAGACGATGACGAAACCATCACAGGTGGCTTGAAGGCAAATCTTATCACGGTGTTGGAAACCCGGAACGAAAGGCCAGAGTTGTTGATTGGTGGTTCTCGCACCGGCATCGCGGACGACGACGAGGCTGGTAGCTGGTTGGTGGCCGCCCGTCCCCGTCGACGATGGGGAGGGATGGCTGGCTGCGATGGTATTCGGACATGAATTCAGGCGTGGAGGTGACGCTGCGCCACGATGTGCAGACAGCACGGCAGCGGCCAATATCCTTAGGCGGCAACCGGACGAGTATCCCGTCGATGATGTCCTCTGGAAGGTGATCGAGCGAGGGCGTGGCGCCTCTCTTGCCCGACATGTTGCTTGGTGGAGTCTGGTGATCAACTAAAAAGAGGGCAGCGAAACGAAAATAAGTGAGTGATGGAGAACGCGGCCACTTTGGGCAGCGAAGTTGGTTGTCACCTGCGTCGGGGAAGAAGGCGGCTCAGGTTGACGCGACGGTGAGTTAGGTGACGCGGGATTAGCTCTTCGTCCACGCCCAGGCCTGTTTATTGTCTAGGAGTTCGTCTTGGTTTTACTCCCTCTGTCGTCCGGTAATAAGTGTACTTTTTCTTTTTCTGTCAGTCAAACTAGTTGAACTTTGACTAATTTTATTGAGAAAAGTGCTACCATTTATGACATCAAATAAGTATAAATACATTTGTCTTTACATGAAGTTTCTAAATATATCATTTTCATGCCATATACGTTACTACTATTTTCTATAAAGTTGGTCAAATTTTAAAAAGTTTGACTAGGTACAAATCTATATGTACACTTATTTATGAACGGAGGAAGTAGATGGTAATTCTGGTCCGTGTCGGACGAAGCTCGAACGAACTTTATGAAAGGTCAAAGCCGTGTCAGCCATCTAATTCAAAGATTAGGAGAAAATTCGATTATTTCTGAGTAAACAATTGTTAACTTTTTTGCGGGAAAACACTTGTTAACGTTGATTATATAATAACTGAAACTAAACTCGCAGTTTTGAGCCTGGATCGCTAGTAGAAAACAAGGTTTCGGTTCTAGATGGATTGGATCAATAGTTCCGGCCGCGTTATGAACCGGGACTAATGAAAGCATTAGTCCCAGTTCAAACGATGAGAACACCGGACAGGGCTCGGCAGGCATCAGTCCCGGTTTGAATGGGACATTTAGTTTCGGTTAGAGACACAAACCGAAAATAAAGGTTGTGAGATAGTACCTGTTTAAGATGTCAACCGGAAGTAAAGGGGTCTCGAACCGGGACTAAAGACATGTCTTCAGTACCGGTTTTAGACACCAACCAGAACTAAAAAGTTGTCTATGTATATCCCCTCGTCCTTGCCCCCTTCTCCTCTATTTTTCCCTCACAGAAGATGGGAGGTGTGTGTTAGTTTGTTTTATTTTCCTATGCACAAGAGGTATTCAATGAAATGCCTGAGAGCATGATGTCATTGATATGCGTTGTCCGAGCCACACTTAAGCTTTCTCCTCTTTTCCCTCCTCTGTTCTTGCTCCAAGCTCTCGTCCCCATCGTCACCGTTGTTGATTGCCCGCGCCGATCTCTTCGCCGGCACCATCGTGGTGAGCCTCTTGTTCTTATCTTTTCTTAAACAATCTTACTTGTATGATTTAGATATAGTTACTTGTATAATTTTCTTACTTATACTATTGTTTGTTATTATATAGTGTCATGATTTAGATATCCGCCCCCATCGGCTCTCGTTCGGTCTATGATTCGGATGTGGTGTATTATCTTTTATAACTATATGTTTCATTTAGTGTTTATGACAATTATGTCGACCAACCTGACATGGATATTTTTACGTAGGAGATATGTGAACCGGAAATTCAAACCAAGCCTCTTGTCGAGAGGTTAAATTTAATTGAAAAAGAAAACATTTATTTGAATTTTTTTGAAAAGTATTGAAGAAGAGGAGATGAAATTGGAGTTGCATGTTGCCGATGCCTTCGGTCTATACAAGATACAAATGGATGCAATGCGCTTGAAGATTGCAAAAATTAGAAAATATGCCATTGATAAAGAGGCTTTGTATCATCTCTACTCCTAAAGGGGCAGTTGGTAGCCGGATCTCACTGGTTAATTTTCGTCCACCACTTCTTGGTTTTTTTTGGTCACCGGTTCGTCGTCCCACCAAAGAAAACCAACCTCGCCCCGCCCCGCTCGCCCATACCCCGCTCGTCCCGTTCGCGCGACGCCCTCGCCCGCTCGCCACACGCACGGTCGCCGCCGCTCCGCTCGCCCGCTCAAAAAAATCCTCACCCCCACCCCTTCCCGATCCGCTCCTCCCAGCCTCTCCTCCCTCGTGATCTGACCGGCGCACTAACTCCCGGCCGCCGTCCCCGACCGCGGCCACCCCGTACCATGCCTGACCCCGGCGGCGCCGCCCCGTCCCCGATCGCGGCCGCCCCGCTCCCTCCCGACCACGGCAGGACCACGTCATCCCCGACCGCGGCCTCCTTCCATCGAGGAGCAAGAGGTGGTCGGCCTGCGGCGGGTCGCGCCATCGCCATGGCGTCGTCCTCCTCCAAGGCATCCGACTCCTCCTCTCACTGGGACGGCCCCAAGGTATCATTAGCCGGCCTTCGGTTCCCCTAGCCGATCGGTTCCCCATCTTGATCTCCCTCCCGAATCTCTAATTCGTCCCCTTGTTTTTTCTCGTGCTCCACAGCGGCCAGATCAGGGGCTCGGTGTGGGCATCTCCGCCCTCATGGCACTCCATGGGAAGCTGACGCAGGTGAAGCACCAAATCATCCATTTTTGTCTAACCAAAGTTGAGAAATATGGTTCATGTTTGGTTGTATTAACAAATCTGTCTTTCTTTTTTCATATTGTGTAGGATTCAGATTTATGATAGGGGACACAACCAAATTTATACCATCTATTGTGATGATACAAGGAAACAAAACATAGATGCATATTTTGTTCAACTGATGATACAAGGGAGAGTTTCCCTACGTTGCCAACTGACCCGCGGCGACGCGGAAGGAGAGTTCAAAAGTAGATGATATAATTTTTTTCGTCCCTGCAGAGGAGGTTCGGAGGTCACGAGCATCTTCGACAGCCCGACTTCGCCGACAGTATCACATACACCTCCTCCTAGATGCACACACACATTACTGTTGTCCCTCTGGCACTCACAAGATCGATGACTTTCCATTCATTGAAGTACTAACGAGTAAACAAATAGTGTGGTCCTAGGTACACATGGATGCATGGATCCATTCATCATGTTTGTTCCGTCATTTGACTTCAGGCGGAGCGGAATTGAGGAAATGCACCCCATCAATGTAGCATTTTTTTGTCCATCGATGATTCACTTGGGTAGATCATAGACATTATGCAACTTTTCAGTTCAGTTTGATTAATCCGATGTTGTTCTCCCCTTCGATCTTTGGACGGTAGTGGTTGTGGTGGCCATCTTAATTGTTAGGATCATTCATATCTGTTTTGTTTAATAAACTTCGATCGAGTGGTCTTTGTGCTATTTTTTTAACTTAGTCTAAATCCTGGTTCATTAACATCTTTTCTTTTTTGCCTTTTTCAGGTTCTAAGAACTCCGATATCATTGGATACTCTTGGGCGCATTTTCATTTATTCTGAAAAACATATAGATAAAGGTGCACCTATTTTACCGGAGGCATAGCTGATATTTCCGGTGAGAGTTAGGCAGCTTAAAAATGCAAAATATTTTATGCTACCTACATTTTGATGTTATTTTCTTAACCAGGTACATGAAGTTCAACCAATTCCAATGAAAGAACATACTCTGACAAAATGATTCAGACTGGGATATCTATAGTACTAGATGTTATGAATTCTAAAGTAGAAGGCCTGTCACCCGAGGAAATTGTTGCTCAGATTTGCCAGTGGTGGAAGATGTTGGTTTTAAAGGCTAGCAGGGACAACCAGTGGTAAATAATGTGGTTTTAAGGCTTTCTTTCGGTTTAGGTGGAAATCTGTTCAGAGGACAAATCTTCCTTTTGGTGACTGCAGACAAGGAGGTAAAACAAACAATATACAGACAAGTATATTTTCTACATTGGGCCTCCTATTTTGTGTTTGACAAAATTTGCAATACATTGTCATTCAACTTATATATTATTTTCCTTGGTAATTTCCTTGCTTGATTAAACTGATTGCGCATATGAGAAGCATTTTGAGTAATTTCCTTGAAGAGTGCAATGACTTCTTAAAACACTCCGACAGATGTCCTAATAGTTATTTCATATATGAACAAACTGCAAAAGATATGGACTGATATATGTCTTTAGGGGGAGTCAAATACATAAAGTCAACTAGGCGAGTGCCCCGAGTTTGCTATTCGATATAGAAATGCTTTTATTCTGACAAAGTTAGCTTACTGTATCATTTCTTTTAACATTTATAGTTTAGTATGTATTGTGATGTATGTGATCTATAATTTTTCATGATTAATATGGTTTTGATGTGGTTTGCTTACACAAAAATCATAAACTTTTACAGTGACCAGTACATGTGTTTGAAAATCATACTTTTTTGTATCTCACATCAAAATGGATATCATCACGAAAATTTACAAATATGAAGTGTGCATCGCTATATACATCTGTAATTTTTCAGAATATTTTCAAACTTAAAAAGTCACATGGAGCCTGAGATATCTATTAGCAATTATCATTATATAATACTAAATACTAAATAGTTGAACCCCTTCACACTTTGCACATGGCCATTTGCTTATAAAAAGCGAACAACTTTTGTTGATTTTTTTTGAATTAAACCTCCTCCTCTTTAGGCCCATGATTCACAGTTTTTAAGGGCTTCCTTTTGATTTATGTATACCTTTGTAATATCCTTCTCTCTTTGCATATTTCTTTTTCTTAACGGCACACAAGAAGAATTGATGAAACACCTCCGACTAAGGTAAATACTACTTCCATGCAAGCTGCTAAATTGTTTTATTTTATCTTTAAAATTGACCATCTCCTGCTCCTCCGCCGTCCCTACTGCTCCACCGGCCCGACCTCTTGTTCGGGTGCGGCGGAGGGTGTGGTTGTTGGCCGCCGCCGCCGCTGTTGTCGTGGAAACCTAGGGCAGGGCGATGGGGGTCGGTGCCGCCGTTCCTGCTCCTGCTAAGAAGAGGCGCTCCGGGATGTACTTGATCACCCGCGACACAATGGTCGGATTGCTCAGCTTCCTCTGTGACGTCAGCGAAAGATAAATCAATCCGATGCTCTCACAGAGAATAGATAACTTTTGAACCTTGTTGCCATGTGCTTTGTTACAAAACAGTGGTTTTACAAAATATGCATGCTTTATGAGCAGTAGGACTTTACTGGACTCAACAAGCTTTTCCATTGCAATGTTTCATGAAAAGGTATAGCATCATGAGAACAATGATCCAGGCATTCGTGCCGGCTGGCAACTGCGGCAGCATCAGTGCAGGGCCCGAGGTGGCCTTCTTGCAGAGCACTAGCTCTATGAGAGAAAGTCGGTCAGGAGTCACTATCCGCTTCCTACTACCACAGCGCTTGTTCACCCCGTGCTTTTTCATGTCGTCGTTGTGTGGTTAGGGAGTTTAGTTCTCCCGATCGTTTGATTTGGGAGAGGACAGGAATTTCTGTAGTTACTAGAGGACATAACATTGTTTGATCCTATAATTCTTGCTGCTTATATTGTCGGGAGATTTTCATATTTCTAGGGTCAATCAATATCTTAGATTTAATGCTAAACTATGGTATGTGCCTCTTGGTCGCGGCTGTAGTGTAGTGTTGATCCCCTCTTCATGGATATAGTTTGTGTGATCGAGGCACCACGTCAAGAGCTGAAGTCGTTTGGGTGTTGGTGTTCATGACATTTGTGTCTCTTCTCTCCCTTTTCTGTCTCTTTATTTTTTATACTTTATCCTGTGACTAGCGACCATTGATTTTCATGTCCGCTGGGAGGAAGAAGCATGGTGGATGAGTCTTTATTTGCAACAACCACATCAAATATTTTACAGATATGAATTGAACTCGTAGTACCCATTTTAAGTTATCACATCTATCTCAAATGAAATTATATTTCTGTTGATTTTTGAGTTCTCAGTTTGTTGCTTCAAATAGACTATTTGGGGGTTATCTGAAATAAACTTTTCAGATAGTGCAGGAAACAAAAACAAAAGATCTAATAAAGAGCCATTCCTGGATTTGCTGGAGAAGGTGAAAGTCTTTGTAAAAGACCATGTGTAAAACTGATCTAAACATATTTTTTGTTGCTTCATTGTTTTCTTATTTTACATGTAACTCTCAATATTTACACACTATTTTCATTATGATGTAGTCGAGGCAAAAGGGACTTGGAGTTCTATGGAGTCTGCATAATGATAAACTAGCCATTTGCCTTGAGCCACCTCCTTTTTCTATTACACATGATTGACCAGGTAACGAAGGATAGCAAACACTATAATTTTTAATGAATCCTGCTTGCACCACCATGATTTTCAGTAGTTGCAATTCTTGAAGTGATGATCATGCGGCTTCGAATTATATTCAACAATATAAATTGATTTTTACAAACATACAAATGTTAGTACCCTTGTTTATGAGCTTAATGGCCTGTATGGAGCGCTAAGGTGTTTTGATGAGAATTCTTCAATGGTCAAACTTCCAATAAGAACTTCTCATCGACTGGGGTGTCATGCTATCCTGGCTAGATCTGAGTATGTAATTTTCTTTTCTTTCTTGAGCTCTACCTCGCACCTCCTTTTTAATACACCTAAAAAGAGTATTTTCTTATATGGGTATATCGTTCTCTCATATTTTTTTGCTAAAATGTCTTTTAGTATATATCATGCATAGATATGAATTCTGTTTTTTTACTGAATACATATTACTGGATTATTATTGCATGAAAGATTACTGTGCAGTCATGATTTTTAAAGCAAGCGCATATTCTAATCTCATATGAATTAAAATCATGTGCTTCAACAATACTAACTTACTTTCTGGAGATATATCACCATTAATGTCATGGATTTTATACTAAAAAGTTTCATTGGTTTTGCACCAGGTGTTCCCCATAATAGAAAAATGTATCCTTAATAAAAATCAATGTATCCATCTTATAGTAAAAGAGAAGGGTGTAAGTAACTGCACCTATATGTTAGATAGGGGCTAACTTGTAGAAGAAGAAGCTTGTCAATTTCCTCTCAACGAAGTTTCCAGCCTGGTCTCACAACCGAGTCATATCTACCATGCATGCATAGTATCTTATTGCTTTCAGATCTCCCGTTTATTCTTAATGTCGCTCCATTTTTGCTGGCTATTGATCTATGACGAAGGGGATGTGCTGGTGCCAGTGCCTGTTGCCATTCAAACAATGGAGTGGATCTGGCAAATTTTTATCAATAAAGGTTATCTTTCCTGTGGCCTTTGTTATTAGATACATGCAGATGTGTGTCACTTCCTTAGATCATCTCTGGTTCCTAAAGTTTTAGATATTACATAGTTACGTTTCAAAAAAATGACCATCAGTTATCCCATTGGCAGTCCTTGGACATGTATTTTTATCTGCTTTAAAAATTATTGTGAAGCAAAATAAAGTTGTATGTAAGAATATCCTAGATTGTGTTTTTATATACAAGGATTGCTTCAAGTTACCTCCGTTTTTAGTGAAGCATTAAACTGAGAATGTAGAATGGGGAACCAAAATACTTCTTAGGAAAGTACTGGAGCAGGAACTCAAATTAGTCTACCTTGTGATGTGATGTGATGTGTGTGTGTGTGTGTGCGCGCGCGCGTGTGTGTGCGTGCGCGAGTGTGCGTGCGCTTACGCTCATCTCTGGTCCAGGTTTAGTTGTCCCTTATGCTTGGTTTTAATTTTCTACTAGCGTATAATTATACAAGAAAAGAAAAAGTGAGAGGGTGAAATACCCCGAAAGGGAGTATCCAAAAAAGGGAGTACCATATAGAAAAGTAAAGTGGGAGTGTGAAAACCCCCGGAAGTATTGAAAAAGATTCAAAACCGGGAGGCGGGTTATGAGGGGAGGCATGCCGAAGGCGTAGTAGGACGGGAGGACAAATGGAATGGGATCCTTAACCGGTGCTAATTGTTATTTGATTGCAACACAATTTATGTTATACCTCTTGTCATACATCCTTTTGTATTCGTCTTAGTGTCTATTTGACTTGTTTTCTACATAAATTATGGACCCGCTTTGTTGACGAACGGTCGCCAGGAGGAGGTGGCATTTGCGAATAATTTCATTGTCATTTCCAGTTAGAGGGGATGATAGTTTCTTCAGAATGACATGGCAATTTCCGTCAGAGAAGGAAATTTTAGTTTTTCAAACTGTCACTGTGTGATCTCGTCTCAAAACTAAATCTGCTATCAAAAGGGGTTCAATTGCCACCCCTTTTGCAGCGATTGGTGGTCAGTTAACTTTTCCTTCAATGATAATATAGGAAAGAATAAGTATCAGAACTACTGCCATGGTGCTCATTTCAAGTCTAGCAATGAATTAACAAGTTTAACATGTGAAGCCATTTTTATTTGTTGTGCTTACTATTACCATTAATTTGTGTGCTTCATAGCGATGGAGTAAATGGCTCAGTATGAAATTCAAAAGGTTGTCTTAGCCCGTGTAACCAAAAAATAAATTAAAAGCTCGTGGCAACGCACGGGCGTTCTACTAGTTATGATGTTGGATCAATTGTTACCTTAGTTGCAATTTTGCTCGCATTTGTTGTTGCATTTTGATGTTTTACATAGTTGTATGTTAGTTTCAATGTATGTTTTAGATGCTCTAGATAGTTGTATGTTGTTTTATGAGAATTATGTATGAACTTTATGTATTTATTTTTGCAGTAATAACATTTGATCACTACTGTACTTTGATTTTAATGTGATGAACTTGTATTAATTTGGTCATTTCTCTATTCATGATATTCTGTAATGGTTTTTGATTGCTTAATTATATAATGGAGATGAACCGGCAATGGATGTGTGGTGATCGATGCACTTCCGAGTACATTATGGGCCTGCATAATTTTATTGGTGTGGCTAAGGCAAACAATATGAATGGTTTTATATTTTGTCCATGTGTTGTCTGTGAGAATACAAGGGATTTACTCTTGCTCAAAAATCCTTCACACCCACCTGCTCTCGCCCGGTTTCGTGCCCAACTATAATGTTTGGACCAAGCACGGAGAAAGAGGGGTTATGTTGGAAGAAAATGAAGAAGAAGAGGATGATGAGAACTATCCTATGTTCCCTGAATACGGTGATACTGCAACAGGGGAAGCTGAAGATCATGAGGCCAGATGTGCCCGTTGATGATCTTCGTCGGGTCATTGTTGATGCACAGAGAGAATGCGAAAGTGAAAAGAGTGAAGTTCGATCGCGTGTTAGAGGATCACAAAAAAAGGTTGTACCCAAATTGCGAAGATAGCAACACAAATCTCGGTATCACACTAGAATTGCTGCAATGGAAGGCTCAGAATGGTTTATCTAACAAGAGATTTGAGAAGTTACTGAAAATAATGAAGAAGAAGGTTCCAAAGGATAACGAATTGCCCGATAGTACGTATGAAGCAAAGAAGATTCTCTGCCCTCTAGGATTGGAGGTGCTGAAGGTACATGCATGCCTTAATGATTGAATCATGTACCGCAGTGAGGAGTATAAGAATTTTAATGCATGTCCGATATGCGGTGCATTGCGGTATAAGATGAGACGCGATGACCCTGATAACAATGTTGACGGCGAGCGTCCCAAGAAGAGAGTTCCTACCAAGGTGATGTGGAATCCACCTATAATACCATGGTTGAAACGTCTGTTTAGAAACAAAGAGCATGCTAAGTTGTTGCGATGGCACAAATAAGACCGTAAGAAAGACGGGATATTGAGAGTACCCATTGATGGGTAGTAGTGGACAAAAATCGAGAGAAAGTAGCCGGAGTTTGCAGATGAGGCAAGGAACTTATGCTTTGGTATAAGTGTATATGGCATTAATCCTTTTGGGGAGCAGAACATCAATCATAGCACCTGACCTATGGCTCTATGTATCTATAACCTTCCACCTTGATTGTGCATGAAACGGAAGTTCATTATGATGTCAGTGCTCATCCAAAGCCCGAAGCAACCCGACAACGACATTGATGTGTACCTAAGTGAAAGGACGTGGATGTCGCCTAGAGGGGGGGGGGGTGAATAGGCGCTTTAAAATAATTACGGTTTAGGCTTGAACAAATGCGGAATAAAAATAACGTTTAATTTGTCAAGCACAAAACCTACAACAACTAGGCTCACCTATGTGCACCAACAACTTATGCTAAGCAAGATAAACAACTAAGTGATAGCAAGATATATGACAATAAACAATATAGCTATCACAAAGTAAAGTGCATAAGTAAAGGGTTCGGGTAAGAGATAACCGAGCCACGGGGAGACGATGATGTATCCCGAACTTCACACCCTTGCGGATGCTAATCTCCGTTGGAGCGGTGTGGAGGCACAATGCTCCCCAAGATGCCAGTAAGGCCACCGTAATCTCCTCACGCCCTCGCACAATGCAAGATGCCGTGATTCCACTAAGGGACCCTTGAGGACGGTCACCGAAACCGTACAAATGGCAAACCTTGGGGGCGGTCATCGGTACCTGTACAAATTGATCGGGGCAATCTCCACAACCTAATTGGAGACCCCCGATGCTTTCCCGGAGCTTTACACGACAATGATTGAGCTCTAAGACACCACCAAGCTTCTAGTCCGCCTAAGCATCCACGGAGAACAATCTCTAGGGTACTAAGTACCAAAGGGGTAATAAGCTTCTCAACTTCTCACTTCCAAGTATCACAGTGGAGAACTCAAACCGATGCAACTAATGCAATGTCAAGAACACACGAAGTGGTCAAGTCCCTCACACTCAAATCCCTCCACAACAACAAAAGCTATGGAGAAATATGACAGGAAGAACAAGGAGCTCACAAAGAACTCCAAGATCAAGATCCAAGTGGTTCCCCTCACATAGAGGAGAAAGTGATTGGTGGAGATGTGGATCTAGATCTCCTCTCTCTTTTCCCTCAAGAACAAGCAAGAATCATTGGAGGGATTGAGAGTTAGCAAGCTCTAAGAATGTCAGCAATGGAGGTAGAACATGAGCTCAACGGATAGATCAGCCCAAGGGGGAAGAAGACCCCCTTTATATAGTGGGGGGAAGGAATCAGACCGTTACCCCCACTTATAGCCCGAGCCCAGCGGTACTACCGCTGGCTTCAGCGGTACTACCGTTGACCCTCCAGCGGTACTACCGTTGGCTGCAGCGGTACTACCGCTGAGCCCATGGTAGCGCAAAGATACTGCCGGGCCAACCACCGCCAAGAAAGTCTTTGCAAAAAGTCCGACGAAGTACAACTGCAAGGATGACGGTACTGAAGTCCTGGAGTGGTACTACCGCTGACCAGGGGCGGTACTACCGCTGGGACAGCGGTACTACCACCAGCTCTAGCGGTACTACCGCTAGGGCCAGCGGTACTACCGCTCGCCACTGAAACAACCATAACTTTCGCATAAGAGCTCCGAATCGAGCAAACCCAAGCTTGTTGGATTCAGGACGACAAGAGCTATCCAAACAGCGAAAAATCCAATGAACGATGATATAGAGATGTGAAAATGCAGATATGAAAATGCCAATGATATAGAGATGTGAGTCCTCTATGAATAAAGAACCGGCAAAAACTCCAACACCGAAAACATCATAGTAGATGCATATGGACTCCGTTTTCGATGAACTCGAGCTTCACTACATGAATCAGCTTCTTTGCCGTGTGCCATCACAGACGGCAAAGACTAAATCCCGGACGGCAAAGAGAATACCACAGACGGCAAAGAATCTCACGGCCGGCAAAATTTCTGCGTCAGCCTACGACGACATCGTACCTTCTTTGCCGTCTGTCCCCCCAAAGCGGACGGCAAAGCTCTTTGCCGTCAGCTTTCCATAGGAGCAGTGAGAAAAGTGCTCGAGACGGCAGCCGACAGGCGTTGCCTCCGTTAGGGGTTAACGGAGGCTTTGCCGTCTGCCTCCCCCTTATTCTTTGCCGTCTGCCTCCTCCTCCCCCCTCCACTCTTTGCCGTCTGCCTCCTCCTCCCCCTCCTCTGTGCCCTCTTCTTTGCCGTCTGCCCACCCTGGAGGCAGACGACAAAGATCCTATATAGACACCCCAGGATGCACAGCTGGGTGCCATGTGGCACCTTTGCCATCTGCTAGCTGATGGCACATGTCTTTGCCATCAGCTGGCAGACGGCAAAGAGCCCATATAGTACCTGTTTTTTTGTTTTATATTATTTCACAACACACACACACACACACACACACACACACACACACACACACATATATATATATATATGACAGCACATTTATATAATTCACCACACATATATGATATATAGTTCACCATACATATACTTGCTAACACATATATATAATTCACCACACATATATGATATACATATAAATCAATGTACATCCCCATATATCGAAAGAACCAACATACAAAGTATTGCACTGTTTATCCATATATACATATACATATAGTTCGACATTGTTCATCAACTCAAATGAAAACTAGATGATATACATATAAAGTTCATCCATCGACATTGTTCGACTCCATGAATGCCAACTTCCATGCATGTAGTATATCCAATCTGCAAAAATGTGAATAAGAAAGTCAGAAGAAGACAAAATATGATGTTTTTGAGCTAATTATGTCATTTTAGCGGAAAACAAGCTAAGAACATAATATTCATGAGCTAACCAAGGTTCTTATGCCATTTTGAGCTTATTATGGCATTTTAGAGCTAAATGGGTTAATTATGTCATTGTTGGGGAAATTAAAGCAAGGATAATATGAAAGAGGAGAAGAAAGAGGAGGAGGAGGAGAAGAAGAAGAAATCAAGAATAAGGAGGAGAAGGAGGAGGAGGATAAGGACTAGAAGGTCCTTGGCCTTCTCCTCCTCCTCCTTCTCTTCTTCTTCTTCTTCTTCTTCTTCTTCTTCTTTCTTTTCATTTTTCCTATTTCTTCTCCTCTTCTCCTCTTGTTGGAGCTAAATTACCTAATTATGTCTTTTTGGAGCTATATGGGCTAATTATCCCATTTTAGAGGAAAACAAGCTAAGAATATAATATTCATGAGCTAACCAAGGTTCTTATGCCATTTTGAGCTTATTATGGCATTTTGGAGCTAAATGGGCTAATTATGTCATTGTTGGGGAAATTAAAGCAAGGATAATATGAAAGAGGAGAAGAAAGAGGAGGAGGAGGAGAAGAAGAAGAAATCAAGAAGAAGGAGGAGAAGGAGGAGAAGGAGGAGGAGGAGAAGGACTAGAAGGTCCTTGGCCTTCTACTCCTCCTCCTCCTCCTTCTCCTTCTTATCTTCTTCTTCTTCTTCTTCTTCTTCTTCTTTCTTTTCATTTTCCTATTTATTCTCCTCTTCTCCTCTTGTTGGAGCTAAATTACCTACTTATGTCTTTTTGGAGTTAAATGGGTTAATTATCCCATTTTAGAGGAAAACAAGCTAAGAATATAATATTCATGAGCTAACCAAGGTTCTTATGCCATTTTGAGCTTATTATGGTATTTTGGAGCTAAATCGACTAATTATGTCATTGTTGGGGAAATTAAAGCAAGGATAATATGAAAGAGGAGAAGAAAGAGGAGGAGGAGGAGAAGAAGAAGAAATCAATAAGAAGAAGGAGGAGGAGGAGGAGGAGGAGAAGGACTAGAAGGTCCTTGGCCTTCTCCTTCTCCTCCTCCTCCTCCTTCTCCTTCTTCTCTTATTCTTCTTCTTCTTCTTCATCTTTCTTTTCACTTTTCCTATTTATTCTCCTCTTCTCCTCTTGTTGGAGCTAAATTACCTAATTATGTCTTTTTGGAGCTAAATGGGTTAATTATCTCATTTTAGCGGAAAACAAGCTAAGAATATAATATTCATGAGCTAACCAAGGTTCTTATGCCATTTTGAGCTTATTATGGTATTTTGGAGCTAAATGCGCTAATTATGTCATTGTTGGGGAAATTAAAGCAAGGATAATATGAAAGAGGAGAAGAAAGAGGAGGAGGAGGAGAAGAAGAAGAAATCAAGAAGAAGGAGGAGATGGAGGAGGAGGAGAAGGACTAGAAGGTCCTTGGCCTTCTCATCCTCCTCCTCCTCCTTCTCCTTCTTCTCTTCTTCTTCTTCTTCTTCTTCTTCTTCTTCTTCTTATCTTCTTCTTCTTCTTCTTCTTCTTCTTCTTCTTTCTTTTCATTTTTCCTATTTCTTCTCCTCTTCTCCTCTTGTTGGAGCTAAATTACCTAATTATGTCTTTTTGGATCTAAATGGGTTAATTATCCCATTTTAGAGGAAAACAAGCTAAGAATATAATATTCATGAGCTAACAAAGGTTTTTATGCCATTTTGAGCTTATTATGGCATTTTGGAGCTAAATGGGCTAATTATGTCATTGTTGGGGAAATTAAAGCAAGGATAATATGAAAGAGGAGAAGAAATAGGAGGAGGAGGAGGAGAAGAAGAAGAAATCAAGAAGGAGGAGAAGGAGGAGGAGGAGAAGGACTAGAAGGTCCTTGGCCTCTCCTTCTCCTCCTCCTCCTCCTCCTCCTTCTTCTCTTCTTCTTCTTCTTCTTCTTCTTCTTCTTCTTCTTTCTTTTCATTTTTCCTATTTCTTCTCCTCTTCTCCTCTTGTTGGATCTAAATTACCTAATTATGTCTTTTTGGAGCTAAATGGGTTAATTATCCCATTTTAGAGGAAAACAAGCTAAGTATATAACATTCATGAGCTAACCAAGGTTCTTATGCCATTTTGAGCTTATTATGGTATTTTGGAGCTAAATGGGCTAATTATGTCATTTTTGGGGAAATTAAAGCAAGGATAATATGAAAGAGGAGAAGAAAGAGGAGGAGGAGGAGAAGAAGAAGAAATCAAGAGGAAGGAGGAGAAGGAGGAGAAGGAGGAGGAGGAGAAGGACTAGAAGGTCCTTGGCCTTCGCCTTCTCCTCCTCCTTCTTTTCTTCTTCTTCTTCTTCTTCTTCTTGTTTCTTTTCATTTTTCCTATTTCTTCTCCTCTTCTCCTCTTGTTGGAGCTAAATTACCTAATTATGTCTTTTTGGAGCTAAATGCGCTAATTATCCTATTTTAGAGGAAAACAAGCTAAGTATATAATATTCATGAGCTAACCAAGGTTCTTATGCCATTTTGAGCTTATTATGGTATTTTGGAGCTAAATGGGCTAATTATGTCATTGTTGGGGAAATTAAAGCAAGGATAATATGAAAGAGGAGAAGAAAGAGGAGCAGGAGGAGAAGAAGAAGAAATCAAGAAGAAGGAGGAGAAGGAGGAGAAGGAGGAGGGAGAGAAGGACTAGAAGGTCCTTGTCTTCTCCTTCTCCTCCTCCTCCTCCTTCTTCTCTTCTTCTTCTTCTTCTTCTTCTTCTTCTTATTTCTTTTCATTTTTCCTATTTCTTCTCCTCTTCTCCTCTTGTTGGAGCTAAATTACCTAATTATGTCTTTTTGGAGCTAAATGGGTTAATTATCCCATTTTAGAGGAAAACAAGCTAAGTATATAATATTCATGAGCCAACCAAGGTTTTTATGCCATTTTGAGCTTATTATGGTATTTTGGAGCTAAATGGGCTAATTATTTCATTGTTGGGGAAATTAAAGCAAGGATAAGATGAAAGAGGAGAATAAAGAGGAGGAGGAGGAGGAGAAGAAGAAATCAAGAAGAAGCAGGAGAAGGAGGATAATGAGGAGGAGGAGAAGGACTAGAAGGTCTTTGGCCTTCTCCTTCTCCTCCTCCTCCTCCCCCTTCTTCTCTTCTTCTTCTTCTTCTTCTTCTTCTGCTTCTTCTTCTTCTTCTTTCTTTTCATTTTTCCTATTTCTTCTCCTCTTCTCCTCTTGTTGGAGCTAAATTACCTAATTATGTCTTTTTGGAGCTATATGGGCTAATTATCCCATTTTAGAGGAAAACAAGCTAAGAATATAATATTCATGAGCTAACCAAGGTTCTTATGCCATTTTGAGCTTTTTATGGTATTTTGGAGCTAAATGGGCTAATTATGTCATTGTTGGGGAAATTAAAGCAAGGATAATATGAAAGAGGAGAAGAAAGAGGAGGAGGAGGAGAAGAAGAAGAAATCAAGAAGAAGGAGGAGAAGGAGGAGGAGGAGAAGGACTAGAAGGTCCTTGGACTTCTCCTCCTCCTCCTCCTTCTCCTTCTTCTCTTCTTCTTCTTCTTCTTTTTCTTCTTCTTCTTCTATCTTTTTTCATTTTTCCTATTTCTTCTCCTCTTCTCCTCTTGTTGGAGCTAAATTACCTAATTATGTCTTTTTGGAGCTAAATGGGTTAATTATCCCATTTTAGAGGAAAACAAGCTAAGTATATAATATTCCTGAGCTAACCAAGGTTCTTATGCCATTTTGAGGTTATTATGGTATTTTGGAGCTAAATGGGCTAATTATGTCATTGTTGGGGAAATTAAAGCAAGGATAATATGAAAGAGGAGAATAAAGAGGAGGAGGAGGAGGAGGAGAAGAAATCAAGAAGGAGGAGAAGGAGGAGGAGGAGGAGGAGAAGGACTAGAAGGTCCTTGGCCTCCTCCTCCTCCTTCTCCTTCTTCTCTTCTTCTTCTTCTTCTTCTTTATTTTCATTTTTCCTATTTCTTCTCTTCTCCTCTTGTTGGAGCTAAATTACCTAATTATGTCTTTTTGGAGCTAAATGGGCTAATTATCCCATTTTAGAGGAAAACAAGCTAAGTATATAATATTCATGAGCTAACCAAGGTTCTTATGCCATTTTGAGCTTATTATGGCATTTTGGAGCTAAATGGGCTAATTATGTCATTGTTGGGGAAATTAAAGCAAGGATAATATGAAAGAGGAGAAGAAAGAGGAGAAGGAGGAGAACAAGAAGAAATCAAGAAGGAGGAGAAGGAGGAGAAGGAGGAGGAGGAGAAGGACTAGAAGGTCCTTGGCCTTCTCCTCCTCCTTCTCCTTCTTCTCTTCTTCTTCTTCTTCTTCTTTCTTTTCAGTTTTCCTATTTCTTCTCCTCTTCTTGGAGCTAAATTACCTAATTATGTATTTTTGGAGCTAAATGGGCTAACTATGTCATTGTTGGGGAAATTAAGGCAAGGAGAATATGAAAGAGGAGAAGAGAAACTTACCGTAGTGGTCATCAAGGAGGAGAAACACCTGGAGAAGGGTCATGCGATGTCGCTCGGGAGTTATTGTGCAGAATAGATATTTTGCAATGTCTCAGTTAGCATGAGTCTCAGTTAGCATGATGACACTCAATTATTAATACTAGTTTATAATGAAACTCACCGTGCCAATCGAAGAGAAGACGGGCATCGACGGAGGGACTTGACCGCTCTTCTCGCACAGACCCTGAAGAGTGGGTCGTATTAGTTAGTAATGAAACAAACATTACACAGAGGATTTGGCTAATGTGAAAAAAAACTTACCACAAAAAGCTCGTACAGGGCCCGTTGACCCGCCTCATTCCGGGACCTCTCCTCCTCAATCAATCATGCCGTGGTCTGGTCCCTCTCATCATGAGCAGCCTGACTTGCCAATCTCTCTTTCTCAAGAGCAGCCTCGCTTGCCAATCTCTCTTTCTGAAGAGCAGCCTGAAACACCATTCCTCGTTACCACAGTAATGATCTATGGTGACACACATAATGAAATGGATGAAAGTGTTCTTAGTCCGTAGAACTAACCTCGATGGCAAGTTCGAATGGCCGTGGACGACGCATTATCTAAGGACAGCTCCTCGACTGGCGCGCCTTGATCTCCGGGAGAGTGAGTGGACAACGTATTATCCCATCTCCAATGGCTATCGAGCCATGGGGCCTCCCGCCACCAGATATCATCACCAGCTCTGGATCCAAAGGTTCCTGGCTAGGGTTAAAGTCATCCCCTTTCGTAGCCTTCCCCGCGTCCCTGTATGCCACGAGCTTCTGGTGGGATGATATGTTGGTGACGTTATTGGGATCATCCAGGTCAGACTCAAAGAATTCCTTCGCCTTCTTGTACGAGGCAGTATGGGCCATGCCATAAAGGTCGTACAAGTGTGGCATCTCCGTCTTATTGTGATGCGCCTAAAAGAGAGGAACAAAATATTAGCATCAAGAATGAATTGCATGAATCATGAAGCAAATCACATACCCAGTTTCGTCCAAACTGAAGTAAGTTGGCGCTGCCTTGATGGTGTAGCACACCAACCATTTGGCTACGCCGATCCTTCGCATTCTCATGGACGACTCGCCAGCTGCCTGTGCACCACTCACAAACAACGCCTCCCAACAATCCATCTTAACCGCACACCATCTCGGGGGCACCTGTAAGTTATTAGAAAGAATTTTCAGCGCTACGCCTATGAATGAAATCAAGAAAACTACGTAGAAGGACTTAAGAATAGGTAATTACCTTCATATATTGCTCCATCTTCAGAAACTTTCCGCGGCAATCCTTCTTCTGCTTCTTAATACCACGCGTGGCGTAGTAATCTCGAATAGCCTGCGGCCGAGCCTCGTGGCGCAAGTTCTGTAGTAACCGCCTACACTCGGCCTCGAGAACCCTGGCCGCCTCCTCCTCATATCCATCCTCACACCTATAGAAGGTATGCAATCAAACGTGAAAACACCGATTAGTACAATAATTAGCTATATTGTGAATTTTAGATTCTGTAAAAGGATAATTTACCCAAAAGCTCTTGATCACCATCTCGGCCCTCGTGTGGCACAAGACACCATCTATAATCTCCTCCGGCGGGGCCTGCGCAGCCTGATAGTGCTTCGACCACTTCTGCTTTCCTTTGCCTTCTCGCATGTTTTGTAACGGTCTATGACATAGTGTCTCTTGATCGACTCTAGCCTTAATATTATCCTTTGTCTTCCCATCTATGTCGAACAATGTACCAAAAATAGCCTCTCCGATATTATTTTCAGTTTGCATCATGTTGATATTGTGTGGAAGAAGGAGGTCTTTGAAGTAAGGCACATCCTAGAAGCATGGCTTGTGAGTCCAGACGTGTTTTGAATTATACCCCTTAAAATAACCTGGATGCTCTGGATCAGGCTCGAGGGCGTTTAACTGATCCAGGATCTGTTGGCCTGTGAACGCAGGTGGTGCCAAGTTTTTGACAACTTTACCTTTGGTAAAGTTCTTCTTGTCTTTTCTGAACTGATGGTCAGGATCCACGAACTGTCTATGCAAGTCAAAGCAAGAATACTTCCGACCCTCCTGCAACCAATGAAACTGAAGAGCTGCCTTGCATTGGGGGCACGGGAACCTTCCATGTACACACCATCCAGAGAATAGCGCATACGCTGGCAAGTCATGCATAGAGTACATGTACCACACATGCATTTTGAAGTTTTCTTTTCTAGCGGCATCGTATGTCTTGACCCCATTAGCCCAAGCTTCTTCCAATTCATCCTTAAGCGGTTGCAGGTACACATTCATATTCTTCCCTGGATAATTGGGCCCTGGAATTATCAACGTCAGAAATACGTTCTTTCTTTGCATAATCTGCCCCGGGGGGGGGGGGGGGAGATTGAGTGGAATGACAAATACAGGCCAACAACTGTATTGGGTTGTCGTCATGCCGAAGGGATTAAAACCATCCGTGGCGGCGCAGACTCGAGGATTCCTTGGATCTGCCGCTTTATCCTGATGCAATCCATCGAAATGTTTCCATGCTTCCCCATCCGATGTGTGTACCATCATCTTATTCCCATCCGCATCTAGTTCGGTTCTTTTGCCCAATTTGTGCCATGTCATCTGTCTGGCTGTCTCTTCGACCATGAAAAGACGTTGAAGTCTTGGTACGATTGGCATATACCGAAGAACACTAACTGCGATTTTGGTCTGCCTGTTCTCACCCATACCGTTGTCTACCACAAGATACCTGCAAGACTCGCAACTGGGACAATAGTCCAAGTGTGCGTACTCCTTCCTAAATAAGACACATCCTTTCTCACATGCATCTATCTTATCATAGGGCATCTTAAGTACACGAAGTATTTTGTCCGACTGGTACAGGTTTGCAGGTTTGCAGGCATTACCTTCTAACTATCTTCGCGAGCTTACAAATGCTCTCAATATTGTAGCTCTTATTACACGATGAAGAAGTACTACCACCACCACGACTACTACTACTACTGGAGAGCAAGGAGCTTGCTAGCTGAGTTGCAGCTCTTTGCTCTATCTGTGGATGGTTATTCTTCGCCTGATGTCTTTCTTCGCAGCTAGCAAGACTCCTCCTTTTATAGGCAAGAGAGCACCTCTTGGATGGCTTCCGGGACAAGGCTCCTCTATTATTTCCTCCTTTCTCCTTGTCCATCTTGCACCTAGTTTTTAGGCCTTCTAGTCTTTATAGGCTTTGTAGCCATTATAGCCCTTCTTTCTAGGCTATTGAGTGCATGTTGGAGGGGTTTGCACACCGTGGCTTGGCTGCAAATGGAGGTGGCATTGTCATCTTTTTTGATTTCCTTCATCGTCGTGATTTTGTCTTGGACTTTAATCTTCAGAAATATTACACTCTTTGGGTATGCATGTGCCCGTACACTGCCTCCTGATATGTGTACGCGGGTATACTTGACTGCAAACATGCACATATGTGTGCATTGGCTATTGATATGCCTACGCATACATGCTGCAATTTCTTTCGAGAGGGGTCTTCCCTGCCCATATATTATTCGGGCGCGGAGGACCTATACACCGACCGAATAATGATAGGAATCTAGAATCTTAGTGTATATCGATATGAAATATCAATTATATGGGCAGGGAAGACCCCCTCAAAAAACAATTGTAGCATGTATGCGTACGCATATGAATAGCGAATGCACACATTTTTGCATGTTTGCAGCCAAGTATGCTCACGTACACATATCAGCAGGCAGTGTACGGGCACATGCATACCCAAAGATTGTATATTTCTGAAGATTAAAGTCCAAGACAAAATCATTACGAAGAAGAAAATCAAAAAAGAAGAGAATGCCACCTCCATTGGCAGCCAAGACACAGTGTGCAAACTCTTCCAACATGCAATCAATACCCTAGAAAGAAGGGCTATAATGGCTACAAAGCCTATAAAGCCTAGTACGCCTAAAAACTAGGTCCATGATCGAAAAGGAGAAAAAAAGAGGAAATAGTAGAGGAGCCTTCTCCTGGAAGCCATCCAAGAGGTGCTCTCTTGCCTATAAAAGGAGGAGTCTTGCTGCAAAGAGAGAGACCAGACGGAGAAGAACCAACCACAGATAGACCAGAGAGCTGCAACTCAGCTAGCAAGCTCGTTCTCCGTAGTAGTAGTAGTAGTAGTAGTAGTAGTAGTAGTAGTAGTAGTAGTAGTAGTATTTCCTCATCGTGTAATAAGAGCTACAATATTGAGAGCATTTGTAAGCTCGCGAAGGTAGTCAGAAGTTAATTTATTTTACCCTCGTGTAAACCTTCCGGGGGTTCCCGAAAGGGAAAACCATATGTAAATTATGTTGTGGAAATGATGTAGTTTCGTGTTTTCACTTGGTATTTTTATTTATGGATTTATGGGACGAGTTCTTATGCTAGGGATCCTATAGGAGAAAACTCTGTCGGTAGTTCTCTGTGTAGCCTAATATGGCATTTGAATGAGAACCTTATGGCCGTAGAGAAGTGTTCCCTTCGGATGGAACTGCATGGGAAGACGATAGAAATTTACTCCATGAATTTGCAACTAAAAACATCAAGTAAACGAACTTAGCTACATCTAAAACAACAAAATGATAAATATGGTGAGTACTGACTAGGATATTACACCACTGTGTACACCTCAGTCATCTTGTTGGCCTTGACAGCCCCTCAAAGATCCAACAAAATAAGCAAAATAATATAAAACCCTTCGTATTAAAAATCATATAAAAAGAAAATAAATAAAATCGCATTTACTTTTATAACTCGTATACGTAATCACATGTATTAACATTAAAATCTGTATTTATAACCTAATGTAGTTTTGTTTAATTATAAATAATTTAAATAATCCCGGATATTTTTTATATTATTTTGCTTATTTTCCAGGAACTTTGAGGGGCTGTCGAGGCCAACAAGACGACTGAGGTGTACGCAGTGGTGTAATATCCTACTAAGTACTCACTATATTTATCGTTATGTTGTTTTAGATGTAGCAAAGTTCGTTCACTTGATGTTTTAAGTTGCAAATGGATTAAATTCCTATTGTCTTTCCATGCAGTTCCATTCTAAAGCAACACTTCTCTACCACCGTAAGGTTCTCATTCAAATGCCATAATAGGCTACACACAGAACTACCAGCAAAGTTTTCTCTTATAGGGTCCCTAGCATAAGAAATCGTCCCATGAATTCATAAATAAAAATACCAAGTGAAAACACGAAACGACATCATTTCTACAACATAATTTACATATGTTTTCCGAATGGTTTACACAAGGGTAAAAGAAATTACCTTCTAACTACCTTCGCGAGCTTACAAATGCTCTCAATATTGTAGCACTTATTACACGATGAAGAAGTACTACTACTACTAATACTACTACTACTACTGCTGAGCAACGAGCTTGCTAGCTGAGTTGCAGCTCTCTGCTCTGTCTATGGTTGGCTCTTCTCCGTCTGGTGTCTCTCTTCGCAGCAAGACTCCTCCTTTTATAGGCAAGAGAGCACCTCTTCGATGGCTTCAGGGAGAAGGCTCCTCTATTATTTCCTCATTCTTTCTCCTTGTCCATCATGCTCCTAGTTTTTAGGCCTTCTAAGTTTTATAAGCTTTGTAGCCATTATATCCCTTCTTTCTAGGGTATTGAGTGCATTTTGGAGGGGTTTGCACACCGTGTCTTGGCTGCAAATGGAGGTGGCATTGTCTTCTTTTTTGATTTTGTTCATCTCATGATTTTGTCTTGGACTTTAATCTTCAGAAATATTACAATCTTTGGGTATGCATGTGCCCGTACACTGCCTGCTGATATACATGCTGCAATTTTTTTGAGGAGGGGGGGGGGGGGTCTTCCCGTCCCATATATTATTCGGGCGCGGAGGACCTATACACCGACCGAATACTGATAGAAATCTAGAATCTTAGTGTATATTGATACGAAATGCAAATTATATGGGCAGTGAAGACCCCGCTAAAAAAAATTATAGCATGTACGCGTACGCATATCAATAGCCAATGCAAACATATGTACATGTTTGCCAAGTATGTCCACGTACATATACGAGCAGGCAGTGTACGTGCACATGCATACCCAACGATTGTAATATTTCTGAAGATTAAAGTCCAAGACAAAATAATGACGAAGAAGAAAATCAAAAAAGCACACATTGTCACCTCCATTGGCAGCCAAAACACGGTGTGCAAACCATTTCAACATGCACTCAATATCCTAGAAAGAAGGTCTATAATGGCTACAAAGCCTATAAAGCCTAGAAGGCCTAAAAACTAGGTGCATGATGGACAATGAGTAAGAAAAAGGAAATAATAGAGGAGCCTTCTCCCGAAAGCCGTCCAAGAGGTGCTCTCTTGCCTATAAAAGGAGGAGTCTTGCTGCGAAGAGAGACACGAGACGAAGAAGAATAAGCCACAGATAGAGCAGAGAGCTGCAACTCAGCTAGCAAGCTCGTTGCTCAGCAGTAGTATTAGTATTAGTAGTAGTAGTAGTATTTCTTCGTCGTGTAATAACGGCTAAATATTGAGAGCATTTGTATGCTCGCGAAGATAGTTAGAAGGTAATTTCTTTTACCCTTGTGTAAACCTTTCGGGGGTTCCCGAAAGAGAATACCATATGTAAATTATGTTGTGGAAATGATGTAGTTTTGTGTTTTCACTTGGTATTTTTATTTATGGATTTATGGAACGAGCTCTTATGCTAGGGATCCTATAGGAAAAAACTATGCCGGTAGTTCTGTGTGTAGCCTATTATGGCATTTGAAAGAGAACCTTATGGCCGTACAGAAGTGTTCCCTTCGGGTGGAACTTCCTGGGAAGACGATAGGAATTTACTCCATAAATTTGCAACTAAAAACATCAAGTGAACGAACTTAGCTACATCTAAAACAACATAATGATAAATATGATGAGTACTGAGTAGGATATTACACCACTGCATACACCTCAGTCGTCTTGTTGGCCTCGATAGCCCTTCAAAGATCCTGCAAAATAAGCAAAATAATATAAAACAGTTCCTATTAAAAATAATATAAAAATAAAATAAATAAAATCGTATTTATTTTAATAACTCGTATACGTAATCACATATATGAACATTAAAAACTGAATTTATAACCTAACATAGTTTAGATTAATTATAAATAATATTAATAATCCCGTATATTTTTTATATTATTTTGTTTATTTTTCAGGATCTTTGAGGGACTGTCGAGGCCAACAAGACGACTGAGGTGTACGAAGTGGTGTAATATCATATTCAGTACTCACCATATTTATCATTATGTTGTTTTAGATGTAGCTAAGTTCGTTCGCTTGATGTTTTTAGTTGCAAATTTATGGACTAAATTCCTATCGTCTTTCCAGGCAGTTCCACCTGAAGGGAACACTTCTCTACGACAATAAGATTCTCATTCAAATGCCATAATAGGCTACACAAAGAAGTACCGGCAGAGTTTTCTACTATAGGATCCCTAGCATAAGAACTCGTCCCATAAATTCATAAATAAAAATACCAAGTGAAAACACGAAACTACATAATTTTCACAACATAATTTACATATGGTTTTCCCTGCCGGAAACCCTCGAAAGGTTTACACAAGTGTAAAAGAAATTACCTTCTAACTACCTTCGCGAGCTTACAAATGCTCTCAATATTGTAGCTCTTATTACACGATGAAGAAGTACTACCACCACCACGACTACTACTACTACTGGTGAGCAACGAGCTTGCTAGCTGAGTTGCAGCTCTTTGCTCTATTTGTGGATGGTTATTCTTCGCCTGATGTCTTTCTTCGCAGCTAGCAAGACTCCTCCTTTTATAGGAAAGAGAGCACCTCTTGGATGGCTTCCGGGAGAAGGCTCCTCTATTATTTCCTCCTTTCTCCTTGTCCATCTTGCACCTAGATTTTAGGCCTTCGTCTTTATAGGCTTTGTAGCCATTATAGCCCTTCTTTCTAGGCTATTGAGTGCATGTTGGAGGGGTTTGTAGACCGTGTCTTGGCTGCAAATGGAGGTGGCATTGCCATCTTTTTTGATTTCCTTCATCGTCGGGATTTTGTCTTGGACTTTAATCTTTAAAAATATTACACTCTTTGGGTATGCATGTGCCCGTACACTGCCTCCTGATATGTGTACGCGGGTATACTTGACTGCAAACATGCACATATGTGTGCATTGGCTATTGATATGCCTACGCATACATGCTGCAATTTTTTTCGAGAGGGGTCTTCCCTGCCCATATATTATTCGGGCGCGGAGGACCTATACACTGACCGAATACTGATAGGAATCTAGAATCTTAGTGTATATCGATATGAAATATCAATTATATGGGCAGGGAAGACCCCCTCAAAAAACAATTGTAGCATGTATGCGTACGCATATGAATAGCCAATGCACACATTTTTGCATGTTTGCAGCCAAGTATGCTCACGTACACATATCAGCAGGCAGTGTACGTGCACATGCATACCCAAAGATTGTATATTTCTAAAGATTAAAGTCCAAGACAAAATCATTACAAAGAAGAAAATCAAAAAAGAAGACAATGCCACCTCCATTGGCAGCCAAGACACAGTGTGCAAACTCTTCCAACATGCAATCAATACCCTAGAAAGAAGGGCTATAATGGCTACATAGCCTATAAAGCCTAGTACGCCTAAAAACTAGGTCCATGATCGAAAAGGAGAAAAAAAGAGGAAATAGTAGAGGAGCCTTCTCCTGGAAGCCATCCAAGAGGTGCTCGCTTGCCTATAAAAGGAGGAGTCTTGCTACGAAGAGAGACACCAGACGGAGAAGAACCAACCACAAATAGACCACAGAGCTGCAACTCAGCTAGCAAGCTCGTTCTCAGTAGTAGTAGTAGTAGTAGTAGTAGTAGTAGTACTAGTAGTAGTAGTAGTAGTATTTCCTCATCGTGTAATAAGAGCTACAATATTGAGAGCATTTGTAAGCTCGCGAAGGTAGTCAGAAGTTAATTTATTTTACCCTCGTGTAAACCTTCCGGGGGTTCCCGAAAGGGAAAACCATATGTAAATTATGTTGTGGAAATGATGTAGTTTCGTGTTTTCACTTGGCATTTTTAATTATGGATTTATGGGACGAGTTCTTATGCTAGGGATCCTATAGGAGAAATCTCTGTCGGTAGTTCTCTGTGTAGCCTATTTTGGCATTTGAATGAGAACCTTATGGTCATAAAGAAGTGTTCCCTTCGGATGGAACTACATGGGAAGACGATAGAAATTCACTCCATGAATTTGCAACTAAAAACATCAAGTAAACGAACTTAGCTACATCTAAAACAACAAAATGATAAATATGGTGAGTAGTGATTAGGATACTACACCACTGTGTACACCTCAGTCATCTTATTGGCCTCGACAGTCCCTCAAAAATCCTGCTAAATAAGCAAAATAATATAAAATCCTTCGTATTAAAAATAATATAAAAAGAAAATAAATAAAATCGTATTTACTTTTATAACTCGTATACGTAATCACATGTATTAACATTAAAATATGTATTTATATCCTAATATAGTTTAGTTTAATTATAAATAATTTAATTAAACCCTGATATTTTTTATATTTTTTTGCTTATTTTCCAGGAACTTTGAGGGGCTGTAGAGGCCAACAAGACGACTGAGGTGTACGCAGTGGTGTAATATACTACTAAGTACTCACTATATTTATCGTTATGTTGTTTTAGATGTAGCAAAGTTCGTTCACTTGATGTTTTAAGTTACAAATGGATTAAATTCCTATTGTCTTTCCACGCAGTTCCATTCTAAAGCAACACTTCTCTACCACCATAAGGTTCTCATTCAAATGCAATAATAGGCTACACAGAGAACTACCAGCAAAGTTTTCTCTTATAGGGTCCCTAGCATAAGAAATCGTCCCATAAATTCATAAATAAAAATACCAAGTGAAAACACGAAACGACATCATTTCCACAACATAATTTACATATGTTTTTCGAATGGTTTACTGAAGGGTAAAAGAAATTACCTTCTAACTACCTTCGCGAGCTTACAAATGCTCTCAATATTGTAGCTCTTATTACACGATGAAGAAGTACTACTACTACTACTACTACTACTACTACTACTACTACTACTGAGCAACGAGGTTGCTAGCTGAGTTGCAGCTCTCTGCTCTGTCTATGGCTGGTTCTTCTCCGTCTGGTGTCTCTCTTCGCAGCAAGACTCCTCCTTTTATAGGCAAGAGAGCACCTCTTCGATGGCTTCCGGGAGAAGTCTCCTCTATTATTTCCTCATTCTTTCTCCTTGTCCATCATGCACCTAGTTTTTAGGCCTTCTAGGCTTTATAGGCTTTGTAGCCATTATATCCCTTCTTTCTAGGGTATTGAGTGCATTTTGGAGGGGTTTGCACACCGTGTCTTGGCTGCAAATGGAGGTGGCATTGTCTTCTTTTTTGATTTTCTTCATCGTCATGATTTTGTCTTGTACTTTAATTTTCAGAAATATTACAATCTTTGGGTATGCATGTGCCCGTACACTGCCTGCTGATATACATGCTGCAATTTTTTTGAGGAGGGGGGGGGGGGGGTCTTCCCGTCCCATATATTATTCGGGCGCGGAGGACCTATACCCCGACGGAATACTGATAGGAATCTAGAATCTTAGTGTATATTGATATGAAATACCAATTATATGGGCAGTGAAGACCCCGCTAAAAAAATTATAGCATGTATGCGTACGCATATCAATAGCCAATGCAAACATATGTGCATGTTTGCCAAGTATGTCCACGTACACATACCAGCAGGCAGTGTACGTGCACATGCATACCCAACGATTGTAATATTTCTGAAGATTAAAGTCCAAGACAAAATAATGATGAAGAAGAAAATAAAAAAAGGAGACATTGTCACCTCCTATGGCAGCCAAAACACGGTGTGCAAACCATTCCAACATGCACTCAATATCCTAGAAAGAAGGTCTATAATGGCTACAAAGCCTATAAAGCCTAGAAGGCCTAAAAACTAGGTGCATGATGGACAATGAGTAAGAAGAAGGAAATAATAGAGGAGCCTTCTCCCGAAAGCCGTCCAAGAGGTGTGCTCTTGCCTATAAAAGGAGGAGTCTTGCTGCGAAGAGAGACACCAGACGGAGAAGAATAAGCCACAGATAGAGCAGAGAGCTGCAACTCAGCTAGCAAGCTCGTTGCTCAGCAGTAGTATTAGTATTGGTAGTAGTAGTAGTATTTCTTCGTCGTGTAATAAGAGATACAATATTGAGAGCATTTGTATGCTCGCGAAGATAGTTAGAAGGTAATTTCTTTTACCCTTGTGTAAACCTTTCGGGGGTTCCCGCAAGGGAATACCATATGTAAATTATGTTGTGGAAATGATGTAGTTTTGTGTTTTCACTTGGTATTTTTATTTATGGATTTATGAAACGAGCTCTTATGCTAGGGATCCTATAGGAAAAAACTCTGTCGGTAGTTCTTTGTGTAGCCTATTATGGCATTTGAAAGAGAACCTTATGGCCGTACAGAAGTGTTCCCTTCGGGTGGAACTGCCTGGGAAGACGATATGAATTTACTCCATAAATTTGCAACTAAAAACATCAAGTGAACGAACTTAGCTACATCTAAAACAACATAATGATAAATATGGTGAGTACTGAATATGAGGTCTTTGAAGTAAGGCACATCCTAGAAGCATGGCTTGTGAGTCCAGACGTGTTTTGAATTATACCCCTTGAAATAACGTGGATGCTCTGGATCAGGCTCGAGGGCGTTTAACTGAGCCAGGATCTGTTGGCCTGTGAACGCAGGTGGTGCCAAGTTTTTGACAACTTTACCTTTGGTAAAGTTCTTCTTGTCTTTTCTGAACTGATGGTCAGGATCCACGAACTGTCTATGCAAGTCAAAGCAAGAATACTTCCGACCCTCCTGCAACCAATGAAACTGAAGAGCTGCCTTGCATTGGGGGCACGGGAACCTTCCATGTACACACCATCCAGAGAATAGCGCATACGCTGGCAAGTCATGCATACAGTACATGTACCACACATGCATTTTGAAGTTTTCTTTTCTAACGGCATCGTATGTCTTGACCCCATTAGCCCAAGCTTCTTCCAATTCATCCTTAAGCGGTTGCAGGTACACATTCATATTCTTCCCTGGATAATTGGGCCCTGGAATTATCAACGTCATAAATACGTTCTTTCTTTGCATAATCTGCCCCGGGGGGGGGGGGGGGGAGATTGAGTGGAATGACAAATACAGGCCAACAACTGTATTGGGTTGTCGTCATGCCGAAGGGATTAAAACCATCCGTGGCGGCGCAGACTCGAGGATTCCTTGGATCTGCCGCTTTATCCTGATGCAATCCATCGAAATGTTTCCATGCTTCCCCATCCGATGTGTGTACCATCATGTTATTCCCATCCGCATCTAGTTCGGTTCTTTTGCCCAATTTGTGCCATGTCATCTGTCTGGCTGTCTCTTCGACCATGAAAAGACGTTGAAGTCTTGGTACGATTGGCATATACCAAAGAACACTAACTGCGATTTTGGTCTGCCTCTTCTCACCCATACCGTTGTCTACCACAAGATACCTGCAAGACTCGCAACTGGGACAATAGTCCAAGTGTGCGTACTCCTTCCTAAATAAGACACATCCTTTCTCACATGCATCTATCTTCTCATAGGGCATCTTAAGTACACGAAGTATTTTGTCCGACTGGTACAGGTTTGCAGGCATGACATGGCCTTTGGGTAGGAAGCGTCCAAATAGTGTCATCATCACGTCGTAGCATTCTCTTCCCAAGTTGAACTGAGCCTTCAGAGCCATTACTTGTGCAATTGCATCCAGCTGACAGAGCTCAGTGTGCTCATGGAGAGGACGTTTTGAAGACTCCAACATTTCATAAAAGGCCTTTGCAGATTCCTCCATCTCATCTTCCAAATCCCGAGAATCATCAAAGTCTTGCACCATGTCTTCGATCCCGGTACCATGCTCGTCCGTGCGACGACGGACCACCTCAGCTCTTGTGCGTTGTATAGACTCACCATGAAATGTCCACACCGTATAATTAGGCTTAAAGCCCCTCCTCTGCAGGTGTTTAATCATTACAGCCTCTGTCGTCTTTTTATAGTTGTCGCATCCAGGACAGGGGCAATAGTTTCTTTCCTGGCCATTTGCGAATGCGGCTTTCACAAATTCCTTTGTTTTTACAAACCATTCTTTCGTCATCTCTTTCTGACTAGGGTGTCCAGTATACATCCACGCACGATCACTCATCTTGCGTAGCTATTAAAGATAGAAGAAATATATTTATATATAATTTAGCATTTATATTCATCGGTTAATCAGGTTCGCCATTTTTATTACGTCCAGGCAACCTACACGCTAATAGGTAAAAATAGGTCCTAATCCCACCCGAGTATGTGTAGATTGGGTTCGTTTTCCCATGCTCTGCTCCGGATCCAACGCAAAATTTCGGCATCACCTCCCCGCTGTTCTCCTGATACACGTCTCCGCAATAAACAGAGAGGATGTGCATCCAGAGAACAACAGGGAGGCACTGACGAAATTCCGCATCGGATCTAGAGCACAACATACAGGAAAACAAACCCAATCTACACATACTCGGGCTGTCCATGGATAATGTTGGACAATTCGAAAGGATGGAGGTTATAAATATGCAAAGACATGCATATTTATAGATGTCGCCCTTTCGAACGGGAGACGCATACTGGTCACGCATACTCATGATTGAAGAAACCTATATATAGCTAGCAAGTTTCATCGGCACGAAGACCGGGACAGAGCAAATTAAGGGGGTAGGAGGAGAAGTCATTTGTGCTCACCAACAAACGTAGGAGCGGAGCTCGTCCAACGCACGTGGAGGTCGTCGAACAACTACACATTGAAATTCACTCGATGAGCACAAATATGATGTTTCTATAAGATAATCAAAAAATATGTGACCTAACTCTTATTTTCTTTTTTCTTTTTCCTCTTCTTCTTCTTCTTCTTATTTTATTTTTTATTTTTTCCTCTCATTCTTCTTCTCCTTCTTCTTCTTTTCTTCTCTTCTTCTTCTTCTTATTCTTCTTCTTATTCTTATTCTTCTTATTCTTCTTCTTATTTTCTTTTTTCTTTTTTCCTCTTATTCTTCTTCTCCTTCTTCTTCTTTTCTTCTTCTTCTCTTCTTCTTCTTCTTCTTCTTCTTCTTCTTATTCTTCTTCTTATTATTATTATTCTTATTTTCTTGTTTCTTTTTTCCTCTTATTCTTCTTCTCCTTCTTCTTGTTTTCTTCTTCTCTTCTTCTTCTTCTTCTTCTTCTTCTTCTTCTTCTTATTATTATTATTATTATTATTATTATTATTATTATTATTATTATTATTATTATTATTATTTCCCTCTTATTCTTCTCTTCCTCTCCTATTTTTCTTCTTCTTCTTCTTCTTTCTTCGCCTTCCCTTCCTTTTCCTTCTTCTTCTTCTATTTTTTTCTTCTCCTTTCTCCTTCTTCTTCTTATCCTTTCTCCTTCTTCTTCTTCTTCTCCTTTTCTCCTTTACTAAACAGGAAACTAACCTAACTAAACCTAAACTAAAAACCGAACCTAAACTAAACTAAAACTAAGCCAAAACCTCACTAAAACATATAACTAATTAAACAAAAACTATTAAAAAAAGAAGAAAAAAAACTAACCGAAGGAGGGCCGCAGGGGGAGGAGAGGCCGCAGGGGGAGGAGGGCAGCAGGGGGAGGAGGGGCACGGTGAGGGGCGCGAGGAGGGCGGCGGCGGTGGGGTGGGGCGCTGGGGTGGGGGTGGCGTCGTCGGCGGCGGCGGCGGGGCAGGGAGGCCGGAGGAGGGCACGGCGGCGGTGGTGGTATCGGGGGTGAGAGAGAGGGGTGTCGGGATGGAGGAGGGGGAGCAGGGCGGCGGTGGAGGAGGGTGCAGGGCGACCGGGGAGGAGGACGGGGCGCAAGGCGGCGGTGGAGGAGGGTGCAGGGTGGCCGGGGTGGAGGAGGGGGCGCAGGGCAGCGATGGAGGAGGGTGCAGGGCGGCCGGGCAGGAGGAGGGTGCAGGGCGGCGCAGGGAGGCCGGAGGAGGGCGCGGCGACGGTGGTGGTGTCGGGGGTGAGAGAGAGGGGTGTCGGGGTGGCCGTTAGGGGGAGAGAGAGGCGCGTGGGGGTGGGGCTAACGGCCGTTAGGGGGGCACCCTCTTTGCCGTCCGCCTCCCGACGGCACAGAGGAGAAAAGCGGACGACAAAGAAAGAGGCCGTTAGGGGGGAGAGAGGGGCTGCGGGGTGGGCCGCCCACCCTCTTTGCCGTCTGCCTGCATGCTCTTTGCCGTGAGCTGGCAGACAGCAAAGAGCTGGCTGATGGCAAATAGCACCTTTGGCATCAGCCTGCTCTTTGTCGTCTGGTTTCTGGTAGCTGATGGCAAAGAGGGTCTTTGCCATCAGCCAGCAGACGGCAAAGAAGCAGCAGATGGCAAATAACTGTTTTCGAGTAGTGCTTGTCATGAAGATGACCATAAGCTCTAAAACTCACAAAGAGAAACACCAAACAAGAACCAAGAAGTGTGATGCAAGGATGCAAATGGTTTGAGCTCTCAACGAACGATACGATCAAGCTACTCACTTGAGAGCCCCCCTTGACAGTACATCAATCTATCCTAAACAGAAAACCTATCAAGGGCAAACCTATACCTTGCACCTCGTCCTCTTGAGCTAGATGATGATGATCTTGGCTTCCTCAAGATGGACCACCTTTCTTGATTGTGTTGGCTTGATGAAGACTAGTTGGTTGCTCCCCCATACTCACTATGGGTGAGCCACTCTTCAGCATATCTTCACAAGTCCATTGCCACCACAATGGACGGCAAGCTTCAAGCATGATATCTTCGTGCTGATCCACTTGAACTTGCACACCGCAATCTTGATGACGATCACCACTTGACGTCATCCTTCATGTGTTGTATGAGATCTTAGTCTAGACGCAAGCCCGTGGGAGACACACCTAACCCCTCATAGAACTCTCACGAAGACCATGGGTTAGTACACAAACACGTAATAGACAATGCTTACCATACCATGGGATCACTTGATCCCTCTCGGTACATCTTGTATGCTTTGTGTGTTGATCATCTTGATTTACTCTTTGTCTGAGATCTTGATCAACCTTGTGTCTCTATGACCATTCTTTGGATAATACCTTGAATACCATCTTGGTCATAATATAAACTCCTTGAACCCAACAGATGGACTTCAAGAAGTGCCTATAGACAAATCCTATAAATATAACTTAAGGCAACCATTAGTCCATAGGAATTGTCATCAATTACCAAAACCACATATGGAGATATATGCTCTAACATTCTCCCCCATTTTGGTAATTGATGACAACCACTTCAAGAGAGTTTATATAAGGAAAATAAGCATAACCAAGCACACACATGCAAAGCAATAATGCATGCATACAAGATGTAAATGCTTATGCAATAAAAGCAAAACCCTCTAAGCATAACCAAACTAAACTCTCTAAACTTCTCCCCCATTGGCATCGATTGTCAAAATGGACAAAAAGTTTAGAAAGCCAATATAGTAGGCGGTCCTCCAAAAAGTGTGTACTCCTCAACAAATGAGTGCAGAGAAATACACATATACAATGATAAGAATTTGGAGGAAAACGAACTATATCGAGGACCCAAAGATTGCAAATAAAAGAATCGTATGCCACAAGGACATACAAAAATAGAGGCAATCAGTCAAAAGATACCAGATGGAACAAACAATCATATGGTCCTTCGAACCACATGAATAAAAGATATTATGATAAAAGCAACGGAGTGTTTTATCAAAACTAGAGAAGCTCCCCATGATTTGTGCACTAATAAGAGTTTTTTTATTCGATACAAGTGCACAAATAGGATCGTTGCTCCCCCAAAATTAGTAAAAACACACAACGAGTGCAAGAAGATAAATGAGACAATAAGCATATCACTTGCACAAAACAAATGGTTGAGCAACATGTAAAAGAAGCAACTTAAGAATAGGCTCAACCAAAATAATGTGTGTGAGTCATGGGAAAGCACTTGAGAAGACTAAGATAAGGATGAGCATTACTCATCAACATAGTCTTGATGAAATGAGACACAAAGTGCAAGACATATCATTCCCACGCACACATACTAGAAAATGGGTTCACAAGCTTACTAATAAACAAAATAAGAACCAACGCTTGTGCCAACCCATGGTGAAGATAGGAAATAAGAACCTTGTCAAGAGGAGGGATAGCAATCGAAATGGCAAAACCCTCATCAAGACAAGCATGAGGAAAAATAATCTTCACGGCCAAAGAGTGCATCAAGATGTAGGAAAATAAGATACACACTCAAGACAAATCCTTTCACGAAGCCACCAAAAACTGAAAAAGGAAATGCAACGGTGGACGTGAAAGAAAAGAGGATATCAATTAGAGATATAACTTCTCTCATGTGTAAAAGATTCTAAGTAGAAGACAATCATGATGATATATATCCACAAAGAAGGATGTACACATGAAATGGTTACAAGAAGGAACAAACAAGATATCCAAAAGGAATTGTCATCAATTACCAAAACCACATATGGAGATATATGCTCTAACACTAAGGCCATTAGTCGATGAACTTTTACAATTGTGAGATATAAAAGGTGTACATGTGTGGGATGAGCTCAAACAACAGGAATTTGACCTATGATCGTTGCTGTTTGTAACCATCAATGCTTGGACTGCTCTTAGTAACCTTTCAGGACACACAAACAAGGGATACAATACATGCATGCACTGTTTAGATGAGACTAGACGTATATATTTGGACAAATGTAAAAAAAGAATGTGAACCTTGGACATTGTTGATTTCTTTCGAGCACACATCCCTTAATAAAGAAAGGCAAGCATTGTTGTTGTCACCAGAACAATCAACACTGGTTGGTGGATTTTCTCTGTTTAAAACATGTAGTATTACCAAAACTGTGGATTTTCTCATGTGTTGGAGGACAAGATTGTTGGAAATGTGCCCGAGAGGCAAAAGTAAACTGGTAATTATTATATTTCCTAGTTCATGATAATCGTCTATTATTCATGCTATAATTGTATTAACCAGAAACCGTAATACATGTGTGAATATATAGATCACAATGTGTCCCTAGTGAGCCTCTAGTTGGCTAGCTCGTTGATCAATGGATGATCGTGGTTTCTTGATCATGGACATTGGATGTCATTGATAACGAGATCACATCATTGGGGAATGATGTGATGGACAAGACCCAATCCTAAGCATAACACTAGATCGTGTTGTTCGTTTGTTAAAGCTTTTCTAATGTCAAGTATCATTTCCTTGGACCGTCAGATTGTGCAACTCACAGATACCGTAGGGGTACTTTGGGTGTACCAAAACATCACAACGTAACTGGGTGATTATAAAGGTGCACTACGGGTATCACCGAAAGTGTCTGTTGAGTTGTACGAATCGAGACCAGGATTTGACACTCCGTGTGACGGAGAGGTATCTCTGGGCCCACTCGGTAATCCATCATCATATTGAGCTCAGTGTGACTAAGGGGTTAGACACGGGATGATGTGTTATGGAACGAGTAAAGATACTTGCCAGTAACGAGATTGAACAAGGTATAGGGATACCGACGATCGAATCTCGGGCAAGTATCATACCAATAGACAAAGGGAATTGCATACGGGATTGGTTGAATCCTTGACATCGTGGTTCATCCGATGAGATCATCGTGGAACATGTGGGAACCGACATGGATATCCAGACCCCGCTGTTGGTTATTGACCGGAGAGATGTCTCGGTCATGTCTGCATCTCTTCCGAACCCGTAGGGTCTACACACTTAAGGTTCGATGACTCCAGGGTTATAGGGAAATAGTGTACATGGTTACCGAAGGTTGTTCAGACTCCCGGATGAGATCCCGGACGTCATGAGGATCTTCGGAATGGTTCAGAGGTAGAGATTTATATATAGGAAGTGACATTTTGGACACCGAAAATGTTTAGGGCGTCACTGGTAACGTACCGGGACCACCGGAAGGGTTCCGGGGGTCCACCGGGAGGGGCCACCAGCCCAAAAGGCTAGCATGAGCCAAAAGGTGGAAGGGAACCAGCCCAGAGTGGGCTGGTATGCCTCCCACCTAGGGCCAAGGCGCAAGGAGAGGTGGAGGGGGGAAAACCCTAGGCGCAGGAGGGGCCCAAGGCCAATGTGGGTGCGTCACCCTTGAGCTTGCGTTGGTTTTTCCCTTGAAGAGGAAAGGGTGATGCAGCAAAGTAGAGATACGTATTTCCCTCAGTTTGAGAACCAAGGTATCAATCCAGTAGGAGTAAAAAGATGAGGCACCAATGCACCTGCGTAAAAACAAACAAACTTGCACCCAACGCGATAAAGGGGTTGTCAATCCCTTTACGATTACTTGCAAGGTGAGATCTGATAATAGGTAAATATAAATAAATAAATAAAAGTGCAGCAAGGTATTTTTGGTATTTTTCTATGTAGATCTGAATATACAATGTGTAAAATAGACCCGGGGGCCATAGTGTTCACTAGAGGCTTCTCTCATGATAGCAAGTATTACGGTGGGTGAACGAATTACTGTCGAGCAATTGATAGAATCGCGCAAAGTCATGATGATATCTAAGGCAATGATCATACATATAGGCATCACGTCTGAGACAAGTAGACTGATACATTCTGCATCTACTACTATTACTCCACACATCGACCGCTATCCAGCATGCATCTAGTGTATTAAGTTCATAACAAACTGAGTAACGCCTTAAGCAAGATAACATGATGTAGAGGGATAAATTCATGCAATATGATATAAACCCCATCTTTTTACCCTTGATGGCAACAACACGATGCGTGCCTCGCTACCCCTTCTGTCACTAGGTGAGGACACCGCATGGTATGAAGCCAAAACCAAGCACTTCTCCCATTGCAAGAATTATAGATCAAGTTGGCCAAACGAAACCCATAACTCCAAGAGAATTACAAGGATACGAAATCACGCATATAAGAAATTAGAGGAGACTCAAATAATATTCATAGATAAGCTGATCATAAATCCACAATTCATCGGATCTCAACAAACACACAACAAAAGGAAGTTACATCGGATAGATCTCCATGAAGATCATGGAGAACTTGTATTGAATATCCAAGAGAGAGAAGAAGCCATCTAGCTACTATCTATGGACCTGAAGGTCTGTGGTGAACTACTCACGCATCATCGGAGAGGCAATGGTGTTGATGAAGAAGCCCTCCATGTCCGAACCCCCCTCCGTCAGGGCACTAGAACGGTCCCTAGATGGGATCTCGCGGAAACAGAAGCTTGCGGCGGCGGAAAAGTATTTCCGTGGATCTCTCTGTTGGTTTTGGGATTTTAGGGAATTTATAGGCGAAAGAGGTAGGGCAAAGTAGGCAAGGGGGGCCCATGAGCCTGCTAGGCGCGCCCCCCTGGGGCGTGCCTAGGGGCTCGTGACCTCCCACGAGACCCCCTGCCTTGGTTCTCAAGTCTTCTGGGTATCTTCTATTATGGAAAAAATCACCCCGCATGTTTTATTCCGTTTGGACTCTGTTTAATATTCTTATCTGAAAAAGGTCAAAAACACGGAAAAAACAGAAACTGGCACTCGGCACTGAGTTAATAGGTTAGTCCCAAAAAATGATATAAAATGGCATATAAATGCATATAAGACATCCCAAGTTGATAATATAATAGCATGGAACAATCAAAAATTATAGATATGTTGGAGACGTATCACACCCCTCCTCTCCCTGCCCTGGCTGCCGCCCTCTGCCTAGATGGGGTTGCCGCACCCCTTAGGGGTGGGAACCCTAAGGGTTGGCACCTCCTCCCTGCCCCCCTATATATAGTGGAGGTTTTGGCCATTGGAGAACACACGAAAACTCTCTCTCGCGGCGCAGCCCTACCCCTCTCTATCCTCATCCTCCGCATAGCTTGGCGAAGCTCTACCGGAGAACCACGTAGCTCCACCGCCACCACGCCGTCGTGCTGCCGGAGCTCTCCCTCAAACCCTCCCTCCTCCTTGCTGGATCAAGGCGTGGGAGACGTCACCGGGTTGTACGTGTGTTGAACGCGGAGGTGCCGTAGTTCGGCACATAGATCGGAATTCACCGCAATCTGAATCGCTGCGAGTACGACTCCATCAACCGCGTTCATAGTAATGCTTCCGCTTAGTGATCTTCAAAGGTATGAAGATGCTCTATAACCTCTGTCGTTGCTGGTTTCTCCATAGATAGATCCTTGTATGGCGTAGGAATTTTTTTTGAAATTACTACGATCCCCAAGAGTGGCATCCGAGCCAAGGTTCTATGCGTAGATTCTATGCACGAGTAGAACACAAAAGTTGCGGTCGCTAATTTTTTCAATTTCTTGCCGTTACTAGTATTATCTTGATTTGGCTGCATCATGGGATAAAGCGGCCCGGACCGACTTTACACGTACTCTTACGTGAGACTGGTTCCACCGACACACATGCACTAGTTGCATAAGGTGGCTAGCGGGTTCCTGTCTCTCCCACTTTAGTCGGACCAGATTCGATGAAGAGGGTCCATATGAAGGGTAAATAGCATTGGCATATCAACGTTGTGGCTGTCATGTGGGTAAGAAATGTTCTTGCTAGAAACCCAAATCAGCCACGTAAAACTTGCAACAACAATTAGAGGACGTCTAACTTGTTTTTGCAGGGTATGCTATGTGATGTGATATAGCTAAAAGAATGTGATGTTACATGTGTGATGTATGAGATTGATCATGTTCTTGTAATAGGATTCACGACTTGCATGTCGATGAGTATGACAACCGGCAGGAGCCATAGGAGTTGTCTTAATTTATTGTATGAGATGCAACGCCATGTTGATTACTTTACTTTATAGCGAACGGTTAGCTATAGTAGTAGAAGTAATAGTTGGCGTGCCGACTCCATGGAGACACAATGATGGAGATCATGATGATGGAGATCATGGTGTTATACCGGTGATGATGATGATCACGGTGCCCCGAAGATGGAGATCCAAGGAGCAAGATGATAATGGCCATATCATGTCACTATACGATTGCATGTGATGTTTATCATGTTTTACATCTTATTGCTCAGAACGACGATAGCAAACATAAGATGATCCCTCATTAAAATTTCGAGATATGTATTCCCCTAAGTGTGCACGGTTGCGAAGGATCATTGTCTCGAAGCACCACGTGATGATCGGGTGTGATAGATTCTAACGTTCATATACAAAACACGCAAATCACTTTGGTTGACTCGATGAGCCTAGCATGTACAGACTGTTGGGGAACGTTGCATGGGAAACAAAAAAAAATTCCTACGCACACGAAGACCTATCATGGTGATGTCCATCTACGAGAGGAGATTAGATCTACGAACCCTTGTAGATCGCTCAGCGGGAAGTGTTAAGAAACGCGGTTGATGTAGTGGTACGTCTTCACGATCCGTCCCTCGAACCGTCCCACGATCCGTCCCGCGATCCGTCCCACGATCCGTTCCGATCCAGCGTCGAACGGACGGCACCTCCGCGTTTAGCACACGTACAGCTCGACGATGATCTCGGCCTTCTTGATCCAGCAAGGAAGACGAAGAAGTATATGGGTTCTCCGGCAGCGTGACGGCGCGTCGGTGTTGGTGATGATCTATTCCTGCAGGGCTCCGCCCGAGCTCCGCAGAAATCTAATCTAGAGGAAGAACTACGAGGTGTAGGTTTGAGTTGCACGTGGCAAATTTGTCTCAAATCAATCCTAAACCTCTAGTATATATAGGAGGAGCCAAGGGCTGGGGCAAAGCCCTAGGGCGCCAGCCAAGGAGGCCTCCTTGGGTCGGCCGACTTGGGGAAGGGAGGAGTCCTTCTCCAATCCCACTTGGATTAGGACTCCTTCCTTATTTTCCCACCTCTTTTGGATTTTCCACTTTTTCCTCATGGGCTTTCCTTAGATGACTTTGTCAGCCCATTATACCTTATTGTACATCCGTAAAGGTCCTACAAAATAAGCAAAATAATATAAACCACTTCCTATTAAAAATAATATAAAAATAAAATAAATAAAACCGTATTTATTTTAATAACTCGAATACGTAATCGCATATATAATCATTAAAATCTGAATTTCTAACCTAATATAGTTTAGGTTAATTATAAATAATTTAAATAACCCCGTATATTTTTTATATTATTTTATTTATTTTCCAGGATCTTTGAGGGGCTGTCAAGGCCAACAAGACGACTGAGGTGTACGAAGTGGTGTAATATCCTATTCAGTACTCACCATATTTATCATTATGTTGTTTTAGATGTAGCTAAGTTCGTTCGCTTGATGTTTTTAGTTGCAAATTTATGGACTAAATTCATATCGTCTTTCCAGGCAGTTCCACCCGAAGGGAACACTTCTCTACGACAATAAGATTCTCATTCAAATGCCATAATAGGCTACACAAAGAAGTACCGGCAAAGTTTTCTGCTATAGGATCCCTAGCATAAGAACTTGTCCCATAAATTCATAAATAAAAATACCAAGTGAAAACACGAAACTACATAATTTTCACAACATAATTTACATATGGTTTTCCCTGTCGGAAACCCTCGAAAGGTTTACACAAGGGTAAAAGAAATTACCTTCTAACTACCTTCGCGAGCTTACAAATGCTCTCAATATTGTAGCTCTTATTACACGATGAAGAAGTACTACCACCACCACGACTACTACTACTACTGTTGAGCAACGAGCCTGCTAGCTGAGTTGCAGCTCTTTGCTCTATCTGTGGATGGTTATTCTTCGCCTGATGTCTTTCTTCGCAGCTAGCAAGACTCCTCCTTTTATAGGCAAGAGAGCACCTCTTGGATGGCTTCCGGGAGAAGGCTCCTCTATTATTTCCTCCTTTCTCCTTGTCCATCTTGCACCTAGTTTTTAGGCCTTCTATTCTTTATAGGCTTTGTAGCCATTATAGCCCTTCTTTCTAGGCTATTGAGTGCATGTTGGAGGGGTTTGCACACCGTGTCTTGGCTGCAAATGGAGGTGGCATTGTCATCTTTTTTGATTTCCTTCATCGTCGTGATTTTGTCTTGGACTTTAATCTTCAGAAATATTACACTCTTTGGGTATGCATGTGCCCGTACACTGCCTCCTGATATGTGTACGCGGGTATACTTGACTGCAAACATGCACATATGTGTGCATTGCCTATTGATATGCCTACGCATACATGCTTCAATTTTTTTCGAGAGGGGTCTTCCCTGCCCATATATTATTCGGACGCGGAGGACCTATACACCGACCGACTAATGATAGGAATCTAGAATCTTAGTGTATATCGATATGAAATATCAATTATATGGGCAGGGAAGACCCCCTCAAAAACCAATTGTAGCATGTATGCGTACGCATATGAATAGCCAATGCACACATTTTTGCATGTTTGCAGCCAAGTATGCTCACGTACACATATCAGCAGGCAGTGTACGGGCACATGCATACCCAAAGATTGTATATTTCTGAAGATTAAAGTCCAAGACAAAATCATTACGAAGAAGAAAATCAAAAAAGAAGACAATGCCACCTCCATTGGCAGCCAAGACACAGTGTGCAAACTCTTCCAACATGCAATCAATACCCTAGAAAGAAGGGCTATAATGGCAACAAAGCCTATAAAGCCTAGTACGTCTAAAAACTAGGTCCATGATCGAAAAGGAGAAAAAAAGAGGAAATAGTAGAGGAGCCTTCTCCTGGACGCCATCCAAGAGGTGCTCTCTTGCCTATAAAAGGAGGAGTCTTGCTGCAAAGAGAGACACCAGACGGAGAAGAACCAACCACATATAGACGAGAGAGCTGCAACTGAGCTAGCAAGCTCGTTCTCAGTAGTAGTAGTAGTAGTAGTAGTAGTAGTAGTAGTAGTAGTAGTAGTAGTAGTAGTAGTAGTAGTACTAGTAGTATTTCCTCATCGTGTATTAAGAGCTACAATATTGAGAGCATTTATAAGCTCGCGAAGGTAGTCAGAAGTTAATTTATTTTACCCTCGTGTAAACCTTCCGGGGGTTCCCGAAAGGGAAAACCATATGTAAATTATGTTGTGGAAATGATGTAGTTTCGTGTTTTCACTTGGTATTTTTATTTTTGGATTTATGGGACGAGTTCTTATGCTAGGGATCCTATAGGAGAAAACTCTGTCGGTAGTTCTCTGTGTAGCCTAATATGGCATTTGAATGAGAACCTTATGGCCGTAGAGAAGTGTTCCCTTCGGATGGAACTGCATGGGAAGACAAGACGATAGAAATTTACTCCATGAATTTGCAACTAAAAACATCAAGTAAACGAACTTAGCTACATCTAAAACAACAAAATGATAAATATGGTGAGTACTGACTAGGATATTACACCACTGTGTACACCTCAGTCATCTTGTTGGCCTTGACAGCCCCTCACAGATCCAACAAAATAAGCAAAATAATATAAAACCCTTCGTATTAAAAATAATATAAAAAGAAAATAAATAAAATCGTATTTACTTTTATAACTCGTATACGTAATCACATGTATTAACATTAAAATCTGTATTTATAACCTAATATAGTTTAGTTTAATTATAAATAATTTAAATAATCCCGGATATTTTTTATATTATTTTGCTTATTTTCCAGGAACTTTGAGGGGCTGTCGAGGCCAACAAGACGACTGAGGTCTACGCGATGGTGTAATATCTTACTAAGTACTCACTATATTTATCGTTATGTTGTTTTAGATGTAGCAAAGTTTGTTCACTTGATGTTTTAAGTTGCAAATGGATTAAATTCCTATTGTCTTTCCACGCAGTTCCATTCTAAAGCAACACTTCTCTACCACCATAAGGTTCTCATTCAAATGCCATAATAGGCTACACACAGAACGACTAGCAAAGTTTTCTCTTATAGGGTCCCTAGCATAAGAAATCGTCCCATAAATTCATAAATAAAAATACCAAGTGAAAACACGAAACGACATCATTTCCACAACATAATTTACATATGTTTTCCGAATGGTTTACACAAGGGTAAAAGAAATTACCTTCTAACTACCTTCGCGAGCTTACAAATGCTCTCAATATTGTAGCTCTTATTACACGATGAAGAAGTACTACTACTACTAATACTACTACTACTACTACTGCTGAGCAACGAGCTTGCTAGCTGAGTTGCAGCTCTCTGCTCTGTCTATGGTTGGCTCTTCTCCGTCTGGTGTCTCTCTTCGCAGCAAGACTCCTCCTTTTATAAGCAAGAGAGCACCTCTTCGATGGCTTCCGGGAGAAGGCTCCTCTATTATTTCCTCATGCTTTCTCCTTGTCCATCATGCATCTAGTTTTTAGGCCTTCTAGGTTTTATAAGCTTTGTAGCCATTATATCCCTTCTTTCTAGGGTATTGAGTGCATTTTGGAGGGGTTTGCACACCGTGTCTTGGCTGCAAATGGAGGTGGCATTGTCTTCTTTTTTGATTTTCTTCATCTCATGATTTTGTCTTGGACTTTAATCTTCAGAAATGTTACAATCTTTGGGTATGCATGTGCCCGTACACTGCCTGCTGATATACATGCTCCAATGTTTTTGAGGAGGGGGGGGGGGTCTTCCCGTCACATATATTATTCGGGCGCGGAGGACCTATACACCGTCCGAATACTGATAGGAATCTAGAATCTTAGTGTATATTGATATGAAATGCAAATTATATGGGCAGTGAAGACCCCACTAAAAAAAATTATACCATGTACGCGTACGCATATCAATAGCCAATGCAAACATATGTGCATGTTTGCCAAGTATGACCACGTACATATACCAGCAGGCAGTGTACGTGCACATGCATACCCAACGATTGTAATATTTCTGAAGATTAAAGTCCAAGACAAAATAATGACGAAGAAGAAAATCAAAAAAGGAGACATTGTCACCTCCATTGGCAGCCAAAACACGATGTGCAAACCATTTCAACATGCACTCAATATCCTATAAAGAAGGTCTATAATGGCTACAAAGCCTATAAAGCCTAGAAGGCCTAAAAACTATGTGCATGATGGACAATGAGTAAGAAAAAAGAAATAATAGAGGAGCCTTCTCCCGAAAGCCGTTCAAGAGGTGCTCTCTTGCCTATAAAAGGAGGAGTCTTGCTGCGAAGAGAGACACCACACGGAGAAGAATAAGCCACAGATAGAGCAGAGAGCTGCAACTCAGCTAGCAAGCTCGTTGCTCAGCAGTAGTATTAGTATTAGTAGTAGTAGTAGTAGTATTTCTTCGTCGTGTAATAAGAGCTACAATATTGAGAGCATTTGTATGCTCGCGAAGATAGTTAGAAGGTAATTTCTTTTACCCTTGTGTAAACCTTTCGGGGTTCCCGAAAGGGAATACCATATGTAAATTATGTTATGGAAATGATGTAGTTTTGTGTTTTCACTTGGTATTTTTATTTATGGATTTATGGAACGAGATCTTATGCTAGGGATCCTATAGGAAAAAACTCTGCCGGTAGTTCTGTGTGTAGCCTATTATGGCATTTGAAAGAGAACCTTATGGCCGTACAGAAGTGTTCACTTCGGGTGGAACTTCCTGGGAAGACGATAGGAATTTACTCCATAAATTTGCAACTAAAAACATCAAGTGAACGAACTTAGCTACATCTAAAACAACATAATGATAAATATGATGAGTACTGAGTAGGATATTACACCACTGCGTACACCTCAGTCGTCTTGTTGGCCTCGATAGCCCTTCAAAGATCCTGCAAAATAAGCAAAATAATATAAAACAGTTCGTATTAAAAATAATATAAAAATAAAATAAATAAAACCGTATTTATTTTAATAACTCGTATACGTAATCACATATATGAACATTAAAAACTGAATTTATAACCTAACATAGTTTAGATTAATTATAAATAATATTAATAATCCTGTATATTTTTTATATTATTTTGTTTATTTTTCAGGATCTTTGAGGGGCTGTCGAGGCCAACAAGACGACTGAGGTGTACGAAGTGGTGTAATATCCTATTCAGTACTCACCATATTTATCATTATGTTGTTTTAGATGTAGCTAAGTTCGTTCGCTTGATGTTTTTAGTTGCAAATTTATGGACTAAATTCCTATCGTCTTACAGGCAGTTCAACCCGAAGGGAACACTTGTCTACGACAATAAGATTCTCATTCAAATGCCATAATAGGCTACACAAAGAAGTACCGGCAGAGTTTTCTACTATAGGATCCCTAGCATAAGAACTCGTCCCATAAATTCATAAATAAAAATATAAAGTGAAAACACGAAACTACATAATTTTCACAACATAAATTACATATGGTTTTCCCTGCCGGAAACCCTTGAAAGGTTTACACAAGGGTAAAAGAAATTACCTTCTAACTACCTTCGCGAGCTTACAAATGCTCTCAATATTGTAGCTCTTATTACACGATGAAGAAGTACTACCACCACCACGACTACTACTACTACTGGTGAGCAACGAGCTTGCTAGCTGAGTTGCAGCTCTTTGCTCTATCTGTGGATGGTTATTCTTCGCCTGATGTCTTTCTTCGCAGCTAGCAAGACTCCTCCTTTTATAGGCAAGAGAGCACCTCTTGGATGGCTTCCGGGAGAAGGCTCCTCTATTATTTCCTCCTTTCTCCTTGTCCATCTTGCACCTAGTTTTTAGGCCTTCTAGTTTTTATAGGCTTTGTAGCCATTATAGCCCTTCTTTCTAGGCTATTGAGTGCATGTTGGAGGGGTTTGCACACCGTGTCTTGGCTGCAAATGGAGGTGGCATTGTAATCTTTTTTGATTTCCTTCATCGTCGTGATTTTGTCTTGGACTTTAATCTTCAGAAATATTACACTCTTTGGGTATGCATGTGCCCGTACACTGCCTCCTTATATGTGTAGGCGGGTATACTTGACTGCAAACATGCACATATGTGTGCATTGGCTATTGATATGCCTACGCATACATGCTGCAATTTTTTTCGAGAGGGGTCTTCCCTGCCCATATATTATTCGGGCGCGGAGGACCTATACACCGACCGAATACTGATAGGAATCTAGAATCTTAGTGTATATCGATATGAAATATCAATTATATGGGCAGGGAAGACCCCCTCAAAAAACAATTGTAGCATGTATGCGTACGCATATGAATAGCCAATGCACACATTTTTGCATGTTTGCAGCCAAGTATGCTCACGTACACATATCAGCAGGCAGTGTACGGGCACATGCATACCCAAAGATTGTATATTTCTGAAGATTAAAGTCCAAGACAAAATCATTACAAAGAAGAAAATAAAAAAAGAAGACAATGCCACCTCGATTGGCAGCCAAGACACAGTGTGCAAACTCTTCCAACATGCAATCAATACCCTAGAAAGAAGGGCTATAATGGCTACAAAGCCTATAAAGCCTAGTACGCCTAAAAACTAGGTCCATGATCGAAAAGGAGAAAAAAAGAGGAAATAGTAGAGGAGCCTTCTCCTGGAAGCCATCCAAGAGGTGGTCGCTTGCCTATAAAAGGAGGAGCCTTGCTGCGAAGAGAGACACCAGACGGAGAAGAACCAACCACAAATAGACCAGAGAGCTGCAACTCAGCTAGCAAGGTCGTTCTCAGTAGTAGTAGTAGTAGTAGTAGTAGTAGTAGTAGTAGTAGTAGTAGTAGTAGTAGTAGTAGTAGTAGTAGTAGTAGTAGTAGTAGTAGTAGTAGTAGTAGTAGTATTTCCTCATCGTGTATTAAGAGCTACAATAGTGAGAGAATTTGTAAGCTCGCGAAGGTAGTCAGAAGTTAATTTATTTTACCCTCGTGTAAACCTTCCGGGGGTTCCCGAAAGGGAAAACCATATGTAAATTATGTTGTGGAAATGATGTAGTTTAGTGTTTTCACTTGGTATTTTTATTTATGGATTTATGGGACGAGTTCTTATGCTAGGGATCCTATAGGAGAAAACTCTGTCGGTAGTTCTCTGTGTAGCCTAATATGGCATTTGAATGAGAACCTTATGGCCATAGAGAAGTGTTCCCTTCGGATGGAACTGCATAGGAAGACGATAGAAATTTACTCCATGAATTTGCAACTAAAAACATCAAGAAAATGAACTTAGCTACATTTAAAACAACAAAATGATAAATATGGTGAGTACTGATTAAGATATTACACCACTGTGTACACCTCAGTCATCTTATTGGCCTCGACAACCCCTCAAAGATCCTGCAAAATAAGCAAAATAATATAAAACCCTTCGTATTGAAAATAATATAAAAAGAAAATAAATAAAATCGTATTTACTTTTATAACTCGTATACGTAATCACATGTATTAACATTAAAATCTGTATTTATGACCTAATATAGTTTAGTTTAATTATAAATAATTTAAATAATCCCGGATATTTTTATATTATTTTGCTTATTTTCCAGGAACTTTGAGGGATTGTCGAGGCCAACAAGACGACTGAGGTGTACGCAGTGGTGTAATATCCTACTAAGTACTCACTATATTTATCGTTATGTTGTTTTAGATGTAGCAAAGTTCGTTCACTTGATGTTTTAAGTTGCAAATGGATTAAATTCCTATTGTCTTTCCACGCAGTTCCATTCTAAAGCAACACTTCTCTACCACCATAAGGTTCTCATTCAAATGCCATAATAGGCTACACACAGAACGACCAGCAAGGTTTTCTCTTATAGGGTCCCTAGCATAAGAAATCGTCCCATAAATTCATAAATAAAAATACCAAGTGAAAACACGAAACGACATCATTTCCACAACATAATTTACATATGTTTTCCGAATGGTTTACACAAGGGTAAAAGAAATTACCTTCTTACTACCTTCGCGAGCTTACAAATGCTCTGAATATTGTAGCTCTTATTACACGATGAAGAAGTACTACTACTACTAATACTACTACTACTACTACTGCTGAGCAACGAGCTTGCTAGCTGAGTTGCAGCTCTCTGCTCTGTCTATGGTTGGCTCTTCTCCGTCTGGTGTCTCTCTTCGCAGCAAGACTCCTCCTTTTATAGGCAAGAGAGCACCTCTTCGATGGCTTCCGGGAGAAGGCTCCTCTATTATTTCCTCATTCTTTCTCCTTGTCCATCATGCACCTAGTTTTTAGGCCTTCTAGGTTTTATAAGCATTGTAGCCATTATATCCCTTCTTTTTAGGGTATTAAGTGCATTTTGGAGGGGTTTGCACACCGTGTCTTGGCTGCAAATGGAGGTGGCATTGTCTTCTTTTTTGATTTTCTTCATCTCATGATTTTGTCTTGGACTTTAATCTTCAGAAATGTTACAATCTTTGGGTATGCATGTGCCCGTACACTGCGTGCTGATATACATGCTGCAATTTTTTTGAGGAGGAGGGGGGGGGGGTCTTCCCGTCCCATATATTATTCGGGCGCGGAGGACCTATACACCTACCGAATACTGATAGGAATCTACAATCTTAGTGTATATTGATATGAAATGCAAATTATATGGGCAGTGAAGACCCCGCTAAAATTTTTTATTGCATGTACGCGTACGCATATCAATAGCCAATGCAAACATATGTGCATGTTTGCCAAGTATGTCCACGTACATATACTAGCAGGCAGTGTACGTGCACATGCATACCCAACGATTGTAATATTTCTGAAGATTAAAGTCCAAGACAAAATAATGACGAAGAAGAAAATCAAAAAAGGAGACATTGTCACCTCCATTGGCAGCCAAAACACTGTGTGCAAACCATTCCAACATGCACTCAATATCCTATAAAGAAGGTCTATAATGGCTACAAAGCCTATAAAGCCTAGAAGGCCTAAAAACTATGTGCATGATGGACAATGAGTAAGAAAAAGGAAATAATAGAGGAGCCTTCTCCCGAAAGCCGTCCAAGAGGTGCTCTCTTGCCTATAAAAGGAAGAGTCTTGCTGCGAAGAGAGACACCAGAGGGAGAAGAATAAGCCACAGATAGAGCAGAGAGCTGCAACTCAGCTAGCAAGCTCGTTGCTCAGCAGTAGTATTAGTATTAGTAGTAGTAGTAGTATTTCTTCGTCGTGTAATAAGAGCTACAATATTGAGAGCATTTGTATGCTCGCGAAGATAGTTAGAAGGTAATTTCTTTTACCCTTGTGTAAACCTTTCGGGGTTCCCGAAAGGGAATACCATATGTAAATTATGTTATGGAAATGATGTAGTTTTGTGTTTTCACTTGGTATTTTTATTTATGGATTTATGGAACGAGCTCTTATGCTAGGGATCCTATAGGAAAAAACTCTGCCGGTAGTTCTGTGTGTAGCCTATTATGGCATTTGAAAGAGAACCTTATGGCCGTACAGAAGTGTTCCCTTCGGGTGGAACTTCCTGGGAAGACGATAGGAATTTACTCCATAAATTTGCAACTAAAAACATCAAGTGAACGAACTTAGCTACAATCTAAAACAACATAATGATAAATATGATGAGTAGTTAGTAGGATATTACACCACTGCGTACACCTGAGTCGTCTTGTTGGCCTCGATAGCCCTTCAAAGATCCTGCAAAATAAGCAAAATAATATAAAACAGTTCGTATTAAAAATAATATAAAAATAAAATAAATAAAACCGTATTTATTTTAATAACTCGTATACGTAATCACATATATGAACATTAAAAACTGAATTTATAACCTAACATAGTTTAGATTAATTATAAATAATATTAATAATCCCGTATATTTTTTATACTATTTTGTTTATTTTTCAGGATCTTTGAGGGGCTGTCGAGGCCAACAAGACGACTGAGGTGTACGAAGTGGTGTAATATCCTATTCAGTACTCACCATATTTATCATTATGTTGTTTTAGATGTAGCTAAGTTCGTTCGCTTGATGTTTTTAGTTGCAAATTTATGGACTAAATTCCTATCGTCTTTCCAGGCAGTTCAACCCGAAGGGAACACTTGTCTACGACAATAAGATTCTCATTCAAATGCCATAATAGGCTACACAAAGAAGTACCGGCAGAGTTTTCTACTATAGGATCCCTAGCATAAGAACTCGTCCCATAAATTCATAAATAAAAATACCAAGTGAAAACACGAAACTACATAATTTTCACAACATAATTTACATATGGTTTTCTCTGCCGGAAACCCTCGAAAGGTTTACACAAGGGTAAAAGAAATTACCATCTAACTACCTTCGCGAGCTTACAAATGCTCTCAATATTGTAGCTCTTATTACACGATGAAGAAGTACTACCACCACCACGACTACTACTACTACTAGTGAGCAACGAGCTTGCTAGCTGAGTTGCAGCTCTTTGCTCTATCTGTGGATGGTTATTCTTCGCCTGATGTCTATCTTCGCAGCTAGCAAGACTCCTCCTTTTATAGGCAAGAGAGCACCTCTTGGATGGCTTCCGGGAGAAGGCTCCTCTATTATTTCCTCCTTTCTCCTTGTCCATCTTGCACCTAGTTTTTAGGCCTTCTAGTCTTTATAGGCTTTGTTATCATTATAGCCCTTCTTTCTAGGCTATTGAGTGCATGTTGGAGGGGTTTGCACACCGTGTCTTGGCTGCAAATGGAGGTGGCATTGTAATCTTTTTTGATTTCCTTCATCGTCGTGATTTTGTCTTGGACTTTAATCTTCAGAAATATTACACTCTTTGGGTATGCATATGCCCGTACACTGCCTCCTTATATGTGTACGCGGGTATACTTGACTGCAAACATGCACATATGTGTACATTGGCTATTGATATGCCTACGCATACATGCAGCAATTTTTTTCGAGAGGGGTCTGCCCTGCCCATATATTATTCAGGCCCGGAGGACCTATACACCGACCGAATACTGATAGGAATCTAGAATCTTAGTGTATATCGATATGAAATATCAATTATATGGGCAGGGAAGACCCCCTCAAAAAACAATTGTAGCATGTATGCGTACGCATATGAATAGCCAATGCACACATTTTTGCATGTTTGCAGCCAGGTATGCTCACGAACACATATCAGCAGGCAGTGTACGGGCACATGCATACCCAAAGATTGTATATTTCTGAAGATTAAAGTACAAGACAAAATCATTACAAAGAATAAAATAAAAAAAGAAGACAATGCCACCTCAATTGGCAGCCAAGACACAGTGTGCAAACTCTTCCAACATGCAATCAATACCCTAGAAAGAAGGGCTATAATGGCTACAAAGCCTATAAAGCCTAGTACGCCTAAAAACTAGGTCCATGATCGAAAAGGAGAAAAAAAGAGGAAATAGTAGAGGAGCCTTCTCCTGGAAGCCATCCAAGAGGTGGTCGCTTGCCTATAAAAGGAGGAGCCTTGCTGCGAAGAGAGACACCAGACGGAGAAGAACCAACCACAAATAGACCAGAGAGCTGCAACTCAGCTAGCAAGCTCGTTCTCAGTAGTAGTAGTAGTAGTAGTAGTAGTAGTAGTAGTAGTAGTAGTACTATTTTCTCATCGTGTATTAAGAGCTACAATATTGAGAGCATTTGTAAGCTCGCGAAGGTAGTCAGAAGTTAATTTATTTTACCCTCGTGTAAACCTTCCGGGGGTTCCCGAAAGGGAAAACCATATGTAAATTATGTTGTGGAAATGATGTAGTTTCGTGTTTTCACTTGGTATTTTTATTTATGGATTTATGGGACGAGTTCTTATGCTAGGGATCCTATAGGAGAAAACTCTGTCGGTAGTTCTCTGTGTAGCCTAATATGGCATTTGAATGAGAACCTTATGGCCGTAGAGAAGTGTTCCCTTCGGATGGAACTCCATGGGAAGACGATAGAAATTTACTCCATGAATTTGTAACTAAAAACATCAAGTAAACGAACTTAGCTACATCTAAAACAACAAAATGATAAATATGGTGAGTACTGATTAGGATATTACACCACTGTGTACACCTCAGTCATCTTATTGGCCTCGACAGCCCCTCAAAGATCCTGCAAAATAAGCAAAATAATATAAAACCCTTCGTATTGAAAATAATATAAAAAGAAAATAAATAAAATCGTATTTACTTTTATAACTCGTATACGTAATCACATGTATTAACATTAAAATCTGTATTTATAACCTAATATAGTTTAGTTTAATTATAAATAATTTAAATAATCCCGGATATTTTTTATATTATTTTGCTTATTTTCTAGGAAATTTGAGGGGCTGTCGAGGCCAACAAGACGACCGAGGTGTACGCAGTGGTGTAATATCCTACTAAATACTCAATATATTTATCGTTATGTTGTTTTAGATGTAGCAAAGTTCGTTCACTTGATGTTTTAAGTTGCAAATGGATTAAAATCATATTGTCTTTCCACGCAGTTCCATTCTAAAGCAACACTTCTCTACCACCATAAGGTTCTCATTCAAATGCCATAATAGGCTACACACAGAACTATCAGCAAAGTTTTCTCTTATAGGGTCCCTAGCATAAGAAATCGTCCCATAAATTCATAAATAAAAATACCAAGTGAAAACACGAAACGACATCATTTCCATAACATAATTTACATATGTTTTCCGAATGGTTTACACAAGGGTAAAAGAAATGTAATTACCTTCTCACTACCTTCGCGAGTTTACAAATGCTCTCAATATTGTAGCTCTTATTACACGATGAAGAAGTACTACTACTACTAATACTACTACTACTACTGCTGAGCAACGAGCTTGCTAGCTGAGTTGCAGCTCTCTGCTCTGTCTATGGCTGGTTCTTCTCCGTCTGGTGTCTCTCTTCGCAGCAAGACTCCTTCTTTTATAGGCAAGAGAGCACCTCTTCGATGGCTTCCGGGAGAAGCTCCTCTATTATTTCCTCATTCTTTCTCCTTGTCCATCATGCACCTAGTTTTTAGGCCTTCTAGGTTTTATAAGCTTTGTAGCCATTATATCCCTTCTTTCTAGGGTATTGAGTGCATTTTGGAGGGGTTTGCACACCGTGTCTTGGCTGCAAATGGAGGTGGCATTGTCTTCTTTTTTGATTTTCTTCATCTCATGATTTTGTCTTGGACTTTAATCTTCAGAAATATTACAATCTTTGGGTATGCATGTGCCCGTACACTGCCTGCTGATATACATGCTGCAATTTTTTTGAGGAGGGGGCGGGGGGTCTTCCCGACCCATATATTATTCGGGCGCGGAGGACCTATACACCGACCGAATACTGATAGGAATCTAGAATCTTAGTGTATATTGATATGAAATGCAAATTATATGGGCAGTGAAGACCCCGCTAAAAAAAATTATAGCATGTACGCGTACGCATATCAATAGCCAATGCAAACATATGTGCATGTTTGCCAAGTATGTCCACGTACATATACCAGCAGGCAGTGTACGTGCACATGCATACCCAACGATTGTAATATTTCTGAAGATTAAAGTCCAAGACAAAATAATGACGAAGAAGAAAATCAAAAAAGGAGACATTGTCACCTCCATTGGCAGCCAAAACACTGTGTGCAAACCGTTCCAACATGCACTCAATGTCCTAGAAAGAAGGTCTATAATGGCTACAAAGCCTATAAAGCCTAGAAGGCCTAAAAACTAGGTGCATGATGGACAATGAGTAAGAATAAGGGAATAATAGAGGAGTCTTCTTCCGAAAGCCGTTCAAGAGGTGCTCTCTTGCCTATAAAAGGAGGAGTCTTGCTGCGAAGAGAGACACCAGACGGAGAAGAATAAGCCACAGATAGAGCAGAGAGCTGCAACTCAGCTAGCAAGCTCGTTGCTCAGCAGTAGTATTAGTATTATTAGTAGTAGTATTTCTTCGTCGTGTAATAAGAGCTACAATATTGAGAGCATTTGTATGCTCGCGAAGATAGTTAGAATGTAATTTCTTTTACCCTTGTGTAAACCTTTCGGGGGTTCCCGAAAGGGAATACCATATGTAAATTATGTTATGGAAATGATGTAGTTTTGTGTTTTCACTTGATATTTTTATTTATGGATTTATGGAACGAGCTCTTATGCTAGGGATCCTATAGGAAAAAACTCTGCCGGTAGTTCTGTGTGTAGCCTATTATGGCATTTGAAAGAGAACCTTATGGCCGTACAGAAGTGTTCCCTTCGGGTGGAACTTCCTGGGAAGACGATAGGAATTTACTTCATAAATTTGCAACTAAAAACATCAAGTGAACGAACTTAGCTACAATCTAAAACAACATAATGATAAATATGATGAGTAGTTAGTAGGATATTACACCACTGCGTACACCTGAGTCGTCTTGTTGGCCTCGATAGCCCTTCAAAGATCCTGCAAAATAAGCAAAATAATATAAAACAGTTCGTATTAAAAATAATATAAAAATAAAATAAATAAAACCGTATTTATTTTAATAACTCGTATACGTAATCACATATATGAACATTAAAAACTGAATTTATAACCTAACATAGTTTAGATTAATTATAAATAATATTAATAATCCCGTATATTTTTTATACTATTTTGTTTATTTTTCAGGATCTTTGAGGGGCTGTCGAGGCCAACAAGACGACTGAGGTGTACGCAGTGGTGTAATATCGTACTAAGTACTCACTATATTTATCGTTATGTTGTTTTAGATGTAGCAAAGTTCGTTCACTTGATATTTTAAGTTGCAAATGGATTAAATTCCTATTGTCTTTCCACGCAGTTCCATTCTAAAGCAACACTTCTCTACCACCATAAGGTTCTCATTCAAATGCCATAATAGGCTACACACAGAACGACCAGCAAAGTTTTCTCTTATAGGGTCCCTAGCATAAGAAATCGTCCCATAAATTCATAAATAAAAATACCAAGTGAAAACACGAAACGACATCATTTCCACAACATAATTTACATATGTTTTCCGAATGGTTTACACAAGGGTAAAAGAAATTACCTTCTAACTACCTTCGCGAGCTTACAAATGCTCTCAATATTGTAGCTCTTATTACACGATGAAGAAGTACTACTACTACTAATAATACTACTACTACTACTGCTGAGCAACGAGCTTGCTAGCTGAGTTGCAGCTCTCTGCTCTGTCTATGGTTGGTTCTTCTCCGTCTGGTGTCTCTCTTCGCAGCAAGACTCCTCCTTTTAGAAGCAAGAGAGCACCTCTTCGATGGCTTCCGGGAGAAGGCTCCTCTATTATTTCCTCATTCTTTCTCCTTGTCCATCATGCACCTAGTTTTTAGGCCTTCTAGGTTTTATAAGCTTTGTAGCCATTATATCCCTTCTTTCTAGGGTATTAAGTGCATTTTGGAGGGGTTTGCACACCGTGTCTTGGCTGCAAATGGAGGTGGCATTGTCTTCTTTTTTGATTTTCTTCATCTCATGATTTTGTCTTGGACTTTAATCTTCAGAAATGTTACAATCTTTGGGTATGCATGTGCCCATACACTGCCTGCTCATATACATGCTGCAATTTTTTTGAGGAGGAGGGGGGGGGGGTCTTCCCGACCCATATATTATTCGGGCGCGGAGGACCTATACACCGACCGAATACTGATAGGAATCTAGAATCTTAGTGTATATTGATATGAAATGCAAATTATATGGGCAGTGAAGACCCCGCTAAAAAAATTATAGCATGTACGCGTACGCATATCAATAGCCAATGCAAACATATGTGCTTGTTTGCCAAATATGTCCACGTACATATAACAGCAGGCAGTGTACGTGCACATGCATACCCAACGATTGTAATATTTCTGAAGATTAAAGTCCGAGACAAAATAATGACGAAGAAGAAAATCAAAAAAGGAGACATTGTCACCTCCATTGACAGCCAAAACACTGTGTGCAAACCGTTCCAACATGCACTCAATGTCCTAGAAAGAAGGTCTATAATGGCTACAAAGCCTATAAAGCCTAGAAGGCCTAAAAACTAGGTGCATGATGGACAATGAGTAAGAATAAGGGAATAATAGAGGAGTGTTCTTCCGAAAGCCGTCCAAGAGGTGCTCTCTTGCCTATAAAAGGAGGAGTCTTGCTGCGAAGAGAGACACCAGACGGAGAAGAATAAGCCACAGATAGAGCAGAGAGCTGCAACTCAGCTAGCAAGCTCGTTGCTCAGCAGTAGTATTAGTATTAGTAGTAGTAGTATTTCTTCGTCGTGTAATAAGAGCTACAATATTGAGAGCATTTGTATGCTCGCGAAGATAGTTAGAATGTAATTTCTTTTACCCTTGTGTAAACTTTTCGGGGGTTCCCGAAAGGGAATACCATATGTAAATTATGTTATGGAAATGATGTTGTTTTGTGTTTTCACTTGGTATTTTTATTTATGGATTTATGGAACGAGCTCTTATGCTAGGGATCCTATAGGAAAAAACTCTGCCGGTAGTTCTGTGTGTAGCCTATTATGGCATTTGAAAGAGAATCTTATGGCCGTACAGAAGTGTTCCCTTCGGGTGGAACTTCCTGGGAAGACGATAGGAATTTACTCCATAAATTTGCAACTAAAAACATCAAGTGAACGAACTTAGCTACATCTAAAACAACATAATGATAAATATGATGAGTACTGAGTAGGATATTACACCACTGCGTACACCTCAGTCGTCTTGTTGGCCTCGATAGCCCTTCAAAGATCCTGCAAAATAAGCAAAATAATATAAAACAGTTCGTATTAAAAATAATATAAAAATAAAATAAATAAAACCGTATTTATTTTAATAACTCGTATACGTAATCACATATATGAACATTAAAAACTGAATTTATAACCTAACATAGTTTAGATTAATTATAAATAATATTAATAATCCCGTATATTTTTTATACTATTTTGTTTATTTTTCAGGATCTTTGAGGGGCTGTCGAGGCCAACAAGACGACTGAGGTGTACGAAGTGGTGTAATATCCTATTCAGGACTCACCATATTTATCATTACGTTGTTTTAGATGTAGCTAAGTTCGTTCGCTTGATGTTTTTAGTTGCAAATTTATGGACTAAATTCCTATCGTCTTTCCAGGCAGTTCCACCCGAAGGGAACACTTCTCTACGACAATAAGATTCTCATTCAAATGCCATAATAGGCTACACAAAGAAGTACCGGCAGAGTTTTCTACTATAGGATCCCTAGCATAAGAACTCGTCTCATAAATTCATAAATAAAAATACCAAGTGAAAACACGAAACTACATAATTTTCACAACATAATTTACATATGGTTTTCCCTGCCGGAAACCCTCGAAAGGTTTACACAAGGGTAAAAGAAATTACCTTCTAACTACCTTCGCGAGCTTACAAATGCTCTAAATATTGTAGCTCTTATTACACGATGAAGAAGTACTACCACCACCACGACTACTACTACTACTGGTGAGCAACGAGCTTGCTAGCTGAGTTGCAGCTCTTTGCTCTATCTGTGGATGGTTATTCTTCGCTTGATGTCTTTCTTCGCAGCTAGCAAGACTCCTCCTTTTATAGGCAAGAGAGCACCTCTTGGATGGCTTCCGGGAGAAGGCTCCTCTATTATTTCCTCCTTTCTCCTTGTGCATCTTGCACCTAGTTTTTAGCCCTTCTAGTCTTTATAGGCTTTGTAGCCATTATAGCCCTTCTTTCTAGGCTATTGAGTGCATGTTAGAGGGGTTTGCAGACCGTGTCTTGGCTGCAAATGGAGGTGGCATTGTCATCTTTTTTGATTTCTTTCATCGTCGTGATTTTGTCTTGGACTTTAATCTTCAGAAATATTATACTCTTTGGGTATGCATATGCCCGTACACTGCCTCCTTATATGTGTACGCGGGTATACTTGACTGCAAACATGCACATATGTGTGCATTGGCTATTGATATGCCTACGCGTACATGCTGCAATTTTTTTCGAGAGGGGTCTTCCCTGCCCATATATTATTCGGGCGCGGAGGACCTATACACCGACCGAATACTGATAGGAATCTAGAATCTTAGTGTATATCGATATGAAATATCAATTATATGGGCAGGGAAGACCCCCTCAAAAAACAATTGTAGCATGTATGCGTACGCATATGAATAGCAAATGCACACATTTTTGCATGTTTGCAGCCAAGTATGCTCACGTACACATATCAGCAGGCAGTGTACAGGCACATGCATACCCAAAGATTGTATATTTCTGAAGATTAAAGTCCAAGACAAAATCATTACAAAGAATAAAATAAAAAAAGAAGACAATGCCACCTCCATTGGCAGCCAAGACACAGTGTGCAAACTCTTCCAACATGCAATCAATACACTAGAAAGAAGGGCTATAATGGCTACAAAGCCTATAAAGCCTAGTACGTCTAAAAACTAGGTCCATGATCGAAAAGGAGAAAAAAAGAGGAAATAGTAGAGGAGCCTTCTCCTGGAAGCCATCCAAGAGGTGCTCGCTTGCCTATAAAAGGAGGAGTCTTGCTGCGAAGAGAGACACCAGACGGAGAAGAACCAACCACAAATAGACCAGAGAGCTGCAACTCAGCTAGCAAGCTCGTTCTCAATAGTAGTAGTAGTAGTAGTAGTAGTAGTAGTAGTAGTACTAGTAGTATTTCCTCATCGTGTATTAAGAGCTACAATATTGAGAGCATTTGTAAGCTCGCGAAGGTAGTCAGAAGTTAATTTATTTTACCCTCGTGTAAACCTTCCGGGGGTTCCCGAAAGGGAAAACCATATGTAAATTATGTTATGGAAATGATGTAGTTTCGTGTTTTCACTTGGTATTTTTATTTATGGATTTATGGGACGAGTTCTTATGCTAGGGATCCTATAGGAGAAAACTCTGTCGGTAGTTCTCTGTGTAGCCTAATATGGCATTTGAATGAGAACCTTATGGCCGTAGAGAAGTGTTCCCTTCGGATGGAACTCCATGGGAAGACGATAGAAATTTACTCCATGAATTTGCAACTAAAAACATCAAGTAAACGAACTTAGCTACATCTAAAACAACAAAACGATAAATATGGTGAGTACTGACTAGGATATTACACCACTGTGTACACCTCAGTCATCTTGTTGGCCTTGACAGCCCCTCAAAGATCCAACAAAATAAGCAAAATAATATAAAACCCTTCGTATTAAAAATCATATAAAAAGAAAATAAATAAAATCGCATTTACTTTTATAACTCGTATACGTAATCACATGTATTAACATTAAAATCTGTATTTATAACCTAATATAGTTTTGTTTAATTATAAATAATTTAAATAATCTCGGATATTTTTTATATTATTTTGCTTATTTTCCAGGAACTTTGAGGGGCTGTCGAGGCCAACAAGACGACTGAGGTGTACGCAGTGGTGTAATATCCTACTAAGTACTCATTATATTTATCGTTATGTTGTTTTAGATGTAGCAAAGTTTGTTCACTTGATGTTTTAAGTTGCAAATGGATAAAATTCCTATTGTCTTTCCACGCAGTTCCATTCTAAAGCAACACTTCTCTACCACCATAAGGTTCTCATTCAAATGCCATAATAGGCTACACACAGAACTACCAGCAAAGTTTTCTCTTATAGGGTCCCTAGCATAAGAAATCGTCACATAAATTCATAAATAAAAATACCAAGTGAAAACACGAAACGACATCATTTCCACAACATAATTTACATATGTTTTCCGAATGGTTTACACAAGGGTAAAAGAAATTACCTTCTAACTACCTTCGCGAGCTTACAAATGCTCTCAATATTGTAGCTCTTATTACACGATGAAGAAGTACTACTACTACTAATACTACTACTACTACTACTGCTGAGCAACGGGCTTGCTAGCTGAGTTGCAGCTCTCTGCTCTGTCTGTGGCTGGTTCTTCTCCGTCAGGTGTCTCTCTTCGCAGCAAGACTCCTCCTTTTATAGGCAAGAGAGCACCTCTTCGATGGCTTCCGGGAGAAGGCTCCTCTATTATTTCCTCATTCTTTCTTCTTGTCCATCATGCACCTAGTTTTTAGGCCTTCTAGGTTTTATAAGCTTTGTAGCCATTATATCCCTTCTTTCTAGGGTATTGAGTGCATTTTGGAGGGGTTTGCACACCGTGTCTTGGCTGCAAATGAAGGTGGCATTGTCTTCTTTTTTGATTTTCTTCATCTCATGATTTTGTCTTGGACTTTAATCTTCAGAAATATTACAATCTTTGGGTATGCATGTGCCCGTACACTGCCTGCTGATATACATGCTGCAATTTTTTTGAGGAGGAGGGGGGGTCTTCCCGTCCCATATATTATTCGGGCGCGGAGGACCTATACACCGACCGAATACTGATAGGAATCTAGAATCTTAGTGTATATTGATATGAAATGCAAATTATATGGGCAGTGAAGACCCCGCTAAAAAAATTATAGCATGTACGCGTACGCATATCAATAGCCAATGCAAACATATGTGCATGTTTGCCAAGTATGTTCACGTACATATACCAGCAGGCAGTGTACGTGCACATGCATACCCAGCGATTGTAATATTTCTGAAGATTAAAGTCCAAGACAAAATAATGACGAAGAAGAAAATCAAAAAAGGAGACATTGTCACCTCCATTGGCAGCCAAAACACGGTGTGCAAACCGTTCCAACATGCACTCAAAGTCCTAAAAAGAAGGTCTATAATGGCTACAAAGCCTATAAAGCCTAGAAGGCCTAAAAACTATGTGCATGATGGACAATGCGTAAGAATAAGGGAATAATAGAGGAGCCTTCTCCCGAAAGCCGTCCAAGAGTTGCTCTCTTGCCTATAAAAGGAGGAGTCTTGCTGCGAAGAGAGACACCAGACGGAAAAGAATAAGCCACAGATAGAGGAGAGAGCTGCAACTCAGCTAGCAAGCTCGTTGCTCAGCAGTAGTATTAGTATTAGTAGTAGTAGTATTTCTTCGTCGTGTAATAAGAGCTACAATATTGAGAGCATTTGTATGCTCGCGAAGATAGTTAGAAGGTAATTTCTTTTACCCTTGTGTAAACCTTTCGGGGGTTCCCGAAAGGGAATACCATATGTAAATTATGTTATGGAAATGATGTTGTTTTGTGTTTTCACTTGATATTTTTATTTATGGATTTATGGAACGAGCTCTTATGCTAGGGATCCTATAGGAAAAAACTCTGCCGGTAGTTCTGTGTGTAGCCTATTATGGCATTTGAAAGAGAACCTTATGGCCGTACAGAAGTGTTCCCTTCGGGTGGAACTTCCTGGGAAGACGATAGGAATTTACTCCATAAATTTGCAACTAAAAACATCAAGTGAACGAACTTAGCTACATCTAAAACAACATAATGATAAATATGATGAGTACTGAGTAGGATATTACACCAGTGCGTACACCTCAGTCGTCTTGTTGGCCTCGATAGCCCTTCAAAGATCCTGCAAAATAAGCAAAATAATATAAAACAGTTCGTATTAAAAATAATATAAAAATAAAATAAATAAAACCGTATTTATTTTAATAACTCGTATACGTAATCACATATATGAACATTAAAAACTGAATTTATAACCTAACATAGTTTAGATTAATTATAAATAATATTAATAATCCCGTATATTTTTTATATTATTTTGTTTATTTTTCAGGATCTTTGAGGGGCTGTCGAGGCCAACAAGACGACTGAGGTGTACTAAGTGGTGTAATATCCTATTCAGTACTCACCATATTTATGATTATGTTGTTTTAGATGTAGCTAAGTTCGTTCGCTAGATGTTTTTAGTTGCAAATTTATGGATTAAATTCATATCGTCTTTCCAGGCAGTTCCACCCGAAGGGAACACTTCTCTACGACAATAAGATTCTCATTCAAATGCCATAATAGGCTACACAAGAAGTACCGGCAGAGTTTTCTTCTATAGGATCCTAGCATAGGAACTCGTCCCATAAATTCATAAATAAAAATACCAAGTGAAAACACGAAACTACATAATTTCCACAACATAACTTACATATGGTTTTCCCTGTCGGAAACCCTCGAAAGGTTTACACAAGGGTAAAAGAAATTACCCTCTAACTACCTTCGCGAGCTTACAAATGCTCTCAATATTGTAGCTCTTATTACACGATGAAGAAGTACTACTACTACTACTGGTGAGCAACGAGCTTGCTAGCTGAGTTGCAGCTCTTTGCTCTATCTGTGGCTGGTTCTTCTTCGTCTGGTGTCTTTCTTCGTAGCTAGCAAGACTCCTCCTTTTATAGGCAAGAGAGCACCTCCTGGATGGCTTCCGGGAGAAGGCTCCTCTATTATTTCCTCCTTTCTCCTTGTCCATCTTGCACCTAGTTTTTAGGCCTTCTAGTCTTTATAGGCTTTGTAGCCATTATAGCCCTTCTTTCTTGGGTATTGAGTGCATGTTGGAGGGTTTGCACACCGTGTTTTGGCTGCAAGTGGAGGTGGCATTGTCTTCTTTTTTGATTTTCTTCATCGTCATGATTTTGTCTCGGACTTTAATCTTTAGAAATATTAGGGTATGCATTTGCCCATACACTGCCTGCTGATATGTGTACGCGGGCATACTTGACTGCAAACATGCACATATGTGTGCTTTGGCTATTGATATGTGTACGCATACATGCTGCAATTTTTTTCAAGAGGGGTATTCCCTGCCCATATATTATTCGGGCACGGAGGATCTATACCCCAACCGAATACTGATAGGAATCTAGAATCTTAGTGTATATCGATATGAAATATCAGTTATATGAGCAGGGAAGACCGCCTCAGAAAACAATTGTAGCATATATGCGTACGCATATGAATAGCCAACGCACACATATGTGCATGTTTGCAGCCAAGTATGCTCGCGTACACATATCAGCAGGCAGTGTACGGGCACATCCATACCCAAAGATTGTATATTTCTGAAGATTATAGTCCAAGATAAAATCATGACGAAGAAGAAAATCAAAAAAGAAGACAATGTCACATCCATTGGCAGCCAAAACACGGTGTGCAAACTCTTCCAACATGCACTGAATACCGTAGAAAGAAGGACTATAATGGCTACAAAGCCTATAAAGCCTAGAACGCCTAAAAACTAGGTCCATGATCGAAAAGGAGAAAAAAGGAGGAAATAGTAGAGGAGCCTTCTCCTGAAAGCCATCCAAAAGGTGCTCTCTCGCCTATAAAAGGACGAGTCTTGTTGCGAAGAGAGACACCAGACGGAGAAGAACCAGCCACAGATAGAGCAGAGAGCTGCAAATCAGCTAGCAAGCTCGTTGCTCAGTAGTAGTAGTAGTGGTAGTAGTAGTAGTACTTCCTCGTCGTGTAATAAGAGGTACAATATTGAGAGCATTTGTAAGCTCGTGAAGGTAGTCAGAAGTTAATTTATTTTACCCTCGTGTAAACCTTCCGGGGGTTTCCGAAAGGGAAAATCATATGTAAATTATGTTGTGGAAATGATGTAGTTTCGTGTTTTCACTTGGTATTTTTATTTATGGATTTATGGGACGATTTCTTATGCTCGGGATCCTATAGGAAAAAACTCTGCCGGTATATTATTTTGCTTATTTTCCAGGATCTTTGAGGGGCTGTCGAGGCCAACAAGACGACTGAGGTGTACGCAATGGTGTAATATCCTACTCAGTACTCACCATATTTATCGTTATGTTGTTTTAGATGTAGCTAAGTTCGTTCACTTGATGTTTTTAGTTGCAAATTTATGGAGTAAATTTCTATGGTCTTCACACGCAGTTCCATTCTAAAGGAACATTTCTCTACGACCATAAGGTTCTCATTCAAATGCCATAATAGGCTACACATAGAACTACCGGCAGAGTTTTCTCCTATAGGGTCCCTAGCATAAGAAGTCGTCCCATAAATTCATAAATAAAAATACCAAGTGAAAACACGAAATTACATCATTTCCACAACATAATTTACATATGTTTTCGAAAGGTTTACACATAGCAAAAAGGTGCACGCTATAGAAGAGATTAACTCTCTTAGTGCTAAGATGGAGGAGTTGATGAATTTGGTTGCTCGTAGAAACGCTACTGTAGATCCTAATGACATGCCACTATCTTCTTTGATTGAGAGTAGTAACGCTAGTTTGGACATGAATTTTGTTGGTAGGAACAATTTTGGCAACAACAATGATTTTAGAGGAAACTATGTTCCTAGGCCTTTTCCTAGTAACTCCTCTAACAATTATGACAATTCCTACGGCAACACTTATGGAAATCATAACAAATTACCCTCTGATCTAGAGAGTAATATCAAGGAGTTCATCAACTCTCAAAAGATTTCAATGCGTCAATAGAGAAAAAACTACTCAAAATAGACGATTTGGCTAAGAGCGTTGATAGGATGTCTTGTGATATTGATGCTTTGAAAGTTAGATGCGCTCCTCCCAAGATCAACTTGGATCAAACTTTGAAAGCTATGTGTATCTCCATGAATGAGGGCAAAGAAAGAACCACCCAAATCCGTGCTATACATGAATGGTTTAAAAGGGTGTGTTCTAGTGATGCAAATCAGGAAGATCTTAAAGTGCTTGGTGTGTCTCCTCTTGAATATTTGTTTTCGCGTGTCAAACCTACTTACGGAGGGGCTGGATATGAATCCACTTTGTTGAAAAACGCCCCGATGATTCGGAGTCCACTTTGGATTTCAAGGAATTCAGTTATGATAATTGCTCCTTGTTTGAATGCATTTCTTTGATGCAATCCATTGCAAACTGTCCACATGCTTATAGCCAAAGTAAAGCCTTTATCGCGCATATCGTAGATGCTATGATGAAATCTCTTGAAGAGAAGCTCGAACTAGAAGTCTCGATACCTAGACAATTTCATGATGAGTGGGAACCTACTATCAAAATCAAGATCAAAAACTATGAGTGCAATGCTTTGTGTGATTTGGGTGCTAGTGTTTCCGCGATTCCAAAGTCTTTATGTGATATTCTTGGTTTTCATGAGATTGAAGAGTGTTCTCTTAATTTGCATCTTGCGGATTCTCCTGTCAAGAAACCCATGGGAAGGATCGATGTTGTTCTTATTTTTGCAAATAAGAACTATGTACCCGTGGATTTCATTGTACTTGACATAGATTGCAATCCTTCATGCCCCATTATTCTTGGTAGACCTTTCCTAAGGACTATTGGTGCTATCATCGATATGAAGGAAGGGAATATTAGATTTCAATTTCCCTTAAAAAAGGGCATGGAGAACTTTCCTAGGAAGAAAATAAGATTGCCTTATGACTTTATGATGAGGGCTACTTATGGTTTGAGCACCAAAGATGACTATACGTGATTCCATCACTTTCGCCTAGCTAAGGGCGTTAAACAAAAATGCTTGTTGGGAGGCAACCCAACGAATCTATCCTTTTTATTTCTGTTTTATGTTTTCCACACTTTCATAATTCTGTTATGATTGTGTTTTTTGTGTTTATTTTTGCGTTTGTGCCAAGCAAAACCGTTATGATTAGTCTTGAGGATGATTGTTTGGTCATGCTGGGAAAGACAGAAACTTTCTACTCACGAAAAGATTTTTTTTTTCTGTAAGAGCTTTTGAGTTGATTCTTTTTTCTGCTGATTTCTACGCAAATGCTTCAGACTGTCGTAATCTTTCAGAATTTTGGAAGTACCAGAGGTATACGAAACATACAGATTGCTACAGACTGGTCTGCTGTTAACAGATTCTGTTTTTGTTGTGTTGGTTGCTTATTTTGATGAAACTATGGATAGTATCGGGGGTATTAGCCATGGAAGATTGAAATTACAGTAACCCAACATCAGCACAAGTATAATTGAAGTTTGCTAAAGTACCTAAGGAAGTGGTGGTTTGCTTTCTTGTACTAATGTTATCACGAGTTTGTGTTTAAGTTTCGTGTTGTGAAGTTTTCAAGTTTTGGATGAAGTTCTTATGGACAAAGAGATAAAGAGTGGCAAGAGCTCAAGCTTGGGGATTCCCAAGGCACCCCAAGAGTTCAAGGATGTCGTAAAAGCCTAAGCTTGGGGGTGCCCCGGGAAGGCATCCCCTCTCTTGTCTTCAATCCATCGGTAATGTTACTTGGGGCTATATTTTTATTCACCACATGTTATGTGTTTTTTCTTGGAGCGTCTTGTATCATAGGAGTCTTTTATTTTTGTTGTGTCACAATCATCCTTGTTGCACACCTAGAGAGAGAGACATGCACACACTGTGATTTTGTCGAGCTTCACTTATATCTTTTGGTAGACAATTCAGCTCACATGTCCTTCACTTATATCTTTTGAGCTAGATACTTTTGCTCTATGTGCTTCACTTATATATTTTAGAGCACAGCGGTGCGTAGTTTGGTAGTTGATCTATGCTTTGAAAGTAGTCTCAAAAGGGGTAGTTATCCAAAGGGATACGAAAACTTCCACCTCCATGTGCACTGAATAGTTAGAGAAGTTTGATTCATCCCAATTAGTTTTGAGTTGTGGTTATGGTAATATTGAAGTCATGCTAGTAAGGTGTTGTGAATCTAGAAATACTTGTGTTGAAGTTAGTGATTCCCGTAGCATGCACGTATGGTGAACCGCTATGTGATGAAACTTTTGCGTGGCGGTCGGGATCGCGCGATGGTTTATACCTACCAACCCTTCCCCTAGGAGTATGCGTTGAATGCTTTGTTTCGATTACTAATAAAACTTTTGCAACAAGTATATGAGTTCTTCGTGACTAATGTTGAGTCCATGGTCTAGATGCACTTTCACCTTCCACCATCACTATCTTCTTAGTGCCGTGCAACTTTCGTCGGTGCACAAAACCCACCATTAGCCTCCCTCAAAACAGCCACCATACCTACCTACTATGGATTTTTCAAAGTCATTCCGAGATATATTGCCATGCAACTACCACCATGATATGTGCCACCACGTCTACATTGCCTTTGCATGATCGTAAGATGGATAGCATGATGTTTCCATTGATGTCCATGCCACGCTAGATCATTGCCACGGTACACTACCCAAGGCATTCCATATAGAGTCATAATTGCTCTAAGTTTTGAGTTGAAAGTGTGATGATCATCATTATTGGAGCATTGTCCCATGTGAGGAAATAAAAGAGGCCAAAGAAGCCCATAAAAAAAGAGGCCGAAGGGCCCACCAAAATAAAAATAAAATAAAATAAATGAGAGAAAAAGAGAGAAGGGACAATGCTACCACTTTTTCCACACTTGTGCATTTTGAGCACCATGATCTTCATGATTGAGAGTCTCTCGTTTTGTCACCACCATATAGCTAGGGGGAATTCTCATTATATAACTTGGCTTGTATATTCCAATGATAGGCTTCCTCAAAATTGCCTTAGGTCTTCGTGAGCAAGCAAGTTGGATGCACACCCACTAGTTTTCTTTAAGAGTTTTCACATACTTGTAGCTCTAGTGCATCATTTGTATGGCAATCCCTACTCATTCACATTGATATTTATTGATGAGCATCTCCACAGCTCATTGATATGCCTAGTTAATGTGACTATCTTCTCCTTGATATCTTATATGCATGATTTGATATCCTTGTAAGTCTCTCCGAGTCTTAGGTTTTGTTTGGCCAACTAGATCTATGATTCTTGCAATGGGAGAAGTGCTTGGTTTTGGGTTCTGCCATGTGGTGACCTTTCCCAGTGACAGTAGGGGCAGCAAGGCACACATCAAGCAGTTGCCATCAATGGTAAAAAGATGGGGGGTTTTATCATTGGTTTGAGATTATCCCTCTACATCATGTCATCTTGATTAAGGAGTTACTCTGTTCTTATGGACTTAATACACTAGATGCATGCTGGATAGCGGTCGACGTGTGGAGTAATAATAGTAGATGCAGAAAGTATCGGTCTACTTGTTTCGGACGTGATGCCTATAGAAATAATCATTGCATAGATATCGTCACGACTCTGCACAGTTCTATCAATTGCTCGACAGTAATTTGTTCACCCACTGTCTACTTGCTTTTATGAGAGAAGCCACTAGTAAACACTACGGCCCCCGGGTCTATTCACATCCATCGTTTACAACTCCATTTTTACTTTGCTTTGTTACTTTGTTGCTTTCAGTTCTCACTTGGCAAACAATCTATAAGGGATTAACAACCCCTTCATAGCGTTGGGTGCAAGCTATTGTGTTTGTGCAGGATCTTGAGATGCTCTTCCGCCGGATTGATACCTTGGTTCTCAAACTGAGGGAAATACTTACCGTCGCTGTGCTACATCATCCTTTCCGCATCGAGGGAACACCAACGCAAGGCTCCAAGGCCACGGGGGAAATCCTTTGCGTACTTGCCTAGGAAGTCATTTAAGGCGTAGCCGCAGCTGAAGGATTCCTGGTCCCGTCGACACAACTATTTCTGGCGCCGTTGCAAGGGATACACAGCTGCCATCAGCATACTTGAGTGCAAACATGCACATATGTGTGCATTGCCTATTGATATGCGTACGCATCATGCTGCAATTTTTTTGAGAGGGGTCTTCCCTGCCCATATATTATTCAGGCGCGGAGGACCTATACCCCGACCGAATACTGATACGAATCTAGAATCTTAGTGTATATCGATATGAAATATCAATAATATGGGCAGGGAAGACCCCCTCGAAAAACAATTGTAGCATGTATGCGTACGCATATGAATAGCCAATGCACACATATGTGCATGTTTGCAGCCAAGTATGCTCGCGTACACATATCAGCACGCAGTGTACGGGCACATGCATACCCAAAGATGCTATATTTCTGAAGATTAAAGTCTAAGACAAAATCATGACGAAGAAGAAAATCAAAAAAGAAGACATTGCCACCTCCATTGGCAGCCAAGACACGGTGTGCAAACTCTTCCAACATGCACTCAATACCCTAGAAAGAAGGGTTATAATGGCTACAAAGCCTATAAAGCCTAGAACGCCTAAAAACTAGGTCCATGATCGAAAAGGAGAAAAAAGGAGGAATTAGCAGATGAGCCTTCTCCTGGAAGCCATCCAAGAGGTGCTCCCTTGCCTATAAAAGGAGGAGTCTTGCTGCGAAGAGAGACACCAAACGGAGAAGAACCAGCCACAGATAGAGAAGAGAGCTGCAACTCAGCTAGCAAGCTCGTTGCTCAGTAGTAGTAGTAGTAGTAGTAGTACTTCCTCATCGTGTAATAGGAGCTACAATATTGAGAGCATTTGTAAGCTCGCGAAGGTAGTAAGAAGTTATTTTATTTTACCCTCGTGTAAACCTTCCGGGGGTTCCCGAAAGGGAAAACCGTATGTAAATTTTGTTGTGGAAATGATGTAGTTTCGTGTTTTCACTTGGTATTTTTATTTATGGATTTAAGAGACGAGTTCTTATGCTAGGGATCCTATAGGAGAAAACTCTGCCGGTAGTTCTTTGTGTAGCCTATTATGGCATTTCAATAAGAACCTTATGACCGTAGAGAAGTGTTCCTTTCGGATGGAACTGCATGGGAAGACGATAGGAATTTTCTCCATCAATTTGCAACTAAAAACATCAAGTGAACGAATTTAGCTACATCTAAAACAACAAAATGATAAATATGGTGAGTACTAAGTAAGATATTACACCACTGTGTACACCTCAGTCGTCTTGTTGGCCTCGACAGCCCTCAAAGATCCTGCAAAATAAGCAAAATAATATAAAACCCTCCGTATTAAGAATAATATAAAACAAAAATAAATAAAACTGTATTTACTTTTATAACTTGTACACGTAATCTCATATATTAACATTAAAATCTGTATTTATAACCCAATATAGTTTAGTTTAATTATAAATAATTATAACTTGTACACGTAATCCCGTATATTTTTTTATATTATTTTGCTTATTTTCCAGGATCTTTGAGGGGCTGTTGAGGCCAACAAGACGACTGAGGTGTACGCAGTGGTGTAATATCCTACTCAGTACTCACCATATTTATCGTTATGTTGTTTTAGATGTAGCTAAGTTCGTTCACTTGATGTTTTTAGTTGCAATTTTATGGAGTAAATTCCTATGGTCTTCCCACGCAGTTCCATTCTAAAGGAACACTTCTCTACGATCATAAGATTCTCATTCAAATGCCATAATAGGCTACACACAGAACTACCGGCAGAGTTTTCTCCTATAAGGTCCCTAGCATAAGAACTCGTCCCATAAATTCATAAATAAAAATTCCAAGTGAAAACACGAAACTACATCAGTTCCACAACATAATTTACATATGTTTTCCGAATGGTTTACACAAGGGTAAAATAAATTACCATCTAACTACCTTCGCGAGCTTACAAATGCTCTCAATATTATAGCTCTTATTACACGATGAAAAAGTAGTACTACTACTAATACTACTAGTACTACTACTGCTGCTGCTGAGCAACGGGCTTGCTAGCTGACTTGCAGCTCTCTGCTCTCTCTATGGCTGGTTCTTCTTCGTCTGGTGTCTCTCTTCGCAGCAAGACTCCTCCTTTTATAGGCAAGAGAGCACCTCTTCGATGGCTTCCGGGAGAAGGCTCCTCTATTATTTCCTCATTCTTTCTCCTTGTCCATCATACACCTAGTTTATAGGCCTTCTAGGCTTTATTGGCTTTGTAGTCATTATATACCTTCTTTCTAGGCTATTGAGTTCATGTTGGAGGGGTTTGCACACCGTGTCTTGGCTGCAAATGGAGGTGGCATTGTCTTCTTTTTTGATTTTCTTCATCGTCATGATTTTGTCTTGGACTTTAATCTTCAGAAATATTACAATCTTTGGGTATGCATGTGCCCGTACACTGCCTGCTCATATGTGTACGCGTGCGTACTTGGCTGCAAACATGCACATATGTGTGCATTGGCTATTGATATGCGTACGCATACACGCTGCAAATTTTTTTGAGGGGGGGCGGGGGTCTTTCCATCCCATATATTATTCCGGCACAGAGGGCCTATACCCAGACCGAATAATGATAGAAATCTAGAATCTTAGTGTATATTGATATGAAATACCAATTATATGGGCAGTGAAGACCCCGCTCAAAAACAATTATAGCTTGTATGCGTACACATATCAATAGCCAATGCACACATATGTGCATGTTTGCCAAGTATGTCCACGTACACATACGAGCAGGCAGTGTACGTGCACATGCATACCCAACGATTGTAATATTTCTGAAGATTAAAGTCCAAGACAAAATAATGACGAAGAAGAAAATCAAAAAAGAAGACAATGTCACCTCCATTGGCAGCCAAAACACAGTGTGCAAACCCTTCCAACATGCACTCAATATCCTAGAAAGAAGGTCTATAATGGCTACAAAGCCTATAAAGCCTAGAAGGCCTAAAAACTAGGTGCATGATGGACAAGGAGTAAGAAGAAGGAAATAATAGAGGAGCCTTCTCCCGGAAGCCGTCCAAGAGGTGCTCTTTTGCCTATAAAAGGAGGAGTCTTGCTGCGAAGAGAGACACCAGATGGAGTAGAACAAGCCACAGATCGAGCAGAGAGTTGCAACTCAGCTAGCAAGCTCGTTGCTCAGCAGTAGTATTAGTAGTAGTAGTAGTAGTAATATGTCACATCCGTGATACCTATTAGGTTTAGTAAGATGTGCTCATGTTTTCTTTCAATGCATCCAAGGAAATGAACTGAAAACCCAAAAGCAAAGCAAGAAAACCAAAGCAAAACCCTAGCAACCCCTCATTCAAAAGCATTTCAAACTTGATGTCAAATCAATGAACCCAAAATGGCCTTAAGAAAAGTTCATCTTTTCTGATAAATATAGAAAACAAGATATCAGAGATGAAACTTATTTTCAATCCACTTTTGGCATTTTAATTTAAGTTAAAAGCTACTGAAATCAATTATATATTTGTTTTCAAATAACTTAAAGTTTCCAAAAATGCTGAAAACTTTATGAGTAGTTGGAAATATTCCAACTAACACCCCAGGATATTTCAAATTAATTTTGATGTACTTTTGGAGCCAAAACAAATAGCAACAAATGCCAGCAGATTAAAACAGAAAAAAACCTATTCTACGCCTACCTCCAGGCCCAGCCCACCAAGGGCAGGGTCGTCTTCTACCTCTGCCTACTTGCAGAGGAGAGACCGAGCGGCGGCCTCCTCCACCTCCTGCTTCGCCGTGTCACCCTCCGACGCCTCCAGGACAGCGCGACAGCGGGAACAAAACCCCCACGCACCCCCTTATCCTCTCCCTCTCTCCATTTCTCCTCCCCCTTTGGTTTCTTCCTCTCCTCTTCCTGCCGCCATTGGAGGAGCTTGAGCTCGAGCAACCGAGCTCTCTAACCACAGGAAAACCTCCCCGAGCATTCCATCACCTCCGCCACGACGAGCTCGTCGTCTACGCCAAAGGAATCGACCTCGGGGCTCTACAATGCATCAATCGCCGTCGTCTTCAACCTCAGGCCTCCAGCAAGTCATCGTTGGATCACCGGCTACACCACCTCCCCGAGCAGTCTGAGCCCCGTACCATCACCACCGTGAGCTCACGAGTGTTTCCCCTCTCTTTTCTCTCTCTCTCCTGCACTCTAGCACTGTGGCCATCGAAACCGAGCTCCAGCAGCCGCCACCGGTGCCCTCCGGCCACCCTCAGCCTCTCTTGCTGCCCTAGTTGGATGAGGCCGAGCCTGGGATTCATCCCAGTGCTTTCGGCACTCGAATCCAAGCACCACAGCGAGTTTTGGACCAACTCTGGCAAGGAACCGCCGCGGGTTTGGTCGCCTCCGGCGGGGAATGACGTGGCCACCCTAATCCCCTATTAATTAACGCTAACAGCCACTGACAGTGGGCCCCAGGAGTGGGTCAAACCCACTTAGGGGCTGGTCAACACGGGATTAGCCCCTGTGACGCTCACCAGTGGCCCCCACATGTCAGGTTTGACCTGACCAGGTCAGCTGACCTGCTGACGCAGAGCTGACGCAATCATGGGATTTTCTGTTATATAGAAATTCCAGAAAATGCCTAAAACTTCTAAAAATCATAGAAAATAATCTGTAAGTCCAATGAAAATAAACTATATATGAAAAATGATCAGAAAAATCCAAAAAATCTGATTATGGCATTTTCATGCATGTTTGAGTAAGTCAGCATCACCAAATAGGTAAAATGGTGAATAGGACAAATTAAATAAATGGGTTGGAGTTGGAATTTGATACCTATTTGAAGTCCACTTCAATTGTTATGACCAAACATTGATCAAGAACAATCAACACCTCAAAATACCATCTTCATGCATGAAAACCAAAGTTATGGAACAACATCGCGTCAAATCAATTAAAAGAATTTGATAAATTTATAATTCAAATGATAATTGAATTATGATTTCAAATCAAGATCACCCCAAAGGGTTCTGCTAGTCATTTCAAACCATGCTACATTGCATTTCATGCATCATTTTGTTGCATATGTTTGATATTGATTGATTGTTGTTATTCCGGTAGGCTCCGCCCCTCCGGATACATCTGATTATCCAACTGATGGATATCACCCCTCTGCTGAGCAACAAGGCAAGCAACCATTTTGATCATCCCGATAAATCCCATGTTCTCGCTCCTGCTCTTATTTATTGCATTAGGATCAAATACTTTAAATGCTTTTGCCATGTTAGTTGAACCCACTTCCTTTGCATGACCTGTCCTTGTCACAGTAAATAGCTGAACCTTGCAACCTAGCATACCTGGTAGATGCTTGAGCCAAGATGTGCCTTATCCTGGTTTGCATGCTATGCTTAGAGTTGTGTATGGTCTATCATCTGGGTGATGAACAGAATTGTGAGAATGTGTTCAGTTGGTAAAGGTCGTGTGTTGAAGCTGGTTGGGTAAAGGTACCGGTGAAAGGCTATGTAGGAGTACATGGCGGGTTGTTTCATTGGAACTGTCGTGGTAACGATTCCGACAATAGAAAGGGGGTAGGATAACGGAGCATGATCTATCAAGATGCACATGGGTGACACGGTGGTTTTAGCGAGTTCGGGCCTCTCACAGTGGAGATAACAACCCTACGTCTCGTGCTCCGGAGAGGCTTTGTTTTATCTGTCATGGACATGAGTTACATGGTGTAGAGAGAGAGCTAGAGCTCGAGGGAAAGAATGAGCCTGCCGAGGGAGAAGAAAAACTAGCCCCTAGCTATGTGGAGGGGGTGGCTTATATAGAGTGCGCCACCTCCTCACCTCTTATGTTACAAGATGGGGCATTGATGCCATAATGTCAGTCTACTACAGATGTCTTGCCGACTGTTGGTATTTGCATGACCGAGTGAGTCATACGGCCGAGTGGTTGACTGTCATCCGAGTGGATGGAATGTACTTGTCTGAGTGGATCCGTACCGAGTGGATTAGATGTTGTCACGATCCAGTAGGAATTTCCCTTGTAGTCCTTAAACTAATAATGAGGTGCCCTTGGGTAGGACGTATTGGTCAGACCTATGACCCTACCCTAGGGCTATATCCCCGTCATTAGCCCCCGAATGGATCAGGGTTCGAGTGGTGAAGGTGTCGATGTAAATCTTGTGGCAGCAGACCGGACTTGAACGTGCTTCAGGGCCTTGCAAAATTATGCGTTGATTGAAGTCTTCATCATTCGCCCTGATCGATTCCGCTGAGTAGTACATCCGAGTGAACTTAAGAATTGAAGTAGATCCGAGTGACCAACAGGATCTTGAGACTCTGACTGACTGCTGGTAGTCGGTTGGAATCTGTTGAATCTGTTGAACTTGGATGTTGTTGTTGAACCTGACCAAGCAGAATGTTTCTTTTTTGTATTTCTCTTCCTGTGGGGGCACGCTCAGTGCACCCACTCGGTGTAGTCCCCGAGCCTCTGTCGGACTAGATGTGTCTGGCAGAGGGTTTAAGACTTCCAGTGCTTGTCATGTTGAATGTTTGTTGAATCAGCATTATATGATTTCTGGATCAAAGTCAAGTCTCCGAGTGTATTTTTTAACTTAGGCGATACGGGGTCGCAGCTAAGTTCCCGAGTGTGGAGCGTGTCTGTACTCGGAGTAGTTTTAACTTAGGCGATACAAAGTTGCAGCTAAGCCTTCGCGTGTGGAGCATGTCCGCACTCGGAATTGTTTTTAACTTAGGCGATACGGAGTCGCAGCTAAGCCCCCGAGTGTGGAGCATGTCTGCACTCGGAGTTGTTTTTAACTTAGGCGATACGGAGTCGCAGCTAAGTCCCCAAGTGTGGAGCGTGTCCGCACTCGGAGTTGTTTTTAATTTAGGCGATACGGAGTCGCAGCTAAGTCCCCGAGTGTGGAGCATGTCCGCACTCGGAGTTGTTTTTAACTTAGGCGATACGGAGTCGCAGCTAAGCCCCCGAATGTGGAGCATGTCCGCACTCGGAGTTGTTTTTAACTTAGGCGATACGGAGTCGCAACTAAGCCCCCGAGTGTGGAGCATGTACGCACTCGGAGTTGTTTTTAACTTAGGCGATACTGAGTCGTAGCTAAGTTCCCGAGTGTGGAGCGTGTCCGTACTCGGAGTAATTTTAACTTAGGCGACACAGAGTCACAACTAAGTTCCCGAGTGTGGAGCGTGTCCGTACTCGTAGTAGTTTTAACTTAGGCGATACGGAGTCGCAGCTAAGTTCCCGAGTGTGGAACGTGTCCGTACTCGGAGTAATTTTAACTTAGGCCACTAGTGGAAAACGGGCCTTTGGCTGGGACCATTTAGTCCCAGCCTGCCTCTGGGCCGGGACTAAAGGCCCGGCCACGTCGCCCCAATTCTCAATGCCTCTGTCACATCCCTAACCCTTAAGCAAGATAGCATTGTGCTCATGTCTTCTTTGCATTTGCATCTAAGAAGTTTCAACAAAAACAACAAAGTAGCAAAGGAAAAACACAAAACCCTAGCCACCATTTCAATTAAAGGAAATTTCAACTAGTTCAAAATCAATGAACCCAAAATGGCCTCAAGAAATGTTCAAACTTTCTGATAAATCATGAAAGTAAATGAGCATTGGAGAAAAATATTTTCTTGATACTTTAAGCATTTTAAATAAATGCAAAAGCCACTGGTTTCAAATTTAAAAATTGAAATCAGAAACTATAATTTTCCAAAAATGTTGAAAGTCTTGGAAATGATTGGGGATATTATAACAAATATTTTAGGAGGTCTAAAATAATTTTTACTTTTTGTTTTGGAGCTGAAATAATTAACAAAGCAAAACAGAAAAACAAAAACAGAAGAAAAAGGAAAAGAGTTACCTGTCGCCTAAGCCTGGCCCGGCCCATCTCCCCGCTCGTCCCCTCCCTCGCGCCAGTAGGCAGCAGGAGGTGGCCGCCGCCTCCTCTGGCGCGGCCACGCACCTGCGTGCCTGCCTGGCCGCCGGTTCGCGCTGGCGACGACGGGGATAAGCTCTCCAGAGCTTCCCCTATCCATTCCCCGCCTCGGTTCTTCCCCTCCTCCCGGATCCCCTCCTTCTCCCTGCTGCCGCCATTAGAGCCGAGCTCGAGCTCGAGCTGGCCGTGCCCCTGGCCATAGGATCCCCTCCCAGAGCACGCCATTAGCTCCGCCTCGTCGCCCTGGTCGTCTCTGCAGAAGCCGAAGCCTCCTCGAGCCTTGCAACGCCCGCAACGCCGTCGTCTTCCTCCTCCGGCCGCCGGACCTCTCCCGTCGATTCGTCGCCCCCAGGTCTTCCCCGAGCCGTCTGAGCTCTGCTCTGCACTCCCTGTGAGCATGCGGTCGTTTTCCCTAGGTTTTCCCCGTCGATTCCCTCCTCTAGCCCTAGTTTCACCGGAGCCCGACGAGGACCGCCGCTGCCGCTCGTCGCCGGTAGCCCTCCGATGTCCAGCTCGTCATTCCGATGGCACCAGCAGCTCCAGGACGACGCGTAGATGCCGTAGCAGCTAAGAACCGAGCGTAGATCCCCCTGTTGCAAAGACCCCGATGACGCCCGAGCCTTGGCCGCCACCAAGCTCGTCGCCGGCGTTATCTCCGGCCAGATCAGCCCCGGCTAGGCGCAGAAATGAAACTGCGGGAGACGTGCCGTTCCTCTGGTGCTCTCCGCGCAGCATTTGGCCCCCTGTGCGCCGTTTCCGAGCCCCTCCGCCGTGCTGGTGGTCTCCGGAGGCTCCCCGCCGGCGAGGACGACCTCGCCGCCGGTGGAGGTCGACGTGGCAAGCTAACCCAGCCGATTAGTAACTTAATCACTCGCTCACAAGTGGGCCCAAGGCCAAGTCAAACCTCAGTTAGGGCTGGTCAGCGCGGGATTAGTCCCAGAGAGGCTGACCAGTGGGGCCCCCCTGTCAGGTTTGACCTGAACAGGTCGGCTGACCTGCTGACGTCAGCCTGATGCAATAAATGGAATTTCCAGTTTAAAACTAATTCAGGAAATTGCTAAAAATTTGCAAAAATCATAGAAATTAATCTGTAACTCCAATGAAAATAAATTATATATGAAAAAGTATCAGAAAAATTCAAGGATTCTGATTATGCTATTTTCAACTATGTTTGAAAAAGTTACAGGACCCTAATTTGTGAAATAAGGAATAATTCAATTCTTTAATCACTTTATAAATGGAATTTGCAAAAATATCCAAATTTCATTATAAATACAATGATCACACACTGCCCTAGATATAAATCAGTACCATAACATGACATTTCATGCATGTTAACATTAGTTTGATCTGAGCATCAGGTCGAATCAATTGAACCGGTATCCGAGAATACCCGTTTGAATTGCTACTCGAATGTGATTCAAATCAACTCTAAACCTAAAACATCTTGATTATAATAACCTATCACTTGCATTCTCATGCCATGCTCATGCATCATTTTGATTGCATATGATTGTTATTGAATGTTGCCATTCATTTCGGTAGGCTCCGCACCCCCGGATTCCACCGAATATCCGTCTGACGGATATCGTTCCTCCTCTGAGCAACAAGGCAAGCAACCCTTTTGATCATCACGATAACTCCTATGTTCTTGCTCCTGCACCTATTTATTGCATTAGGATCAAATGCTTCAACTGCTTTTGCCACGATAGTTGGACCCACTTCCTTTGCATGACTTAACCTTGTCACAGTAAATAGCCGAACCTTGCAACCTAGCATACCTGGTAGTTGCTTGAGCTATGATGTGCCTTATCCTGCTATGCATGCTATGCTTAGAGTTGTGTATGGTCTGTCATCTGGGAGATGAACAGAAATGTGGAATGTGTTCGGTGAGCAAAGGTCGTGTGTTGAACTTGATTTGGTAAAGGTACCGGTGAAAGGCTGTGTAGGAGTACATGGCGGGTTGTTTCATTGGAACCGTCCTTAGGAACTGAGTTCCGTGTATGTAATCCAAGACTAGATACTACCACATGCTGGGCCCTGAAATATGACCCCGCTCGGCCTATTAATCGCGTAGTACTCGGTCCAGGAGTTGCAAGTAGTTTCTGGTGTTTATAGTAATGCTGGAGGCCGTGCATGGTGCTGACCTGAGAGGTGGACCGTGATGCGGTAGGCAGTGGCACGGTGTACCAAGTGGCACCAGGATGGTGGGCTTGGGAACCCTGCGCACATCGTTTGAGGCCGTGGCGGAAACCTCGGCCGGACTTCCATACGGGTTACTCTCAGATAGGCGATAAACCTGGACTATGTACTAGCGTGGTTAACGGTCATGGCCGACTCCCTCGCTGGGCTTCCGCTTGAAGGTTGCCGAGGTGCATGACGTGCACATAGCGATAAGTGGCGAGAGCGTGTGTGACGAAGTACACCCCTGCAGGGTTATGATATATTCCAATAGCCGCGTCCGCGGATATGGACTACTTGGAGACATATGTTGTTCATAGATAACTTCAATGGCTACTCATAAAATTGTCAAGATAAGCGTGAGTGTCGTGGACGGCATTTCCGTATGGAGACGGAATGATTCCACGATAGTGTATTGTTGTGGTGTTAGTGGACTCGTGTGCGAGAAATCAAGTTGTCAAAACTAATTTCAAAAGGCAAGTTGTCTAGCCACGAGTCAAATGCTGGCTTCCCGCATGAAACCCCACAATACCTTTTGATACCTTGCATGAGTAGTTAGTTCTCCTAAAGTCTTGCTGAGTACCTTCGTACTCATGTTTGCTTAATAAATGTTGCAGAGGTTGCCAATGACCCTAATGGAGGGTTCTTCGTAGACATCGACGACGACGAGTAGCTGGTGTCCCAACTACGATCTGGCCCTACGTCGGCTCTGTAGTATAGTCAGGCCATGTGCCTTCTAGTTGCACTGTCTGAACCCAGACAGTTTATAACTCTTCCGCTGGCTTGTATTGTATGACTGCTATTATGGGTCGTGAGACCCTTAATGTGTAATATTGTGTGCGTGGCTCTTCCGAGCCTCTTAAATAAAGCTTGTATGGTTATGGTTATGTTGTGATGCCATCGATGTATCTATAAATATCGGTATGCCATGCGTACGTGTGTCTTACTTGATATGTATGGGGTTCAAATACCTAGTCGTGAACTTTAGTAGCACTCCTTACAAGGAAATGCCCCTTTGTGATCCAACGAGCCTTGGTAGTTCGCTACTGCTCCGGACCCATTGGTTGACCGGCATGTGTCCTTCTTAGCTGCTGTGTCTGTCCCCTTTGGGGAAATGTCACGCGACGTAATGGAGTCCTTGTAGCTTGCTACGACTCGTCTACGTTCGTTGATGACCGACACCTGCTTTGTTGGGTCATGTATGCCTGTCCTTGTGCGGAACTGCCACTTTGGTTTATGACTAGACATGTCGATCCGGGTTCTTTGACATTGGTTTGCTAGCGACACTAGCGCATACGTGAGTCAAAAGACGCAAACGGTCCCGGCTAAGGTAAGGCTACAGCCGTGGAGTTAACCGTGCGTGAGACCACAAAGGGATGCGATGTGTTACAGGCTGGATTCCTATGGCTTAGGATCGGGGTCCCGACAACATTGGTATCAGAGCCTGACTGACTGTAGGATTACTAAGCCAAACTGGTCGAAGTTGAGTCTAGAATTTCTTAGTTATATATAAGGGAATTGTTTGTGGAAGGGAACGTAACACTCTTGTTCTCTTCTCAAGATATTCTATTCTGGTCATCCTCGTCTTTTCTGCGGGAATTAAGGACTAGGTTACTCATCTTCTCCTAGGCTCGTATTTCTGATCGGTAGATTATAGGACTACGGGTCGAGAGATATTGGGTTTCTTTTGTTCCTAGGAAGCAGGAAGTAAGTTTGGTGACCAGAGAGTTGAACTTGATAGTTGAGTGGTTACGTTATCCCACTTTGGGTTGTCTCAAATTTGTTTTGAGCATTTACAGCCGTTATGCTGCCCAATTTTTGCATTGAGAGCTCTAATGCTTTTGCATTACTCTCTATTTACAGATGCCTGGCCGTCCTTCTCGTCAGGTGGTACGTTTGACCAGGTGCATTGATGTACCGGGTCATACGGCCATGCTGGTCAGGGTGATGTCGGTGTGCGGTTACCGCTGGTACCCCGAGTACACGGTAGAGGAACAGTACCGAGACTTCAACCAGAGCCAGTACATCTGCACTGTTAGGGTATTTCCAGACTACCTTGGAAGGGAGAAGCCAATCCATTGGTCCTATGGGTTGGGAGTCACTGTTGACATGGCAGTACAAGATGCTGCCTATTCAATGCTGACTATTATGAGAGCGAGACATGCACTGCTGCAGAATTCAGAGTTCTGCTATGTTCCGGCCTCTCAGTCTGGTGAAGAGGGATACCTCAGTGGAGTCTATTTTGATTCTTCTATGGAGGATCCACTTCTGCAGTCCACTGTTGAGATGCTAGAGAACAGAGACAAGGATGCTCGTGCTCTCCGCATGGAGCTTTATGCTACCTGTGCCCGTCTGTGGACAGTTTTGACGCAGCTGGCACCGGTAGTCCAGACAGGGTATGGAGAGATGGATATGCTGAACCCTGTTAGGACCCATCTTCCGGCTCACGTTGACTGGCCAGCTATAGGAGGATTCACACCTCTTCGGGGACCCCTCTTACCACCAGTCAGGGGACCAAGGCCACATCCGTGTCCTTATGGATCCCAGGGATCTCAGGCTAGAGTGTTTCCTGATCCGCAGGTTGAGCTTCCAGGTCATGGAGGTAATCTCTATGAGATGTTCTATGCGGATGCCTGAGCTATGAGCGGAAGGATAGTATGGTAGTAGCCGTATGTTCACAGTCCTGTGTGACTTGTGGAGTATGGTAGTAATGTGAAACGAATTCCGGAGGCCTAGATAAATAATGTATAGGAAGCTTGTAAGCCTCTGATGAGTAGTTCCACCATTTCAGTAGTTTGCTCTTCGGGTAAGTTTGTACTGAACTATGTAAGGGTGTGTATGAACCATGGTGTATATATAGCAGTTGCTTGTTACCATGTTGTTCGGATATTCATTTCTGCATTCCGTGTGTTCAGTACATTCTTAATCCATAGCTAGTATTGATATGATATTGGTCTAAGCTATGAGTTTGTTTGTCAGGATGGTGTTCACCAGGTTGAACCGTGCCCCTGCTCATGAGCAAGGTGAGGGTAGTCAAGCGTCGCAGGAAGACCTGCCTCACCCACCTTCTCTGGTAGAAGTGATGCTTGAGGCAGAAAGAAACAAAAGGGAGACCAACCGACTGCTAGAGCGTATTGAGCAGAATACGGCTCGACAGCCTAGGAATGCTGCAGTGTCCCTCAATGACTTTGTGAAGCTGAATCCTCCAAAGTTTCATCATTCCGTCGATCCCCTCGACGCTGATGACTGGCTGTGCAGCATTTCACGCAAGATTCGCTGTGCGAATGTGTCTGAGGCCGACAAGGTGACCTTTGCGGCGTATTTCCTGGAAGGACCCGCCAATCTGTGGTGGGAGAATTTTGAAGCTATGCGTCCCACTGAACTAGTGGCCACATGGGCAGACTTCAGCGCAGCTTTCCGTCTGCACCATATTCCAGAGGGCCTGATGGACAGAAAGAGAGAGGAGTTCTGTGCCTTCACTCAGGGCAAGTTGTCTGTGGATGCCTATAGCCGCGACTTCGGTAACCTCGCCCGCTATGCAACAGAGGAGGTGTCTACTGACGCCAAGAAGCAAGCAAGATTCCGTAAGGGTCTGAGCCCTGAGCTCCGTCGTGACCTGCGCCTCCATGAGTGTGCAAGTTTTCAAGCGCTAGTCAACAAAGCGATCAGTGCGGAGACTGGTCATACTGACTTCGAAGCCACAAGGAAGCACTCCCGTGACTTTGGCTCGTCTTCTGGTTCCGCGTTTCCAAAATGCAGGCTGTGGGTTCCAAACAGTTCTCTGCCGCCAAGATACACTCCGAGGCCATCCTATGTGGCGCCTCAGACGAATCAGGCCAACCCTCCAGCAAAAGCTTATGGTGGTCCAGCTAGCAATGCTGCACCACGTGCCAACCAGGTGATATGCTACAAGTGTGGAGAACCAGGGCATTATTCCCGTGAGTGTCCTCAGAATGTGGGTTCCAAGCAACCCGGAAAGTCCGTCGGGCAGGCCAAGTCGGGAAAAACGTTTTATGTGAAGCCAACTCCTGCACGTGGCCGTGTGAACTATGTGTCAGCAGAAGAAGCTGCAGAGGATCCGGACGTCATGCTGGGTACGCTTCTTGTTAATCATCACCCAGCGTCCATTCTCTTTGACACTGGGTCTTCTCATTCCTTCATTTCAGAAAGTTATGCACAGTTGCATAACATGTCATTTTGTGATATGTCAATCCCATTGGTTGTCCAAACCCCTGGTAGTAAATGGCAAACCTCTAGGATAACCTATGACAATGAAATTCTAGTAGACAGGCTAGTTTTTCTAGCCTCATTGATAGCATTGAAATCTTCGGATATTAATATCATCTTGGGCATGGACTGGATGTCAGCTCACTATGCCAAGATTGATACTCACTCTAGAAATGTCCAGCTTACCCATCCCTCGGGTGAGATAGTAAATGTCTCTACCCGAGCTGCCAAATGCCAGCTCTATTCCCTAAATGCCAACCCTCTTCCGGAACTTGAAGACATTCCGATAGTCCGTGACTTCCCGGATGTTTTTTCCAGAGGAACTGCCAGGAATTCCACCTGACAGAGATGTAGAGTTTGTGATAGATCTTGTTCCGGGAACCGTCCCAATAGCCAGAAGACCTTATAAGATGGCACCCCTGGAGCTAGCCGAACTTAAGAAGCATTTAGATGAGGCCTTGAACAAGGGTTTCATTCGTCCTAGCTCTTCTCCTTGGGCTTGTCCCGTCCTCTTCGTCAAGAAGAAAGACGGAACGGATCGAATGGTTGTAGATTACCGACCAGTTAACCTGGTCACCATAAAGAACAAGTATCCGCTCCCCAGGATCAACGACCTGTACGATCAGCTTGCTGGATCCTCAGTCTTCTCCAAAATGGATTTGAGGTTGGGATACCATCAAATCAAGATTAAGAACGGGGACATTCCAAAAACGGCCTTTGTTACTCGTTATGGCCAATATGAGTACACCGTTATGTCCTTCGGTTTAACCAATGCCCCAGCCACCTTCTCTCGGCTGATGAATTCAATCTTTATGGAGTATTTGGATAAATTCGTCGTAGTATACCTTGATGATATTCTCATCTACTCAAAGAATGAACAAGAACATGCCGAGCATCTAAGGCTGGTATTGATGAAACTTCGAGAGCATCGCCTTTATGCCAAATTTGCAAAATGTGAATTCTGGTTACCAGAAGTGACCTATCTAGGCCACGTAATCTCTGGTAAGGGTATTGCTGTCAATCCCGAGAGAGTTCAAGCTGTCCTTGATTGGACTCAACCTGAATCGGTTAAGCAAGTTAGGAGTTTTCTTGGTCTAGCGAGCTATTGTTGCCGCTTCGTCGAGAATTTCTCCAAGGTTGCAAAGCCTCTGACTGAACTCCTCAAGAAAGATAAGAAGTTCGAGTGGACACCACAGTGTGAGCATAGTTTTCAAGAACTGAAAAGACGCCTGACTTCCGCACCTGTGTTGCTACCACCAGATTTTTCTAAGGACTTTGTTATCTATTGCGCCGCCTCGCGACAAGGATTAGCATGCATTCTCATGCAAGATCGTCATGTGATTGCATACGCATCTCGACAGTTGCGTCCACATGAGGATAATTATCCCACACATGACCTTGAGCTTGCAGCTGTGGTCCATGCACTAAAAACCTGGCGACATTACCTTCTGGGTAATCGTTCCGAAATATTCACAGATCACCAAAGTCTGAAATATATCTTCACCCAGCCAGATTTGAATCTCAGGCAAAGACGGTGGGTTGAGTTGATCTCGGATTACGACTTAGGGATAACTTACACCCCGGGGAAGGCCAATGTTATGGCCGATGCACTAAGTCGTAAATCTTGTTGTAACAATTTGATGCTACAACAAGGTCAACCACTTCTCCATGAGGACTTTCGGAAGTTGAATCTTCATATTGTTCCTCAAGGATTCCTTTCTACCCTGGTGGCGAAGCCTACTCTTAAGGATCAAATTATAGCTGGCCAAAAGCGTGACAAGGGTATATCACGGATCAAGGAAAATATTTTTAGCGGAAACGCTAAAGAATTTTCCATGAATGATCAAGGTGTGGTGTTCTTCCAGAATCGTTTAGTGGTTCCTAAGAACCCACATCTAAGGCAGTTAATCCTTAAGGAGGCTCATGATTCCCCTCTCACCATTCATCCCGGTAGTACTAAGATGTATCAGGACCTACGCCAGAGGTTCTGGTGGACTAGGATGAAGAGAGAAATTGCTGAGTTCGTTGCTAACTGCGATGTTTGTCGTCGAGTTAAGGCAGAACATCAAAGGCCTGCTGGCACCCTTCAACCTTTAGCTATTCCTGAATGGAAATGGGATAAAGTTAGCATGGATTTCATTACCGGATTTCCCAAGACCAAGAAAGGAAATAATGCTATCTTTGTGGTCATTGACCGTCTTTCCAAAGTGGCTCATTTTCTTCCTGTTCGTGAGAGTATAACAGCTAGCCAGCTAGCAGAGTTATATATCTCTCGAATAGTGTCTCTTCATGGTGTTCCCCTGGAAATTAACTCGGACCGTGGAAGTATCTTTACTTCTCGCTTCTGGGAAAGTTTTCAGAATGCCATGGGGACTCACTTATCTTTTAGCACTGCTTTCCATCCCCAATCAAGTGGTCAAGTAGAAAGAGTGAATCAAATTCTAGAAGATATGCTCCGAGCTTGTGTTATATCGTTCGGTATGAATTGGGAGAAGTGTCTTCCATTCGCCGAATTCGCTTATAACAACAGTTATCAATCAAGCTTGGGCAAAGCCCCTTTCGAAGTTCTCTATGGACGAAGATGTCGAACACCTCTTAATTGGTCAGAAACCGGAGAGAGGCAACTCTTTGGCTCGGACATGATCCAGGATGCAGAAGAGCAGGTTCGCATTATTCGTGAAAAGTTGAAAACAGCCCAGCCTCGTCAAAAGAGCCAATATGATCGTCATCATAAGGCTGTGACCTTTGAAGTTGACGAGAAGGCTTACCTTCGGGTTACACCTTTGAAGGGTACCCATCGATTCGGTATCAAGGGCAAATTGGCTCCTCGTTACATTGGACCTTTTCGCATTCTTGCCAAACGAGGAGAAGTTGCCTACCAGTTGGAACTTCCTCCGCATCTTTCCAAGGTTCATGATGTTTTCCACGTCTCGCAACTCAGGCGTTGCTTTTCGGATCCTATCCGTGAAGTGGACCACGAAACGCTTGATCTACAAGATAACCTTTCTTACCGAGAATACCCCGTGCGTATTCTTGATCAAGCTGAGCGTACCACTCGATGTCGAAACCTTAAGTTTCTTAAAGTTCAATGGTCAAATCATTCTGAAAAGGAGGCAACTTGGGAAAGAGAGGATCGTCTCCGACTCGAATATCCTGCGTTATTCCCGACGACTTCTAAATCTCGGGACGAGATTCTTTTGAGTGGGGGTGAGTTGTCACATCCCTAACCCTTAAGCAAGATAGCATTGTGCTCATGTCTTCTTTGCATTTGCATCTAAGAAGTTTCAACAAAAACAACAAAGTGGCAAAGGAAAAACACAAAACCCTAGCCACCATTTCAATTAAAGGAAATTTCAACTAGTTCAAAATCAATGAACCCAAAATGGCCTCAAGAAATGTTCAAACTTTCTGATAAATCATGAAAGTAAATGAGAATTGGAGAAAACTATTTTCTTGACACTTTAAGCATTTTAAATAAATGCAAAAGCCACTGGTTTCAAATTTAAAAATTGAAATCAGAAACTATAATTTTCCAAAAATGTTGAAAGTCTTGGAAATGAGTGGGGATATTATAACAAATATTTCAAGAGGTCTAAAATAATTTTTACTTTTTGTTTTGGAGCTGAAATAATTAGCAAAGCAATAAATAGCAAAACAGAAAAACAAAAACAGAAGAAAAAGGAAAAGAGTTACCTGTCGCCTAAGCCTGGCCCGGCCCATCTCCCCGCTCGTCCCCTCCCTCGCGCCAGTAGGCAGCAGGAGGTGGCCGCCGCCTCCTCCGGCGCGGCCACGCACCTGCGTGCCTGCCTGGCCGCCGGTTCGCGCTGGCGACGACGGGGATAAGCTCTCTAGAGCTTCCCCTATCCATTCCCCGCCTCGGTTCTTCCCCTCCTCCTGGATCCCCTCCTTCTCCCTGCTGCCGCCATTAGAGCCGAGCTCGAGCTCGAGCTGGTCGTGCCCCTGGCCATAGGATCCCCTCCCAGAGCACGCCATTAGCTCCGCCTCGTCGCCCTGGTCGTCTCTGCAGAAGCCGAAGCCTCCTCGAGCCCTGCAACGCCCACAACGCCGTCGTCTTCCTCCTCCGGCCGCCGGACCTCTCCCGTCGATTCGTCGCCCCCAGGCCTTCCCCGAGCCGTCTGAGCTCTGCTCTACACTCCCTGTGAGCATGCGGTCGTTTTCCCTAGGTTTTCCCCGTCGATTCCCTCCTCTAGCCCTAGTTTCACCGGAGCCCGACGAGGACCGCCGCTGCCGCTCGTCGCCGGTAGCCCTCCGATGTCCAGCTCGTCATTCCGATGGCACCAGCAGCTCCAGGACGACGCGTAGATGCCGTAGCAGCTAAGAACCGAGCGTAGATCCCCCTGTTGCAAAGACCCCGATGACGCCCAAGCCTTGGCCACCGCCAAGCTCGTCGTCGGCGTCATCTCCGGCCAGATCAGCCCCGGCTAGGCGCAGAAATGAAACTGCAGGAGACGTGTCGTTCCTCTGGTGCTCTCCGCGCAGCATTTGGCCCCCTGTGCGCCGTTTCGAGCCCCTCCGTCGTGCTGGTGGTCGCCGGAGGCTCCCCGCCGGCGAGGACGACCTCGCCGCCGGTGTAGGTCGACGTGGCAAGCTAACCCAGCCGATTAGTGACTTAATCACTCGCTGAAAAGTGGGCCCAAGGCCAAGTCAAACCTCAGTTAGGGCTGGTCAGCGCGGGATTAGTCCCAGAGAGGCTGACCAGTGGGGCCCCCCTGTCAGGTTTGACCTGAACAGGTCGGCTGACCTGCTGACGTCAGCCTGATGCAATAAATGGAATTTCTAGTTTAAAACTAATTCAGGAAATTGCTAAATATTGCAAAAATCATTGAAATTAATCTGTAACTCCAATGAAAATAAATTATATATGAAAAAGTATCAGAAAAATTCAAGGATTCTGATTATGCTATTTTCAACTATGTTTGAAAAAGTTACAGGACCCTAATTTGTGAAATAAGGAATAATTCAATTCTTTAATCACTTTATAAATGGAATTTGCAAAAATATCCAAATTTCATTATAAATACAATGATCACACACTGCCCTAGATATAAATCAGTACCATAACATGACATTTCATGCATGTTAACATTAGTTTGATCTGAGCATCAGGTCGAATCAATTGAACCGGTATCCGAGAATACCCGTTTGAATTGCTACTCGAATGTGATTCAAATCAACTCTAAACCTAAAACATCTTGATTATAATAACCTATCACTTGCATTCTCATGCCATGCTCATGCATCATTTTGATTGCATATGATTGTTATTGAATGTTGCCATTCATTTCGGTAGGCTCCGCACCCCCGGATTCCACCGAATATCCGTCTGACGGATATCGTTCCTCCTCTGAGCAACAAGGCAAGCAACCCTTTTGATCATCACGATAACTCCTATGTTCTTGCTCCTGCACCTATTTATTGCATTAGGATCAAATGCTTCAACTGCTTTTGCCACGATAGTTGGACCCACTTCCTTTGCATGACTTAACCTTGTCACAGTAAATAGCCGAACATTGCAACCTAGCATACCTGGTAGTTTCTTGAGCTATGATGTGCCTTATCCTGCTATGCATGCTATGCTTAGAGTTGTGTATGGTCTGTCATCTGGGAGATGAACAGAAATGTGGAATGTGTTCGGTGAGCAAAGGTCGTGTGTTGAACTTGATTTGGTAAAGGTACCGGTGAAAGGCTGTGTAGGAGTACATGGCGGGTTGTTTCATTGGAACCGTCCTTAGGAACTGAGTTCCGTGTATGTAATCCAAGACTAGATACTACCACATGCTGGGCCCTGAAATATGACCCCGCTCGGCCTATTAATCGCGTAGTACTCGGTCCAGGAGTTGCAAGTAGTTTCTGGTGTTTATAGTAATGCTGGAGGCCGTGCATGGTGCTGACCTGAGAGGTGGACCGTGATGCGGTAGGCAGTGGCACGGTGTACCAAGTGGCACCCGGATGGTGGGCTTGGGAACCCTGCGCACATCGGTTGAGGCCGTGGCGGAAACCTCGGCCGGACTTCCGTACGGGTTACTCTCAGATAGGCTATAAACCTGGACTAGGTACTAGTGTGGTTAACGGTCATGGCCGACTCCCTTGCTGGGCTTCCGCTTGAAGGTTGCCGAGGTGCATGACGTGCACATAGCGATAAGTGGCGAGAGCGTGTGTGACGAAGTACACCCCTGCAGGGTTATGATCTATTCCAATAGCCGCGTCCGCGGATATGGACTACTTGGAGACATATGTTGTTCATAGATAACTTCAATGGCTACTCATAAAATTGTCAAGATAAGCGTGAGTGTCGTGGACGGCATTTCCGTATGGAGACGGAATGATTCCACGATAGTGTATTGTTGTGGTGTTAGTGGACTCGTGTGCGAGAAATCAAGTTGTCAAAACTAATTTCAAAAGGCAAGTTGTCTAGCCACGAGTCAAATGCTGGCTTCCCGCATGAAACCCCACAATACCTTTTGATACCTTGCATGAGTAGTTAGTTCTCCTAAAGTCTTGCTGAGTACCTTCGTACTCATGTTTGCTTAATAAATGTTGCAGAGGTTGCCAATGACCCTAATGGAGGGTTCTTCGTAGACATCGACGACGACGAGTAGCTGGTGTCCCAGCTACGATCTGGCCCTACGTCGGCTCTGTAGTATAGTCAGGCCATGTGCCTTCTAGTTGCACTGTCTGAACCCAGACAGTTTATAACTCTTCCGCTGGCTTGTATTGTATGACTGCTATTATGGGTCGTGAGACCCTTAATGTGTAATATTATGTGCGTGGCTCTTCCGAGCCTCTTAAATAAAGCTTGTATGGTTATGGTTATGTTGTGATGCCATCGATGTATCTATACATATCGGTATGCCATGCGTACGTGTGTCTTACTTGATATGTATGGGGTTCGAATACCTAGTCGTGAACTTTAGTAGCACTCCTTACAAGGAAATGCCCCTTTGTGATCCAACGAGCCTTGGTAGTTCGCTACTGCTCCGGACCCATTGGTTGACCGGCATGTGTCCTTCTTAGCTGCTGTGTCTGTCCCCTTCGGGGAAATGTCACGCGACGTAATGGAGTCCTTGTAGCTTGCTACGACTCGTCTACGTTCGTTGATGACCGACACCTGCTTTGTTGGGTCATGTATGCCTGTCCTTGTGCGGAACTGCCACTTTGGTTTATGACTAGACATGTCGATCCGGGTTCTTTGACATTGGTTTGCTAGCGACACTAGCGCATACGTGAGTCAAAAGACGCAAACGGTCCCGGCTAAGGTAAGGCTGCAGCCGTGGAGTTAACCGTGCGTGAGACCACAAAGGGATGCGATGTGTTACAGGCTGGGTTCCTATGGCTTAGGATCGGGGTCCCGACAGCCTCCCTCGAGGCTTTAGTCCCGGCCCGTAAGGAGCCTTTAGTCCCGGTTCGTGTCCCAAACCGGGACTAAAGGGCTACGCGGCGGGCAGTGGTGGTGGAAACCGTTCGTATCCCCCTTTAGTCCCGGTTGGTGGCTCAACCCGGGACTAAAGGACTAACACGTGGCCTGCCGTAGTGGTGGCGACCGTTGGTATACCTCTTTAGTCCCGGTTGGTGGCTCAACCCGGGACTAAAGACCCAAACGGTTTGCATCCCGCGTCGTTTCGGGCGATGAAAAGGACGAACCGAAGCGTACAGTCGCCATTTCTCTGTTTCTTCTCTCTCGCTCTCCCTCTCTGTTCTTCTCCTCTCTTCTTCCCTTCTCTTCTTCCACCATGCCAACTAGCTTTCATGAGGTGCTCGCACATGGCACGACCAAGCTCGATGCCGTGTACACGAACCTGATCAGGGAGGTGCCGTTTTTTCTTCAAGAGTTGAAGGAAAAATGGTTTGACAACGCAGTGGATCATGAGAAGTTCTTGGGGCTTGATCTGGAGTACACGGCCGATCAACGCGGTGTTGCCGTCATCCAACTATGGTTCGCACGCCATGTCTTGAACTTCCAATGGGCGAGGTAAGTTTTGAGGCTTTCTTTGATCCAAGATAATGACATTGTAAGTTTATTTGTTTCAATCGTAGTTGGTTCCCTTCAAATAGTTGTAGTGAAACAATTTTGATTAGTTGAAGGGAAACACAATCTAATTGGAATAGTGTTCCATAATCTGAAAAATCATATTAGAATCAACTAGTGTTTAATATGTTCCATTGGAATCATAGTTGGTTCCCTTCAAATAGTTGTAGTGAAACAATTTTGATTAGTTGAAGGGGAACACAATCTAATTGGAATAGTGTTCCATAATCTGAAAAATCGTATTAGAATCAACTAGTGTTTAATATGTTCCATTGGAATCGTAGTTGGTTCCCTTCAAATAGTTGTAGTGAAATAATTTTGATTAGTTGAAGGGGAACACAATCTGATAGGAATAGTGTTCCATAATCTGAAAAATCCTATTAGAATCAACTAGTGTTTAATATGTTCCTTTGGAATCATAGTTGGTTCGCTTTAAATAGTTGTAGTGAAACAATTTTGATTAGTTGAAGGGAACACAATCTGATTGGAATAGTGTTCCACAATCTGAAAAATCTGATTGGTTCAATATGTTCCATTGAAATCATAGTTGTAGTGATACAATTTTATGCGGTGTTCTTTGATCCAAGGTTATGAAAATTGAATATAGCTAGTGATCTCTCTAGGTTCCATTGGATAGCAATATGATATCTCATAGTCATGAAAATTGCATACAGCTAGTGATCTCTCTAGGTTCCATTGGATAGCTATAGTGATCTCTCTAGGTTCCATTGCATATGTTCTATTTGAATCCTAAAGATAAGTTTCTCTTTAGTTGTAGTGAAACATGTTTCCTTATTGCAGCAGTATGTAACATTTGTTCCATTTTAATTTCTTTCTGTTGCAAGAGTGACAAGCATTGTCCAGAACTCATGGACTTCCTTCGCAGCGGCATCACTTTTGCTTCCGTTGACATAAGGAACGACAAGCTGAAGATGAGGCACATCTTCGGTATTGAGATACCAGCTGGTTGCCTCTATGATCTCCAAACGGTATTCAGGCTTCGACATGACAGGACTTCGATGGCTCATATGGCAGTTGCCTTGATCGACGAGGGATATCGTGATATGAAGACCAGTTTCCCAAAGTATCAGCACAAACTTTGGGAGAAGGGCCCACTTGATGATATCAACATTGAGTATGCAGAAAAAGATGCATACGTTTCTTACGAGTTGTACCGCAAGATTCAAGTCGTCCACTATGGCTAGCGTCACCTCAAGGGAGGTGGACATTCTGATTTAGATGATTGAGACGAGTAGTGTTCTGAACGTCGAACACTTGTATATATATCTATGGTAGCTATTATTATGTACTGTTTGGACTAGTATCATGTACTTCTTGGACCAATTTATATATGTCTAATTTCTGTTTGTGCCATTATAGTTTCCAAATTTCAATGGTTTAGCCCTTTCTAACTTCATTTGCTACTTTTGAATGGTTTAGCCCTTTCTAACTTCATTTGCTACTTTTGAATGGTTTAGCCCTTTCTAACTTCATGGTATCATGCATTTCGACCACATATATATACAAAAAGTCTTCAGTTCAAATAAGTTCAAAAAATGATATCCCTTTTGTAACAGATCTGTTTTTGATTAAAACAGTCATTTAAAAATGAAAGACCATTAGTCCCACGTGGCGTGCAGCGGAACCACGTGGCATGCCGCGGAACCACTTTTGTTGTGGGTGTCGCTTCTCCTTCTTCTCCTTGTGCTAGATATTGGTTATGCACTAGGGGAAGTAGGAGTAGCGACCATCGTCGACGGTTGAAAAATCAGGTGAGCTAGTGTCCACCATATATGAGAGAAGAAGAATGTCGTCTCTTATTGTCCATTTTGTGATGTGCCTTTGAATGATGCATTTTGAACACACAAAAAGTATGGAGTTCAAATAAGTTCAAAAAAATGATGATAGCATCCCTTTGTAAGAGATGAGTACTTGTTCGAAACGTTGCTACTTCGAGAGAGATGTCCGTTTTGTACACGAACTGCATCCAGTTTTTGTCGTATCCCTCTCAACTTTTTAACACATGCTATGTGGGTGAAATGATGATAGCATGCCAACTTTCAACATTTTCAGAGTTCATTTGTAGTGCTTTTCAATTTCAGGGTCAACTAGCTCAAAAAAAATAAGTAAATGCACGAAATATACCAAATGAAGTCAGAAATTGTTGAAATTTTGTGATGTGCCTTTGAATGGTGCATTTTGAACACACAAAAAGTATGGAGTTCAAATAAGTTCAAAAAACTGAAATCCCTTTGTAAGAGATGAGTTCTCGTTCGAAACGCTCCTACTTCGAGAGATATTGTCCGTTTTGTACACGAACTGCATCCAGTTTTTGTCGTAGCCCTCTCAACTTTTTAACACATGCTATGTGGGTGAAATGATGATAGCATGCCAACTTTCAACATTTTCAGAGTTCATTTGTAGTGATTTTCAATTTCAGTGTCAACTAGCTCAAAAAAAAAAGTAAATGCACGAAGAATACCAAATGAAGTCAGAAATTGTTGTCCATTTTGTGATGTGTCTTTGAATGGTGCATTTTGAACACACAAAAAGCATGGAGTTCAAATAAGTTCAAAAAAATGAAATCCCTTTGTAAGAGATGAGTTCTCGTTCGAAACCCTACTACTTCGAGAGAGATTGTCCGTTTTGTACACGAACTGCATCCAGTTTTTGTCGTAGCCCTCTCAACTTTTTAACACATGCTATGTGGGTGAAATGATGATAGCATGCCAACTTTCAACATTTTCAGAGTTCATTTGTAGTGCTTTTCAATTTCAGGGTCAACTAGCTCAAAAAAAAAAGTAAATGCACGAAATATACCAAATGAAGTCAGAAATTGTTGAAATTTTGTGATGTGCCTTTTAATGGTGCATTTTGAACACAAAAAAAGTATGGAGTTCAAAGAAGTTCAAAAAAATGAAATCCCTTTGTAAGAGGTAAGTTCTCGTTCGAAACGCTGCTACTTCGAGAGAGATTGTCCGTTTTGTACACGAACTGCATCCAGTTTTTGTCGTAGCCCTCTCAACTTTTTAACACATGCTATGTGGGTGAAATGATGATAGCATGCCAATTTTCAACATTTTCAGAGTTCATTTGTAGTGCTTTTCAATTTCAGGGTCAACTAGCTCAAAAAAAAAGTAAATGCACGAAGAATACCAAATGAAGTCAGAAATTGTTGAAATTTTGTGATGTGCCTTAGAATGGTGCATTTTGAACACACAAAAAGCATGGAGTTCAAATAAGTTCTAAAAAATGAAATCCCTTTGTAAGAGATGAGTTCTCGTTCGAAACCCTACTACTTCGAGAGAGATTGTCCGTTTTGTGCACGAACTGCATCCGGTTTTTTCGTAGACCTCTCAACTTTTTAACACATGCTATGTGGGTGAAATGATGATAGCATGCCAACTTTCAACATTTTCAGAGTTCATTTGTAGTGCTTTTCAATTTCAGGGTCAACTAGCTCAAAAAAAAAGTAAATGCACGAAATATTCCAAATGAAGTCAGAAATTGTTGAAATTTTGTGATGTGCCTTTGAATGGTGCATTTTGAACACAAAAAAAGTATGGAGTTCAAAGAAGTTCAAAAAAATGAAATCCCTTTGTAAGAGGTAAGTTCTCGTTCGAAACGCTGCTACTTCGAGAGAGATTGTCCGTTTTGTACACGAACTGCATCCAGTTTTTGTCGTAGCCCGCTCAACTTTTTAACACATGCTATGTGGGTGAAATGATGATAGCATGCCAACTTTCAACATTTTCAGAGTTCATCTGTAGTGCTTTTCAATTTTAGGGTCAACTAGCTCAAAAAAAATAAGTAAATGCACGAAGAATACCAAATGAAGTCAGAAATTGTTGAAATTTTGTGATGTGCCTTAGAATGGTGCATTTTGAACACACAAAAAGTATGGAGTTCAAATAAGTTCAAAAAAATGAAATCCTTTTGTAAGAGATGAGTTCTCGTTCGAAACGCTGCTACTTCGAGAGATAATAGTTTGGATAGTCAAAATTATTAATTATGAAAATTAAAAATAGTTTTGCATTATTTATTCAGTTTGAAACACTTTTCATTATTATAGTTTTGTCAAATTCTCAAATATGCAAAAAGAATTTTTAATAAACATAGTTTTTAATTGAAAATAACAAAATAGATAATAGTTTGGATAGTCAAAATTATTAATTATGAAAATAAAAAATAGTTTTGCATTATTTATTCAATTTGAAACACTTTTCATTATCATAGTTTTATCAAATTCTCAAATATGCAAAAAGAATTTTTAATAAACATAGTTTTAAATTGAATATAACAAAATAGATAATAGTTTGGATAGTCAAAATTATTAATTATGAAAATAAAAAATATTTCTGCATTATTTATACAATTTGAAACACTTCTCATTATCATAGTTTTGTCAAATTCTCAAATATGCAAAAAGAATTTTTAATAAACATAGTTTTTAATTGAAAATAACAAAATAGATAATAGTTTGGATAGTCAAAATTATTAATTATGAAAATAGAAAAAAATTGAAACTATATTCGAAATCATAGACAAAATTCAATCTAAATTCTCATTTGAATTTAGATTGAATTTTCCCTATAATTTTGAATATAGTTTTAATTTTCAGTGAGTTTAGGCCTGTAAGCCTGCTTTAGAGAGGAGCTCGATGGACAAGCTGCGGCGGGGCTTATAAACAAGTGTTAGTCCCCCTCGCTGGGTGAGGTGGGACTAAACTTATCGTGCAGCCGATGAGGGGATTTAGTCCCGGGTGGAGCCATGCCCCGGGACTAAAGACCCCCTTTAGTCCCGGCTGGAGCCACGCACCGGGACTAAAGACCCCCTGCTTCCCGCCTCCTGGTCTGCCCGAAAAGAGGCCTTTAGTCCCGGGTCGTGGCTGCACCCGGGACTAAAGGGGGTCTTTAGTCCCGGTTCGAGCCACGCACCGGGACTAAAGATCCACCTATATAAGCGGGACTTCGAAAAATTCCAACCCAAATCATCCATTTCTCTTCTTCTTGCTCTCGTTCTCCTGCCCGGCGCGGCACAGCGACGAACTCGACGACGCCGTCAGGCTGCCAGGCGTCCTGCTCGCCGCCGCCTTCCGTCCTCCTCGCCGTCGCCGTCGTCCTCCTCGCCGCGCACCGCCGTCCTCCTCTCCGCGCGCCGCCGTCCTCCTCGCCGCGCGCCGTCGACACCTCCGGCCGGTAAGCCCCCCGCCCCCTCCTCCCCAACACTCCGGCCAGTAGAAGAAAAGAAGAAAAAGGAGAAGAGAAGAAGAAAAAGGAGAAGAAAGGAAGAAAAAGGAGAAGAAAAGAAGAAAAAGAAAAAGATTTTTTTGTCATTTAATTCCAATTGTTATTAGGTTTGTGCTAGATTATTAGGGTTAGTAATATTGAGAATTAGGTTAGGGTTACAAGAAGAAGAAATATGAACAAAAATAAGAAAATAAAATTAGGAAAAATGAAAATAAGAAGAGGAGGAGAAGAAAAGAAGAAAAAGGAGAATAAGAAGAGGAGGAGAGGAGAAGAAGAGGAAAAATAGAAGAAGAGGAGAAGTAGAAGAAGAGAAAAAATTAGAAGAGGAGGAGAGGAGAAGTAGAAGAAGAGAAGAGGAGAAGTACTACAAGAAGAGGAGAAGTAGAAGTAGAAGTAGAAGTAGAAGAAGAGGATAAATAGAAGAAGAGGAAAAATTAGTTTCGGGTTACAAGAAGAAGAAATATTTTTTTTGTCATTTAATTTTTCTATTGTATAGTGTATATGCTTAAGTGTTAATAATGTTTCTTAGATTATTGCTTAATTTTGCTATTGTATATGCTTAGGGGTTAATAGTTTAATTTTGCTATTGTATATGCTTAAGTGTTAATAGTTTATTTTTAGCAAGAAAATTAATAGAACTAGTTTATTTTTTTAGTTCATTTTACGATGCCTATCCCGCATCCTCATCGTCGACTCGGCGGATGATACCTGCTTGATCAGAGGGGCCCTGTCCGGGACTGGGCTCCGCCCGGTTGGTATTGGAAGGTGCTACCTTCCGGGGGGCGTAGGTTGGTGAGGAGCCAGCCCGTCGTTGACCCGATCCTTGTTTGGTGGCGGTCGCGTGGGCCAGTGAGGGTGCCGAGGCTTCCGGACACCGCGGAGGTGGTACGTCGTTGTGTCAGCGAGGAGGATGAGCACGTCCGTCGCTACATGGTTGCGTTGGAGGGCAGGTTCGAGCATACCTGGCAGGTTCTTCGGGGATCTCACTGGAGCTATGATCCTGTGATGTTTCCTTCTCTTTGGGTGTCCACCGCCCGCGCCGATACCCGTCGGGCGCTACGGTTCGAGATGTATCAGTGATGCTATATGTATGATAGTATTCGAGGAGTATTAGTGATAATATTCGACGATGTACGGACAAAAGTGATGATGTATTAGCTTATAATTGAATGCATGCTAATTTGAATACTACTTTATTTTACGATTTGGTTTTGCTTATTGAATGCTCAAATTGGAAAAGTACTCCTACTTTGAATACTATGCAGAAATCTAGGAGTCCCGGGTGGAGCCACGACCCGGGACTTAAGTTGTTTTGGAACGGAGTTCTTGATAGAATAATTCTTTTTTGGTACAAAGGTTAAGAGAATCTGTTTTTTGCAGAACTATGGATCCACATATCAGGAACCTCGAAGAGGAAGAACTTCTCGAAGATATAATCAAAGACGGCCCCGACATTGAACCAGCTGAATCTTTGTCGTCATATCTAAACCAGGACGTTGGAATGGAGGTCGAGCGACACGAAGATGAAGCCGATGGGGCAGGAGATAGGTCCAATGACGGAGAAGGTGATAGCTCCACTGATGGAGAAGCCGGTGAAGAAATAATAAAGTCCGGCGAGGTATACATATGAAGTTCGAAAATCACTTGTAATATGTGAAAAATATTGGAGATAGCTCTATATTGTATACATATACATTCATTTGACGAATGTTTCTCCCTCTTAGGCCTCCACATCGAGCAAAATACGAAACGAGGCCCGACTAGAAAGTTGGATGCAAAGATGCATTACACATTTGAGGTGATATTTCCTACGGGCGAACCCAAGCTTCCTAAGAATGCTGCTGACACATTCAAGAAGCAATGCGGAGTTCTCGTTAGGGATCACGTCCCGATCAGCGTTCGGGAGTGGAACAAGCGCAAAGGGGCAGCCGATAGTGAATATGTCGCCGAAAGGTACAAAGATAATCTTTGGAATGATCTCATGTCACATTTCAACCTGCCTGAATGTGAGAATGAAGACGCCACAGACAAACTGAGGGCCAAAGTCAAGCAGTGGACTCTGAAGAAGATGGCCGAACTGTTCCGTAGCTGGAAGAAGAAGCTATGGAAAAACTATCTGAAGACAAAGAAAGTGCCAGTATTCGAGGGGTATCTAGCCAAGCAGGCGAATCACTTGAAGACATTTCAAGAGTACAAGGAGTCAGAAGATGGCCAGGCATTATCAGAAAAGAACAAGATAAATGCCGACAAGAAGAAATATCACCACAAGCTGGGGCCAGGGGGCTATGAGACTGCCATCCCAAAGTGGGATAAGAAAGAGCAAGATCTGATACATAAAGGCATCGTACCTGAACCACTCCGTGATGAGTGGGAATTGAGAGCAATAAATTGGTTCCTTGCGCATGGTGGGTCGTACGACGAAACAACAGGGGACCTCATCTGCAATTACGATCTTAGGATACCCAGGGAGAATTGGAGAAGGATAGTGAAAGAAATTAAGGAGGGAACAAGAAAGTTCACTGCAGATAGAGATAGAGATTTGCTCACACTGTTCCTTGGCAATGACGAACATGGAGGACGAACACGAGGCTTCGGTCCTTCTTACCCATGGTGGCTTGGGTTTGCCAGAGACCAAGACACTTACAGAAGCCGAGAGAGAGCAAAGAAGCGGCAGCAGGATGAGGAGAATGACAAGTTCAACCAGTTGCTTGCCAGGATTAACGAGCAACAGAAGCAGATTGATGAGCTTAGAGGAGTACCGCGACAGGAAGATCCTGCACTTGATATTACCGGCGCCCCATCTAAGCGGAAAAGCAGCGTGGCTGAATCTGAGGCCCCGCCCGACGATGAACGAAGAATGATAGAGGGCGGTCCCGGCTACCCCGTGGATGGAATCAAGGAGTCAACATCATGTGAATTCCATCAGAAATTCAAGAACATATCCATGAAGATGGCCGTCGGAGAAGCTTTACCTTCTGGCCCTAATGCACGCTGGCATGGCCGTGAGATTCCAGCTGGCTTTGCTAAAGTCGGGGTGGATGAAATCATGACGGGGTTTAATGATATGGAGCTCGACATAGCTGGACCCGAAGATGAGAGGACACTCGGAGAAGTACTGGGTGGAGTCATCCTATGGGACAAGAACTACATCAAGCTTCCAGGCTCGGCCCCAAGGACAACACCGCCTCTGAGTCATCGCGGGTCACCTACACCTCCATTACCTCCAAGCCCTCCACATGACGTCGGCCAGCACAACACGAGTCCATCTCGATCACCGCCGCCGGACTTGGGTCGTCTGTCTCCGCCGCCGCCCGCAAATGATACTAAGCGGAAGCGTGCCAGCAAGAATGCTCCGTCGATGATTTCTAAGCGACGGAGCTCCCCAAAGCGCAAATTGTCGCCCCTCCCAAAGGTACCTCATGCTAATCTTCCTATCAGACCTTATGATCGTACCCCCGAGGAAAACGCCAGGATAGCAAAGGAACAACATGATGCGCAGATGAAAAAGAAGGAACCCGAGCCCCGCCCGGAATACACCGAGAAGCAAATAGCATGGGCAAAAGACTTCATAACCCTTCCATCACAGTATGACTTACACTATAAGCCTGATGACTATACACGCACATTGCAGAAGGAAGTGAAAAAGAGCAGCTCACGTGCAAGTGCAAGTGGGAGCAAATCAAGTTCAACTACAAGCAAGAAAAAATCAGACGTTCCTCAGCTTGGACAACAGGCCAAACAGTCGATCCCACCCCTCAAGGTGTTAACCGAGAATGTTCCCCGTCCGGTGCAGGGGCAAGCTTTTGAAAGAGCAAAGGAGTTGGCGGCTGAATGCGGTATCTCGGTTGAAGATTTGCTGGCTTCCCAAGATGACAGGATACCCAAGGCTGTGGTAGCCCCTAAGCCACAGTTTGTCATGGGAGAGCCTTTGGTCAGCAAAGATGACCTCCCAACAAATATGCGTTACTTGCATAAATGGTACTTAAGTGAATCAAAGAATGGGAGAACGATGATCGTGCTGAGTGTCCCACAGGAGTACTACGGCCGCTCCGAAGAAATCCATATCGACTTTGATGAACTCTTCCAGATGTACAACGACGACGCCCTCGACAAATCGCTTATGAGTTGCTATTGTCTGTAAGTTTTTCAATTCGTTGTCTACATATAACTTGTTTAGTTATTTCAATTCATTGTCTATATATAACTTGTACTCTATTATGCAGAATGAAGATTCTGGATTGTAAAACTAAGAGCATCCTAAATATTGGGTTTATTGACCCAGATAAAATACATATAGCGACGCTAACTGACAAACCCAAGGAGACGGAGGAAAACCTTCTAAGGTTTCTAATAGATCAAAATTTCTGTGACCACATACTTTTTCCATACAACTTCACGTGAGGGTCTTTACTCTGTTGTGTCCATTCACTTATAAGTGTAATTGATAAGCTACTGACACACACACACACACACACACACACACACACACACACACACACATATATATATATATATATATATATATACATGTGCAGCTTCCATTGGATTCTGTTGGATATTCAAATTGATAAGGGAAGAGTTGATGCCTTCGACCCATTATCGAGACCCTTGGAATAGTTCCAAAGCCTGCAGGACATGCTCCAAGGGTAATTTTAATCATTCTTGCGCTCTATCGGTCTCTTTCGATGATTTTCTGATATATCAATTAATGAAAAACTTAGCAAATCATTATCCTTGTCGGGCAGGGTTTGGAAGCGGTTCAAGTACATGACTCCCGGTAACTTTCCTGAGAAGCTGACCTTTAGAGCGGCTCAGGTAAGTAGTACTATGATATACTTCTATTAATTTTCAATACATTTATGATGCTAGATTATTATTTTGATTATATATATTCTATTCTCATAAAGTGCGACCAGCAGCCACGGGGAACGCATCTATGCGGATACTATGTTTGCGAGACCATTCGCACGTTTACCTCTGAGTTCAAGGATCACAGATTCGACGTAAGCAATGAACATTCACACATCTATTTTTACCCGTCATTCTTTGTTATCATGATTGATATTCATATTCATCTCCTCTTCTTATATAGCACACGGCCATGAGGACGAAGGTCCTACCACAGCAACGCGCGATTGCTGTTGCAGAGGAGCTTGCGGGATTTCTGAGGACGGAAGCTATAGAAGACAAAGGACGATTTAGTGTAGCTAAGGGCCATTACTGATGTTCGTCCATGTAATCGAATAGACGGGCTCTAGTCCCGATAATTCAGATCTCCATATAATTGTATATATATGATCGCTTGTAAGATAAGTTAATCTTATATATATATGCATAATTATTTCTATTTAAATTATATGAAAACTAATTCCCGAACACCAAACGAGGCATCAAGTTAATCTCCCGAACACCTAAACCGTAAAACCCAAAAATAATTTCATTCAAAAAAACCCCAAAAACCAGCAAAATCTGAAAATCTTTAGTCCCGGTCCGTGTAACGAACCGGGACTAAAGGTCCTGCCCCTGGGGCGCTACGAGGCGCCCACATGGAGCACCTTTAGTCCCGGCTTGTAAGAGGGCCGGGACGAAAGGTTAGGCCTTTAGTCCCGCCACTTTAGTCCCGGTTGGTGAACTGGGACTAAAGCCCCTTACGGGCCGGGGCTAAAGGCCCCGTCCCCACTGGTGGGCGACACGGAGTCACAGCTAAGTTCCCGAGTGTGGAGCATGTCCGCACTCGGAGTTGTTTTTAACTTAGGCGATACTGAGTCGCAGCTAAGTTCCCGAGTGTGGAGCGTGTCCGTACTCGGAGTAATTTTAACTTAGGCGACACGGAGTCACAGCTAAGTTCCCGAGTGTGGAGCGTGTCCATACTCGTAGTAGTTTTAACTTAGGCGATACAGAGTCGCAGCTAAGTTCCCGAGTGTGGAACGTGTCCGTACTCGGAGTAATTTTAACTTAGGCGACATGGAGTCACAGCTAAGTTCCCGAGTGTGGAGCGTGTCCGTACTCGTAGTAGTTTAAACTTAGGCGATACGGAGTCGCAGCTAAGTTCCCGAGTGTGGAGCGTGTCCGTACTCGTAGTAGTTTTAACTTAGGCGATACGGAGTCGTAGCTAAGTTTCCGAGTGTGGAGCGTGTCCGTACTCGAAGTAGTTTTAACTTAGGCGATACTGAATCGCAGCTAAGCCGAGCGGTGGCGCGCGGGGCGTCCGAGTGATGAAGACGTGCCACACTGAGTGGCGATGCGTGGGGCATCCGAGTGAGGTAGACGAGTCCGACTGAGTGGCAACGCGCGGGGCGTCCAAGTGATGTATGTCGAGGAGGCGTCCGGCCCACTGACGTCACGCGGGGCGGCCGTGTCCGTTACGTCATCGAAGGGGCTTCTATACACGTGAAAACGTACAAATGATTGTTGCGGCGACTGAGCCTGAGTAGCGACGAGGATGGCACACAGATGCGTCGAGTGATCGCGTAACCTGTGTATGAAAAATAGCACAAGCCAGCATGAAAATTTATCAAAGTAATTTGACCTTTTCTGAAATAGTTGTGTAAATAACACCCATAGACACCCACTGGGTGTGCCAGGTGGTTGTACTTGTGCAGGATCCGACTGTACTTATGCAAGTGAAGGATTCGACTGAACTCGTTTGAGTACTGGACCAAAACGAAGCGGAAGTGAAGTGTTCCCACATAAAAATAAACAACCGAGTGCAGAGGTACACTCGGTGGCGTGGCCTCCGAGTGAACGTCATGCGCGACTTCCTCGACACTCGGTAATATAGAAACAATTATTTAATAGAATACAGTCTGCGAAAAAATGACTTAGCTACCTGAAGACGTGCGGGGCGGTCGAGCGAAGTAGACACGTCCGACAGAGTGGCGACGTGTTGGGCGGTCAAGCGATGAAGACGCGTCTATCTGAGTGGCGACACGCGGGGCGGCCGAGTGACGACGTGTAGAGCAACCAGGTGACGAAGGAGCCTCCAGCCGAGTGACGACGCGCGAAGCTGGCGAGTGACGAAGGAGCGTCCAATCGAGTGGCGACACGCGGAGCTGCCGAGTGACGAAGGAGCGTCCAATCGAGTGGCGGCACGCGGAGCTGTCGAGTGACGAAGGAGTCTCCAACCGAGTGAGGATGGCGTGTCTTGCTGACTGGTGATGCACGAAGCTACCGAGTGCTGACGACGGGTCCGACTAAGGGACGGCACGCAGGGCGGCCGAGCGCTGACGACGCGTCCGACTGAGTGACAGCATGCAGGGTGGCCGAGCGATGAGGAGACATCCGACTAAGAGATGGCGCGCAGGGCGACCGAGTGCTCACGACACGTCCGACTGAGTGACGGCATGCAGGGTGGCCAAGTGATGACGACGTGTCCGACCGAGGGACGGCATGTAGGGCCGCCGAGCGATGACAACGCGTCCGACTGAGTGACGACGCGCGGGGCGGCCGAGTGCTCACGACGCGTGTCCGACTGAGCGACGGTGCAGAGAGCGGCCGAGTGATGACGATGTGTGACGGTCAAATGCCGGTTCGGACTAGTCCCGAGTGAAGTGGTCGGGCTGGCTTGGTGGCAATGCAGGCTGCTCGTGCGATGGAGGCTGGTGCAGGGTGCTGTGAAAGAAATGTGGATGCACGCACCTTATTTTGGCCGTAACCCCTGCTGGAGACACACCAAATGACTAATTAACGAGGCAGGCCATTAACTGCACGCATTTACCACGTCCTTCCATTCCAAGCCGTTCGTCCATCCGTTTCCTGTAACTGCGCATTTACCTTTATGCACATAATTAAGGAGGAGGTGTCCATTCACCTTGCATGGTTGAAGGAAAAGGACGTCATGGCTAGCAGCTGGCGACCGAGGGAAGAACCGCTGCGCCTGGAGGCCTGACCGACTTCCTATTTATCCATTGCGCCGGTCCTTCCCGCATGCCGAAGCGACCATGTCGGAGAAGCCGCTGGAGGCGCGGTCCCGACGTGGGAAGATGCGCGAGAGGTCGGTGAGGCCGGGCGGGCGGTAGTTGACTTGGCGAAGGCGGAGACCGGTAGTTGGCGACAAAGAAGACATGCGACAGCGGGCTGGCCAGGTATGGAGCTCGACCTCCTCGCCTCTCTTCCGAATGATGTTTGGCGGCGCGACAGTACTGTCGCCATTGCTCGCACTCTATGGTTGATGTGAAGAAGATGATGCGGCCGTCTTCCTCGTTTGTATCTTCTTTCCCTTTTCGATTGATCGAAACTCCATGATACTTGTATGAACACGTGTACATACAAACGAAAACAACCATAATTAGATAAAAGATCGATTGTAAAGCAAGAGACAGAATGGAATGAAACTTCCTGATCCCTATGTACGGGGAGGATCGTGTCTCTCTTGTGAATGGAGTGATGTCCGGAACATCCTGGGTCAAATTCTTCGTCGATGATGTTTGCTCGGCAGACGAAGATCGAACAAAGAAAACCATTTGCATCATGGCTCGATAGACGCCATGCCCCACGGTGGGCGCCAACTGTCGTGGTAACGATTCCGACAATAGAAAGGGGGTAGGATAACGGAGCATGATCTATCAAGATGCACATGGGTGACACGGTGGTTTTAGCGAGTTCGGGCCTCTCACAGTGGAGATAACAACCCTACATCTCGTGCTCTGGAGAGGCTTTGTTTTATCTGTCATGGACATGAGTTACATGGTGTAGAGAGAGAGCCAGAGCTCGAGGGAAAGAATGAGCCCGCCGAGGGAGAAGAAAAACTAGCCCCTAGCTATGTGGAGGGGGTGGCTTATATAGAGTGCGCCGCCTCCTCACCTCTTATGTTACAAGATGGGCCATTGATGCCATAATGTCAGCCTACTACAGATGTCTTGCCGACCGTTGGTATTTGCATGACCGAGTGAGTCATACGGCCGAGTGGTTGACTGTCATCCGAGTGGATGGAATGTACTTGTCTGAGTGGATCCATACCGAGTGGATTAGATGTTTTCACGATCCAGTAGGAATTTCCCTTGTAGTCCTTAAACTAATAATGAGGTGCCCTTGGGTAGGACGTATTGGTCAGACCTATGACCCTACCCTAGGGCTATATCCCCGTCAGGAACCGTCCTTAGGAACTGAGTTTCGTGTATGTAATCCAAGACTAGATACTACCATACGTTGGGATACTTAATTGACCCTCTCGACTTATTAATCGCTTAGTACTCGGTCCAGGAATTGCAAGTAGTTTCTGGTGTTTATAGTCATGTTGGAGGCCGTGCGTAGCGCTGACCTTAGAGGTGGGCTATGATGCGGTAGGCAGTGGCACGGTGTACCAAGTGGCACCCGGATGGTGGGCTTGGGAACCCTGCGCACATCGTTTGGGGCCGTGGCGGAAACCTCAGCCAAACTTCCTTGCGGGTTAACCTCAGATAGGCGATAGACCTGGATTAAGTATTAGCGTGGTTAACGGTCGCGGCCGACTCCCTCGCTAGGCTTCCGCTTGAAGGTTGCCGAGGTGCATGACGTGCACATAGCGATAAGTGGCGAGAGCGTGTGTGAAGAAGTACACCCCTGCAGGGTTATGATCTATTTGAATAGCCGCGTCCATGGATATGGACTACTTGGAAACATATGTTGTTCATAGATAACTATAATGGCTACTCATAAAATTGTCAAGATAAGTGTGTGTGTCGTGGATGGCATTTCCGTAGGGAGACGAAATGATTCCTCGATGGAGTATTTTTGTGGTGTCAGTGGACTCATGTGCGAGAAACATAGTTGTCAAAACTATTTAAAAATGCAAGTTGTCTAGCCAAGAGTCAAATGCTGGCTTTCTGCATGAAACCCCACAACTCCTTGTTGATACATTGCATGAGTAGATAGTCTATCCTAAAGTCTTGCTGAGTACTTTTGTACTCATGTTTGCTTAATAAATTGTTCCAGAGGTTGTGAATGACCCTAATGGAGGGTTCTACCTAGACATCGACGACGACGAGTAGCTGGTATCCCAGCTACGTTCTGGCCCTAGGATGGGTCTGTAGATAGTCAGGCCATGTGCCTTTATCTTTCCATCTGTCTGTTCTCAGATAGTTTTAAAACTTCCGCTGGCTTGTAAGAATTGTGTGTATGACTTGTGATGATGGGTCGTGAGACCCCTACCTTATAATATTATGTGTGAGGCTCTTCCGAGGCTTCTAAATAAAGGTTGTATGTTTATGGTTATGTTGTGATGCCATCGATGTATCTATACATATCGGTATGCCATGCGTACGTGTGTTGTCGTGGGTATAAGTCTGACAGTAGAAGTGTAGGGTACGAAAGGATGGGCAGAGCCTTAGCTACGGCGAGGATGTATGAGTTCAGGCCCCTCTACGGTGGAGGTAAAAGCCCTACGTCTCAGTGCTCTTGGGAGCTTAGTGTCGAGTGGATTATGGGATTACAGTAAATGCCAACCCCTACACCAGTGGGGAAGGGCGGCTTATATAGAGTGCGCTGCCCTTCATAATGGCCCGGTGGACAGGGGTGGAATAGTGGCGAGTAAATGCCTATGTTACAGGTAACGTAAGCCTTAAATGTTAATAATGGTGTATGGAAACGTATGACCGTTGGCCTACTGGGAGGTTACGATGTACAGAGTGGATTCCAGTCGGTGCGTTAAATATGCTCCGAGTGCTCGTCGCCGACTGGACGATGGGGGAGTCCTTAGTTCACTCGGAACTGTCTAAGGCCCTTGTCTCTGTGAAGGGTAGTCCTTGGGTAGGACCTATAGGGCAGGCCTATGACCCTACCCTCGGACTATAACCCCATCATTAGTCCCCGAATGGATCGGGGTTGGAACGATGAAGTGATGTCTGGAGTATGGATCCGACTAGTATGGAGGTGACTTTGGCGTTGTATGCCTCGATCCACTTTATCCTTTCAACCAGTGATCCGAGTGAATATGTCAGTGAAACGAACCGTGAGAGACCAAGTGCTTCCGCGGAATCTTTCGACGTGACTGGTCCAACTGATAGCGTCGAATTTTCTGGGATCCTCAAATTTCGGTTGCCGCGCGCTCAGCGGGGATGACGACATCGCCATCGAGTAGGTTTTGCCGCCTCGATTACCGCGCCTTTATCTTCTGCACTAACATCGCAGCAGCCGGTTGGGGAGATAAGATTTCGGGTCCACCTGTTAGTGACCTAGTCGGAAGCTTACTTAAGCCTCTCCGGCGGGATTTCTTGTTGCGCTGCTCATCTTCCTCGCATTAATCCCGCTCCTCCCGCAGCTCTCTGCATGCCTCAAGCCTCCTCCTTCCCCTCCTCCTCTGCGGATCCGTCGCCTTCGCCATGACGAAGGGGCAGACCAGCAAACTTGAGTGACAGAAGAAGAAGAAGAAGAAGGGGGCGGCCCCTACTCAGTGGCGGCAGCGGGCGCTGCCGGCGGGTTGGATCCAGGGGGATTTCCTCCCCTCCTCGGTGACGGAGGACGACTTGCTGGAGCTGGTGGAGCACGGCATGATCGTCAACAAGTCATGGAGGCTGCCGGAAGGCGAGACGGAGCCGGCGCCGAAGGAGGGGGAGCGCGTTCTGCTGCTCAGCCACGTGTTCAGGGGCTTCTCCTTGCCTCCCCACCCCTTCTTCCGAGGTATCATGTCCTATTCCGGGGCGCAGCTCCCTCATTTTCCTCCAAATGCAATAGCCCACCTTGCTGCATTCGTCACCCTTTGCGAGTGCTTTATTGGTTGTCCCCCCCACTAGGGGCTCTTTAAGTACGTCTTCTCCGCTAGATGCCAAACCGTCAATAAGCTTAGCCAGTCGGAAGATAAGACCCATCTCCTCCAGCTCTGCAAGGGCTTAGGCTTGCAGAAGAAAACAAAGAGTACCTACCCTCCCCTCCAGTTGTCCGAGTCAGTTAGGAACTGGCAATCGACCTGGTTCTATTGCCAGTACATTGCTTGTCCGAATGTCTCGAGTGGGTTGCCACCTTTTAGCCTAGACCGTCCGGGCCCTCCCAGGAAGCTTGCGCTCTCTAAGGGGGAAAGGATCCAGATCCAGCCTTTGGTCGACGCGCTGATAGCCGTCGTCCACAAGGGAGTTACCGGCACGAACCTGCTGGAGACTTTTCTGAATCGGCGCATCCAGCCGCTGCAGGCCCGACACCATGCCATGTGGCACTACGCGGGGCCTTCGGATTCCACTCGGTCCCATCCAGAGTGCGTGACCGGGGAGACTGTGAGGGCGTGGGTCCGCGGCATCACAGGCGTGTGTGATAACCCCGAAGGAGCCCGGCGGGTGAAGCCCTTCCGCGCCGACAATCCTCCTCCGAATGAGGTGAGCACATCTTGTCGAGTGCTTTTAATCTTCTTAGACTTATTGCTTTTCTTGTCCTGCTGACCGACATTGCCGACTGTGTTTTGTGCAGGAGTGGACCAACTGGTATTCTGCCGTCTCGAACGGGAATCCAGCCGAGGAAGAGGAGGGCAGCCAGGAGGGTAGCGCGGATAGCGCAGAGTACGTCTCTGACAGCGGGGAGACGGAGGATGAGACGGAAGAGGAGGAGGAGGAGGATGGGGAGCAGAGCTCTCCACCTTCACCACCAGAGCACCGAACTAAGCGTCGTCACGATCCCGCTGCTCCGCCGGCTCCTCCAGCGGCCCCGAGTGCTCCGTCAGCCCCTCCCGTGGCTCCGAGTGCTCGGAGTGTGAAGAGGACCAGGGACGCTGCTGCCGAGCCACGGACCAGCCGTCGAAGGTGGCCAAACCTAGTGGGCCTAAGCCTCGGAAAGCTTTGCCTCGGATGAGGATTGTTGTTCTAGTCGCCTCAGCGTAAGTGTCTTGTTCTTCCATCTTCCTTCAGTATCTGATTGAACTCATGCTTATCCGTCGAGTGGATTTGACTCAACAGAGATGCTACCTCCGCCACCTCTCTGTCGCGCCAGGACGATGATCCCATGGACACGGATAACGCCGCCACGTCCCAGCAAGGTACATTGTCATGACTCCGAGAGTTTGTATTATTGTTTCGCGAGTGCTATCTTTGATCTTGCCCTTTTTCTGTAATTTCATGTTGTTCAGTCGGGCTTCCTTCGGAGGTGATCCATCTGGAGGACGACGACCAAAGGGGGTCGGAGCCAGCTTTGGCGCCTGTCCTTGAGGTTGTCCCATCTACTGCTGCTCCCACCATGAACGTGCCGCCGACTGAGACGGTGCCGCCGACTAAGACGGTGCTGCCGACTGAGACGGTGCCCCTCACGGCGGAACCGGCTGGAGCGGAGCTCGGGATGCCCAAGGAGTCTTCTGTCGCACCGGGTCCGTCAACCATTCAATATGACGCCCGACACCTCCCGGAAGACCAGGTGGGGGCGCCAAAGACGCCATGGTGCAGGTGGAGCTGATGGTGGGTGACGCCAAGGGAGCGTATGACTCCATCGCGTCTTTGTACAAGAAAAGCTTGGAACTCCGGGACGATATCCGAGTAAGTGCGCTAGTAAGTGTTTACTTTCCTCTTGTTACCCACTGGGTGTTTCAGCGATATACTCGGATACAGTAGGATGATTTGGCAGTGGGTTCACTCCGAGTGAACCTAGTGGGTGTAGTCCCCGAGACTTCTGCCGAGTGCTTGCGCCGGCGGTTGTCTTTACATGTATTTTCCATAATCTGAACAGATCAGAGCTGATCTGCCCAAATGGTACCGGTGGGGGCACTCCGAGTGCACCCACTGGGTGTAGTCCCCGAGAGTAGTGTTACTCAGGTCGGGTAATAGTAGTCTCATAGTGTTGTTTGGTTGCTATGGAGCTCGATAGGGCCGGCCTGTTCGAGCTGCATACCAGTGGGATCACTCTTAGTGAACCCACTGGGTGTAGTCCTCGAGACCGCTGTCGATTGCTTGCATCGGCAGGGGTCTAAAGAATTTTGGACTTTGATTGTTTTGTCATATGTGTCGATATTTTTTCCTTGTTGAATGTGTCTGATCCTCCCTTTGTGCCTATTTGGCAGAAGACTTGCGAAATGGGATCTGCGTACAATGCTCTGAAGGCTGAGAAGATTCAGCTTGTTGCGGGCTTGGAGGCGGCTGTAAATGACCTGGCTGGTGTGAAGGAGGCTCTTGCTGACCGAGAGAAGTCTTTGGAGGAGTCTCGGGAGACCAACAAGGCATTGCTAGCCGAAGTTGAAAAATTGAACAGTCAGATATCCGAATGGATGAGCCAGCTAAAGGTGATGAACACTCGTTGCATGGCACAGGAGAAGTACGTCAGCGACTGGGCGAGGAAGATGGTTGCACTGCTTGGTGGTAAGTTGTTGCCGAGTGCTTCTTGACTTTGGAGTTCACTGTGCGCTTAGTTTCTGCTTGTCTTTTCTTTGCAGACTTCTGTCGGGATGTTGAGGCTGAAGCAGCCGATATTGAACGGTCGCTTGTTCTGAACGTTCCACTCGGCGATGAAGCCAACCGGGACTTGCTCCGAGCGCATATTCGCCTTAGTAGGGTGGGACCTTTCATTGGCCGTCTGAGAAAAGTCATCGGCCGGATCGACAAGGAGCTGTGGCCTGAAGACGATTCCCGGCAAGAAATAGATGGGTTTATGACTCGGCTGGAGGACGTCCCAAGCAGAGTGCAGGTATGGAAGAAGTCTTCCGCTCGTTGTGGTGCGGATGTGGCGCTATCTCTGGTCCGAGTGCACTGCAAGGAAGCTCACGAAGAAAAACTGAAGACGTTGCAGGTCGCGAACACCAAGAAGCTTCGATTCGAAGATTTCATGGAGACCTTCCTCGACACAGACACTTGCATTGCAGACGAAATCGACCTTGACACCTTTGTGGAGCCTGCCAGTTCCGGTGACGCTTGAAAAACTTTATGGTGAACGCACATTTACCTCGGTATGCCGAGTGGTATCTGTATTAAACTTTGGCCACTGCTGTTGGCCGTCACATTCGTGGTTCGGTGTGGATAAGCTTGATTCACACCGGGCCGACTGATCGTAGATCCAACTTTGAATTCGAATCGGATATTTTGCTCTTCTTTCGCTAAGTTTTTTT